>NC_091476.1:56048007-56724715 GCF_036971445.1 Narcine bancroftii | reverse complement strand
TAATGCCAGGAAATATTTCTTGATATTTTAGATTTTTGACGTCTAACATTTGGAATTTTTCAAATAAATAAATATTTTTATAATGTTAACTCTCCATTTTCATGCAGCTCACGACGTGGTTATTTTAGGCAGGTGTGGCCTGACTCTAGCCGCCGGAGACGGGGCCCATTCTGATTGATCCACTTGGAGTAGGCGAGAGAATCCGATTGGTTCAGCGCGCTGTCTGTCAAAATCTGCCAGTCGCTTCTCTTGTTGACTGTTGCCATAGAGACTAGCGGCGGTGCGGGAAGAGGTGAGGGGACAGGCCGGAGGACGGGGTTTGAGCAAGGCCGGTAGAGGATGAGGGATGGGGCGAGGCCAGCTTGGGGGGGAAGGGGTGACGGGGGGGCGATGCCGGGGGGGGCGGCGATGCCGGGGGGGGGGGCGATGCCGGGGGGGGGGGCGATGCCGGGGGGGGGGGGGCGATGCCGGGGGGGGGGGGGGGGCGATGCCCGGGGGGGGGGGGGGGCGAGGCCGGGGGGGGGGGGGGGCGAGGCCGGGGGGGGGGGGGCGAGGCCGGGGGGGGGGGGGCGAGGCCGGGGGGGGGGGGGCGAGGCCGGGGGGGGGGGGCGGCGAGGCCGGGGGGGGGGGGGCGAGGCCGGGGGGGGGGGGGCGAGGCCGGGGGGGGGGGGGCGAGGCCGGGGGGGGGGGGCGAGGCCGGGGGGGGGGGGCGAGGCCGGGGGGGGGGGGCGAGGCCGGGGGGGGGGGGCGAGGCCGGGGGGGGGGGGGGCGAGGCCGGGGGGGGGGGGCGAGGCCGGGGGGGGGGGGCGAGGCCGGGGGGGGGGGGGCGAGGCCGGGGGGGGGGGGGCGAGGCCGGGGGGGGGCGAGGCCGGGGGGGGGGCGAGGCCGGGGGGGGGGGGCGAGGCCGGGGGGGTGGGGGAAAGGGGTCGGGGGAGGGGTGGGGGGAGGGTCGGGGGGGCGAGGCCATTGGGGGGTAATGGAGGGGGCGAGGCTAGTGGGGGGAATGGAGGGGGTGGGATAAGGCTGATGGGGGAGGCTGGGGGTTTGGGGAGAGACTGGTAGGGGGGAGGGTGGGGTGGGGAGAGACTGGTCGGGGGAGGGTGGGGGTGGGGAGAGACTGGTCGGGGGAGGGTGGGGGATGGGGAGAGACTGTTCGGGGGAGGGTGGGGGATGGGGAGAGACTGGTAGGGGGAGAGACTGGTAGGGGGGTGGAGAATAGGGGGAGACTGGTCGGGGGAGGGTGGGGGATGGGGAGAGACTGGTAGGGGGAGAGACTGGTAGGGGGGTGGGGAATAGGGGGAGACTGATCGGAGGGGGGTGGGGAATAGGGGGAGACTGATCGGGGGGAGGGTGGGGAATGGGGAGAGACTGGGGGTGGGGGATGGGTGAGAGTGAGGGCAGGCGAGAGTGAGGGCAGGCGAGAGTGAGGGCAGGCGAGAGTGAGGGCAGGCGAGAGTGAGGGCAGGCGAGAGTGAGGGCAGGCGAGAGTGAGGGCAGGCGAGAGTGAGGGCAGGCGAGAGTGAGGGCAGCGAGAGTGAGGGCAGGCGAGAGTGAGGGCAGGCGAGAGTGAGGGCAGGCGAGAGTGAGGGCAGGCGAGAGTGAGGGCAGGCGAGAGTGAGGGCAGGCGAGAGTGAGGGCAGGCGAGAGTGAGGGCAGGCGAGAGTGAGGGCAGGCGAGAGTGAGGGCAGCGAGAGTGAGGGCAGGCGAGAGTGAGGGCAGGCGAGAGTGAGGGCAGGCGAGAGTGAGGGCAGGCGAGAGTGAGGGCAGGCGAGAGTGAGGGCAGGCGAGAGTGAGGGCAGGCGAGAGTGAGGGCAGGCGAGAGTGAGGCAGGCGAGAGTGAGGGCAGGCGAGAGTGAGGGCAGGCGAGAGTGAGGGCAGGCGAGAGTGAGGGCAGGCGAGAGTGAGGGCAGGCGAGAGTGAGGGCAGGCGAGAGTGAGGGCAGGCGAGAGTGAGGGCAGGCGAGAGTGAGGGCAGGCGAGAGTGAGGGCAGCGAGGAGTGAGGGCAGGCGAGAGTGAGGGCAGGCGAGAGTGAGGGCAGGCGAGAGTGAGGGCAGGCGAGAGTGAGGGCAGGCGAGAGTGAGGGCAGGCGAGAGTGAGGGCAGGCGAGAGTGAGGGCAGGCGAGAGTGAGGGCAGGCGAGAGTGAGGGCAGGCGAGAGTGAGGGCAGGCGAGAGTGAGGGCAGGCGAGAGTGAGGGCAGGCGAGAGTGAGGGCAGGCGAGAGTGAGGGCAGGCGAGAGGTGAGGGCAGGCGAGAGTGAGGGCAGGCGAGAGTGAGGGCAGGCGAGAGTGAGGGCAGGCGAGAGTGAGGGCAGGCGAGAGTGAGGGCAGGCGAGAGTGAGGGCAGGCGAGAGTGAGGGCAGGGCGAGAGTGAGGGCAGGCGAGAGTGAGGGGCAGGCGAGAGTGAGGGCAGGCGAGAGTGAGGGCAGGCGAGAGTGAGGGCAGGCGAGAGTGAGGGCAGGCGAGAGTGAGGGCAGGCGAGAGTGAGGGCAGGCGAGAGTGAGGGCAGGCGAGAGTGAGGGCAGGCGAGAGTGAGGGCAGGCGAGAGGATGGGGAGGAATACGGAGAGTAGAGGGCCTGTTACCTTGCTGTATGTCTAAAACATTTCATAACAGTTTACCTCTGGCTTCTTAAGAAATAAAACAATCCCAATCTCTTTAGATATACAACATTGTAACAGGCCCTTCCGCCCATGAGCTCATGATGCCCAATAACACCAATTAACCTACAACCCTTAAACATATTTGAAGGGTGGATGGAAAATGGAACATCCAAATGAAACCCACAAAGACATGGGGGGAACATACAAACTTCTTACTCACAGCACTGGATTCAAACCTGGGTTGCTGGTGGTGTAGCACCATTGTGCTAAACTCTACACTAACTGTGCTTTATTCATTCCTTACATTTATGCTATGTCTGAAAATCTCTGTATCCCTCCCTGTAACTGGAACATTAACTTTGATCTAACCAGTTAGATACATGTTTAGCATTGTTAGAGTTAAAGATAAGTTATGGGCACTGAAACAGGCAGTCTTTGGGATGTGAGAGGAACTGAAGCATCCAGAGGAATCCCACAAGTCACAGGGAGAATCTGCATCCTCTGCACAGGCAGCAACCCAGGATCAAGATCAAACCCAGGTCTCTGGGTCAGCTTCTCAATTCTTCCCTCTGGGAATTAATGTTTGCCTTTTCAATTTCCTAACCAATATGTGGTTCAACTTCAGGAACTAATAGCAGGGAAATAAACAGTATCAATGTGATTTTATGATAGATAAATATTGCTTCTTAAATTTCAGAAAGAACTTGAGAAACGATTATAAGAAAAGAAGCAGTAAATGTTGGATTTTCACAAAGGATTCAACAGAGTGCCGCATAAAACATTCTGGACAAACTAAAGAGCTCATGACATTGGGAGTTATATATTGGCATAGATTTATTGAACAGAAAATGGAGAATCAGGTTATCAGTACACAGCTAGTGGGGCCTTAATGATTTCCAAAACTATGTTGGCTCACATGATGAGACTGAGTGTATTGTAACTAGGTTTTATGGTGATTCAAAGGAAGAGACTGCACGAATGCTCTAAAGGGAAATAGATTGAGTGGGTAAAAATTTAGCAAACGGAGTACACTGTGACAAAATGTATGATTCTCTACTTTGACAAAAAGAATGGAACTGTTTAAATGAAAACTCAAGAGTGCTGTGGCACAGAGATCCCCTCATAAATAAAACTCAGAAATGTAGCATGAAGGCGCAGCAAGCCATTAGGCATATGCAATGCTAGCCATTATTGCAGAAGGGATCGAAGTCTTACTTAGGAAGGAAAGCACAGTAATGGTAGCAGCTATAGGGAAATTTGCAAAGACGGGTGAGAAAGACAGGTGTTGACATATGAAGATAGTTTGAGGAGTTTAGGCCCAGGTATGGGCCTTATTTAAGGTAATTTAAGGTTCTGAGAGAATTATTTGATCGATGCAGAGAGGATTTTTGTGGAGGGATCTGGATCAAGGACTCTAATTTCAGAGTGAGGGTCCTCATTTAAGATAAAGATGAAGAAGAATTTCTTCCCTTAGACAGTGTAAATCTTGAGAATTCTGAAAACTTAAAAAGCTATTAAGCCAAAAAGAATTAAGGCTGTGATGTATTTTTGTTGTGACGGGAAATCAAGCATTATGTGGAATGGGCAAAAAGAGGGAGTTGGGGCTCTCTCCTATTTCTGATTTTCTTATGTATTTCTATTCTAAACAAGGACATTTAAGGTCACAGCATGGACTTTACCTTTTCTTTTAACCAATTGCAAGCTTTGTCAAACCTACTGACACCTGCAGATCAAGAGGAAGAAGAGCTGGAAGAACAGGTATGTTTCAAACCAATCAGAAATTTCATTAACTGACAGAATATCAGGGTGAGATTGACTTGATTGACTTGTAAACCTTGAACTTGTTTCTACTTTTCAAAAGACTGGTAATGTTTTTGGCATATAACAATTTAAGTTACCCTTACTTCTGCTGAAATTTGTATAAATCATTTGAAAGTCTAAAATACCAAGTTGGCACCTTCATTAACATAACATAATATAACATAACATAACAATTACAGCACGGAAACAGGCCATTAGGCCCTTCTAGTCCGCACCGAACCAAACACCCCTTTCTAATCCCACCTCCCTGCACAATGCCCATAACCCTCCATCTTCCTCTCATCCATATACCTGTCCAACCTTTTCTTAAATAATACAATTGACTCCGCCGCCACTATTTCTCCCGGAAGATCATTCCACACAGCTACCACTCTCTGAGTAAAGAAGTTCCCCCTCACGTTACCTCTAAATCTCTGCCCCTTAATTCTTAACTCATGTCCTCTTGTTTTAATCTTTCCTCCTCTTAACGGAAATAGTCTATCCACATCCACTCTGTCTATCCCTTTCATAATCTTAAATACTTCTATCAAATCCCCTCTCAACCTTCTACGCTCCAAAGAATAAAGACCCAATCTGTCCAATCTCTCCCCATACTCCAGATGCTTAAACCCAGGCAACATTCTGGTAAACCTTCTCTGCACTCTCTCCACTCTGTTTATATCCTTCCTATAATTAGGCGACCAGAACTGCACACAGAACTCCAAATTAGGCCGCACCAACGTCTTATACAATCTCAACATCACCTCCCAACTCCTATATTCCATGCAATGATTGATAAAGGCCAGCATACTAAAAGCCTTCTTCACCACCCTATTCACGTGAGTTTCTACCTTCAGGGAACGATGTACCGTCACTCCTAAATCTTTCTGCTCTTCTGTATTCCTCAATGCTCTCCCATTTACCACATATGTCCTATTCTGATTCTTCTTACCAAAATGAAGCACCTCACACTTATCAGCATTAAATTCCATCTGCCATTTTGCAGCCCACTTTTCTAAGCAGCCCAAATCCCTCTGCAATCCTAGAAAACCTTCTTCATTATCCACTCTTCCACCTATCTTAGTATCGTCTGCATATTTACTAATCCAATTCACCACCCCATCATCTAGATCATTAATGTATATAACGAACAACAATGGGCCCAATACAGATCCTTGAGGCACACCACTGGTCACCGGCCTCCAACCTGACAGACAATTATCCACTACCACTCTCTGGCCTCTCCCTTTCAGCCAATGTTCAATCCATTTGACTATCTCAAAATTTATACCTAAAGACTGCACCTTCCTAACTAACCTTCCATGTGGTACCTTATCGAAGGCCTTACTGAAGTCCATATAGACAACATCCACTGCGCTACCCTCATCCACATTCCTAGTCACCTCTTCAAAAAATTCAATCAGATTGGTCAAACATGACCTTCCTCCCACAAATCCATGTTGAGTGCTCCTGATCAGACCCTGTCTATCAAGATGTTTATAAGTACTATCTCTAAGAATTTTCTCCATTAATTTACCTACCACAGACGTCAAACTTACAGGCCGATAGTTGCCAGGCTTCCTCCTTGAACCCTTTTAAAAAAAAACTCATTGTATAACTTAAAATGAGAAGTTTTAGGAAATGCCATTTGGTCAGAGAACCTTTTCAGTTAGAACAGTAGTTCTCAACCTTTTTTCTTTTCAACCATATACCACCTTAAGCAATCCCTACTTAAAGTGGTATGTGAGTGGAAAAAGGTTGAGAAACACTGAGTTTGATCTATCATTTTGTCTCACAGTGTACAGAAAAATACAAATACCAGACTTATTTCATGTAATACCTTAATGTGCAATGAATAACATTTGCAAGCTATCTTTGATGACATGAGTTAAGAATTAAGGGGCAGAGGTTTAGAGGTAACATGAGGGGGAACTTCTTTACTCAGAGAGTGGTAGCCGTGTGGAATGATCTTCCGGGAGAAATAGTGGCGGCGGAGTCAATTGTATTATTTAAGAAAAGGTTGGACAGGTATATGGATGAGAAGAAGATGGAGGGTTATGGGCATTGTGCAGGGAGGTGGGACTAGAAAGGGGTGTTTGGTTCGGTGCGGACTAGAAGGGCCTAATGGCCTGTTTCCATGCTGTAATTGTTATGTTATGTTATGTTTGATTCAATCTATCCTGGAAAAAAATAACAAATCTCTGATTATATTGAAATTCTGGCCCAAAATTTATAATTAAGGTCAGGATGAGGCTTGAATCACGAATTTATAATTCACAGATCCCTCTTGCAACATATTCCACGTCAAAGAAATCTACAAGACTTTCCATGTACAACAGTCTAGTTTCCCTGTCACCCAGTGTAGCTTGCCCTTGAAAGTGGAAGATGGCTATAATAAAGGTTTAGCAATGTCTAAAGGCCCTGGAGTACTTGTTATTCACTCAGGAGTTTGCTTAGCTTTCTGATCATGAGACAGAAGTGAGATATAGAAAGGATTCAGGCTCTTCTGACCATCAACTCCATGCTGACCATCAACCATCCATATGCACTGATCACACATTCTCATCAACTCCTTCCAGATTCCACCGCTCATGAGTGTATTAGAATTCTTTTTTCTTTCTTTCTTTGGCTTGGCTTTGCGGACGAAGATTTATGGAGGGGTAATGTCCATGTCAGCTGCAGGCTCGTTTGTGGCTGACAAGTCCGATGCGGGTCAGGCAGACACGGTTGCAAGGGAAAATTGGTTGGTTGGGGTTGGGTTTTGGGTTTTTCCTCCTTTGTCTTTTGTCAGTGAGGTGGGCTCTGCAGTCTTCTTTAAAGGAGGTTGCTGCCCGCCGAACTGTGAGGCGCCAAGGTGCATGGTTTGAGGCGATATCAGCCCACTGGCGGTGGTCAGTGTGGCAGGCACCAAGAGATTTCTTTAGGTAGTCCTTGTACCTCTTCTTTGGTGCACCTCTGTCACGGTGGCCAGTGGAGAGCTCGCCATATAACACGATCTTGGGAAGGCGATCGTCCTCCATTCTAGAGACGTGACCTGCCCAGCGCAGTTGGATCTTCAGCAACGTGGATTCGATGCTGTCGGCCTCTGCCATCTCGAGTACTTCGATGTTAGGGATGAAGTCGCTCCAATAAATGTTGAGGATGGAGCGGAGACAACACTGGTGGAAGCGTTCTAGGAGCCATAGGTGATGCCGGTAGAGGACCCATGATTCGGAGCCGAACAGGAGTGTGGGTATGACAACGGCTCTGTATACGCAAATCTTTGTGAGGTTTTTCATTTGGTTTTTCCAGACTCTTGTGTAGTCTTCCAAAGGCGCTATTTGCCTTGGCGAGTCAGTTGTCTATCTCGTTGTCGATCCTTGCATCCGATGAAATGGTGCAGCCGAGATAGGTAAACTGGTTGACCGTTTTGAGTTTTGTGTGCCCGATGCAGATGTTGGGAGGCTGGCTGATGGAGGACCTCAGTTTTCTTCAGGCTGACTTCCAGGCCAAACATTTTGGCAGTTTCCACAAAACAGGATGTCAAGCGCTGAAGAGCTGGCTCTGAATGGGCATCTAAAGCTACTCTTTGCAAATGATGCCGCGTTAACTTGAATAACTTACAATTAACCCACCAACATGCACAATTTTGGGATGCGGTAGGAAATTAAAGCATCCAGAGGAAGCACATATAATCACAGGGAGAATGTGCAATTTCCACATAGATGATGCACAAAGTCAGGATTAAATCAAGATCTCTGACCCTGCCAGCTATCCCACTGTTCCACTCATACAAAATTCATTATATGGACAAGAAAAGGACCAGAAATCAGTGAGCTTCACCAAGAGTCCTTCAGCAGGAGAAGGTGTAGATCCAAGCAATGAAGAGAAGAGAACTCTCTTTAAAGAGCTAAAGGTTGGGTTGGAGAGGGTAAGTCTGTACATAAGAGAGGGATGTGGGAGATGCTGTATCTTCAGTATAATCAGAGGAGTAAGGTGTGATAAAAATCTGCACATTCAACAATGGTGAGAAAATTTACCATTTCCTAAGTGGGAGAAGGATTATAGCCTTCAGGGGAGGAGTGAGTGAGCAGGTATATTAAGTATACATACTAAGACATCATGTAGCAGCTGTCTAAAATATTTGTCAGGCTGCATTTAGAGTATTGCATACAGTTCTGCTCACAGGATGGATGTGGTCATGGTAGAAAGAGTGCAAAAGATGCTACCTAGAATGGAAGGCTTTAGTTACAAGGAGAGACTGAATACGCTGGGATTGTTCTCATTGGAGTACAGGAGACTGAGGGTGACCTTATTGATCTTTATAATATTTTGAAGGGCATAGGTAGAATAGAAAGTCATAGTCTTTTTCCATATGTAAGGGATTTAAAAATTAATGGGCATAGGTATATGGGTAGAGGGAAAAGATTTAAAGGAGATCTGAGAGACAATTTTTTCACACATGGCAAGCTTCCAGAGAAAATTGTAGAGCAGGGGGTGGGAAATAAGCCCGACATTAAAAATAATCATTTGGACAGGCACACGAGTAGGAAAAAAAATAAGGAATATAAGCCAAATACAAAAAAATGGGGGTCAACATGTGTGAGTTTGGCCAAAGGGCCTGTTTCCATGCTATACAACTCTTGACTCTTGAGAGAAGATAGAATCAGCACCTTCAGGAGTGTAGATTAAGTTATCAGCCGTACAGGATCAACACTTTCAATGGAGCGTTTTTAGCCCCCTGCTCTACTCACTTTACACCTATGACTGTGGGCTCAGTAGGACAATAACACCATCTACAAATTTCCCAATGACACCACGGTAATGGGTTGCATAAAGAAAGGTGATGAGTCAGCATACTGGAGGGAGATTGAAACGTGGCTGACTGGTGCACCACCAACAACCTTGTTCTCAACTTTACCTAAACCAAGGAACTGATGTTTGACTTCAGGAAAGGAAAGCCAGAGGTATACAATCCACTGATCACTGGGGGATCAGAGGTGGAGAGTGTGACCAAATTTACGTTCTTGGGAGTCACTAGGCCCTTTCTTAAAGCAAAAAAATACCTGAATGTAAAGAAGGAGATTCTCTGCCTTCACGTCGGAAAATTTATCTTCATGAATGCTCCCTGACTGGTTCCAAGGCGCCGACTCCAATCCCTCTCCGAGGTAATGTCAACGGTGGAGCAGAGCACTCCACCACGCATCATGAATGTACTACTGCTGCAAGTAGCTGGCTATGGGCGGGGCTGATGACATCGTGGTAATGCCATCAGCCCATGATCCATCTCACTTTTCTCTCCCTCCATAACCCTCTCAGAGCAGGGGTGGTTGATAAGGGCTGTCAGGGCAGGGGTGGCCAGCGAGGCCTTCAGTGGGCGACCACAGTCAGGCTTTGATACCTCCACTGGCCACTCCAGCCTCCGGCACCTCATTGGGTTGCTTCAGCCTTTGGGGCCATGGCGCCAGTGGCTCAATATAGAAACATAGAAGATAGGAGCAGGAGTAGGTCATTCGACCCTTCGAGCCTGCTCCACCATTTAACGAGATCATGGCTGATCTTAAAGTTCAGCACCCCGTTCCCTCCTTCTCTCCGTAACCTTTAATACCCTTATACTGAAATATATCTAATTCCATCTTAAATATATTTAATGAACCTGCCTCTACTGCCCTCTGTGGCAATGAATTCCACAGATTCACCACCCTCTGGGTAAAGAAATTCCTCCTCATCTTGGTCCTAAATGGTTTGCCTATTATCCTCAAACCATGGCCCCGGGTTCTGGATTTTCCCATCATTGGAAACATCCCATCTGCATCCATTCTGTCCAGTCCTGCCAGAATTTTATGTCTCTATGAGATCCCCTCTCAATCTTCTAAACTCCACCGAGTACAATCCCAATTCGCGCTATCTTTCCTCCTAAGTCATTCCTGCCATTCCAGGTATCAGCGTGGTGAATCACCTCTGCACTCCCTCCATTGCAAGAACATCCTTCCTTAGATAAGGTGACCAAAACTGCACACAATACTCCAGGTGGGGTCTCATCAAGGCCCTGTATAGCTGCAGTAAGGTATCCTTGTTCCTATACTCAAACCCTCTTGATATGAAGGCCAACATACCACTTGCCTTTTTAACCGCCTGCTGTACCTGCATGCTCACCTTCAGAGACTGATGGACAAGTACCCCTAGGTCTCTCTGCACTTCCCCATCTCTTAATCTATTGCCATTCAAATAGTAATCTGCCCTCCGGTTTGTATTACCAAAGTGGATAACCTCACATTTATCCATATTGTAGTGCATTTGCAGTCCCTCAATTTATCCAAATCACACTGGAGCTTCCTGACCCCCTCTTCCGTGCACACAACCCCTCCTAGCTTAGTGTCATCTGCAAATTTGGAGATATTACATCCAATCCCCTCATCCAGATCATTAATGTAAATTGTGAACAGCTGGAGTCCCAGTACAGATCCCTGTGGTACCCCACTGGTCACCGCCTGCCACTCAGAAAACGAGCCATTTATCCCAACTCTCTGTCTTCTACCTGCCAGCCAATTCTCAATCCACATCAATACTTTGCTCCCAATCCCATGAGCCTTGATTTTGGAAGCCAGTCGTTTATGCGGGACCTTATCGAAGGCCTTTTGGAAGTCCAGGTACACCATATCCACTGGCTCTCCCCCATCTATTTTACCTGTCACCATCTCAAAGAATTCCAATAGATTTGTCAAGCACGATTTACCTTTTGTAAATCCATGTTGACTCCATCCGATACCTTCTCTGCTAGTCATATGCTCCGCTATTACATCCTTAATGGATTCCATCATTTTGCCCACTACTGATGTAAGGCCGATAATTCCCCGCTTTTTCTCTACCCCCATTTTTAAATAGTGGGGTAACATTAGCTACCCTCCAATCCATGGGTACTGATCCTGAGTCTATCAAGTTCTGGAAAATAATTCTTAAAGCAGCTGCTATCTGAATGGCCACTTCCTTGAGTGCCCTAGGATGTAGATTATCAGGTCCTTGGGATTTATCTGCCTTCAATCCCATCAATTTCCCCAAGACCATGTCCTTAGAGATACTGATTTCTTTCAGTTCCTCCCTTGCATTAGTCTCTATGTTTCCTAACATCCTTGGGAGGTTATTTGTATCCTCTCTTGTAAAAACAGAACTAAAGTAAGAATTTAATTGGTCTGCCATTTCCTTATTCCCCATTATATATTCCCCTTATTCCAACTGCAAAGGACCTACTCTGGATTTCACCCTGCCCATTATCCCCCATGCAACTGGATTCCATTCTGGGAAATGCAGAGAAGTTTCAGCTGCGTGGGGGATTATGGGCAATGAATTCGGCCATTGCTCAGTGCGTATGTATGGTATTATACCACCAGTCGCCATGCCTCTTGAACGCCACATCAATACCCTAGCCACCTCCAGGCTGAAAGGGAACATCGGAGCAGGCTTTTCATTTGGCTTTTAGCTGGCCTCCATGTGGAGGCCAACTATGAAAAGGCCTACTATCTCAGAGGATCTTTCCTGGACTCAACAGACTAATGGCATTGTGAAGAAAGGACGACAGGACCTCTGCTTCCTCAGAAGTTTGCGGCAGTTTAGCATGACATCAGAAACCCTCCACACATGTGGTGGAAAGTGTACTGACCGGGTTAATCACAGTCTGGTATGGGGATTCCAGTACCCCTGAGCCTAAAGCCTTGAAAAAGATAATGGACATGGCCCAGGACATCACTGGCAAAATCCTCCCCACTATTGAGGACATCTAGAGAGAATGCTGCAATTGGAGAGCAGCAGCAATCAAGGATCCACGCCACCCAGCACCCACTCTGTACTCACTGCTGCCATCAGTAAAGAGGTGTAGGTGCCATAAGACTAGCACCAGCAGGTTCATGAACAGCTGCTCCCCCTCCACCATCAGACTCCTCAACAACAAACTCAATCAGGGACTCATTCAAGGACACTTACTTATGTGCATTATTGATTATTTTTATCCTCTCTGCAGTTTGTTTACATTCATTATGTTTTCATTTCTTTATTTGCTTACATGCATACAATGTGTAGTTTTTTTTTGTAATACCAATAAGTGGTAATTCTGTCTCATCTGCCGATACAGGAATCTCAGGGTTGTATATGACATCGTGTATTTACTTTGACAATATATCTGGAATCTGATGAGGATTGTCTCTTCCAAGATGTGAAGGCAGTGAATCTCCCACATCTGTCAAATCAGTAGGAGGTTTTGTGGTGATTTGGCTTACTTGCCTCCCCTATAAATGTTGTGGGATGCACTAATATGCTCCAAATATTAAACAATTTAAAAAAAGAGGAATAACTATGATGTTCATTAGCATTTTTTAGTGCCACTGAGGCTTCTCAGCAAATGAGCTGATCATTGCTTTCAGCTGACAATTAGACTAACAATTAGACTAAACAGTTAAATGATTTCTTGTTGCAGCCTGATGAAGGAGCCATTACCTTTCAGCCTGGTCAGATTGGGCCACCAAAAAAATCAAATTCTACAGGTAAACAATCTGTTTGGCATCAGTAAACATGAGTCTTTAAATCTGGTGTTCATTGGCTGGTTTGCCTTGATGAGTGTTCTGAACCAATGGGAAGGTGACATTTTAGAACCCTGAGCCTCTGTGAGCTCTCGTTGACAATAGCTCAAGCTAAGCATTACTCTTCCTTTGTATTGCTACATTGACTATCACCTTTTGTCTGTTGAACTGTGCTCCTCCCCTCCTCTTTCTTTCCTTCCCAGTCTTTTTATTCAGGCAGCTGCCTCCTTTATACCTGCTTCATACCTTGAAGAAGGGCTCAGGCCTGAAATGTTGGTAAAATGTCTTTAGCTCCTATGGATGCTGTGAGATGTGCTGACTTCTGGCAGCATTTCTGTGTTTTTACTACAATCACAGTGTCTGCAGACTTTCATATTCCTCTCTATAATTACAAGCTAATCAGTCGAATGTCAGTATGATGACGAAAATCCAGTGCAAATCTAGTGAAAATGTAAAGTATAGGCTAATAAATGATGGTTTTATGCATTTTACTAATTTGTAAAAGTTTTTTTGATAAAATAAATAGAAAGTTTTGAAAATAATTTTGTTGAAGTTGTGCAATACAAAAATGAATGAGCAAAATAAAGCTCATGAGGTTGTAAAGGAGTATGAATTCAAATTGGGTAAGGAATAGAAAGCAGTGTACTCCTGTTTTTCCAGACAGAAGCAAAGTAAACCACAATGTTCCTCCAGGAACAGCAGTGGACTACTGTTCTTTTTGATTAATACTCATGAAATGAACAGATACATTTCAAAAGTTTAATTTCAAAATGTCCAAGTGAGTGAGGTGTTTCACTTTGGTGGGTTAAACCAGGGTAGGAATGGTAATTCCCTGGAGAATTTTGTCAGATACAGACTCGGGTATACAAGTACATACTTCTATGATTGTGGTGCCACAGGCAGGCAGGGTGGTGAAGAATATATTTGGTGTGCTTGGCTCAGTCAGGTCACTGAGCACAGTAGGATATAATGTCACAACTGTTCAGGATGTTGGCAAATATTATGTGCAGTTCTGGTCTCAGCTATGGGAAAGATATCATGAAACTGGAAAGGATGCAGTGAAGATTCTCTAGAATGCTACCTGTGTGGCGGCGCACATCCTCATAGCGAACCGGCCCTACTTGTATTACCACATGGCGGGGCAGCCATGGGGAAATGGCGTCATCAGAGGTTTCTCTCTGACTCCAGGATCCCTTCCAGTGCACACCCTGGGCAGCCATTATGATGTCACAATGCACCAGGTGACTGAGCTCATGCTGCCCTTAAAGGGGCGTGCTGAATTAGAATAAAAACAGTCGTTAACGACTCTCAACGTGGTGGTTGTGTCTCTCTCACTGCTCACACCACCACACCAGAACTGAAGGTTTTTGAATTATAAAGAGAGGTGACGTGGGTTGGAACTTTTCTCCAAGAGCATAGGGGGGAGGGGAGATCTTATAGAGGTTTATAAAATCATGAGGGGCATAGGTTAGGCTAATTGTCATAGATATGTCTCTTTCATTGCTCACACTGCCACAGTGGAGACCTTGACGAGCCCAGACATTTTTCTGGACTCCTGAACACCATGGATTCGGCAGAGCTTAACGCTGTCTCCATCAAGCTTCCCCCTTTTTGGATCCACCGACTGAGAATGTGGTTTGGGCAGGCAGAAGCACAGTTTCAACTCCACAACATCTCTGCAGACACCACAATGTTTTACCACGTTGTGAGGGCTTTGGACCAAGATACAGCGGCAAGGGTGGATGACATCATCCACCACCCCCCGGCTGTGGGCAAGTATACCGCCCTCAAAGACCTGCTGCTGGAAACTTTTGGGCTCACCCCCCAGCAACAGGCTTCTACACCTGGATGGGCTTGGAGACCGTAGTCCTTGGCGCTGATGGATGAGAGAAGACAAGCCCTGTTTTCCCTTCCGCCAAATATTCCTAGAGAAAATACCAGAGGACATTCGGCTGCACCTTACGGACGAGGACGTCTCAGACCCGAGAAAGACAGCAGCCCGTGCAGACGCCCTCTGGCTCACGAAGAGGGAGAACAAGGCTGGTCAATCCTGGTGCCATGACCAGGAACCAGCAGCCCACCACCCGCCCCCAAGACCAAGCCAGAGGAGGGCCAGATGTCCTGGTGTTTCTACCACCAGCGCTGGGGAGCACAAGCCCATAACTGCCGCCAACCCTGCAGGTTTTAGGGAAATGGGCAGGTCAGCCGCTGTTAAAGGCTGCGACGGCTGGCCGCACAAACGGCATTCTTCATGTGACGGACAGATTCACCGGCCGCCGATTCCTGGTGGACACGGGCTGAGCTGAGTGTCCTCTCCCACACTGCACTAGAGACTCGCACACCCAATTTTGTGGTCCATACCTGAGGGTGGCCAACAGCTCTACTATCAGGCCCTACGGCACCCGTAGGGCACAGGATCCAGATAGGGAGGGATAAGTTCCACTGGAGGTTCGTCCAAGCCTCCGTGGGCACTGCGCTGTTGAGGGCTGACTTCCTGAGGGCTCACAGTCTCCTCATCGACATGAAGGGCAAGAGGCTGGTCAATGCCTGAACGTTCCACTCCACACGACTGGACACAGCAGACACCTGAAGGCTCGAAACTGCCGCCGCAGCCGTCGACAGAGATGAATTTTCCGACACCCTCTGCGTGTTCCCCACCATCCTAGAACCACTTTTCAATGCCGCTGTGACCCAGCATGGGGTCTTTCACCACATCACCACTCAAGGTCCCCCGCTGCACTCTAGGCCCAGACGGCTGCCACCTGAGAAGCTCCAGCAAGCAAAGGAGGAGTTCTCCAGACTCCAAGAACTTGAAATTGTCCGGCACTCGGACAGTGCCTGGTCATCACCGTTCCATATGTTCCCGAAATTGTATGGGGGCTGAAGACCATGCGGGGACTACCGGCGGTTGAAAAATGAAACCACTCCCGACAGATAACCCGTGCCCCACATACAGGATTTCTCCACCCACCTCCACGGCGCACAGATCTTCTCCAAGGTGGATCTCATGCGGGGAATACCATCAAATCCCGGTACATCCAGACGAAGTGGGTAAGACGGCCATTATCACCCCTTTCAGCCTCTTCGAGTTCCTGTGTATGCCCTTCGGCCTGAAGAATGGGCCCAAACTTTTCAGTGCCTCATGGACATGGTAGGGAGGGATTCAAACTTTGTGTTCATTTATCTGGACGATATACTCATTGCCAGTTGCAGCCGCAATGAACACAAGGCCCACCTCCGTACCCTCTTTGCTCGCCTGGCAGATTTCGGCCTCGCGGTCAAAGCGGCCAAATGCCAGTTCGGCAAGGAGTTCCTCCAGTTCTTGGGGCATACCATTTTGGCGGCCGGGGCCACACCAGTGCCAGAGAAGGTGGCGGCCGTCCAACGTTTCCCCAAACCCCTCACCCTAAAAGGCCTTCAGGAGTTCGTGGGGATGGTGAACTTTTACCATTGTTTCATCCCCGGGGCTGCTCCCACCATGCGCTGATGTCCACCAAATAAGACTCTATTCTGGCCGGAAGAGGCGAATAAGGTTTTTGTCATGATGATGAAGGCCCTAGCCAACGCAACACTACTAATGCACCCAGAGCCAGAGGCGCATACGGTGAAATCCGTGGACACCTCAGCTACAGCAGTGGGGTAGAGGAGGGGGTGTTGTGGAACAGTGGCCCGATGGACACTGGCACCTGCTGACCTTTTTCAGCAAGCTGCTGTGCCCACCAGAACTCTAATATAGCATCTTCGACCAGGAGCTCCTGGCGCTGTTCTTGGCCATCTGCTGCTTTCGCTACTTCTTCGAGGGCAAGCCGTTCACAGACTTCACGGACCACAAGCGCCTCACCCAGGCAATGGCGATGACCGAGGATCCGTGGTCCACCAGACAACAGCGCCACCTCTTGTATGTGTCAGAGTTCACGACTGACATCCGACACAGGGCTGGTAAGGACAACATGGTGGCGGTTGTACTCTCTCGACCCGCCATCAACAATCTAGCCTCCAGCCTAGATTACGCTCAACTGGCCCAGGCCCAGAGGAACGATACGGAGATGCTGGCCACCATCTCGGGCCTCAAACTCAAAGATGTCCAGTTGCCCAGCAGCCTGGACACACTGCTTTATGATGTGTCAACAGGTACACCACTTCCGGTAGTCCCGCTGCACTGGAGAGCGATGGTCTTCAGTCTAGTCCACGACCTCATTCACCCAGCGGTGAAGATGACAGTGCGTGTGGTCACAGAGTTCAAGAGAGAGGTGGTGGAGCTCACCAGGAACTGCCTGGTGTAAGACCTCCAAAGTCCACTGATACACGCAGGTTCCCTTACAGAACTTTGACTCGGCAGCTCGCAGCTTCCAATACATCCATGTTGATATCGTTGGACCCCTGCCAGTGTTAAGGGAGGCTCGTTACCTCCTCATGGTGGTCAACTGCGCCACAAGGTGGCTGGGGGCTATCCTGATCAAGGAAGCCTCTGCAGAGACGTGTGCCAGGACTCTGGTCAACCAGTTGACTGCCAAATTCAGAGTCCCGGCACACATCACCAGTGACGGGGGTGCGCAGTTCACATCCGCCCTGTGGACCCAGATGGCAAAACTCGTGGGGGTGAAGCTCCACCACACCATGGCATATCACCCACAGTCCAACGGGTTGGTGGAGTGGTTCCACAGGCACCTGAAGGCATCACTCATGGCCAGGCTGTCCAGACCAGATTGGGCGGATGAGCTACCCTGGGTCTTCCTCGGGATTAGGATGGCACCCAAGGAGGACTTACAAGTACGGTGCACCGCTTTCCCTACAGGTGAGTTTTTCGGTTCAGACCCTGACATTGTGGCCACCGATGCAAACCTGCTGATGGACCTCCGCAAAAGACTGGGCTCCCTGGCTCCCCCAATCTGCCACAGCACCCAGCTAATCCACCTGCCCAAAGAACTCGATTCGGCTCAGTTTGTTTTCGTGCGAAGGGGGGCCGCAGGGTGCACCGCTGCAGCGACTGTACGAGGGGCTGTACAAAGTCTTGCACCGGAACCTTCACCCTAGACATTGGGGGGAGGGAGGAACTTTTTACGGTGCACCACCTGAAGGCTGTCCATCTGGACTTATCACAGCCGGTGCAGTCGGCCGTGGCCAAGCGCCACGGCTGGCCGCCAAAGCGACAGGACGCATAGCTGGTTCTGGGGTGGGGGGGGGTTGTGTGATGGTGCACATCCTCATGGTGAACCAGCCCCGCTTGTATCACCACATGGCGGGGCAGCCATGGGGAAATGGCGTCATCAGAGGTTTCTCTCTGACTCCAGGATCCCTTCCAGTGCACACCCTGGGCAGCCATTATGATGTCACAATGCACCAGGTAACTGAGCTCATGCTGCCCTTGAAGGGGCGCGCTGAATTAGAATAAAAACAGTCGTTAACGACTCTCAATGTGGTGGTTGGCTACTACTGTAACACTTGCAAATTGAGGCAGCTACCTGGATAGGAAAGATTTAGAGAGCCAACTGCAAGCAATTGAGACAAGCTTAAGTGGGCAAGTTAGTCAGCATGGTAAGTTCAGCTCAAGAACCCATTTCCATGCTATCAAACTCTATGACTGATACAGAATTCAAAATTTACTGTCATTCAATGTTATAAGTAATAAGAAGGCAGTTGCAAACCTGGAGAGATGCACAGAAAATAAAATTTTAGTGAAAAGTATGGAGATTAATTTTGTTAGGAAACATTTTTTAAAAAAAAAAGCAATGTAATCCAAATCAGTTTAATGTCTGCATTGAAAAATGTTGGAAATTATTATTAAAGATGTTATAGGAGGGGCATCAATAGGCAAGGACCAATCTGGGATAGTCAGCATAATTTTGTGCATGGGAACTTGTTGGACTAAATGTATTTAAAAAGTGATGGGGGTTGATGAGGGAAGTGCGATGATCATTGACTTCAGCAGGCCTTTGACAAGGTCCCCATGAAAGGTCAGCTCCCATGGCATCCTGTGTGAGCAAACCACGTGGATTAAAAATTAGCTTGGGAGGAGTCAAAGGGTGATAATGGAGGTATGTATGTCAGATTGGAGGGCTGTGACCAGTATTGCAGAAATCAGATGTTTGTTATCCATCTTAACAATTGGATGACAATGTCATTAACAGTGAGTACATTCGCATACGACACTAAAATTAATGATATAGTGAATTAGTGGACAGTGAAGAAAGTTATCTAAAACTGCAATTGATGATGATGACGATGTTTCACTTTATTGTCATTGTACCAGTAAACCAGCCAATGAAATACAATCAGCATCGACCGAAAATTAAAAAATAATGCTATATACATTACAATAAAACAGGCAATTAAAACCAACAACACTATTCTACAACGAACTGTTAAAAAGTTCTGATGTGACAATGTGAGTGCAGTCCCACTCAGCGCCGTGATTCAGTGTTCAACATAGTCACAGCTTCATCAAAAGCTCTTTTTGAGCCTACTGGTGCATGATCGAAGGCTCCTGTAGTGCCTGCCCGATGGGAGAAGAGTGAATGGTTCGTGATTCAGCTGTGTTGCATCTTTGATGATGTTTCTCACCCTGCCCAGCCATCTTTTCCTATTGACGTTTTCCATGGTAGGCATTTGGATTCCAATAATCCATTTGGCAGTTTTCTCTACCTGCTGGAGTGCCTTATGATCTTGTGCAATACAAGATTGTACTTTTAGATCAACTTGGGATATAGGCCAAAAAATGAAAGATGAAACTTGAACCAGACAAAAGTGTCAGCTGATGTATTTTGAATAGTTAAACCAGGGCAAGACACCCACAGTAGATTTCAAGGACATGGAAACCATTATAGTCTATAACGGAGAAACAATGGGAGCTATGTAGTTCCCCAAAAGTGGCAATAGGTAGATATGGCATGCAAGTCTTCATTGGTGATTGGGTTGAGTACAAGAATTGGGTCATCATGTTACAGCCATACAAGATATTGGTGAGATCCATATTATGTGCAGTTCTGGTTGCCCAGTGATATGTCATTAAGCAGGAAAGATTCATGAGGATATTATAGGGACTTGAGGGCTTGAGTTACCAGTAGCATCTGGATAGGCTGGGAGTCTTCTCTCACGAGTGTAAAAGGCTGAGTATAACTTTCCTTTATAAAATCATAAAGGGGATAGATCTAGTGAATGTTAACAGACTCTTTCCAAGGATTGGAGAGTTTAAATTTAGAGGACAGCAAATTAAGTTATTGGAGGAAAAACTAAAAGGGATCTTTTTCTCACAGAGGGTTCAGGGTGTATGGAATGAGCTGCCAAAGGAAGGTGCATAGGTAGGTACAATTACAACATTTAAAAAATATTTAAACAGACGTATAGATGGGAAAGGTTCAAAGAAATTGGAAGTAGCTCAGGGAGACATTTTGGTCAATATGAATGAGATGAACCTAGTCAAAGGAACTACAATCCTGAATAAAATAAAAACATAGTTTTACAGAGTGTAAAATGTGTTGGAGTAACTCAGTAGATCACGCAGCCTCCATAAGAAGTAGAGGGTAAACAGTGTTTAAAGACTGAGCCCTTCATCAATGTTATTCAGTAAGGGGTCAGGCACAGAATTTTAATTACCTTTCTTCCTAAAAATGCTGCATGACCTACTATGTATCTCCAGTACTCAATCCAGCATCTGCAGATATTTATTCCCATATTTTGGACAGGTCTCTAACCTTTTGACCCAGTTTCTGATGTGCTACTTTATCATTGGTCTTGCTGAACTCATGGGATCTAGGAAAATCAACACATTGTCCAAAATTGGCTTGCTAATAAGAGGCAGAGGGATATCTTTGTAATTATCTCTGTGACGAGACAATGATTGATCCCATGATGCCAACTGTATGTTATACACATTGATGATAACTGAGGATCGTCTTGGGTAACAGGATGATATTAATCAGTTGGTGAGATGGGCAGAACATTGGCAAATAGATATTAATTCTGATGTGTGAGGTATGTAGACACTTTGTGGAGATGAATAAGAGTGGTATAAATGTTAAGGCCCAAGAGATGGCTGAGGAACAGGGAACCACAAAGGTGGCTGAACAGGGAGAAAAGGTGTATACGATTCTTGCCTTTATTGAGTGGGTTATAGAATATTAAAAGCATAGAGCTTATGGTACAACTAGAACATGATGAAGTAAAAGCTTGAATACTCTGTACATTCCAAGTCACCACAACATAGGAAGGACACAATTGCACTGGAAAAGGTGCAGAGGACATTCACCAGGATATTACCTGGGATAGATCATTTCAATTACAAGGTGAAAGTGAATGGCCAAAGGGCTATTTTTCTATTCGGTATGACACCACAACTTTGTGACTCTATAGATGTCTGCTGTTTATTCTGTAAACATCCTACCTGGTGCACTCTTCAACATGCAAGTTGATGTTGTATTTTTGTCCTTCACCGTAGAATATGTCCTCCACTGTCTCTTCATGCCCACAGTTCTTGCTATCCACTTCCGCTTTTTCTTGTCCATTATTATTTTTGTTCTCCTCACCCTCCTGGTACCTACAAATACTGCCATGCTTCTAGAGTCCCTCATGCCAGCAAATGTTGCCATCCTCTTTGGCTGATTCTTAGCTGCATGGGCCATCAGCTTGCATGATGTGTTGGGTGGAGGTGTTGCCTGCTTTATTTTGTTGACAAGTGCCACCATCCTGCCTGATCTCTTCCTCACCCTCTTCACTGCTGACACCATCCTACAACAATGCAACACAAAATTTACTCGTTAATATCAACAATCAAATTTAGATAATAAGGGTCATTTTTTATTATGGGATTCGCCACTGTTGCATTTGTTCAGAATTATTAAGAAAGTTTGGAATGTGGATAATCAAAATTCATATTTATTATCAGAGTATGTCATAACATCACATACAATCCTGAGATTCATTTTTCTGGGGGCCAGGGAGAATTTTTAATTATTGGTTGTGCAAATAACTGTACTCAAGAGAATATACATATATAAAATGTAAACAAACTGTGCAATGCTGAAAATAAATATTCAATAATAAACACTGAGTAAAGTAAGAATCCATGATTGAGTTTGTTGTGGAAGAGTCTGATGGTGGAGGGGTATGAATGATAAATAAAAGTTGTTTTGAGCCAGGACTCTTTTGAAACTTTGTTAGAGTCTTGACATAACCTGACCTGCTGAGGTCCTCCAGGAGCTCATTGTTTGCTCTAGATACTGGCATCTGTGGTTTTTGTGTTTCTCTGTACTAATCCCCTCTCTCTTTCTGATGATTATTTCAACCAGCATATCTTTGTGTTCCTGACCTCCATGATGGATCAGAAATGCACCCTCCTCCGCATTACACATCCATGACTCGAATGGCGAAACATACTCTGCTAATTCTGCTTCTCCATCTTATGGACGTATAACTAAAGTTCTCCAGTCTTTCATTCCAGGTGGCATTTGAATCATAAGCCAGTGAAGAATATAGTCCGATCGCCTTTTGAACATCAGACTCATAGAACCATACAACACAAACAGGTCCTTCACCTCAAACTGAACTTGCCGATTGTTGCTTACAAGAGATGATCCCATTTGCCTGCATTTGGCCCTTATACCTCCAAATATTTCCTAACCATATACCTGCCTAAATGCCTTGTAAATGCTGAAATTTGCCCAGCTCTACCACTTCTGGCAGCTTGTTCTACATACCCGCCATTCTCTGTGCAAAAATCTTGCTCCTCAAGGTCCCCTTTTAAATCTTTCCATTCTCGCCTTAAACCTTTCCCTCTCGTTTTAAAGTCCCCCTGTCCTGGAAAAATAACTGTGACCATTCTCCTTATCAATTCCTTGTAAATTTTTTCTGCACCCTTTCTGGCTATGAAATCCTTGCTGCACACAGCACTCCATGATTTGTATATTTACAACATGATATTCCAACTCCTCATTCCCCTTACTAATAAGGCAAACATCCTAAATATCTTCATCTCCACTGCTCTCTCCTCCAGGGCTCTCCCCATTTACTGTGTAATCCTGTCTTGGTTTGATTTAGCAAAATGCAACACTGCACACCACTCATTGTCAACCATATTAAGACCCATTTATGCCATCCTCTGTTTCCCCTAAACCAGTCAGTTTTCTATGTGTTAGCATCTGCAATGTAAGCTGTTATTTCTGCAGTGACTATTGATGGAGAACCTTGTCAAATGCACCAACCAGTTCTATCTCCACAGCATCCATTGGTTCTTCAACAACACCAATAAATTGCTTAAACCTGATATCAGGCATTCAGCTCTTGGCAGGACTCTAGTAGGCACTCAGCAAATGTCTGATACTCCAAATGACATCCAGCAGAGATGATATGGTGATCTGCTGTCCTTTGACAACTGAAGCTCTGTGTCAAGCGCAAGTTCAGCATTATTGGTGCATGCTTTGGTTTTACTAATAAACCTTTTCCAGGCATTCATCGGAAAAACAATATGACGTGTTTTTAAAATACACTCACAATAATGCATGAGAAGCAAGATTCTCCAGTGATACAGGGATAAACTAGACCTAGCTTACTGTATCAGGGCTAACTTGGCACATCTAACTCAAGGCAAGGAATCTTTCTATCTTGATGTTTTCTGGAAAAGGATGCAAAGGAATTTAATTTGGTCACAATGAGTATACAATGTTTAGGGATCATCCTCTTTGCCTACTTCTTGGCCACAAAAAAAATAATTTAGTATCTTTTCCATGTTATCAGGATTTAAACCTGAGTCAGATACTGTTGCAGTTGAACATCACTAATACTGTAGCAAAAAGTAAGCTACTGGATAGTTAGAATGAATATGTGGCTTGAACAGTGGTGTAGGAGGGAGGGTTTCAATTTCTTGAGGCATTGGAACTGGTTCTGGAGGAGATGGAACTAGTTCAAATCTGATGGTCTGCATCTGGGCAGGGTCAGGATCAATGTCCCAGGGAGATTGTTTGTGAGTGCTATTGGGGAACGTTTAAATTAATGGAGCAGGGGGATGGGAACCTACAGAGATTGAAGAAGGTTGTACAGAGACCAAAGCTAGGAAAGAGAAAAAGAGAAATAGAGGGCAGAAAAGTCAAAAGCAAAGGATGCAGAGGTCACTAGACAATGAGAAAAGGGCACTTTATCTGAATGCCCGTAGTATTAGAAACAAGTTTAGTGAACTTGAGGCCCAAATCAGTTCCCAGGCAAATGATTTAGTGGCCATCACAAAAACATGGTTGTAAGATGGGCACGATTAGGAATTAAATATTCAAGGGTATCAGGTAATACGAAAAGATAGGCAGGATGGTAAAGGTGGTGGGGTGGTGCTCTTAATCAAGGATGAGATCAGGGCAATAGTGAGAGACAATATAAGATCTAAGGAATAGAATGTTCAGTCCATCTGGATAAAGATTAAGAATGGTAAAGGGAAAAAAAATTACTGGTGGGAGTTGTCTATTGCCCACCAAATAATAATAGCACAGTGGCACAGGCCATTAACCGAGAGACAGATGAGGCATGTAAGAATGGAAGGGCAGTTGTCGTGGGGGACTTTAACTTCCACTTAGATTAGGGAATCTGGGAATCTGGAGGATGATTTCATAGAATGCATCCGGGATAGCTTTCTTGAGCAGCATGTTAAGGAACCAACAAGGGAGAATGCTATTTTAGATCGAATATTGTACAATGATATAAGTAAAATTAATGATCTAGTAGTTAGGGACCCTCTTGGAAAAAACAATCATAGTATGATTGAATTTCTCATACAGTTAGAGGGTGCAATAGTTAGATCTAAAACTGGTGTATTATTCTTTTTTACATGTTATTTAATTGTTTGCATCATTACTGGAAAAAAAAACATTAATCAAATATCCATAGTCAATAATACAAAAAAATACTTTTATTTTTCTCCCCATCCTCCCCCCACCCAAAAGTAAGAAAAGAAAGAAACACCTACCATTTAATATACAATGATATTAGTATAGACAATCAGTAATGTTATTAAAAATTATTAATTAAGAGGAGTGAATAAGGGAGAAGAGATGGATGGAAAATTATCCATAAAATCCATATATGGTTCCAAATACTATAAAATTTTTCAACTTGATTCCTTAAACTTTGTGATTTTTTCCAAAGTTATACAATTTCACATCTCATTATACCATCTACTTAATAACTCTTCTCTCTCATCTTTCCATGATATCCCTATACATCCCTTTGCAGTTGCTATTGCAATACTTTAAAAATTTTCTTGGTGTTTGTACAATTTCAATTTTATATTTTCATAAATATCTGTGAGTAAAAATATTCTTGGATCCTTTGGTTAAAAGATAAATACAATATACATAATAATACAATTTTTGCATAATATCAATTGTATTTGAAAAAGGGACTGGGAGCAGATTTGAGACTCCCTAAACAAAGTCAATTTGAAGATATAATAACAGATATATTTGTTGTTAAGAAATGTATTACTAGTATGTATATAAAATTACAAGAGACTGTAAAGAAAAAAAGATTTGTATAAATCAAAAATCCGATGGGAGAAAGATTTAAATATACAAATTCAGGAGGAGATTTGGTCAAAATTATGTTATGAAAGTGTTACGAGTAATGTTAGATATCAAATGGTTCAATATAATTTTCTTCATCAATTATACTCCAGATAAGTTAAATGGACTTAATCCTAATTATTCAAATAAATGTTTTCAAGGTGCAAAAGAAATGTTTTTGCATTCAGTGTGGTCTTGGGGAAAAAGTGGAAAGGTTTTGGAATGAACTGAGTTTATTATTGGTGTATTATTCTTGAACAGGGAAGACTACAACAGGATGAGGAAGGAATTGTTCAGTGTGGACTGGGAGCATATGTTAGTTGGCAGAACAGTTGAGGAACAGTGGAAGTGGTCAACAAAAATATATTCCCATTAAAAGTAAAGGCAGTAAGAGAGGGAAGAATCAGCCTTTGTTGACTAAGTAAATTAAGGAAAGTATAAAATTAAAAGCTCATGTGTACAAAGTGGCCAAGACTAGTGGGAAACTGAAGGATTGGGAAAACTTTAAAAGGCAACAAAGGACAACTAATGGGAAATAAGAAAAGGAAAGAAGGAAATTGGCACAAAATATAAAAACATCATTAAAAAAAATGTATAAATATATAAAACGAAAGAGGGTGGCTAGAGTCAACATAGGTCCCTTGGAAGATGAGAAAGGGAGATTGATACTGAATAATAAGGAAATGGCCAAGGATTGAACAAATATCTTGTGTCAATCTTCACGGTAGAAGATATGTCCAGCATGCCAAGGAATGGTGATAAGGAAGTGAAGGGAGGTGAGGGCTTCGATAAAATAATTAATATAAAATGTGATGAGCAAACTAATGTGACTGAAGACAAATTAATCCTCTGGTCCTGATGGGATGCATCCCACGGTACTCAGGGAAATGGTGGGAGTTATAGTCATTTCTTTGGATTCTGAGCAGGTCCCAGCAGATTGGAAGACAGCAAATGTCACACCACTTTTTAAAAAAGAATGTAGGCAGAAGACAGGTAACTATCGGCTTAACATCTGTAGTCAGGAAAATGCTTGAAGCTGTCATTAAGGATGAAATAGCAAAACATTTAGAACAGAGGGGTTCCATCAGGCAGATGCAGCATGGTTCAGAAAAGGCTGGTCTTGTTTGACAAACTTCCTCGAGTTCTTTGAGGATATAATGGGTGCGGTAGATAGAGGGGAACAGGTTGATGTTGTATATTTGGATTTCCAGAAGGCGTTTGATAAGTTGCTGCACAAGAGACTTATCAAAAAGATACAGATGAATGGAGTCGGGGAAGTATATTAGCATGGATTGAGGATTAGTTAACTGACAGAAGGCAGAGAAATGGGATAAGAGGATGTTTTCCTGATTGGCTGACAGTGAGAAGTGGGGACCACAGGGGTCGGTGCTGGGCCCACAGCTGTTCACTATTTACATTGATGATTTGGAAGGGGGGACAGAGTGTCGTGTCGTCAAGTTTGTGGATGATACTAAATTGAGTGGAAAAGCAAGTTGTACAAAGTATGTGGAGAGGCTGTTAAGTTAGGTGAATGAGCAAAAATCTGGCAGATGGAGAACAATGTTAGTAAATGCCAGGTCATTCACTATGGTAGGAAAAATAGAAGAGCAAATTTAAATGATGAAAACCTGCAGCAAATTGTAGTGCAAAAGTACTTGGGAGTGCTTGTGCATGAATCACAGAAAGTTGGGTTGCAGGTACAACAGGTTATTAAGAAGGCAAATAGAATGTTGGGCTTCAACACTAGAAGAATTGAATTCAAGAGCAGGGAGGTCATGCTGCAACTGTACAAGGTACTGGTGAGGCCGCACCTGGAGTACTGCATGCAGTTCTGGTCTCCAGACTTGAGGAAGGATGTACTGGCCAGAGGAGGTTCACCAGGTTGATCCTGGAGATGAGGGGGGTTGACCTACGAGGAGAGAATAAATCATCTGGGATTATACTTACTCGAATTCAAAAGAATGAGAGGAGATCTTATTCAAACATATAAAATTATGAAAAGGACAGATAAGAGAGAGGCAGGAAAATTGTTTTCCCTGGTATGTGAGACCAGAACTAGGGGACACAGCCTCAAGATTCAGGGGTGTAGATTTAAGATAGAGATGAGGGAAAACTGTTTTTCCCAGAGAGCAGTGAATCTGTGGAATTCTCTACCCTGGGAAGCGGTTGAGGCGACTTCATTAAACATATTTAAGGTTCAGTTAGATATATTTTTACATTAAAAAATGGAATTAAGGGATATGGGGAAAAGGCAGGTAGGTGGAGTTAAGTCAATGTTCAGATCAACCATGATCTTAATGAATGGCGGATCAGACTTGAGCAAGATGGCCGACTCCTACTCCTATTTCTGATGTTCTAAGAATATAGCTGGTCCAGACAACATCTGTGGAAGCAATGGGATTGATAGCATTTCAGGTCGAGATTGGCGGATCGAGCCATTGCTTTTACTATATTTGCTCTATGATGTACACCTTGGATAGTCATCTATAGTCCAGGTGTGACACGGATAGTGTTCCCTAACACAACATTTGCTTGAATAGTAAACACTTAGTTGCTTTAATCCATTATTTTAAGAAAGTTCCTACCTTCTAAGGAGCAGTACCAATTTATGTTATTGATAAACAGAAGTTAAGTTTTCTTTGCAATATACTGAAATAAAAACTCAGTTGTATTAGTGAGGAACTTAATGTGACATCAGAGCATTTACTGTGAAATCACAGAGAAAGTAATACACTTGCACTGCCTTGATATTTGTTTAATATCAAATAAATTGGCCTTCACCTAAATGCTGTATATATTGATAAAGTCGAAGTATTATCAACAAGTGAATGTTACATGTGAATACTTACATCTATGAGAACTTGTATGAGGTTATGAAGGATACATTAGATGTTGTCCATTGTCTGCACTGTCCTATAGTGATAGTTTAGTCACACACAGGAAACTGCTGATGCTGGAATCTGGAGTAATACACAATCTGCAGGTCGAGCAACCCCTTGAAGAAGGATTCCGGCTCAAAATGAAGACAGTTCTTTTTCTCCCACCATTGCTGTTCAACCTGCTGAGTTCCTCCAGTAGACTGTGTGTTGCTATAGTGATAGCTCATTGTTTAAGTCACCTGAGTAACATGACAGATGTGGTGATACCACCACTAGCCTACTGCAGGGGGCAATCTCTGTACCTGCAGAAGGATCACCTGGGGCTAACTCCTCCTGGCTGGTTGTCAATCAGCTGACCCGAATATAAGGCTGACCCAGTCACTCGGGAGCCACCACAGCTGAAACTGGTGTGTACAGACTTTTAGCGGAATACAGTCTTTTGTGCTTTGTGTCTGCTTGCTGCTACCACAGTGCATCACAACAAAGATGTGAGTTGAAATCACATGATGTTAACTACCAAATTTAAATTCAGTCAGTAATAAGTTGTGGTGACTTTGGAATGGCAAAGCCACCGAATAATCATAAAAAAATCTTCGAGTTCACTATCATCCTTCAAGGAAGGAAATCAGCTCTCATTAGCCTATATTTAACTGCCCTCTTAGCAGTACAACTGAGTCCTAAATGGCCTGTGACGTGGTCCAGCAAGCCAGTCAACTGGAAGACATTTACAATGGGGAATAAACATTAACCTTACCAGTAATGACATAAATATGAAAAGTGAATAAATAAAAATACATTGCAGACTGTGCTAAGTTTTCACAAATTCTTCTCGGCTTTTTTCTCTTCGACCCTCCCACCTGGATTCATTTATAACCTCTTACCTGTTCTCCTCCCATTGCCCCTTCCCCTCCCCTCTCCCCTACATCTTTGACGGGCCAAGGCCCAAAACATTGGATCCCCTTTATTTCCTAAAGATGCTGCATTACCTGCTGTTTCTCCTGCATGTTTATGTACTGCACTCTATCCCAACATCTGCAGATTTTCTTGGGTAACTCTTTCAAACAGACATTTCTTCTCTCAGAGGGAGGCAGATCTGTGGGTCAGTGTTCCTTGGTGTTTAGAAGAACGAAGGGTGACTTTATTCAAACCTACAAGATCCTAAGGGAGATTAAGAGGGTAGATGTTGAAATACTTTCACCAGTGGGAGAATAATAAACAAGGGGAGGAGACACTGAAAAGAAAAGTAAGGGGACAATCATTTAACCCTGACATGTGAGATGCCTTCTCCAGTGGGAGCGGAATGTCTGGAATTCTCTGCCCCTAAGGATGTTGAAGGTCAGATCATGAGATAGATTTAGGGTGGGGTTTGTAAAATGGAGGAAGTGAGAATGATGGGAAATTGGCAGAGAAGAAACTAGGGTAGTTCAACCTTGACCATATTGAATGGTGGACAAGCACAAGGGACCTTGAGGCCTACACCTGCTCCAGTTACCTTGTGTTCTTGAGCTCAGGAGAGATGGTATTCCATTTTTCAAAGTGTAATTCCCTAAAGTTGGATTGCATGGTGCAGTGCAGCAGGCAGCAGCAAGATAATGCAACCATCCACTGGAGAGAAGGAGATGGGTGCACTGGCAAATAATCAGTCTTTCTCAGAACATGTTTGAAGTCTGTTGCAGAAAATAAAGTTGAAAATTCCACCTAATTATCTTCCCACTTTCCTTCAGCAGATTCCACCACCATTGAGGCTCCAGATGTCAAAACGATCTGGGCAGAGGATGATGTGCCAGAAGGATCAGAGTTTGAGGACATTTGGGATACAAGACAACAGCCAGAGTAGGTGACAAGGGTTTCTATGTGAGACAGGAGAACATGAAGCAAATTACAATCAAGATTCTGTCATTATGAGCAATAATATGAAGGCCATTCCATTGTCATTTGTCAATTTTTTTAATGGAGTTAAACAAGAAAGTCTGCAAGTGCTGGGATTGAGTGTAATACACAAATGTGCTGGAGAAGTTCAATAGGTCGTGCAGCATCCAGAGGAAGTATACCTAATGAAAGGCCCAGACCCAAAATGTTCAACTTCAATCGCCCTTTAATTTTAATTCCAGGAATATTATCCTAAACTGAATTTTTTCCTTTTAATTAACCCTTAGGAGTGTAGATTTCATTCTAATGTTCTGTTACACTATTCTCCAAGTCCCCCCCATTACTATGTAACACAAGCTTTCTGTCAATTATCCACTTGTATGGCTGTAATAAAAAATTTGATCCCTGGCCAACTGTTCCAGTACAGCACTGGCATCAACCCAACAATGTGAAAACTTTCATAGATAGATCCTGTTCACAAAATTTTAGCGTAGCAGTTAGTGCAACGCCATTACAGTGCCAGCATTTGGGACTGGGTTTTGAATCTGATGCTGTCTATAAGGAGTTGGTACGTACTTCCTGTTACTGTATAGGTTTCCTCCAGGGGCTCTGGTTTCCTTTCACTGTTCAGAACAAACTGAGGGTTGTAGGTTAATTGAGTGTAGTTGGGCGTCACGGGCTGTTGGGCTGAAATGGTCTGTTACCATGCCCTATGTCTAAATTTAAGAAAAAAAGAAATCTAATCTAGCTCATAACTATCAGTCAGTGTACTCTTAACTATGTCTAAAGAGGTGATAGCCCTTGTAAACAGTGCTATCAAACAGAGGAATGCAGTTCAAGAACAGTTCCTTTGGCTCATGACAACTATGATGCTAATTGAAATGAATGTCACCTCCCTGCACATGATCTGTATCCCTCCAGTCCCACCCAGCCAGTTTGTGTGTCTGCTTAAATACCTTTCAAATATCTTGACGATTTGATTCAATGTCCAGTATCCCACATGCCTTTCCATCTACATTACCTACCTGTGATAGAACTGGGCTTTATGTTTTCATCCACATTGATGCTTGTATGATTTGTTGGTTCTTCTGTCTTTAGGTATGAAGTTCTATTCAAACAGAGAGTTGGCACAGAGGACGTGTTTTTAGGGATGAGTAGAAAGGATGGATCCACAGCCTGTTGTGAAGATATGGTGGTGAGCAAATATTCTTGTTATAATTGAGTAAGAGCACAAATGCAGGCCCTTCATCTCACCATATCTGTAAAGAGTCATAGAGCTCGGAAACATGCCCAACTTCCCACACCAACCAAGTGTCCCACCAATACTAGCTCCACCTGCCCTTGTTTGGCTCATACCCCTCTAAACACATCCTATCTTTGAACCTGTCCATGCCAACATAGTATTATCGGCAAATTTGTATATGGTGTTGTTGTTGTACTGAGCCACCCAATGCAAGATGAGTAGAGCAGGGGCTAAGAACACAGTCCAGTGGTGCACTGGTACTGATGGAGAAACTAAAGAACTAACTGTGGACCAGGAGAGGGAAATCAGACCAGACCTCATCAGGGTCTCAGAAGTGGAAAAGATTAAGAACTTCAAATTCCTGTGGAGCAACATCTCTCAAGGTCTGTCCTGGGGCCTCCATGTCAATGCAGCCATGAAGAAGGCTTGCCAGCAGCTATACTTCATGTGGTGGCTGAGGAGATTTGGTATGTCACCAAAGACTCTTGTAAATCTCTACAGGAGTACTGTGGAGAGGGTTCTGACCAGTTGCATCACCGTCTGGTATGGAGGTGCCAATGCTCAGGGCAGGAAAAGGCTCCAGAACTCAGCCAGTGCCATCGTAGGCATCAGACTTTACTCCACTGTGGACATCTACAAGAGGCTGTGTCTTAAGAAAGCAGTCTCTATCCTCAGGGACTCTCACCACCCTGGCCATGCTCTCTTCATGCTGCTACCATCAGGAAGAAGGTACAGGAGCCTGAAGATGAACACCCAGTAGTACAAGTTCAGCTTCTTCCCCTCCGCCATCAGATTTATGAATGGACAATAAACCACAGTGACCACCTCACTTTCCCTTCTTTTGCAATAATTATTTATTTTTAAAATGTAATTTACAGCAATATTTGTATCAGTGAAGCTGCTGCAAAACAACTTTTGTGACATGTTCATGACAATAAATTCTGATTCCGATATGGGCCAAACACAAGTATGCAAGACTAGTATAATTCAGACATTTTGGTCAGCTCGAGCAATTGCTCGAGCAATAATGTTTCCACACTATGACTTTAATCCTTTCATTATTTCAAATATTCCAATTAATTCTGCTAAATTAAACAAAAAAATCAGCAAATTTTAAACAATCACCTCGCTAGTAGTCCTCAGAATTGGAAGAATCAGCAGTATCCATCGGACCGTGGGACCATTAAACAGCCGGCGCCGTTTCTATCATGGTCACAGTGAATATTTTGCCCCAGGCTAATGTCAGGCTGGCACTAGGGGGATAGAGCACTCTGATGAACAGCCATGAGATAGCACATCCTGATGCCTTCCCCATCATTGTGGGGGACTTCAATCAGGCCACCTGAAGAAGTCTCTGACAACTGCCACCAACACGTTACATGCGAGATTAGAGGAGCCAACACACTCGACCACTGCTACCCACCATGAAAAATGCATATCAAGCCATACCAAGACCGCACTTCAGCAAGTCTGATCTCCTGGCTGTACATCTTCTCCCGGCGTACAAATAGCACCAGTAGTGAAGACAGCAAAAGTATGGTCGAGGGAAGCGGAGGAGCATCTGCAGGACTGCTTTGAATCAGTGTACTGGAACATATTCAATGACTCATCCATAGACATGAATGCAACAGGTGTCTCCGACTTCATCAAGACCAACGTGGACAACTGTGTGCCCACACGCACATACGGGTGTTTCCCAACCAGAAGCTTTGGATCAATCAGAGGATTCATAACCTGCTGAGGGTGAGATCATGGGTGTTTATGGCCAGAGATCTAGATCTCTACATGAAATCCAGGTACGACCTGTGGAAACCCATCTCTGAAGCGAAGCAGCAATTTCTGAGAAAGCTAGAGAGCGACAGATACAAGCCAGCTATGGCAGGGAGTGCAAGCCATTACAGCCAACAAAGCAAGGGCAGACACTATAGATGGTTGTGATGCTTCACTATCTGATGAACTGAACACCTTCTATGCCAACTTTGAGAAAAAGAACCAAACAATGCCTACTAGAATCCCTGCAAAGGCTGAGGCCCCTGTGATATCTGTCTCTGAGGGCGGTCAGAACATCATTCAAGAGGGCAAAACCTTGCAATGCATCAGGCTCTGTGGTGTACCAGCAGGGTACTGAAAATTTGTGCCAACCAACTAGCTGGAATGTTCACCGACATTTTCAACCTCTCATTGCTGCAGTCAGAGGTTCCCACCTGCTTCAAAAGGGCATCAAGCATCCCAGTGCCCAAGAAGAGTAGAGTAAGCTACCTCAATGACTATCACCCAGTAGCACTAACTTCTATTGTGATGAAATGCTTCAAGAGGTTAGTCATGGCCAGAATTAACACATACCTCAGCAAAGATCTGGACCCTCTTCAATTTGCCTATCGTCACAATTGCTCCACAGCAGATGCAATATCGCTGGTTCTCCACTCAGCTCTAGATCACCTTGAAAACTCGTACATATGGCTGCTCTTCATCGACTACAACTCAGCCTTCATCACCAGTATTCCCTCAGTGCTGGTCAAGAAGCTACAAATACTCTAGGCTTCTGCACCCCACACTGCAACTGGATCCTTGACTTCCCCAATAGAAGACCATAGTCAGTACGAATTGGAAACAATGGGGGTGTTTCTACTGAGCCGGGAAAAGCGCGGTGATGCAAGGTAATGCGAGGTGATGCACGGTGATGCGCGGTGACACCTCGAATCTGGCCGCACTGTAAACACATCCAGTTGTGGCCGATGTGCGGCGATTCGAGGTGCTCCGGCGTCCTACTTTTGAGGTGGTCGATGCAGGGTGATGCGAGGGATGACCTCGCAGTGGAAACACCGCGGTGACTCACCAGAAGTCACGATTTTTCACCCGCGGTTTTCAATTGCTCGTCGGACTTCCTGGTTACCTCGCATCGCCCTGCATCACCTCGCATTCCTCACATCACCTCGCATCACCCTGCATCACCGCGTATTCAATCGCTCGGAAGAAACTGTTCAGGTAGTCCAAAAATGCGTGGAGATGCGAGCGACAAAAAATCGCGGTGATGCGGGGTGAAGCGAGGTGTCCTTAGTATAAACACAGCTATAGTTTCCTCTTAACTGATTATGAACACAGGTGCACCCCAAGGGTGAGTGCTTAGCCCATTCCTCTACTCGTTATACACCCATGTGTGGCCAGGCACAATTCCAATGCTATCTACAAATTTGCTGATGACACCACAGTTTTTGGCAGAATCACAAATAGCAATGAGGAAGTGTACAGGAGAGAGATGGATCAGCTCGTTGAGTGGTATCATGCCAACAATCTGTGCTCAATGTTAGCAAAGCCAAGGAGGTGATTGTGAACTTCAGGAGGAAGTCAGGGAAACACGACCCAGTCCTCATTGAGGGCTCAGAAGTGGAGAGAGTCAAGGTCTTCAAATTCCTGGGTGTCAACATCTCCGAGAATCTGTCCTGGAACCTCCATGTCAAAGCAATCATGAAGAAGACTTGCCAGTGGCTATACTATGTGAGATGCTTGAAAAGATTCAGTATGTCACTGAACACTCTTGAGAGCCTTTACTGGTGTACCAAGGTTCAGAGGCACCAACTCTCAGGACAAGAATAAACTCCAGAGGGTAATTAACTCGGCCTGTGACATCACAGACACCAGACTTCTCTCCATTGAGGACATCTACATGAGGCGGTGTCTTAATAAAGCAGCCTCTATCTTCAAAGACCCCTACCACCCAGTCCATGCCCTCTGCACTCTGCTACCATCAGAAAAAAGGTACAGGAGCCTGGAGACGAGCACTCAGCGTTTCCAGGACAGCTTCTTCCCTGCTGGCATCAGATTCCTGAATAATCAATGAACCAAAGACACAGCCTTACTTTTCATGCACTATTTTTTTTAATTTTATTGTTGTAAAGGGGGTTTATATAAATGTTTGCACTATGATACTACCACAGAACAATGAATTTCATGACTTGTTCATGACAATAAATGCTGATCCTGATTCTGAAAAGTTTTTCTTCCTGTGGCAATCTTCACAATAATATTTCACAAAATTTGATGTAAAGGTCTTTGAGAAAACACGGCAATGGGTGATCAAAAGCATGGTGAAGGATGGGGGTATTAAGTAGTCTTGAAAGAAGATTTTGGTGTTAAGGAAGGGAGGTACAGAGCTGAGAGGAGACAGCTGAAGTCACAAAAGTCATAAGAAGTAGGATGGAGGAGCTCAAAGTATAGAGCTCTGCAGAACCTGATACTGTATGGAGCAATAAATCTTTGAAGGGTTTAAAGATTATCAAAGAGAAATTTACATTGAAGGTTGTGGTTCCAGGAATTATTCCAGCTCATTAAACAGGGAATTGATTAAGAGAATTACAGAAAGTGAAGCAATTTTCACTGACTGAACATACCTGTGGGTAATGTTACGCTGCAAAGCAGCAGCAAAGAGAAGACACACTTCATCAGGTTCAATTTTAACTTTATTTATTAACAACAATTAACAAATGCAGTGTCTTCCCCAAATTAACCCACTTTAGTACAGAACTAAATATATTTTCAAACAGTGTGTGCGTGCAAAAACCCCGGATAATACTGTGTATGTCTAATACTTCAAAGTACAAAGGAAAAACCTCAAAAACCCCCAAATGGCTCAGACCTGCCAGGAAAGTCAGTCAAAACAAAAAACACCGTGCTCAAAGTTACTTCTCAATGTTCAAACTCCAAAGTTCAGTTCTTAGACTGAATAACAAGAAGGACATCTAAAATTCAGCACTAAACATAACAGGAAGGTGTGGCATCACAGACTTACAACTCCTCCACAGGCCTTGGCACAACGAACTTTCTAAACAGCTCTTTAACGTCTTTCACTCAAAGACGTTAAGTGACTTCATCTGTAACACTCAAGTTCCATTCGAACCCATATAGAAATGTGTCTGTGAGTCTCTTGCTAGGCTCAACTGGTGAACTCCCTCGTCATCCTTTCTCCCGTTTCTTCCTGCTGATCTCTTGTGACTCCTTCACATTGCTGCAATTAAGCCTTTTTTCGCTTTCCCTTATCTGTGTAGCTCAGCCTTGGCCAGTTAGCACAGTCTGTGAAACAGAAAGCTGCAGAAAAAATAGATTTCTTAAAGTCACACAGTCCACCATCCAGATATAGTCCATAACGGTAATATATTTGAACCTCTTTTCAGATAAGAGTCAAACTGCCAGACTGCAAACCAGCAGACCTCACTCTGGATGTGAAAGAGCACTTTCTGGGCCTTCGATCATCTGTCTAGTAAGTGGATCAGTCTTCATGTAAAATGTCACCATGTCTCTTGGCTGGGAGAGACACTGTTTCTCGAATGGAAAAACAGAAAATATGGCTGATGCTCAGCGGGTCTTGGTTATCGAAGAGGCTAGTGCAATGCTGTTACAGCGCCAGTGACCAGGGCTCATATTCACTGCTGACTGTAAGGAGTTTGGATGTTTTCCCCGTGTCTGTGCAGGTTTCTGGGTGCCTTGGTTTCCTGCCACCCTCCATGTGGTGCGCTGTTAGCCAGAATCAGACACACACAAGGTAAAGACTGTTCAACAGGCTTTAATCCACAAAGACTCCACAGAACCATGCTGGCTTTAGCTGCAGTAACTCTGAGTGAGGCTTTGGGAGGCCGGAGGGTGATTGACATTCGACCGGGTGGGGCTTGATCCCTTCAGGCAGACTGATTGACAGCCGGCCAGGTGTTGTCCTGTCCCCTTACACTCCTGCAGGTACAGAGGTTGCCCCCTGCAGTAGGACGGTGGTGAACCACCACATTCACCCCCTTCTTTAAAATTGTCCCGGGTGGGGCATTAACAAGGAATTGTACCCACTATATACATTCAATATTTACAGATTGAGATGATCAGGCGGCCGCCGGGTTCTCTGTGAGCGTCGTAGGACTGGCTCTTGGTCAATGGTTGGAGGGGAAGTGGGGGGGCTGTTGGCAGGGGTCTGTGTGACTAGTGTGGTGCTGCGTGGGGTGGCTGAGGGGGCCAGGGTCGACGTATGAGAGTCGTATTGGATGGGTTGGGGGGCAGGTTCGTCCCCCAGGGCTGAAGCGGGCCCCTGGTGGTCAAGAAGGTTCTGTGCACCCCATAGCTGCATGGGGACGGGGATGTATGCCCGGTCGGCTGAAGGATGCCTTGGAGTGGTGGGTACTCCTGCTGGTGCCAGGTCCTTGGTTGAGACTGTGTCCTACCTGCCACTGCCGAACCTAACGTAGGCATAGTTGTGGTTCGCAAGTAGGAGGAAGACCTGCTCGACCAGAGCTTCGGCCTTGTGTCCCGGGGACATGAGCCATGCTGTGAGGGACATTCCAGTCGCCAACTTCCTGGGGAATGAGAACAGAGTTTTTGAGGGGTCTCATTGGTAGCCGTACGCAGCAGAGACCAAATGACATGGAGCACCTCGGGCAGGGTGTCTTGCCAGTACCCAACGGCCCACCCTTTCAACTTGAGAGCCAGGAGAACTGCCTTCCAGACCACCCCGTATTTGTGTTCCACTTGCCCATTGCCTCTCGGGTTATAACTCGTCGTGCAACTGGTCACGATGCCCCTCACTGCCAGGTACTGGCGCAGCTAGTCACTCATGAAACTAACCCTCTGATTGCTGAGGATGAAAGCAGGGTAGCCAAACATGGTGAAGATCTGCCCCAGGGCCCTGATGACGGAGGCCATGGAGGTGTCCGGGCAAGGGATAGCAAAAGGGAAATGTTAGTACTTGTCCACTACCGTGAGCAAGTAGACGTTTCGGTTCATGGAAGGCAGGGGCCCTTTGAAGTCCATGCCAAGGTGCTCAAAGGGCCGAGTGGCCTTTACAACATGGGCCTGGGGCGGGCGGAAGAAATGGGGTTCACACTCTGCGCAGACCCAGCAGGCCTCGGTCATGTCCCTGACGTCCCTGATGGTATTCGGCGGGTTCACTTAATGAAGTGGTACACCCGGATGGCAGAGGGACTCATGCAATGCCTACTGCCTATCGTCGTGCATAGATGCGCAGGTGCGAGAGAGGGCATCAGGGGAGTCGTTAAACTTCCTGGGGCGATACTGGATGTCGTAGCTGTAGGTTGCCAGCTCGACACTTCAGCGCAGGATCTTGTCGTTCTTGATCGTTCTCTTGTGGGTAGTGTTAAACATGAACACCAGAGCTTGCTGATCCATGAGGAGGGTGAATCTCCTGCCGGCCAGGTAGTGGCGCCAGTGGTGGACTGCGTCCACAATCGCCTGGGCCTCCTTTTCAATGGCAGAATGCCCTAGCTCAGAGCCGTGGAGGGTCCGAGAGAAGAAAGCAATGGGGCGCCCCTCTTGGTAGAGGGTAGCGGTGAGGGCTAACTCTGAGGCATCGCTCTCCACCTGGAAAGGGGCGTCCTCATCCACAGCCTGCATCGTGGCATCCGTGATGTCCGTCCTGATGCAGATGAAGGCTGCCTATGCATCGGGTGGGAGAGGAAAAGTTGTAGCTTGGGCCAGTGGGCGGACCTTGTCTGAGAAGCAAGGAACCAACTGCGAGTAATTGGAGAATAGGCCAAGGCATCTGCAGAGGGCCTTTAGCATGGGGGGGGGGGGGAAGAGGTTGCTCCATTAATGGGCACATCCTTTCTGGATCTGGGCCGATGACCCCATGGGCCATGATGTTCCCCAGGATGGCGAGACGGGAAGTGCTAAACACACACTTCTTGTTGTAAGTGAGGTTCAGCTATCCGGCTGTCTGGAGGTATTTTTCCAGGTTAGTATCATGGTCCTGCTGGTCATGGCCGTAGATAGTGACGTTATCCATGTACAGGAATGTCACCTTTAGCTTGTGCCGGTCTACCATGCGATTCATCTCCCGCTGGAAGACGGAGACCCCGTTCGTGACCCCAAAGGGAACTCGGTGGAACTGGTACAGGTGTCCATCTGCCACAAAGGCGGTGTAGGGCTTGTCCTTCAGGTGGATGGGGATTTGGTGATCGCCGACTTCAGGTCATTTGTGGAGAAAACCCGGTAGCGGACTATCTCGTTGACCATGTCGGCGATCCTCGGCAGGGGGTAGGCATCCAGTTGGGTGTACCAGTTAACGGTCTGGCTGTAATCTACAACCATCCTCGGCTTACTTCCCCCTTTGACCACCAGGACTTGGGTTCTCCAAGGGATGTTACTGGGCTCTATGACACTTTCCGCCAGGAGTCACCGCAGCTCCGCCTTGATGAGGTCTCTGTCTGCAGCGCAATAGTGCCTACTTCTGGCGGCGATAGGCTTGCAGCCTAGCATAAGATGTGGGAAGAGCGCTGGAGGGGTGATGCGCAGTGTGGAGAGGCCGCAGGTTGGCTGGGGCTGGTAGGTTTGTGTGCTGTGTAACGTGAGTGGAAGTTGGGGCCCCCTGAAGGCAAGAGTGACAGGTGACAATGGAAATCTAGGCCCAGGAGGACTGGGGCACAGAGTTTGGGCATGACAAGGAGCCTGAACCCTGTGTAAGTCTCCCCTACCATAGTTACATCGGCCGAGCAGCGCCCAAGGGTGATCGAGCAGGTGGTGGGGTGGACTTTTAATCTCAGGAAGTGGGCCACGCTCGGTGAATGAAGCTCTCGATGCTGCCACTGTCAAACAGGGACTTCGTTATCTGCCCGTTGACTTGCATGTCCATCATAGAGCACCTGAGGTCGTGAGGGATCTCTCTGATCAGCGTGGTGTCAGCCAGGACTGTCTCGGGATCAGAGTCATCACTCTCCGGTTGTACATGGCGATTTATGGCATCTGGAAGCATGGGGAGCATCAGTAGGGCGGCCTGGTCATCGCCCATGTTGACCTCATCATTCTCATTGTTGTCGGAGCCTTCCGTGTTGGCCATTGCCTGGCCCAAGATGACCACGGCACGTAGGGGCCTCCTTCCGTAGCTGTGTTTGTTGCGCAGGCGGCAGTGATGTCATTACATCAGCTGGAAGTGACGTCACGCTGTGAGCTGGAAGTGATGTCACTGTAGTTCTAGGCGAGCGGCATTGGCGAAGGCAGGGGCTGGTCCAGGTGCTCGGGGCACACGCTGCGATCGTTGCTGGCAGAGCCAGATGCTGCTCCGTCTGAGTCAGGGAAGGCGGAAGTTGTAGCGGGGACAATGGCGCCGCCTGGCATGTGCACGTGGAGGGGTCCGTGGGGGAGGTGGGAAGGACATAGAAGGCCACTGAGCTCCTGGCTGGTTTCGAGAGGCACACTTTAGCAAAGTGGCCTTTCTTGCTGCATCGGGAATAGTACTGGTTCCTAGCCGGGCAATTTTGGCACGATCGATGGTCTGACCCAAACCAGGACCCACAGTACTTACAGGGGTGCCAGGCACCTGCCGCAGTGACATTCTCATCCCCAGCGCGATCTGGGGCTGCCGCTGCAGTGTGAGAGGACCATTAGGGAGCCTGGGGTAACCTGGAATTGAAGGCTTCAATGTGCATTGCTGCAGCTTCCAGGGTTTGGACCACTTCCACTGTCTTGGTCAGGGCGTAGATATTATCTTCCAAAGCTTCTGCTGGATGGCCCTTGAGCATAGCCCTCTGACGAAGGCATTGCGGATCAGCCTCTCGACCTCCTCTGTGCCTACCCCGGGTTCAGCCAGACACGGTTGGGCCAACTCTCGCAGGTGTCCCAAGTAAGACTCGGCTGTCTCATTGGGTTGCTGGGCTCGGGTGTTGAGAAAGTACCTTGCACAGACTGCATTCATGGGGGGTTTGTACAATTTCTTGAGAGTGTCCATTGCGCTCTTGTATGTGGAGTAGCCTTTGGTTGCCAGGAAGGCGTGGGAACCCAGCTTTGACCGGAGTAGGACCAGCCTCTTCCAATCTGAGTCCAGGATGCCACCTACGTGCGCCTCGATGATTGCCTCGACCACGTGCCGCCAGATCTCAAAGTGTGTCTGGGCTTCCGGGTGGCGTGATTGACTTTGAGGCTCCCTGCGTTCAGGAGTTTTTCCATGGCAGCCGTGGGAAAATTTTATGGATTAAATTGTGGTGTGCTGATAGCCAGAATCACACTCACAAGGTAAAGACTGTACAACAGGCTTTAATCCACAAAGACTTCTACAGAGCCAGGCTGGCTGTAACTGCAGTATCTCTGAATGAGGATTTGGGAGGCCGGCGCAGGCTTATAATCCCGGAGGATGATTGACACCCAACAGGGTGGGGCTTGCTCCATTCAGGCCGACTGATTGACAGCCGGCCAGGTGTTGTCCTGTCCCCTTACACTCCTGCAGGTACAGAGGTTGCCCCCTGCAGTAGGGTGGTGGTGAACCACCACACTCAAAAAACATACAAGGTTTGTAGGTTGATTGGTGTATTTGGGTGGTATGGGTTCATGTGCCAGAATGACTTCATATTACCCAAACCAGACCACCTCATTTTCATGATGGATGTCCAATCCCTTTACACCTCTATCCCCCACACAGGTCTGAAAGCATTTCACCTCTTTCTAGACCAAACACCTGACCAGTCACCCTCTATGACCACCCTCCTCTGCCTAGCAGAACTTGCCCTCACTTTAACTCTTCTCACTTCCTCCAAATCAATGGAATAGCCTTGGGTACCCGCATGGGTTCCAGCTACACCAGCCTGTTTGTGGGCTTTGTAGAGCAATCCATGCTACAAGCCTACACAGGCAAGAACCCCCAACTCTTCCTCCAGTATATTGATGACTACATCTGGGCTGCCTCATGCACCCACAATGAGCTTGTCAACTTCATCCCCTTCTCGGCTAACTTCCACCCTGATGTCAAACTTACCTAGTCCATCCCCGACAACACTCTCCCCTTCCTGGATCTCCATCTCAGGAGGCAAGCTTTCCACCAACCCCACAACTCCCTTGACTACACTTCCTCACACCCTGTTCTCTGCAAGGTTTCCATCCCCTTCTCTCAATTTCTCTGTTTCTGCCGCATCTATTCACAAGATGAGGCCTTGTAGCCCAGATCTTCTGAAGTGTCTGCCTTCTTCCACAAACATGGTTTCCTCTCCACCACCATCAACTTAGTCCTGACATGCATCTGCTCCATTTCCCACTCATCTGCCCTGGCCCTCTCTGCCTCCAGACACAAGAAAGATCGAATCCCACTCATCGTCACCTTCCACCCCACCTGCCTCCACATCCAACACATTATCTGCTGGAATTTCCAGCACTTACTACAGGATCTCACTACCAGACACATTTTTCCTTCCCCTCCCCTCTCTGCCTTCCATAAGGACAACTCCCTCCATGATTTCCTCATGCACTCATCCCTCCCCACCTATTCCCCCCACTCCCCAGGGCACCCTCCCCTGTGGCTGCAGGAAGTACAACACTTGCACCTACACATCCTCCCTCTCCACAGTCAGGGGCCCCAAACAGACCTTTCAAGTGAAGGAACACTTCACGTATATTCACGGGACTGATTTACTGCATCCGGTGCTCCCTTTATGCCCTTCTCTACATGGGAGAGGCTGGTCGCAAAATGGGAGATCGCATTGCTGAACACCTCCTCTCTGACAACTACAACAGAGACCTCCCAGTAGACAACCATTTCAGTTCTGTGTTATACTCCCTCACACATATGTCTGTCCATGGCCTTGTATACACCCTGACCACCTGCATATTGGAGGAACAACACCTTATTTTCCGTCTGGGCACTCTCCAGCCAGATAGCAATAACATTGACTTTCTGCTAACCTGGTCACCTTTTTCCCTTCCCCCTTTCCAGTTTTTCCATTCCTCCCCTTCACCCACCCAGCCATCCCTCCTCCATCGCAGCTATCCCCTCCCTCCCTTTCTCACCTATCATCTCCTGCCTTTGCCCCCCCATTCCTCCCCCATCCTTTTGTTCGGAAGTCTGCCAACACTTTTCCCAAACCTTAATAACGGGCTCAAGCCCGAATCGTCAATAATGTATCTTTACCTTTGCTACTGTTTGACCTGCTGAGTTTCTCCAGCATTTTGTGTTTTGATTGTTACTATGCTGTGTCTCTTAAAAAAAATGGGTGAACATTTCAGGTCAAAGACCAGAACGCTTTCCAGGCTAAATCTCCAAGTTGCTAACCAGTCCCGCTCGCCATTCCCACACAGATATCTGAACGCAGCTTCTTCCTTTGCCAAGGTAAAGGAAAATGAGGAATAACACATCATATACAGTAACTCTTGGCAGATTTCAACCTAACAACATGATTTTTCCAATTTTCCATACCCCTCCCCCCCCCCCCCCCACTTGATCTGGTTCCACTGTTTCCATTGTTACCTACTCTCTGCCTCACTTTTCTCTCCCAACATCCCCACCTTCCAGTGTTCTCTCCCTCCCTCACTATCTCTTCCATCTTCTGTCCAATACCTTTTCAGCATTTAGCCCCTCCTCTTGTGCACTGCTGATGAGAAGAGAAACAAAATTAACATTTCAGTTGAAGTTTGTTAAATTCCAGTAAAAGTTTCTCATTGAGACTCATGATCTAAATATTCATTGATCATTTCTCTCCATGGATGCTGAGCCCCTCCAGCTTCTCCTTGTTTCATGGAATGGAATCATAAAATACTGCAGCACAGAAACAGCCCCTGCTGCCCATTTAATCCATGCCAAACTATTTATTCTGCCTGGTCTTATCAACCTGCACCTGGACCATTGCCCTCCTCCATACCTCACCCTTCAACATTCCTATCCAATCTTCTCTTAAATTTTGAAATCAAGCCCAAATCCATCACTTCAGCACATTCCATGTTCTCACCATTTTCTGAGAGCAGTTACTCCCTAATGTTCCCTTTAAACATTTTACCTTTCATCCTTCACCCATGTCCTCTAGTTCTTGACTCACTTTACTTCAGTGGAAAAAGTCTGCCTGCATTTACTCCATATTTACCGCTCATAATTTTGTACACCTCTATAAAATCTCCCCTCATTCTCTGACACTTCAGGGAAAAGAGCCCGAACCTATTTAACCTTTCCCTGTAATTCACTCCTCATCCCAGCAACACTTCTCTCTTCACTCTCTCAGTCTATTGATGTCTAGCTCTCCCTTGGAGTCATTATCTCGGAGGATCTTTCCTGGACCCAATTCACTAATAGCATCATGAAAACACGTCAGTGTCTCAACTTCCTCAGGAGTTTGCGGATGTTTGGTATGACATTGTTAACTCTGGCAGATTTCTACAGATGTGTGGTGGAAAGTGTGCTGTCCGGCTGCATCACAGTCTGGTATGGGGACATCAATACCCCTGAGCGTAAAGCCCTCCAAAAGGTAGTGGGCATAGCCCAGGACATCACAAGCAAAACCCTTCCCATCATCTACAGGGAACGCTGCTCTCAGAGAGCAGCAACAATCATCAAGGACCCACACCATATAGTACAAGCTCTGTTCTCGCTGCTGCCGTCAGGAAAGAGGTATTGGTGCTACAAGACTCATGCCACCAGGTTCAGGAACAGCTGCTCCCCCTCCACCATCAGACTCCATAACAACAAACTCAATCAGGGACTCATTTAAGGACTCAGACTTTTTTGTTACTTTCTTTACTTTTATTTCCTTTATTGACTTTTTTTCTTTCTGTATTGCACAGTTTGTTTACATTTCTTTATTTTTTTACATGTGTATGTTCTATAAGTTTTTTTTGCACTATCAATAATTAGTAATTCAGCCTGGCCTGCAGGAAAAAGGAATGTGATGTCTGACAATAAATCTGAAATCTTCCCTGCAGCTGGTTTTATTGCACTGCCTCCATCTATCTAATCAACCAATTATACTCAAGATTTACTCAAGATTCCAGCATTTTTTGTTTCTCTCTGTCAAATGTAGCATTTAAACATACCTTTGAATGGTGAGTTTGCCTTGGTATTTTGCATTGTTTTCCTGACTTTCTTTTGTTTTCCAGCAAGCTGGGTTTACACCTGCCCCATCCTGTGGACAGCAAGAATGGAAGGGCTCAGTTCCACTCTGAAACTCACACGCTGGAAATCACCTTAACTATGAAGAGAGAATTTGACTTCATTAACTTTGCTTGAGCAGACCAATGGGGATGAGAGAGTGGCAGAATCAGATTAATGTCTAATGCTCAATGTCTAAGAGTGAATATTTCAGAATTCTTGTCTTCTTGCCCTTCACTTTTTATGTTAAAGGGGCAATACTGTATAAATTCCCCATTCATAAAGAAAAGTGGGATTGCACAAAGTAATTTCCTCTTCAAATAAACCTTAAAACTGCCTCCAGGAAACACAGGCAGAGCTTGATACCGAGCCTAAGACATTTGACAATATTAATCACAATACCCAGTTGTAAATTTTCAATATCGTGAAAGTCTTTGTTGGAGTTTGATATGTCCTGAACATGTAACTAATCAAGATGTTGCACATAAATAAGAAAGGATCTAGGAAGAGTGGATTGGGATGTTGTTTTTTGGCAAGGATGTGTTCAGTAAGTGGAAGGCCTTCAAAGGCAAAATGTTGAGATTATAGAGTTTGTATCTTCCTGTCAGGATTAAAGGAAACGTTAACAGGCATAGGGAACCTTGGTTTCCAAGCGATATTGGTGATCTGATAAAGAGGAAGAGAGATCTACAGCAAATATAGGGAACAAGGAGCAAATGAGGCTCGAGAAGAGAATAGAAAATGTAAGAAAATACTAAAGTAGGAAATCAGGAAGATAAACCTGAAAGTTTCTACAAGTATATTAAGAGTCAAAGGATAGTAAGGGACAAAATTGGTCCCTTAGAAGATTAAAGTGGTCATTTATGTGTGGAGTCTCACGTGATGGGGGAGATCTAAAACAGCTTTTTTTTTACAACAATATTTACTCAGGTAACTGGCATCATGTATAAGGAAGGAAGGGAAACAAGCAGGAATGGCATGGAACATATAGAGATTAAAGAGGAGGAGGGGCTTGCTGCCTTACAGCGAATAAAGGTAGATAAATCCCCCAGGCCTGAGAGGATATTCCCTCGGACCTTCAGGGAGACTTGTGTAGAAATTGTAGGAGCCCTGGTAGAAGTATTTAAAATGTTCATAGCCACAGGTGAGGTGCCGGAGGATTGGAAGGTAGCTCATGTTGTTCTGTTGTTTAAAAAAGGCTCCAAAAGTAAACCAGGAAATTACAGGCTGGTGAGCCTGACGTCAGTAGTGGGTAAATTATTGGAAATTTTCACATACACATAGCATGGCTTTGTGCACGGTAGATTGTATTTAATGAACCTTATAGAGTTTTTAAAGGAGATTACCAAGAACATAGATGAAGGAAAGGCTGTGGATGTTATCTATATGAACTTTAGTAAGGCCTTTGACAAGATCGTACATGGGAGATTAGTTCAGAAGGTTCAGACGCTAGGTATCCATGGAGAGGTTGTAAACTGGATTCAAAATTGTCTGAATGGAAGAAGACAGAGTGGAAGTGGATGATTGCTTCTTAGACTAGAGGCCTGTGACTAGTGGTGCCTCAGGGATTGGTGCTGGGACCATTGTTGTTCGTTGAGCATATCAATGATCTGAATGATAATGTGGGAAATTAGATCAGCAAGTTTTCTGATTACACTAAGATTGGAGCGGTTGTGGACAGCAAGGAAGGCTTTCAAAGCTTGCAGGGGATCTGGGCCAACTGGAAAAATGGGCCAGAAAAAGACGTAATTTAATGCAGACAAGTGTGATGTGATGCATTTTGGAAGGACAAACCAAGTTAGGACATACACAATAAATGGTAGGACACTGAGGAGTGTGGAAGAGCAAAGGGATCTGGGAATACAGATACATAATTCCCTGAAAGTGGTGTCACAGGTGAATAGAGTTTTAAAAAACCTTTTGGCATCTTGGCTTTCATTAAATCAAAGAATTGAGTTCAGGAGGTGGGATGTTATGGTGTGATTGTATAAGACTTCAATGATGGTAAATTTGGAGTATTGTGTGCCGTTCTGGTCACCAGACTACAGGAAGGATATTGGTAAGATTGAAAGAATGCAGAGATGATTTACTAGGATGTTGCCGGGGCTCCCAAGAGTTGAGTTACAGGGAAAGATTAAACAGGTTAGGACTTGATTCTTTAGAGCGTAGAAGAATGAGGGGCAATTTGATAGAGGTTTACAAAATTCTGAAGAATATAGACAGAGTAAATGTGAGTAGGCTCCACTTAGATTAGGAGAGAGAAATATAAGAGGACATGGGTTTTGGGTGAAAGGGGGAACATTAAGGGGAACTTCTTCCGTTATTTAAAAAGGGTTCAAGGAGGAAGCCTGGCAACTATCGGCCTGTAAGTTTGAAGTCTGTGGTAGATAAATTAATGGAGAAAATTCTTAGAGATAGTACTTATAAACATCTGGATAGACAGGGTCTGATCAGGAGCACTCAACATGGACTTGTGGGAGGAAGGTCATGTTTGACCAATCTGATTGAATTTTTTGAAGAGGTGACTAGGAATGTGGATGAGGGTAGCGCAGTGGATGTTGTCTATATGGACTTCAGTAAGGCCTTCGATAAGGTACCACATGGAAGGTTAGTTAAGAAGGTGGAGTCTTTAGGTATAAATTTTGAGATAGTCAAATGGATTGAACATTGGCTGAAAGGGAGAGGCCAGAGAGTGGTAGTGGATAATTGTCTGTCAGGTTGGAGGCCGGTGACCAGTGGTGTGCCTCAAGGATCTGTATTGGGCCCATTGTTGTTCGTTATGTACATTAATGATCTAGATGATGGGGTGGTAAATTGGATTAGTAAATATGCAGACGATACTAAGATAGGTGGAATAGTGGATAATGAAGAAGGTTTTCAAGGATTGCAGAAGGATTTGGGCTGCTTAGAAAAGTGGGCTGAAAAATGGCAGATGGAATTTAATGCTGATAAGTGTGAGATGCTTCATTTTGGTAAGAAGAATCAGAACAGGACATACGTGGTAAATGGGAGATCATTGATGAATACAGAAGAGCAGAAAGATTTAGGAGTAACGGTACATCGTTCCCTGAAGGTAGAAACTCACGTGAATAGGGTGGTGAAGAAGGCTTTTAGTATGCTGGCCTTTATCAATCATTGCATGGAATATAGGAGTTGGGAGGTGATGTTGAGATTGTATAAGACGTTGGTGCGGCCTAATTTGGAGTTCTGTGTGCAGTTCTGGTCACCTAATTATAGGAAGGATATAAACAGAGTGGAGAGAGTGCAGAGAAGGTTTACCAGAATGTTACCTGGGTTTAAGCATCTAGAGTATAGGGAGAGATTGGACAGATTATGTCTTTATTCTTTGGAGCGTAGAAGGTTGAGAGGGGATTTGATAGACAGAGTGGATGTGGATAGACTATTTCCGTTAAGAGGAGGAAAGATTAAAACAAGAGGACATGAGTTAAGAATTAAGGGGCAGAGGTTTAGAGGTAACATGAGGGGGAACTTCTTTACTCAGAGAGTGGTAGACATGTGGAATGAGCTTCCGGGAGAAATAGTGGCGGCGGAGTCAATTGTATTATTTAAGAAAAGGTTGGACAGGTATATGGATGAGAAGAAGATGGTGTGCAGGGAGGTGGGACTAGAAAGGGGTGTTTGGTTCGGTGCGGACTAGAAGGGCCTAATGGCCTGTTTCTGTGCTGTAAATTGTTATGTTAGAGTGGTGAGAGTTTGAAATGTTACAAGATCAAACAAGCAACCACAAAGAAGGCATATCACTCAACGGTAAAGATGAACATGTAGCGACAGCTCCACTGCTCCTGCAATAATGCACACAACCAGACAGGTTGAGCTCAGTGAGCAGACTAGTTTATTGCAGGCTGCTGGGCTGCACTTATACTCCCAGCCTGGACCTGGGTGAGAAGTGCGCTGGAGGGTGCTGACGTCACCCGAGCATCACGTGATGCTTCTGAGCATCGTGCTGGAAGGAAGGGAAACCCCTGACGGCACCATTTTGGCTGGCTGCCCCACCGTGTGGCTTACAATTGGGGCCGGTTCGCCTGCCTAGTAGTGAACCGCCACACAACCCCCCCCCCCCATCCCAGAACTGGCATCAATGCCCTTTTGCACTGGGCGGCCTCACTTCTTGGGCTGGGCTATGACCATGGGCTTGGTGGGATCAAGGTGCACTGGCTTCAGCCTGTCCATGGTAAACAGCTCCTGCCTTCCGCCAAGTCCAGCATGAACGCAGAGGCAGAATGCTGTATGGCCCCTCATACGGTCACTGCAGAGGTGCCGTGGTCGGGCCCCGCTAATGAAAATGTACTCCGCAGAAAGCAATTCGCTGGGAACATGAGACAGGCGGGTGCCATGCCTGGGCTGCGGTGGGGGTTTGAACGAGTTCAAGTGTACCCTGAGGTGAGGAAATAGTTCATGTAGCGACATCTGTGGATTGTGAGGTGCATTGATGAACTCACCTGGTAGTGCCAGCAGCGCACCGTAGACCAGCTCAGCTGATGACGCTTGCAGATCTTCCTTGGGAGTGGAGCGGTTGCCCAGGAGAACCCAAGGCAGTTTGTACACCTAGTTGGGACCGGTGAGGTGGGCCATGAATGCCGACTTAAGGTGGTGGCGCAGACATTCATCCAGTCCATTGGCCTGTGGGTGGTAGGCCATGGTGTGGTGTAGCTGATCCCCAACCTGTTGGCAAGCTGTGCCCAGAGCGCAGATGAGGTGACCCAGGACGCTGAACCGGGCAACACAACCATGCAACAGTGCTCGGTAGCAGGAGTCGATGGAGACATCTAGCATTGAGGTTGCCTCGGTCCAGCGAGTGGTGCCGTCCACCATTCTAAACAGTTGACGGTTTCCCCAAGAAACGGTTAAGGGCTCGACGATGTCCACGTGAATGTGGCTGAACCGTTCCCGGACATGCTTGAACTCCTGTACGGGTGCCCTGGTGTATCTGTGCACCTTGGATGTCTGGCAATGAGTGCATGTTCTGGCCCAGCCCGCGATTTGCTTCTGCAGCCCATGCCATACAAACCATTCTGCCACCATCCAGACCGTGAACCTGATGGACGGAAGTGAAAGGTCGTGGATGTGACGGAAGACCTGCCTGCACCACTGCTGTGGAACCACTGGCCACAGGGTGCCCATGAAGATATCTCACAGGATGGTGTCTTTGCCGCTCGGAGTCAGGAGTCTCGGAACAGCAGGCCCGTGATGGCGGTCTTGAAGTCCCTCATCTCCTCATCAGACTTCTGGTCCCGGATGAGCTGGTCGAAGTCGAGGCCGGGCATCAGCGCACAGATGGCAAATCGCAAGAGTGCATCGGCAACCACATTGTTCTTACCCACCTTGTGTCAAATGTCGATGGTAAATTCCGACGTGAAGGAGAGGTGATGCTACTGGCGGGCCGACCAGGGATCCTTTGCCATTGCGAGCACCTGGGTGAGGGATTTGTGGTCGGTGAAGATGGTAAAAGTCCTCCCTTCCAAAAAATAGCGCAAATGCCACACCGCCAGGTACATGCCCAGTAAATTGCATTCCAGCAGACAGAGCAGGCAGCTGAAAACTCCTAGCGGCTTCCAATGTCCATTCACCTGCTGTTCCAGGACGGCACCAACAGCTGTGGCAGAGGCATCGACAGAGAGTGCCATATGCAGGTTGGTGTGCGGGTGGGTGAGCATGGTGGCCTTCGTGAGGGCATCCTTGGTGGCCTCGAATGTGGTGCAGGCTTCTGGGTTCCAAGCAAGTGTTTTGTGCTTGGCTGTGATGAAGGCGAAAATTGGCTGCATAATGCGCGCAGCTCCAGGGATGAAGCAGTTGTAAAAGTAAACCATACCTGCGAACTCCTGCAGCCCCTTGAGGCTGTTCAGGCGTATGAACACCCTGATAGTGGTGACCTTCACAGTGGCGGGCGTGGCTCCTTCGGCCGTGATTGTATGGCCCAGGAACTGCATGGACTCTTTCCCGAACTGGCACTTAGCCGGGTTGATGGTAAGGCTGAAGTCGGCCAGTCGGGAGAACAGGGCACATAGGTGGGCCTTGTGTTGCACCTGGTCCTTGCTGGTAGTCCCTGTCCACAGAGTCCATGAGGTGCTGGAAGGTCTGAGCGGCATTCTTGAGCCCATACGGCATGCGCAGGAATTTGAACAAGCCAAAGTGGATGATGATGGCCGTCTTGTGTATGTCCTCAGGGTGCACCAGGATTTGGTTATATCCGCGCACCAGGTCAACCTTGGAGAAATCCCTCGCACATAGAAACATAGAAACATAGAAGATAGGAGCAGGAGTAGGTCATTCGACCCTTCAAGCCTGCTCTGCCATTCAACGAGATCATGGCTGATCTTAAAGTTCAGTACCCCGTCCCCGCCTTCTCTCCATAACCTTTAATACCCTTATACTGAAGAAATATATCATGCACCATGCAGATTGGCTGAAAAGTCTTGGATGTGAGGGATGGGGTAATGGTCAGGAACTGTTGCCTCATTGAGCCATCAAAAGTCTCCACAGGGATGCCAGCCACCAGAGACTTTTGGGACCAGCTGGAGCAGTGAGGCCCAAGGTCTGTCGGACCTCCGAATGATCCCCAGTTCCAACAGGTGCAAAAACTCCTCCTTCGTCACCTGGAGCTTGTCAGGCAGGAGCCGGCATGCCTTGGCATGAACCGGTGGGCCCTGGGTGGGGATGTGGTGGAACACCCCGTGGTGCAGTGAGGCAGCGGAGAACTGTGGCTTGAGGAGTTTCGGGAACTCATCCAGGATTCACTGGAACTTATCTCTGGGCATGCTGATTGTGGCCATCTGTGGTTCCTCCGAGTGGGAGGCATCAAGGTGAATAGCCTGGAAAGTATGGGCATCCACCAGGCATCTACCTCAAATGTCCACCAGAGGCCTGTGTGCGAGGAGGAAGTCTGCACCCAGGATGGCAGTTGGGAGGGATGAGATGGTGAACTTCCATGCGAAATTTCGTTGGCTGATCTGGAAGTGGACTGTTTTGTCTCCATACATCCGGATTGCTGTTGCGTTGACCGCACAGAGGGGAGGTCCACGAGGTCAGTTCCTGGACTTGACGGCCATGGCCGGAATGACACTGATCTGGGCTCCAGTGTCAATGAGGAACCACTGGCCGCTAACTGAGTCCCATAGGTAGAGGAGGCTGTGTCTTTGGCCAGCCACCGCAGCCATTAACAGCAGCCAGCCTGGTTGTTTCCCTAGAACGAGCAGGGCTGCTGACACCTCTAAGCCTTGGCTCCCCATCGCTGGTGGTAGAAGCAGAGGCCTGAAGCGGATGCTGTGGCCTTGATTATGTTCTTGGGTGCCCCTGCAGGGGCCGGGTGCTCTACCGCAGTGCTAGTGGCAGGATTGGCGTGGTCATGCCCATGCCTCGTGACCTGCTGGACCACTGAGCCCTCCAGGAATCATGCGAGCCATAGCTCTTGGGCCTTCTGGGCAACCTTCCTTGGGTCGGTGAAGCTCTCATGGACCAGCAGTAGCCGGATGTCCCTGGGCATATGGTCGAGGAAAATATGCTCAAAGAGTGGGCAGTTGGTGTGCTCACCCATGAGTGCGAGCATCTCATACATCAGCTCCATCGGGGACCTGTCCCCCAGGGCGTCAAGGTACAGCATCCGAGTGGCACACTGGTGTCTGGATAGTCCGAGGGATCCGGTAAGCACTCGCTTGATGGTCTTGTATTTGTCTTCAGCGGGTGGGTGCTGAACAAGGTGCAGCACGCATCTGTTGGTGGCCTGGTCCAGGGCAACGACTACAGGGTAGAATTTAGTCATGTTAGACAAAATCTGGTGGAGGTGAAACTGAGCCTCCGCATGGCCAAACCAGGTTTCCGGCTCCTGAACCCAGAATTCAGGCAGTTTTATGGCTATAGCGCTGATCCCAGGATTGCACATGATCGGTTCAAAGATGTTTGAACCAGTCGGAGTAACTAATTGTAGCAACAGCTACTCTGCTCCTGCAAGAACACACACAACCAGACAGGTTGAGCTCAGTGAGCAGACTAGTTTATTGCAGGCTGCTGGGCTGCACTTATACTCCCAGCCCGGACCTGGCTGAAAACTGTGCTGGAGGGCGCTGATGTCACCCAGGCATCACATGGTTCCCCAGCGTGGGCTTCTGAGCCTCATGCTGGAAGTAAGGGAAACTCCCGACAGCACCATTTTGGCTGGCTGCCCCGCTGTGTGGCTTACAAGCGGGGCCAGTTCACTTGCCTAGTGGTGAGCTGCCACAAACAATTACTTTATTAACAAAAATTCACCTTCAAACTTTAATTCAAACCCCCCCCCCCTTTTATTACATGCCCACTGGTTACTAGACAAATTTCTATAACAGTGCAAAACTAATAAATTCCCCAGCCTAAATATAACATTTGTAATTAAAGTCCAAGTTATATTTCCAACCAGCCCACAGAAAAACTTAAACACAAAACACACTAGACTCACAAAACTTTGATCTCAACTAAAGCAAAGATCATAAACAAAATTCAATTTGTTTGGTAAACTGAAGGCCAAAAGGCCAAGAGAGAGAGAGAGAGAGAGAGAGAGAGAGCACAAAATTCAAAGTTGTCTTGTGTTGCTTGCAGAGAGAGGAACAGTGGCTTAGTCCAGATCTTTCTGGCTGCCTTTGAAATATTCATCCCTTTTAAAATGCCCAACATTCTAAACTGCCTCTCAGACAATGACTCTGCTTGGGCCTCCTTCCACTTCACAGCCACACCCAGTGGTGGTTTGTCTTCCAAGTCCAGAAATTTCTAGATCATCTTCTGCATTTGTTCAGTTCGTCTCCCACTCTCTCAGCAGTCCACCTTCACCTTGGCTCTCTAAGGCAAACTGTCACTTTCCAACACATAGGCCAATACACAACACAGATCTCTGTAACATCTCTAATAAAAAATTGATACACAACAATTTTTTAACAATTAATGGAAGTATTACATAAATACATAAATAAAATGAAATAAACTCCTTTTTTGCATTAAGTATATGATTAGATTCAGATCTACCCAGATATAACATCTTGACAAACAATCTCATATTACGTTATCTGTCCCCTTCATGTGTGTAATAATTAAATCATACTCTTGTAACATTAAGCTCCATCTATTCCTATTTTTCATTTTAGACAGAAAAACTAATGGATTATGATCAGTATATATTATTAACGATTTTTGACCAGTACAAATATACACATAAAAATGTTGCAATGCTAGAGGGGAGATGTGGTTGCCTGGCAAGGGACAAGGGGAAACTCAGAGAGGGGGGAGGACATTTGGGGTTAAGGGAATTTTAGATGTGGGAATAGTGGAAATATTTTATGTTTTAGAAGTGTTGTCGTACAGTGTGTTCTAAAAAGGAAAACAGAAATGGATAAGGAGGAAAGGTGGTGATGAGGAAACGGAAATGAAAGGTAAACAAAGTATGAAATGGCCATGTTGAACTATATGACTATAAATATTAATGGAATACATAACCAAATCAAAAGGAAGAGGCTGTTAAATTTACCGAAGAAAGAAAAAAATTATGTAGCATTCGTGCAAGAAACGCATCTAACTGAAGTGGAACACAAGAAATTAAGGAGAGACTGGGTAGGACACGTAATGGCAGCATCATATAATTCAAAAGCCAGAGGAGAAGCTATATTAATCAATAAAAATGTACCAATCAAAATAGAGGAGGAAATACTAGATCCAGCAGGGAGGTATGTAATGATAAAGTGTCAGTTATATTCAAAATTTTGGAATTTTCTCAATGTATATGCACCTAATGAAGAGGATCAAAAATTTATGCAAGATATCTTTTTGAAGATTGCAGATACGCAGGGCAATATACTGATAGGAGGGGACTTTAAACTTAATTTGGACTCAAAGATGGATAAAACTGGAAAAAAGTAGCAGAAAGAACAAAGTAACCAAATTTATGGTTAAATCGATGCAGGAAATGCAACTTTTGGATATATGGAGGAGACAACACCCAAAGGAGAAGGAATACTCATATTATTTGGGTAGACATAAAACATACTCAAGGATAGACCTGTTCCTGTTGTCAGCCCACATCCAAGGGAGAGTTAGGAAAACGGAATATTAAGCTAGATTGTTATCGGATCACTCACCCCTGTTATTGGCAATAGAGCTGGAGGACATCCCACCAAGAACATATAGATGGAGATTGAACTCCATGCTACTTAAATGACAGGATTTTAGAGAATTAATTGAGCGACAAATTAAAATGTACTTTGAAATAAATATGGAATCAGTGAAAGATAAGTTTATACTATGGGATACAATGAAAGCCTTCATCAGAGGGCAGATAATAAGTTATGTAACTAAGATGAAGAAGGACTACAATCGGGAAATAGAACAGCTGGAAAGGGAAATAGCAAGTACAGAAAAAGAATTAGCAATAAGGGAAAATACAACAAAAAGAAGAGAATTGGTGGACAAAAAAATAAAATATGAAACACTACAAACATACAAGGTGGAGAAGAACGTAATGAAGACAAAACAGAATCTATGAGAAAAAACATACAAAATACTAGCTTGGCAACTTAAGACAGAACAAACTAGAAGAATGGTATTGGCATCAAGGGAAAAGGACAAACAAATTACATATAACCCAACGGAGATCAATGAAAACTTCAAGGAATTCTACGAGCAACTATATCAAACTGAGAACAAAGGGAAAGAAGACGAAATAGATGAGTTTCTAGCTAAAATTGAACTACCGAAATTGCAAGAAGAGGAGCAAAATAAATTAATAAAACCATTTGAAATAGAGGAAATACAGGATATATTAAAAAAACTACCGAACAATAAAACGCCGGGAGAGGATGGACTCCCAATAGTATTCTATAAAACATTTAAAGACTTATTAATTCCTCCTCTCCTGGAAGTAATGAACCAGAATGAAGAAGCACAAAACATGCCAGATTCATGCAAAACAGCAATAATTACAGTAATACCAAAGATGGGGAAAGATCCACTAACACCAGCATCGTATAGACCAATACCTCTACTTAACACAGATTATAAGATAATAGATAAACTATTAGCAAACAGATTGGCTGACTGTGAACCAAAAATAGTAAAACTAGATCAAACTGGAATTATTAAGAAGAGATGAACAACAGACAATATCTGTAAGTTCATTAACTTAATCCATGCAGTAAAAGGAAACAAGACTCCAACAGTGGTGGTTGCCTTGGATGCAGAGAAAGCCTTTGACAGAGTAGAATGGAATTATTTATTCAAAGCACTACAGAGGTTCGACCTACCAGAGAAATATATTAATTGGATTAAAGCATTATATAAGGGACCATTGGCAAAAGTGATATATATCAAACCAATTTAAATTAAGCAGATCAACTAGGCAGGGATGTCCACTATCTCCCTCTCTGTTTGCATTAGCTATTGAACTAATGGCAGAACTGATAAGAACAGAAAATAAAATAAGAGGGATAAAAATAAAAGAGAAGGAATATAAAATCAGTCTATTTGCAGATGATGGCATAGTATATTTAACAGAACCAGAAATATCAATAAAAGAATTGCATAAGAAATTGAAGGAATATGGAGAAGTATTGGGGTACAAGATCAACGCAAATAAAAATGAAGCAATGCCAATGAATAATGTGGATTTCACAAAGTTTAAGAAAGAATCACCATTTAGATGGCAAACACAAGCAATTCGATACCTAGGTATACAACTAGATAACAATCTAGGCCATCTATACAAACTAAATTATCAGCCATTAATGAAGAAATTACAAGATGACTTAGAACATTGGAAAGACTTACCACTAACACTGATAGGAAGGGTAAATTGTATTAAAATGAATATCTTCCCAAGGATACAATACCTATTTCAATCATTACCAATTCACCTAACTGAGAAATTCTTCAAGGAACTAAAGAAAATAATAAGGAAATTCTTATGCAAAGGGGAGATAGCGCTAGATAAATTAACATAATGGTACAAACAAGGGGATTTACAGCTACCAAATTTTAAGAATTATTATAGAGCAGCACAATTAAGATACCTATGAGATTTTTTATCAAACAAGGGAAAAACCAGATTGGACCAGATTAGAGCTAGATAAAATAGGGGAGAAGGTACCTGAACATATACTATATAAGTGGGATGAAAAGCTGGTGCAACATAGGAATTCACCAGTACTACACCATCTGCTCAACATTTGGAAGAAGATTCACGAAGAAAGGAATAAAACAAATTATCAACTAGCAAGCCTAATATTGATGCAAAATCAACTGCAGATCCCTTTCACAATAGATAACCTTTCCTTTAGAGAATGGGAGAGAAAAGGGATCAAAAGAATAGAAATTTGTTTTTCTGGAAATAAATTATTATCTTTTGAACAAATTAAGTACAAATATGGTATAACTCACGGAACAAAGTTTGCATACCACCAACTGAAAACCTACTTGAAGGACAAACTGGGAAACAGACTGAGGTTACCAGAAGGAAGCAATTTTGAATATGTGATTACAGACACAATAATTAAAAGATTTATAACAAACATGTACATCAAACTGCAAGAGAAAGAGAACAAGGAAACAAACTGTAAACCCAAACAAAAATGAAAGCAAGATATAAACATAAAGATAAAGAATGAAACATTGGAAAAGCTATGCTCCGGAACTATGAGAAATATAATAAACACGAGGTTATGCATGATACAATATAATTGGTTACACAGGCTATACACCACGCCCCAAAAGTTAAATAAATGAGAACCAACTGTATCAGACAGATGTTTTCTCTGTAAGAAGGAAATGGGAACAACAGTACATGCATTTTGGGCATGTGAGAAAGTGGAAAATTTTTGGGAAGATCTAAACCAGGTATTAAATAAATTCACAAAAAGCAACATACCAAAAAATCCAGAGATCTTTCTTCTAAGTAATATAAGAAGTAAAGAACTTGGACTCGATTTGGATGGAGCACAAAAAAGATTTATTATGATATTATGTATTATTATAATTATAATACAAAAATGTATTATGTCAACCTGGAAATTAGAAGATAGCCTGAGAATACAGCAATGATACATAGAAATGAATAAATGTATTCCATTGGAAAAAATAACATATAATTTAAGAAATAACATCACAGTATTCGAACAAATTTGGAAACCATACATGGAACACAACAAAGAAGGCCTACCGCGGACCTCCACCCCATAAAATTACAGAATGAGAAGAAGACAAAATGAACTGACCCAGTATGTAAAAATAGAAGTCACAAATTTCTTGTTTATTTTCATTGTGTGATAACATTGTTTAATGGGTTTAATGTATCATATATGTTGAAAGTTGAGTTAGTGGGGAGGGGAGGTGAAGGAGGGAGGGAAGGGAGGGGGGAAACAAGGAGAGAAAATGACACTGTGTATATTCAAAAGGGAAATGTTTGTGTGTATTTTGGTCAGTATGGTTCATAGTGTGAAAAATAAAATATTTGAAAAAAAAATGTTGCCATGCTAAAACAAGCGCTAATAACTCCTTCTCAATTGTTGAATAATTTCATTGATGGTCGTTAAAATTTTTTGAGAAATACAAAATAGGATGTTCTACTCCATCACCATCCTTCTTCTGTAACATTACAGCACCAACTGCTTTGTCACTGGCATCCATGGCTAAAGAGAATGGCTTTTTAAAATTAAGGGACACAAGTACAGGCTGATGGCATAAAATGGCCTTTAACTTCAGAAATGCTTCCTGGCATGCATCTGACCAGATAAACTTTTCTTTCTTTCCAAGTTTTTGTTAATGGGAGTGCAATTTCTGCAAAATTTTTACAAAATCTACAATAATAGCCAATCATACCTAAAAATCTCCGGAGCTTTCATATTACCGGGGATAGGGAACTCAGTGATAGCCAATACTTTCACTCCAACCGGTGGCACCTGTCCCTTTCCTACCACATAACCCAGATAAATTACAGTGGCAAGTCCCAACTCACTCTTGTGCAAATTCATTGTGAGGTGTGCTTCCACCAGTCTCTGAAATAACTGCTCTAATTCAAGCATGTGTTCTTCCCATGTATCCGTACTAATTACTGAATAATCGATATAGGCTCCTGTATGCTCTAAACCATGAATTGTTGCATTAATCTTTCTCTGAAATGTGCCAGGTGCATTTTTCATCCCGAAAGGCATAACATTATACTCATACAATCCCAAAGGTGTAACAAATACAGAAATCTCCCTGCCTTTCTCTGTCAAAGGAACACACCAGTATCCTTTTAAGAGATCAATCTTTGTAAGAAACATAGCCTTCCCCACCTTATCTATACAATCATCTATTCTGGGAATAGGGAACACATCAGTCTTTGTCACCATGTTTACCTTTTGATAATCTGTACAAAACCTAATTGAGCCATCAATCACAGGGTGAACAATTTGAACTTGATTTTTGGATTATGTCATTTTTGATCCAACAATTTGCTCTTTTCCTGATTAACTCAGTAAGGATGCTGCTTAATAGACTTAGCATCACTGACCACATTATGACAAGCCACAGTAGTTCTTCTTGGAACATCTGGGAATATATCCTTAAATTTCATAAGTAATGTCTTCATTTCTTCCCTTTCTGATTTAGTCAAATGCATTAACTTGGTGTCTAAATTTTGCAAAACTATAGAATTTTTCAGTCTGGGGCTTATCACTTTCTGTGCTCCATGACCTTCCCTGAAACTTATGTCCTCCTTACTTTCCTCTATAACTAGCAACTTGGTTGGAATCCTAGTCTCCTCCTCAGTCATTTTCTCAAAGTAAGGTTTAAGCATGTTCACATGACAGACCTATAACCACATAACCATATAACCATATAGAGCACAGAACAGGCCAGTTTGGCCCTACTAGTCCATGCTGGAACAAATCCCCACCCTCCTAGTCCCACTGACCAGGACCTGGTCCATACCCCTCCAATTCTCTCCCCTCCATGTAATTATCCAGTCTTTCCTTAAATATAAATAACGTCCTTGCTTCAACCACCTCTGCTGGAAGTTTATTCCACATCCCAACCACCCTTTGCGAGAAGAAATTTCCCCTCATGTTCCCCTTATAATGTTCCCCCTGCAATCTCAAACCATGGCCTCTGGTTTGAATATCCCCCACTCTTAATTGAAAAAGCCTATCCACGATGACTCTCTCTGTCCCTTTTAAAATCTTGAACACCTCCATCAAATCCCCCCTCAATCTTCTACGCTCCAGAGAAAAATGCCCCAGGCTGCTCAACCTTTCTCTGTAACTCAAACCCTGACATCCTGTCAACATTCTCGTGAACCTTCTCTGCACTCTTTCTATTTTGTTTATATCCTTCCTATAATTTGGTGACCAAAGCTGCACACAGTATTCCAAACTTGGCCTCACCAATATTTTGTACAATTTCGATGATCAGGCATCTCAATGACATAGGTGACCTGGTTAATTTTTGATTTCACCTTATATGGTCCTGAAAACTGAGGTTTTAAAGGGTTTGACTGCATTGGAAACAAAATCAATACCTTGTCACCAGGTTTAATGTCCCTAATTTTTGGTTTTTGATCATACTGAATTTTCATTTTTCCCTGAGCAGTTTTTAAATTTTTCCTTGCCATCTCGCAATCTGTTTTTAAATTTGAAAACATAATCCAACAGATTTGATTGTGTATTGTGTATCCACTGTTCCTTCAACAATAGTAATGGACCCCTGACTTCTTGACTAAACACCAACTCAAATGGACTAAAGCCAAGAGACTCCTGAGTTGCCTCTCTAACAGCAAACAATAACAAATGGATTCCTTCATCCCAATCCTTATTATTTTCCACGCAATAAGCCCTCATCATATTTTTTACAGTTAAAAGGAACCTTTCCAAGGCCCTTTGACTTTTGGGATGATAGGCAGATGACACGATTTGATGGGCTCCCAATTCATACACCACCTGTTGAAATATTCCAGACATAAAATTACTTCCCTTGATCTGATTGAATTTCCCTTGGTTGGCCAAAGAGTGTGAAAAATTTTAGCATAGCCTTCACAATCATCTTTGCTTTAATGTTTCTCAGGGGAATTGCCTCTGGAAACCTTGAAGCTGTGCACATGAGTGTTAACAAATATTCATTTACTGCTTTTGTTTTTGGCAATGGGCCAACACAATCCATTATCACTTTTGAGAAGGGCTTCCTGAAAGCAGGGATGGGTTGTAAAGGTGCCACTGGTAGTCCTTGATTAAGCTTGCCCACCAGTTGACAAGTGTGACAGGTTCTACAAAAGTTCACAACATCCTTTCTTATTTAGGCCAATAAAACTGTTTCCTTATCTTTTCTACCATCTTCTTCACTCCAAGATGTCCTCCTAAAGGTGTACTGTGAGCTTTGGGAATTACAACTTGCCTTATTACCACCCAGTTTTCACTGGCAGGTATCATTTGTGGTCTCCCCTTTCTCATCAATATTCCATCTTGAACAAAGTAACCTACTGGTACAGTTTCAATTTCCTGGTTAGACAGAATCTTATCTCTTATCCCAGCAAGATCAGGATCATGCTTTTGTCTGGCTATTAATTCTTTTCTCGACAACAGCAAAGCTGGATCCTTAGGTTTGACCTCAATGCTTATCTCCACTACAGGATCATCACAGACTTTCTCTACCTCTACCTTTTTTCTAGACATGGCTCTGGTAATGACACACGCAAGGTAGATTTTTAAATCCTTTTTGGACTCATAAACCAATAGCTTACATGTGAGTTTCACCGCAGGTTTGACTTTATCCTCTGCTAATTCATTCCCTAAAAAAAGAGAAACTCCATCCACCCGCAGACTTGATCTTAATCCTATCGTAACCGGGCCATTAACTAAGTCTGATTTCATCACTATTCTATGCAAAGGTATAGGCTCTGCTTCATCACCAATGCCTTTAATTAAATTCACATCTCCAGTATCGGTCTCCTCACCAAATTCAAAATGTTGCTTAATACAAGCGATTGGGCTGCTCCAGTATCCTGCAGGACTTTAACTGGCACTTGATTGGATCCTTCTTTAACCAAAATGAAACCTTCTGTCATGAATGGTTCAAAAATATCCCTAACTTTCTCACTCTGAACACAGGCAGTTAGTACCAACCCTTTCTCTTTATTCCTTTCAGAACAGGACAATTTGTTATTATGTACCCAGGCTTCTTGCAATAGTTGCAAATAACACTTGAAAATTTTTCCTTCACCCATGTCTCTTCCTCTCTTCCTTTACCCTCACTTCTAGATTTTCTTTCTACTCTACTTGGATTATTAGCAGTATTCCTTTGAAAGGTTTTCCCTGGTGTCCACTTAGGCTTGTAGGTTAAAGCATATTCCTCTGTGAATTTAGCCAATTCTTGCCAAGTTTTTATATTTTTCTCTGCTAAGAACACTTGAATATTGTCAGGAACACAATTTTTAATTTCCTCAATCAAAATGGTTTCCCGCAATAAATCAGTTATTTTCTACTTTCATTGCCACCACCGATCAAAACACACAACCTTCCTATAAGGCAAAATCCAGTTAAGATTGGATTTTTTAAAAACTCATGAACTTTTGTCTATAATGCCTCTGGGACTAGTTCATCAGATAGTATAGCCTGCTTTACAAATTCGTAATCAGCTGCTTGTTGTACCATGAGGCATGAATACACCTGTTGGGCTTTCCTTTTAAGAACACTTTGTAGCAGGAGTGACCACTGGACTGGTGGCCATTTTAAATTTACAGCTACTTTCTCAAAATGCTGAAAATACTGGTCTATTTCAGCTTCCTCAAATGGAGGAACTAACCTCACTTCTCTATTGACCAGAAACCTCTCCTCCTTGCCAGTACGTGGGTTTTGGGCTTCTCCCTCTCCTTGTGTTAGGTTCACCTTTAATTTAGCTAGTTCTAGCTCATGCTTCCATTCTTTTTCTCTCTCCTCTCAAAGCCAAATTTATTTCCTCTGAAGTTTTCTCCTTTGGAAACTGTTCTAATGCAGCTTCTTTAAACTACTCTTCAAGTAGTTCTGTAGGTCCTTTGCAGTCGGAATCAGGGGAATATATAATGGGGAATAAGGAAATGGCAGACCAATTAAATTCTTACTTTAGTTCTGTTTTTACAAGAGAGGATACAAATAACCTCCCAAGGATGGAAGAAATCAGTATCTCTAAGGACATGGTCTTGGGGAAATTGATGGGATTGAAGGCAGATAAATCCCAAGGGCCTGATAATCTACATCCTAGGGTACTCAAGGAAGTGGCCATTCAGATAGCAGCTGCTTTAAGAATTATTTTCCAGAACTCGATAGACTCAGGATCAGTACCCATGGATTGGAGGGTAGCTAATGTTACCCCACTATTTAAAAAGGGGGGTAGAGAAAAAGCGGGGAATTATCGGCCAGTGAGCCTTACATCAGTAGTGGGTAAAATGATGGAATCCATTATTAAGGATGTAATAGCGGAGCATATGACTAGCAGAGAAGGGATCGGACGGAGTCAACATGGATTTATAAAAGGTAAATCGTGCTTGACAAATCTATTGGAATTCTTTGAGATGGTGACAGGTAAAATAGATGGGGGAGAGCCAGTGGATGTGGTGTACCTGGACTTCCAAAAGGCCTTCGATAAGGTCCCGCATAAACGACTGGCTTCCAAAATCAAGGCTCATGGGTTTGGGGGCAAAGTATTGATGTGGATTGAGAACTGGCTAGCAGGTAGAAGACAGAGAGTTGGGATAAATGGGTCATTTTCTGAGTGGCAGGCGGTGACCAGTGGGGTACCACAGGGATCTGTACTGGGACCCCAGCTGTTCACAATTTACATTAATGATCTGGATGAGGGGATTGGATGTAATATCTCCAAATTTGCAGATGACACTAAGCTAGGAGGGGTTGTGTGCATGGAAGAGGGGGTCAGGAAGCTCCAGTGTGATTTGGATAAATTGAGGGAAATGTGAGGTTATCCACTTTGGCAATAGATTAAGAGATGGGGAAGTGCAGAGAGAACTAGGGGTACTTGTACATCAGTCTCTGAAAGCGAGCATGCAGGTACAGCAGGTGGTTAAAAAGGCAAATGGTATGTTGGCCTTCATATCAAGAGGGTTTGAATATAGGAACAAGGATACCTTACTGCAGCTGTACAGGGCCTTGGTGAGATCCCACCTGAAAGTATTGTGTGCAGTTTTGGTCACCTTATTTAAGGAAGGATGTTCTTGCAATGGAGGGAGTACAGAGGCGATTCACCAGGCTGATACCTGGAATGGCAGGAATGACTTATGAGGAAAGATTGCGCAAATTGGGATTGTACTCCCTGGAGTTTAGAAGATTGAGAGGGGATCTCATAGAGACCTATAAAATTCTGGCAGGACTGGACAGAATGGATGCAGATGGGATGTTTCCAATGATGGGAAAATCCAGAACCCAGGGCCATGGTTGAGGATAATAGGCAAACCATTTAGGACCGAGATGAGGAGGAATTTCTTTACCCAGAGGGTGGTGAATCTGTGGAATTCATTGCCACAGAGGGCAGTAGAGGCAGGTTCATTAAATATATTTAAGAGGGAATTAGATCTATTTCTTCAGTATAAGGGTATTAAAGGTTATGGAGAGAAGGCGGGGACGGGGTACTGAACTTTAAGATCAGCCATGATCTCGTTGAATGGCGGAGCAGGCTCGAAGGGTCGAATGACCTACTCCTGCTCCTATCTTCTATGTTTCTATGTTTACCCACTTTCCTACATAGTGCTTAACAATCTTTTGGGCAATTTCCTTTTTTTTAATCCCAGTTCTTACTGTAAGAAGTTTTATCTTGCCAACTATAACCATCATTTCTGACTTTTTAGCCATTTTTAAATGAACCACTGAAGGGTTAGCTTTGAACTGGTCAATATTCATAGTTGCTGTTTTTTTGCTGGTGATTTATACACTCGCCATTTATTTTTAATTTCAAGCTGGAGGTTGAGTCAAACTCAGACGACTGATAACTATGCACAAGTCAATCGCCCCTAAAGCTTCCAAATTGGTTTGATCCTGGATGATTTTCCCCAAATTATGTTACAAGATCAAACCAGCAACCACAAAGACAACATATCATACAGGGGTAAAGATGAACAATTACTTTATTAACAAAAATCCATCTTCAAACTTTATAACAATGCAAATTTTTATAGAGAGTGTAAAACTAATAAATTCCCCAGCCTAAATATAATATATGTAAATAAAATCTAAGTTATTCGTCTGCTTACTGTATAATATTTTACCAATCATAAGACCACAGCTTATCAATACTTAGTAGCTCGTTTCTCGCATATGCAAAGTCTCCGGGTGCCAATCAGTGCAGGTTCATATCCACAAATGCTCTATTGTTCTTTCAGATGCTGCTGCGACCTTCATTGCTTTCAGACATACTTTGTGTGTCAGCTTTATGCTAATTTATTCCTCCTGCTGTTTTCCCATCATGTTGCAAACCCCGACTATACTATACTAGCCCCCAGCTCTACCTACAGTTTAGCCAACTTCCTCACATTGAGAAACAAAAATTGTGGAGGCAAAAAGGAAAATTAATATTAAAGCTTTTTTTTAAGATGTATATTTAAGATGAGATGAGAGGAAAGATTTAAAAGGAACCTGAGAAGTACCTTTTTCACACAGAGGTTGGTGGGCATGTGGAATGAGGAGCCAGATGAATTGATGGAGGGAGGCCCAATTACAACATTCAAAGGTAGAAGTAGGGAAGGTTCAGAGGGATATGGGCTAAACATGGGCAGATGAGTTGGGCATTTTTTCTATGCTCTATGACCCTTTATAACTTAAACAGACAAATCCATAAAGATATAGTTAAAACATTTAAAAGAAAAGTATGTGAGGAACGGGATTAGGGCAGCGGTTGTGCAAGCCTACTCTGCATTTCACCAAGGTAGTGTCTGATCCACTCTTCCCCTCAATGCTGCTTTCTACTCTTATCTTTCCACTTGATCATATAAAAAAAAATTCTGTTTATCTGGTGCACCCAGAACTTTAGTACCAGGCGAGCAGATTTTCTGGACTTATTGGATGTTATTAATAACAATAACATTTCAATGAGCTCACAAAGTGTAAAGAGAGTGAGGTAATTTTCAAGGGAGTGTGGGAACTGGATCTCCGTGAGTCGATGGGGAGTGTCAGTTATCCAGTCCAACTCCAGACCAAGATAATTGCCCCCAAGTCCATTCGCTGTTATCTTGTACATTAACCTTCTATTTGGCATCAAATCCAGATACCCTACATCGACTGGTTCCCTCTATTCACCCTCAAATACTAGCACCACATTGACTCTGCTTGCCCTTCTTATGGCTATTTTTATAGCTGGCCATCACCCCGCTTAACAATGGATTCTAACATTGCCCAATTACAGGTTAACTGACCTGTTGTTTTCTGCTTTCTGTCCCCCTTCTGAAATAGTGGTGTTCTACCTTATAGTTTTCCAATCCTCTGAGACCTCTCCAGAAACCAGAGTTGAATTTAAAAAAAATGTAATAGCAAAGGCTATTCTGCCCTTTTTCCCTTCAAACTTGTAGTTCTGGAAATGCCTATCCAGACGTGTCTATGCAGCAGGTCGAGCTGGCATTGGGTGAGGGCAGCCATTGCAGAACAGTCAGGCACTGTTTTTTCGAGCAAAGGAGTGTCCCTGCCGTAATCTGCTGGAGGCCTGGAACTCATGGGAGGAGCTGAATTCCAAGACTTCCCTTCAGACCCACTGACTGCAGCCAGCTTGACTAAGGCCAACAGGTTTGCAAGGAATTTGTACCTTCTCCCTGTTACCTGTGAGGGTTTCTTGCAGGTGCTCCCATTTCCTCGCATGTTCTGGTTAGTAGGTGTAGTTAGTCATGTGAGTGGTGCGAGCTTGTGGGCTTGAATGGCCTGTTATCATTGCTGCACTGCTAAATTTATTTTAAAAAGAGTTATTTTGTAACTGATCTGTAGAGGCTGATGATCATGAATCATCAGGTATCTCCCACAGATTATAATCAACATTTAGCTCAAGAACTGTGTGGATTCTCCGACTTTGTCTATTTTTAAAACTCTGACTTAAAATAAACTAATGTTATTTGTTGAGTTTTTGTTGGTGTTTCTACTGGTCAGTGATTTGCATAAATTTGAAATATTCTGTGAAATAAGAGGGAGGTTTAGAAGCTTTTGCATCAAAGAAAAATTGGAAATTTGAGGGTGAAAGAATAAAGGAATGAGGTTCATTATCAAACAATTCTACGACTGATTCCACCTGCATTGAATTCGTCCATCGTTATTGAATGAAGATCTACCGGGACCAATGCCTGAAGAGGGCGCACAAAATCAGTGAACCCCATCATGGCCTGTTTCCGCTCCGTAAATGGTTATATGGTTATATGGTTATATTTCCAACCAGCCCACAGAAAAACTTAGACACAAAACACACAAGACTCACAAAACTTCGATCTCAACCGGAGCAAAGATCATAAACAAAATTCAGTTTGTTTGGTAAACTGAAGCCAAAAGATCTTTGAGAGAGAGAGCACAAAATTTGAAGTTGTCTTGTGTTGCTTGCAGAGAGGGGAACAATGGCTTGGTCCAGATCCTTCTGGCTGCCTTTGCAATGTTCATCCCTTTTTGAAATGCTCAACATTCTAAACTGTCCTCCAGACCATGACTCATGCTCTGGGCCTCCTTCCACTCCACAACACCACCAGTGGAGAGAGTGGTGGTTTGTCATCCAAGTCCAGAAATTTCTAGATCATTTTTTACACATGCCCAGTCCATCTCCCACTCTCTCAGTAGTCTACCTTCACCTTGCCTCTCTCATGCAAATTGTCACTTTCCAACACAAAACCACACAACACATAGGCCAATACACTACACAGAACTCTGTAACAGAAAAGAGCTGCTTTCTGATGTGGTAAATGTGGGCTCACTCTTAATTTTTTAGAATAAATTGGATAGATACATGGAAGGGAGAGGTCTGGAAGGTTATGCAATGAGTGCCGGTCAGTGGGACTAGAAGAATGATGTTTCGGTACAGAATGGCCTGTTTTCTGTGCTGTCATTTTCTATGAATTGCAATGTTTTCCAGAATGGTCTATGCAGACTTGAATTGTTTAAGACAATAGTCCCCTGTTAAACCAATGAAGGATTGACAAACTGCTCCAAGAGTAGAAAGAGAGCACAGATTATGGACATATCACATATCCAGAAAGAATACAACCCTCTCAATGTCTCCCACTTGTCACCATTCTCTGCTGCCTGCACCTTAAAAAGAACATGGATCTCCAAATAAAAATCCCAATGGGCTGACCTTAAAATGAAGGTCAAGCTGAAAGACTTGTGATTGCTGGATAAATTCTAAATCCCTTTGTTTGAACGAGCATGTATCATTACAAGACTTCATTGCTCTGAGAAATTGCAGTGGTGCTTTCCCAATTTCCTCCCTGACTTCTCTCAGCAGCCTCAGATGACCACAACTACTGACACCTGCCTTGAGGCCAGGCAACCTTTCTAGTGGTTTGTCTCTATTCATTTTTAGTCCATCCAACATTTTTTATTGTGATCACAGCAGTATGTTCTATTGAAGTATTTGCACAAACACAGCCATTCCCTCTGCTTTTATTTTGATCCCTTAAAGCAGGGGTAGCCAAACTTTGTTTGGTTGTGGGCCACATATAGAAAAATATAGGGAGTCACGAGCCAAACAATATTAACCTGGCAATTTTCAACCAGTTACGAAAGGATGTTGTTGCGGCTCACCATAATGCAGGCGAATCAGCCCCGCTTGTAAGCCATGTGGTGGGCAGCCGGCCAAAATGGCGCTGTCGAGGATTTCCCTTCCTTCCAGCATGGGGCTCAAAAACCCACGCTGAGGGACCACATGACGCCCGGGTGACGTCAGCGCCCTCCAGCACGGTTCTCACCGAGGTCCGGGCTGGGAGTATAAATGCAGCCCAGCAGCCTGCAATAAACTAGTCTGCTCACTGTGCTCAACCCGTCTTGTTGTGTGTGTGTTATTGCAGGAGCAGTGTAGCCACCGCTACAACGTTTTGATTAATGAATTAATTTGAATTACTAATAATGCAGCGGCACCTAGTGTTGAAACTAAGAAGTGCAATGTACATACAGTGTTCTAATAGGTCACTTAAAAATGGGCAACTGGACACAGTTGGCCTGCAGGCCATAGTTTGGCCATTCCTGCCTTACAGGTTTCACTTCTCCTTTTATCTATTCCTGTTTGGTCAGTGGGTCACCAATATGTAATTTTTTAAAAGTTTAGATATGCAGCATGGTAGAGGGCCCTTTCAGCCCATGAGCCCGTGCCACCAATTACACCCAATTACAACAACCCATACATTTTGAAGGGTGGGAGGAACCTGGATCCCCCCCGGAGGAAACCCACACAGACATGGCGAGAACATACAAACTCCTTAGAGATAGCACGGGATTTGAACCCCGGTCCCAATCACTGACGCTGTAACAGCGTTGCGCTAACTGCTGTGCTAACCATGCTAATGACAAGTTGTTATGCATGATAAGTAAGTTTGCAGATTACATCAAAATTGGTGGCATGGTGGACAATGAAGAAGGTTATCCATGTTATTTTTGAGGAATCCACTCAGCTGCTTCACTGCAAAGTCTCTTTGAGGATACCCCGAGTGTCTCCAGAATCCTGTTTAATTGTATCTCATATTGCAACAGGATCTTTCTTGATGAACTGGAGAAGTAGGCCATGAAACAGCAGATGGAATTTATCTTGTGTGAGATGGAGCACTTTGGTAGGTTAAACCGTATCAGGACACACATGATGAATGTTAGGGCCCTGTGGGGAATGTGGTAGAACCAACAACCTTGAGGGTGTCGGGTATAGTTCAATGAAAGTGGCTGTCAAAAAAGTGAGGTCAAAGATGGAGACTTCAAGGTTTGTTTCAAGAGTTTATTACAATGGGGGGCGTGGCAAGATGGCGTAAGGAACAGACGTGCCTTCCAGTCCTCTCCTGACTCTGATTTATTGTTTCGTTTCTAAGTGCCCGTTAAAATTCTTTAAAAAGTTTAAAAATAGTAAGAGAAGTTGAATTAATGCCTAATGGTACATTTGTTTAAAAAAAAATAAAAGAAAACACCAACATATTGTTAAAAAATTACATTTCCCGAAATTATCTGAGCCTACCTGTTTACAAGAAGCCAGGACTCAGCGTGGAATGGATCCAGGAGAAGAAGTGCAGGATTCGGCATTGGAGCTCCGCTCTGTACCGGTAGGGCTCTCTAAAGAAGGCACTCGGCAGCCTTTAGAACAAAGGGCTGGCCGGGTGCGTGTATTTCAAACAACAACCGCTGTGAGCGCTGTCACCGAGACTTTGACAGCTGAATCAGCTGGGGCGCCGCCAGCTGGAGAGTTAAAGAGCTGACCTCCGATTGATATAGGGTGGCGCTGTGAAATGCACCACCAGTCATGACATTTTCCCCAGATATGGATATAATGGAAGCTCTTGATGACATATGGCTTAAGGATAAGGATAACCCTGACTATCAGCCTCCTGATGTTGCTGAGGGGGCTGTGGCAGGAGTTTCTACACGGAGCCATACTGCAAGAAAGGCTGCTAAACCAAGGGAAGGGACAGAAGACCCTTTGGTTTCTCGGAAACAGCAGGATCCTACCATGTCTGAATCTACTTTTTCTGATATGATTGTTAAGAATCTTGAATTTAAGATGTATTCTTCAATGAAACATCTAGGTAGCTCTATAACCCACGTCCATTCTAAGCTTAATGAATTGGTGAATATCAATACTCAACAGATGGCTGACTATGGAGCATTTAAACTTGAAACCACTGAAAGACTTGATATGTGTGATCAAGGTTTAGTTGATGTACAAGATCAACTGCAAGATGTAAACAAAACAATTGAAACATTGCAGATTCAGAATAAAAATCTAGCAAAAAAAGTTGATTATTTGAAGAACCAATCTAGACGGAACAATGTAAAAATTGTTGGTTTGCCAGAAGATATAGAAGGGCCAGATCCAAGAAAATTCTTTACCGAATGGATTCCACGAGTGTTAGGGCAAGATAAGTTCCCTGAAGGTTTAATATTGGAATGTGCTCACAGAGCTTTAAGAAGGAAACCTTTTTCAGGACAGAATCCGAGACCTGTTCTGGTCCGTTGTTTAAATTATTGTGATAGAGAGACAATTTTAAGTGTGGCTATTAGAAACGTTCAGCAAAATAGATCTCCTTTGATGGTCCAGAATAATCGTTTTTTTTAAATCCGGATCTGAGTCAAGAAATTATGTTTCAACGACGTGAATTTAATTCTATGAAAGAGTTGTTGTGGACAAAAGGATACAAGGCAACTTTTAGGTACCCTGTGGTTTTGAAGATTTTTCAGGATGGATATCAGCCAAAGTTTTTTGATAATCCTAAAGAAGCTATGGACTTTGCTCAATCTTTACCGATCACGCAATTTCAAGAACAACGTAGTCCTCCTCGGTCTCCAAAGAGAGTGGAGATACAAGATGGGAATCAGATTCCAAGAAGAAATGGAAACAATGGTGGTCGAAGTGATAAAATTGATTAAAAAAAAATACATCTTTTTTAAATTTTTTTTGGAAGATCTTAGTCATTGATGATAGTTTAATATGAAATGGGAGTTGGGAGAGGGAACTGGGTGGGCACTATTTTCCAGAAGTCATCAGCTACGTGTGAGTTATCTCGCACCCAGTATTTTGTGGGAGTTACCGCATTGTGCGGTTTAAACAGGAGGAGGTAGTAGTAACCTCCTGCCTGATTTTTTTTTCTTAATTTTTGGGTTAAGGAGTGAAGATTTTTTTTAATTACTTTTTTTTAAATAATTTTTATTTTATTTTTTGTTTAATTTGTTTTTGATTTTAGTTTTAAGAGGGAATAAGAGGAAGGATTTCTTTTTTTGGGGGGGGTTTCTTTTCTTTTTTTTTCTTTCTTTTTTTTCTTGTGTTGAGTTGTTGTAAGGAATGTCTAAATTGAAGTTTGCTTCTTTTAATGTCCAGGGTTTAAATAATCCCATTAAGCGTAAGAAAGTACTTGCTTACTTAAAAAAATTAAAAGTTGATGTGGCTTTTTTACAGGAAACTCATTTGACAGATAAGGAACATTTGAAACTCAAACGTGAATGGGTTGGACAAGTTTTTTATTCTTCATTTAATTCCAAAGCAAAAGGAAGTGGCAATTTTGGTGCACAAGAATTTACCATTTCAGTTACAAAATGAAGAGAAAAATGGTGAAAGATTATTAAAATTGAACTGTACAATTTTTAATGAAGCTTGGACTTTGCTTGATGTTTATGCTCCGAATGTTGAGGATACAGCTTTTATTGTCGATATGTCTTTATTACTTGGACAATCAAATTCTAATGTGATGATTGGGGGAGATTTGAATGTGGTATTGGAGCCTTTATTGGACAAGTATCCAAGAGTAATTTGGAAATCGAAGATGGGAGTTCAAGTAACTAATATGATGTCAGATTTGAATTTAGTTGATATTTGGTGAAGATTTAATCCTACAGAGAAAGATTTTTCTTTTTATTTGTCACGACATAATTCTTTTTCTAGAATTATTTTTTAATTTCAACACATTTGCAGGATAGGGTTACATCTGTGGATTACAAGGCAAGATTGGTTTCGGACCATTCATTATTATTATTAGAATATCAGAGTTCACAGGATGTTCAGAGAGCTCCAAGATGGAGATTCAACGCTATGTTACTGCAAAAACCAGAATTTATTAGTTATTTAAAACAACAAATTGAGGTTTTTATTAGTAATAATAGTAATTCTGTTTCTAGTCATTTTGTTTTATGGGATGCAATGAAAGCTTTTTTACGAGGTCAAATTATTAGTTATGCTTCTAAAGTAAAGAAAGAGAGAATTAAAGAGATTGAAGATTTAGAGAAAAAGATAACTTTTGCTGAAAAAGAATTTCAAAAAAATGCTACTGAAACGCAAAAGAATCAGTTAACTAATTTAAAATTTAAATATAATGAATTACAAACTTATCGGTTTGAATGTTTAATGAACCGAACTAAACATAAATTTTATGAATGGGGTGAGAAAGCTCATAAAGTTCTGTCATAGCAGTTAAAAAAGGATCAATTATCTAGAATTATACCAGTAATTAGAAAGAAATCGGGTATTACTTTTAGTCAAAAGGAAATTAATGAGGAATTTTGTAATTTTTTATAAAAAAATTATATACTTCGGAATGTAAAGATGTAACTGAGGATGCTATAGATTCTTTTTTGAAAAATATTAAATTGCCACAATTGAATCAAGAAGATAGACAGGAGTTAGTTAAATCCTTTACAGAAAAGGAAATAGAAATGGCGATAAGAGATATGCCAAATGGAAAGGCACCTGGTGAAGATGGGTTTTCTATAGAGTTTTATAAAACTTTTTATGCTGATATATTTCCTATATATAAGGATGTTTTACAACAAATTTATGACACTTTTCGATTACCCGAGTCTTGTTCCAATGCAATAATTACAGTTATACCAAAAAAAGATAAAGATCCTTTTCAGGTTTCTTCTTATAGACCAATATCGCTGTTAAATGTAGATTATAAAATAGTAGCAAAAGCTATGGCTAATCGATTAGCTCAATATTTGCCTAAAATAATACATAGTGATCAAACGGAATTTATAAAAAATAGATATGCGTCAGATAATATTTTGCGTTTAATAACTTTGATAAATAAATCTAAATCTCAGATGAATTATCCAATAGTGGTTTTGCTGGATGCAGAAAAGGGTTTTGATAGAGTCGAATGGAAGTTTTTGTTTAAAGTATTTGAGAAATTTTGTTTTGGTTCTTCATTTATTGGATTGATAAAGGCGTTATATAATAGTCCGAAGGCCAGAATTGATGTCAATGGGCAGATTTCAAAATCTTTTAATTTAACAAGGTCTACTAGTCAAGGATGCCCATTGTCACCTGCTTTATTTGCTATAGTTATTGAGCCTTTGGCACAATTAATACGTCAAAATGAAAATGTTAAAGGCATGAGAGTTTTGAATGAGGAATATAAGATTAATCTATTTGCTGATGATGTTGTATTATATTTGGTGGATCCGGGTATTTCTTTACCAGCAATTCAAGAATGTTTAGAAATTTATGGTCAATTATCTGGTTATAAAATAAATTGGACCAAAAATGAAATTTTAACAATTTGTAAAAATGATTATTCTATGTATAAAAGTATTACAAATTTGAAGTGGACCACACAAATTAAATATTTAGGAATTAATGTTAATACAGAATTTCAAGATTTATATTCAATTAATTATCTTCCTTTAATAAAAAGGATTAAATTAGATTTGATTAGGTGGAAGGATTTGCCTTTGGGTCTATTAGGGAGGATTAATACTATAAAAATGAATATTTTTCCCCGAATACAATATTTGTTTCAATCAATTCCTTATTTTTTAAATAAATTTTTTTTTAAGGATCTATATAAAGCAATTAGAGACTTTTTATGGAAGGGAAAATTTCCGAGGGTAGCGATGAGAAAGCTGATGTGGGATTTTCAATTTGGAGGTATAAGATTACCGAATTTTCAACATTATTATGAAGCAGCTCAATTTAAATTCCCTAGTGCATTAATGAATATGGATGATCTGCCCAGTTGGGCAAAGATAGAAATGGTGGTTATTTCATAAAAATTTTCTCATGAGTTTTTGTTTCGATGGAATAAAAATTTATTACGAACTTATGATGTCCCAATATTGAAGCATTTATTAAATTTATGGACAAGTAAACTTAATAAATTGAGGCTCAAAAATAAATGGTCTGGACGATTGCCATTATATAACAATCAACTTGTTCCTTTTACAGTCTCCAATATTACTTTGAAACAGTGGGAAAGGAAGGGAATAAAAAATTTATCCGATGTTTTTTCTGAGGGATGTTTTTGTTCTTTTGATGAATTACAAAGGAAATTCGGTATTAGTGGAAACCCTGTATTTGTGTATTATCAATTAAGATCTTTTGTAAAACAGATATGTGGTCGACATATGATTTTATTGCGTGATTCTAATTTTGAGGAATATGTACTTTCAATACCACAAAAGGGATATATATCTGATTTGTATTGTATTTTACAAGAAATTGATAGTTAAAAAGATTGGGATAAGGATAAGTTGAAATGGGAAAAAGATTTAGGTTTTATAATAGCTGAAGAAGCTTGGATGGAAATTTATCAGAATAGTATTAGGAAATTGGTTAATGCTAGATTAGCGATGATTAATTACAATTTTATACATCAGTTATATTTAACACCGGAGAAACTAAAAAAAGTTTGGTCTTAGTAAGTCGGATTGCTGTTTTCGTTGTGACCAGACAGCTAATACTTTTTTTCATACTGTTTGGTTTTGTGGTCGATTGCAACAGTTTTGGAAGGGTATTCAATCTATATTTAATAGTTTATATAATATTTGTCTTGTATTAGATCCTGGTATATTTTTATTAGGGAATATGCAATCATTAATTGATTTGGGCCTACAAGATTATCAGATTTATTTTATCTATTTAGCTTTAGCTGTGGCCAAGAAATGTAGAGCTCTTACTTGGAAAGATAGAAATATATTAACTTTAGATAGGTGGTATTTGGAGATGAAGTTCTGTTTGACTATGGAAAGGATATCTTTTTCAATTCAGGATAGGATGTCTTTTTATAGGTTGAAGTGGACTCCGTTTGCTAAATATATGCATTTAGGTTTGATTTAAATATGTTTTTAAGTTTCATATTTTAGTATTGATAATTTTTTTTCTTTTTTTTTCTTTTTTTTTGATGTTAGTATCTTTATTTGTTATGTTTTATCTTTTTTTGTGTAAGGGTTTTTTTAACATAATTATTGTTCATTTTATTAACTCTTCACTTTTTCACTCTTTATTTTGGGGGGTGGGGTTAGACTAACTTTAAGCTAGGTCATTAATGTTGTGTACTAATTTTGGGGGGGGGTTTATTTTATTTAGTCTGCCGATGTAGTATTGTAATTTTTATTATCTTATGTTTAATCTTTTTACTGTAACTTTCTATTTTATTCATGTTATAAAATCTTAAATAAAGTTTTAAAAAAAGAGTTTATTACAATGTTATCATTGAGAGCCTGTAGTAGTTTAAATCACCATCAAAACTAAATTTCAGCAGTTACAAGTAGAAAGCAGACAAGCTGGCCAGGATCCATAAACCCAATTGTCCCAGAAGATACATTGTTTCTGCATGATTCTGCCCCACCCAACTGGTATCTGCTTACCTTGATTCTGTTTGTACTCCCACTCTGGTCCAATCCCTCCCCACTTACATCTGTGATACTTCTCAAGCTCATTTCAGTGATTTCCTGTTCCTTGAACTTGACTGCCCTATCTTCACCATGGACATCCAATCATTATACACCTCCATTCCCCATATTGAAGGTCTCAAAGCCTTTCCTTTCTTTCTCAACAGCAGACACAACCATTTCCCCTGCACCACCACCCTCCTCCAGCTGGTAGAACTTGTGCTCACTCTCCATAACTTCACCTTTGACTCATCCCACTTTCTCCATGTAAAAAGGGGTAGACATCAGTACCCGCATGTGTCCCTGTTATGCCTGCATTTTTGTTGGCCTCGTGGAGCAATCTATTCTACAAGCCTTCACAGGCAAGGCCCGTCAACTCTACCTCTGCTTCATTACAACTACTTTGGTGCTGCTTCATGTTCCCAAGTTGAGCTTGCCAATTTTATCAGATTTGCTGCCAACTTCCACCTCAACCTCAAATTCATTTGGTCCATCTCCAGCAACACCTTCCCCTTTCTTAATCTATCTGTCTCCATCTCAAAACACAAACTCTCGACAGATATTTTCCACACACTGACCAACTCCCGTCTCCGTCACATTTGCTCCCAGGATGAGGTCTTCTTTCATGGTAGATTTTCCGAGATGTTGACTGCCTTCAAAAAACATGCCTTCTCCTCTACGACCTTCAACTGGGCCCTCACACGCATATTATCTATTATTTGTGTATCTGCCCTTGCCCCCTCTGTCCCCACATGCAACAAGGACCAGGATTCCCCTTGTTCTCAACTACCACCCCACCAGCCTCTGCATCCTCCACCATTTCTGCCACCAGATACATCCCCTCCTCCCCTCTCCACCTTCTGCAGGGACCTCTCCCACTGTGGCTCCGTCTACTCCTCTCTTCCCACTAATCACCATCCCTGGTGTCTACACCTGTGGCCACAGGAAATGCTACACTTGCACACGCACCTCTTCCCTCCCTGCCTTTTGGGTCCATCACAGTCCTGCCATGTGAAGTAAAACTTCACTTGTGAACCTGCAAAGGTCATCTGCTACATCCGGTGCTCCCATTGTGGTCTCCTGTTCATCAGAGAGACTGGACACAGACTGGGAGGTCACTTCAATGAGTTCATCCACTGCAATAGCGGGGATCTTCCAGTGACACCTATTTTAATTTCCTGCCCCATTCTCAAGCTGACATGTCTACTGCCAAACCAAGACCACCCACAAATTAGATAAACAACTCAGATTCCATATGGGCACCATCCAGCCAGATGGCATTAACATTGATCTCCAGTTTCCATTAGCCCCTCTCCCTCCCATCTACCTCTATTTTTCCTTTCCTCCAGCTCTGTATTCTCCTGCACCCCTGATCAATTCTCTTTTCCTCTCCTATCCATGTCAAATACTCACCTTTCCTCTCCTATCCATGTCCAATTCTCACCTTTCCTCTCCTATCCCATGTCCAATTCTCACCTTTCCCCTCCTATCCATGTCCAATTCTCACCTGTGGTCCATTGGTCTGTGCTTCTCCCCCGGCACTTTCTTCCCTTCTCCCAGCCTTTTAATTCAGGCACCTGCCTGAATTTCACTCATGATGAAGAGCACAGCCCCAAAATATCACTTAAATCTTTTTACCTCCCATGGACACTGCGAGGCCGGCTGTGCTCCTCCAGCATTTCTGTGTTTTCACCACAATCACAGTGACTGCAGACTTTTATATACCACCACTTTTAACAAGATAACCTCATTCAATTTTATCAAGACTCAAGATCAAACTGTCTTTTGGAATTACTGTAGACACTGTAGACTTCTTGTTTCTTGGAACTCATAACACCCTGCTTATTACTGAAGGTTCCCCTCCGCTTGCATCAGTAGTTTTAAACACAGCTTGTTTGTAAAAAACATCCCTTTCTATCACGGTAGCAATGTGGGTTGACAAGGTGATGTGAAGAAGGCATTTGGCATGCTTGCTGTCATCGGTCAAGACACTGAGTACTGGAGCAGGGACTTCATTCAATATTAATGAGACCACACTTGGAATATTGGTCACAGTTCTAGTCACTCAGCTAAACAAAAGATATAATTAAGCCAGAAAGAGTGCAGAAAAGATTCACAATGTTACCAGGACTAGTAAGCTTGAATTATAGGGAGAGGAGGATAGGCTGAGACTTTTCTCCCTGGAGCATAGGAAATTAAGAAGAGACTTTATGGAAGTTTTTAAAATCATGAGACAGAGATAAGGTAAATAGTTACAGGTTTTTCCCAGGGGGAATAATACCTCGAGGACATAGATTTAAAGTGAGAGAGGGAAGATTTAAAAGGGGCAACTTTTCACTGAAGGCGCTGGGTATTATGGAAAGAGCTGCCAGAGGCAGAGACAAGTGTTACATCAAAGGACATCTGGCCTCGTGCATGAACAGGGAAAGGTTTAGAGCTGTAGTTCCCAACCTTTTTATTTCCACTCACATACCACCTTAAGTAATCTCTTACTGTTGGGAAAGCCGAAATGTTGTAACTTTATTAGAACTCAGAGAGAATTGGTCTGCAGGACGAACTGCCCCTCTACTGAATTTTTTTTAAAATTTGGGATACACTGAAGGCTTATTTCAGGGGCCAGATAATTGGATATTCTACAGATTTTTAAAAATGAAGCATATGAAAGAAATTAATAATTTGGAACAGGAGTTGGAAAAAGAATATCGAAGATTGGGGTCTGATGAATAACATAGGATTTAGTGAAGTAGTGGAGGGGAGGAGGGTGTGGTGGGGAGGGGATGTTGAGATGGTAGGAGGAGGGGTGGTGGGGAGGGGAGGTGGTCAAGATGGGGGTATGGTGGGAGGAGGGGTGGGGGGAGGGGGGTGAGGTGGTGGGGAGGGAGGTGTGGTGGGGAGGGGGTGTTGAGGTGGGAGATGGAGGTGGTAAACAACACCAAGTTTTAATGTGCCTAACCACAACCTTCTTTCATGCAGAGTACAAGATTGAGTATTGTAGACAAATTAACCTGGCAGTTTTGTACATGTTTGAAACGATTGTACAGTGACTCTAGAATAAAGAACGTGGAAAGATTACATCCAGCTTCCTTTTGAAGACCTCTGTTGTATGTTCACCCCATACGCCCCTGTTGTGTCAAGCTAAAGCAAATTTAGTCAAAAATTAAACACATTTTGACCATTCATCGCCCTTTGTGCATGGGCTGTCGTAACCATAACAAATGTCACCTCCCCACTACCTATTCTTAAAAACTGACAGAAGCAAAATATACCTTTTGAGAACAAGTTGTCTCTTTATTGGATTCTAGCTCATGGTGGGTGACCGTACATCACACAACACACCATAAAATGCATGAGGAGATTTGCTGATTCTTTCCATTGCTTCATGTTCAGTGTTCGAAGAGAAGTCGACCTTGTTCCCGTCACACTCTTCACCCTTCTCATCTCCTCTGGACCCAGACAAACACAGCTCCGACTCCAACTACAAGTTTTGAGGTGACACCACCATTGGAAGTCAGATCTCAGACAATCTGGTGTCAGCACTTCTCCGTCAATGTCAACAAAACAAAGTGGCTGGTTACTGCTGTCAGGAAACACAGGGGAGCTCACTGTCTAATCTGTGTCGATGGTGCTGACATGGAGATGGGGGAAGAGCCTCATATTCTTAGGTGTGACTATCACCACCAACCTTTCTTAGTCCAACCACCTAAAAGCTACAACCTAGATAGTGTGGTGGTACACCACTGGCCAACTGCAGGGGGAAACCTCTGTGCCTGCAGGAGAGTATGGGGGACAGGAGAACACCTGGCTGGCTCCCAATCAGCCGACCTGAATGGATCAAGCCTCACCCGGTCGGGTGTCAATCACCCTCTGGGATATAAGCCTGCGCTGGTCTCCTGAAGCCTCACTTAGAGTTTACAGCAGCTACAGCCAGCCCTGCTTTGTGGATGTCTTTGCCGATTAAAGCCTGCTGTACAGTTTCTTCGGTTTTGTATGTTCGTTTCTGTCTAACAGCGCACCACAGATAGTACACTAAGCAATTGCTTTTTCAGAAGGTCAAGGAAATAACATTTATGAGCACAACACTGAGTGTATCTTGAGAGGGTCTAGAACAGTTTGAGACGGGAACTACTCTGCCCAAGATCGCGAAGAAACCACGAAGAATTGTGAATGCAAGTCAGGCCTCCCCTACATCGACTGTCCTGACCCAACCCAGACACAGACCCTTCATCAACTCCATCTCCAACTCTTGTTGTCTCAGAAAACCTGCTAAAAGATTAAATGAGCCACCTGCCCCCATTCACACTCTTTTATGTCAGGGAAAAGATGCACGTTGAAATGGACCTCTCACTGGTACTGTTTAATTGTAGTTTGCACTACACCTGCACTTTGTCTTTGTAAACTACACCCTCCACTCTGAATCATCCTGTATATGGGCAAAGGGAATGAGGTGAAGTCAACAACTTGGCCTGCTTGTCTCTAGGGCAAAGGCCCTGTTTCTGTACTGCATGTCTCTGAAAAAAGAGGAGCAGGAGGGGTCCACTCAGCCTTCAACACAATCGGGGCTGACACATGTCGGCTTGAACTCCTCTTCTGTGCCAGTTCCCCAACACCCATAATTCCTCAAGCCTTGATACAGGGTTTTGACTTGAAACATTAACCATCACTTTCCCTCTAGATGCTCCACAACCCAATGGGTTCCTCCTACAGTTTGCTCTTTTGCTCCATATTCCAGCCTCTGCAGTTTCTTGTGTCTCCAACGTTGACTCTTCAAACTCTCAAGTACTTATCTTCCTTGACTACCCATGATCCAACTGCCATGATTTTCTGGGATAAACCCATGAAAAAAGTAATTGTAACTGGGGCAATTTGCTTTCATAATTCAGGCTGTTTATTTGCAATATGGGAGGAGGTTGGCGACACAGTCAAAGGGACCCACACAGTCTTCGGGGATGCTGAAGACTTGCTCATGGGAACCAGGAATCAGAATCAGGATTCGAGAAGGTGCTGAGGGGAAGAAGGGCTCCCAAGGGGCCTTGGGTGCTGAAGGCTTCCTGATCATATCAGGGATTTGGATCTGGAGCTCAGGTCACCAATGGTCTGAACTGGAGTTAGTCCAGCTATGGGAGCATTGGAGGTGAATCAGAGTCTCTGAAGAGACTCTCTTTTGCTCCTCTTTCTCCCATTGTTAGGGGCACTGAGCAATGTCATGGTGACTCTTTTTTTGCATTTTACATTTTTAATGTATTATTACATGACAATAAAAGGAATCTTTGTATTACCTGTTGTATGGGCTGACTTACCTGGATAACACACAAAACAAAGCTTTCATGGTATCTCAGTTCACAGGACAATAAACGAATGTCCTTCATACACACTGTGGGAATGATCAGATGCAGAGCCGTTATCAATCTCCTTCACTTTCCTTTCAACGATGGCGATTCTTTGTTTCAACTTCACCTGTGTTGAGCTGTATTCACTCAGCAGCCTGGAAAATCGCATCTGCAAGGCAGCAAGGCTTGATTCGAGGCTCTCTACCTTCTCCTCCCAGCTTCTCTCTCCCAATACTACCGTCTGCTCTTCAACAAGCAACCCTTCTTTGATTAAAACCCTACTGCCTCGCTCTTCCAGAACTTTCTTCGTCTCTGGAAACTCTGCAAATACTTGCATCAAGTCATCTTTGGATAGGCAGAAGAGATCAGTGTATCCAATGCTCCGGATATTTGCTGTCCTCCTGTTTCCCGTTTGACTTCCCTTGATGTTCAAGATACTGATCTCTCCAAAGGAGCTCCCAGGGCCCAACCTTGCAAACTCCGTCACCCCATCATCAGCCACTGCTGCCAGCTTCCCTTCTTTAAAAATTTACATCTCCTTCCCAACATCACCCTTGTGAAAAATATAATCTCCTGGGCTGAAGTGCTGTGGCCGTAGCTTCAACTCCAGCTCCACCAGCAGACCGGCCTCTCAGTCCTGCAAAGTCTGCAACTTCTTGAGGGCCTGCAGGTGGACATTGATGGAGATTTCAGCCCTCAGTTTATCTGATAGGTTTCTCAGCACTTTACCCTCATTCACTGCCCTCTGACTGACCCACAGGTAGTCAAACCACTTGATGACCCGAGCCTTCATTTCCTTGCTCACGTTCCTGAAGTGCATGTAGTGCTTGACAGTGTCGACCCTGACCTGGAAATCTGCCCGGGGTGCACTCATGTTTAATATTGTCGATCCCATGTTTCCCACAACGGTGGCGAAGACGAGGACACCCACCAAAAAATCAAAGACCATGAACAGGAATTCATTGTCCAGAACTGGGCCTGGTATCTCTCCAATGGTTGTCATGGTAAGAATGGACCAGTAGAGGCAATAAACATACTCCCTTGACAGAGAACTGTGCTTGGGGTCAGAGATGTTGGGGTAAACCCACCCATCTGACCCAAAGTCAATGAACTTGGAAACTGCGTAGTAAATGCAAGCATTCAAGTGAATGATGATGAACAGGCAGACCAGCGTGTTGCTGATACGAAAGGCATTTGGGTATTGGCTTCTGGTTTCTGTCCGATCACACAACTCGAAGAGCCGTGGAAGTTTCAGGAGGCAAATGATCCGAAGTTCCGGGTAATTGAATCTCACTGCCGCATAGCCTAGATCAGTGGGGAAGATCGAAATTATATCCAGCTTGAATTGGAAGGCTTTGAAACATTGGTGTTGTAACTCCTTCACATCTTTGACAAGCAGACCCTGTTCGAGGAACCCTGGGCAAGGCAGAAGGTTTAAAATTCAAACAGGAGCAAATGCAAAACAGGTATTGTACCTGCAAAGGGAGCTGGATGTGGCTGTTTTAGTGAAACAAGCTCAAAGAACTGAATGGTCTTCTCTTGCTCCTATACTCTCTGAATCTATGAATGTAAAATACAGAGAATCAGAGAGATATCCTGTTTCACACTTAAGTGCTCAGCCTGGTATCTCTGTTTATGGATGTCCATGGATCCCCAGCATGTAACAATGCTGGAATCCAAGCAAGTAGATAATTTGAGATAGAAGTTGGGAGTTAATGTTTCAGGTGTTGTTGGTGAGGCCTCATTTCGAGTGCGCTCAGGTTTGGTCGCCATTCTAAAGGAAAGATGTTACCATGCTTGAGAGGTGCTGAGATTTTTGAGATATTGCCAGGACTGGAGCCCTGAGCTATAGGGAGAGGTTGAGCAGGCAGGGGTTTTATTCTTTGGAGCGCAGGAGGATGAGGGGTGATCTCATAGAAGTGTACAGAATCGTGAAGGGAATAGATTAGGTGAACATATAGTCTTTTCCCCAGAGTCAGAGAATCAGTAACTGGAGATCATGTCATATATATGCATGTAATAGTCGATATCGTATAAAAGTTGACCCCCCACTATTTTGGGCCCCAGCCACTCACCCATCCGAGCTCGCAAACCTGCAACCAAGGACTTCACCCACCCATCTGAGCTCCCATCCCCCTGGCCACCCACCCATCTGAGCACTCAATGCCTTGGCCACCCACCCATCCGAGCTCCCAACCGCCATCTCTCATCCAGGCCTGGGCTGCCTGCCCAGCTGAGCTCACAATGCTCTGGCCTCCTTCCCACCCAAGCCCCTGACATCCCAAATGAAGCAAATACTTACTGGGGACAAAATAGTATGCGTGTAAATTTTAACCAGAAAAATTGGCCCACAAAATTTGATCATTACATGCATTTATATATAGGGGAGACATTTAACAGGGAACCTAAGGGATATTTTCATTTTTTACCCACAGAGGGTGGTGGGTGCATGGAATAGGTTGCCAGAGGATGTGATTGAGGCAAGTACTGTTGCAGTGTTTAAGAAAAATATATGGAGAGGATGAGTTCAAAGGGATCTGCCAAAGGCTGGCAGATGGGACTAGTGTGGGTGAACATTTTGGTCAGCATTGACAAGTTGGCCAAATGGCCTGTTTCCATCCTATATAACTCCATGCCTCTATCTGGACAACTTTCCAAACTCCCCTCTTGACCAGTAATTTAATTTGGACCTGTCCTCCTTGATTACTAATTTCCTCACAAGAGTGTTAATATTCCATGCTAATCAAGCTGATAAGAGAGATATATCTGTGGGGGAAGATCGATTACTACACAAAAGAGCTGGAGGAACTCAGCAGGACAGATAGCACCCATGGAAAGCAACAGGAAGTCAACGTCATGGCCCTGAGGCCTTCAATCAGGGATGCCTGAAAAGAATATGGAGGCAAGGGAGGGGAGCGCAAGCTAGCATGTGATAGGTCAATGGGATGGGTAGGTCAATGAGATGAGTAAGAGCAGAAAGATGATTGGAGGAGGCGGCAGAGTAAAATGCTCTGTGATAGGAGAAGGGAAGGGGGAAGGGAGCTGGAGGAAGGAATGTGTGGGTTATGGGCAGGGGAGGGGATGATGGAAAGCATGTAGGAGGGAGAAGAGGAAGTGGAGAGGAGTACACGAGATCATGGTCTGACGTGTCAGTATGGAAACCAATATGGTGGATAGTTGCCACCTCTCCTTCATGGGTAGGGTTTAAAGTGAGAAGTTGGAGGATCTGAGAAGAAGACTGAGCATTCTCCAGACAGTGGACGCTGGAATGAGCTGCCTAAAGCTGGTTTCCCAGAAGTGAGATTCAGAGAGATGGGAAACAGTTGGTGCTGGGGAACAAGAGGGCACGCTCAGCCAAGTCCAACCAACCTGTTCTGAGTCTGACAAGGATGTTGAGAATGTAAAGTAGATCCGCGATATAGTCAATGGTTAGCCACACGATCAGATGGTTATCCTGGAGATCTGTAAAGCAAGCCCTGAGTGGGTGGTTTGGTGGGGTGGGGGGGGGGGGGGTGGTGTGTGGGGGGAAACAAACAAATGGTTACACTCACAGTCATTCTGTCCCATTTTCAGGCACATGGCCACAATGCTGTTATAAGTGCAATTCTCTCGACCACCAACAAAACACTACAACACAGAAACAGGTCCTTCACCCCATTTAGTCTGTCCTGAGCTATTCAGTTCCATTGACCTGCACCTCCCTCCCTACCCCTCCCTTTCATGTACTTATCAACATTTTGCTCAAGTGTTAAAATTGAGCCCATATTCATCACTTCAGCTGGCAGCTCGTTCCAAACCCTCACCACTCTCTGCATGAAAAAGTTCCTGCAAATGTCCCCCTGAAAGTCTCACCATTCACCCTTAAACCATAGTCTCTAGTTCTTGTCTCACTTAACCTCAGTGGAGAAAGCCTGGTTTCATTTAGTGTATCTATACCCCTCATAATGTTTTTTTTTTAAACTTTATTTATTCGTTCAAAAAACAAATATACATGACATATGCAGCAGTTAAACATGAACATGAACATTTTTTAAGATATAGAAAAAAAAAGAAAAGTAAAGGAACCCCCCCTTCAGCCAACTCTCCTAAGGAGAGCCATAAAAAAAGAAAAAAAGAAAGAATATTAAAGAAAAAGTTAAATATACATATTGAAATCTAGTCAATATAAACTGAAATGTAAATATTCTGAGTATAACAGCCACATAAATAAAAAAAATTATAATTATCATGCAAAACATACATAATTTTTTTCCATTATTAAACAATATTTCATCTCATTATGCCATCTATTAATATCAATCATATTTGTATCTTTCCATGTACTAGCAATACATTTTTTCGCTACAGATAAAGCTAAATATACAAAAGCAAGCTGGAACTTATCTAATCCCAAACCTATCAGAGGTTGCAAACTACCCAATAAAAATACTGTTGGATCTAAAACTATTTTAATCTTATCTTTGGCTTGGCTTCACAGATGAAGATTTATGGAGGGGGTAAAAAGTCCACGTCAGCTGCAGGCTCGTTTGTGGCTGACAAGTCCGATGCGAGACAGGCAGACACGGTTGCAGCGGTTGCAGGGGAAAATTGGTTGGTTGGGGTTGGGTGTTAAGTTTTTCCTCCTTTGCCTTTTGTCAGTGAGGTGGGCTCTGCGGTCTTCTTCAAAGGAGGTTGCTGCCCGCCAAACTGTGAGGCGCCAAGATGCACGGTTTGAGGCGTTATCAGCCCACTGGCGGTGGTCAATGTGGCAGGCACCAAGAGATTTCTTTAGGCAGTCCTTATACCTTTTCTTTGGTGCACCTCTGTCACGGTGGCCAGTGGAGAGCTCGCCATATAACACGATCTTGGGAAGGCGATGGTCCTCCATTCTGGAGACGTGACCCATCCAGCGCAGCTGGATCTTCAGCAGCGTGGACTCGATGCTGTCGACCTCTGCCATCTCGAGTACTTCGACGTTAGGGATGAAAGCGCTCCAATGGATGTTGAGGATGGAGCGGAGACAACGCTGGTGGAAGCGTTCTAGGAGCCGTAGGTGGTGCCGGTAGAGGACCCATGATTCGGAGCCGAACAGGAGTGTGGGTATGACAACGGCTCTGTATACGCTTATCTTTGTGAGGTTTTTCAGTTGGTTGTTTTTCCAGACTCTTTTGTGTAGTCTTCCAAAGGCGCTATTTGCCTTGGCGAGTCTGTTGTCTATCTCATTGTCGATCCTTGCATCTGATGAAATATAAAGATTGATAATTAACACTCAAAATTATACCCAGATATTTAATTCGATCAGTCCACTTCAAATTAATAATATTCTTATAAACTGAATAATCTCCTTCACTTACCGGTAATATTTCACTTTTTTCCCAATTAACTTTATATCCAGAAAGACATCCATATTGTATTAAACATTCTTTCAAATGCAAAAGTAATTGAGCTGGGTTTATTTAATACACCAATACATCATCAGCAAACAAATTAATTTTATACTCCTCATCTAAAACTTTCATACCTTGTATCTGTGTATTTTGTCTTATCAACTGTACTAAAGGTTCAATCACTAACACAAACAAAGCTGGTGATAAAGAACAACCTTGACGAGTTGATCGAGTTAACTTAAAAGATTCCAAAATCAATTTGTCAATACTCTAGCTACTGGTTTACTATATAGAGCCCTAATCCAACCAAGAAAAGAAGGACCAAACTTAAATTTCTCCAAAACTTTAAACAAAAAATTCCATTCAACTCTATCAAATGCTTTTTCTACATCTAAGGATATCACCATCAGGTGATCTGAAGATTGTCAAAATCTATTCATCAAACTAATCACACGCAAAATGTTATCTGAAGCATATCTATTTTTTATAAAACCTGTTTGATCAATATGAATCAACTTCGGTAAAAATTTAGCCAATCTATTCGCTAATATTTTAGCTATTATTTTATAATCTACATTTAATAACAAAATTGGTCTAGATGAAGATACTTTCAAAGGATCTCTATCTTTTTTAGGAATTACTGTAATTAAAGCATTAGAACAAGACTCAGGTAATTCATAATGTTCTCCATCTTGATGATATACATCCCCAAACACTGTAGAAAAAATATAAAAATCATAAAAAATATTATAAAATTTAACCGAAAATCCATCATCACCAGGTGATTTACCATTTGGCATTTCCAACATAGCCATTTTAATTTCCGAATCAGTAAATGGTTCTTCTAACTCCTGTATATCTCCATCCTCTTATATCGGTAAATTCAACTGTTATTAAAAAAAAGATCAATCCATCCAGTTTCTTCTTTTCCTTCAGATGTATATAACTTTTTATAAAATAAATAACATTTATCATTCATCTCTCGAAGTTTGTAAGTAATAAGCAAATTCCGACTAACAGCATTAATAGTCCTCGATATCTGTTCTTTCTTTAATTGCCATGCCAATACCTTATGTGCTTTCTCTCCCCATTTGTAATACTGTTCTTTAGTCCTATTAATCACACATTCAAATTGATAAGATTGCAAAGTATTATATTTCAATTTCAGCCTAGATAATTCTATTTTCTGATCTTCTGTAGCATCTTTCTGAAATTCCTTTTCTAACTCATTGATCTGTTTCTCTAATTCAAGACTCTGATTTAATTGATTCTTTTTTATTTTAGAAGTATAACTAATTATTTGTCCTCTCAAATAGGCTTTCATAGCATCCCATAATACAAACTTATTTTGAACAGAATTAGAATTTTCTTTCCAAAAAAATTAATTAGTTTTTTTTCAAATAATCAATAAATTCCATATTTTTAACAACATTGTATTAAATCTCCAATGATAAGTTATTTGAATTTTCTCAGAAGTTTCATATGTAAAATATAACAGAGAATAATCTGAAATCACCCTACTTTTATATTCCACTTGTTGTATTTTCCCTTGTAAATGTGCCGATACTAAAAAGAAGTCAATCCTTGAAAACGATTCATGTCTAGATGAATAAAAGGAGAAATCCTTCTCTGTCAGATTAAGACATCTCCAAATATCTACTAAATTAAGATCTTTCATCAACGCTTGGACCTGAATTGCCATCTTAGATTTTTTAACTTTCTTCGGAGATTTATCTAATAAAGGTTCCAAAACACAATTAAAATCACCACCAACTAAAATATTATCATTAGCCTGACCCAAACATAAAAATGCATCTGAAATAAATATTTCATCATCTGCATTTGGGGCATAAATATTAAGTAAAATCCAAAATTCACTAAAAATCTTACAATTCAATTTAAGAATACATCTTGCCTTTTCCTCCATTGATTGTAATTCAAAAGATACATTTTTATGTATCAAAATTGCTACACCTTTAGCTCTAGAATTAAATGCCCAACCCAGTCCCTTTTTAATTTCATGCTTTCCTTCACATTTAAATGTGTTTCTTGTAAAAAGGCAATATCAATTTTCATTTTCTTAATATACGCTAAAACTCACTTATGCTTAATCGGACTATTTAATCCTCGAACATTAAAAGTAGCAAACCTCAACTTTGACATATCTACTATTATTACTAAACACCAATAATATCTTTATATAAAAACTCAAATCAATGTATATTGGCCCTCCAATAGAAAAAAAAAATCACAAATTAAAAACTAAAAAAAAAAGAAAGAAAAAAAAAGAAAATCCCCCCCCCCCCAAAACAAAACTACCAAAAGGTAGTAATCCCCTAAACAAAAGTTCAGTGTGGGTCACCCACCAGGGGCTGATGACTTGTAAAGAACTTAGTGCAAACCTCTCCCTCCCCAGCCAAACAGTCAATAACATCAAAATATCATAATAACAAAAGAAAAAAATAGAATAAGAAAATTCTTCTTTTCATCCAGAAGATTCCAATTTTCAAGATCCAATTTCAGAAGGAGGTAGACTCTTTCCATTCCCGTTTTTCCCATTTCTGCAATTTCTTCTGTTTCCAGAGCAACCAGATTTTTCTTTAGGAGATAATGGTGGACTACGTCTTTGTCCTCTTGTATCTGGCAATGAATCAGCAAAAATCACTGCTTCATGATCAGTTTCAAAAAACCAAAATTGATAGTCTCCATAAAACACCTTCAACACTGCAGGGTAACGAAAAGTAGACTTATAAACTTTATGCCACAAAACTTCTTCAACTGGATTGAATCGCCGTCGACGTTGAATGAACTCTTGACTCAAATCAGGATAAAAAAGACTGCTATTCTGAATCAATAATGGGGTTTGTCGTTGTTTCGCATTTTGTACTGCAAGTCGAAGTATTGCTTCTCTGTCCAAATAATTCAAACATCAAATTATTACCAGTCTCGGTGGTTGACCAGCTGAGGGTGTTCTTCTTAAAGCTCTATGGGCTCTTTCCAGTACCAATCCCTCAGAGAAAAATTCTTGCCCAAATATTTGCGGAATCCAGTCTTTAAAGAAACAAAGAGGATCTTGTCCTTCTATACCTTCTGGCAAACTAACAATTTTCACATTATTCCTTCTGCTTTGATTCTCCAAGTAATCTATTTTTCTTTCTCGCTCCTTCTCATGTTCTCCTTGTTCTATGACTGATTTTTCCACCTTCAACACTTTTTCTGTGTTAGAAGTCACTTGTTGTTTACAGTCCAAAAAAGCAGTCTGAAATTTTTAAAATTCTTCATAAGATGCATCCACACGTGCCTTAACCCTATTTAATTCTGAACTCATACCAGCATTCATTTGAACCATTTCATTCATTTGAGATGTCAACAAAGGTTTTATAACAGCTTGAACAATAGCATTCAATTGCATACACTGTGATTCAGTAAAGCTCAGCTCTGCTCTCTCTGACATAGTGGCAGAACAAGGTAACTGCAGCTCCTGCTGCAACTCAATAGAAGGCATTTTAAAAGTTTTATTACGGGTCTGGACTCCCAGCGACGGCACCCCGACTTCCTCAGGGGGTCGCTACTGGTCTACCCCCCCCCCCCCCACCGCATCTCGTTGTTTTTTCATCAATTCACGAAGAAAAACTATTTCTTCAGATTGAAATGCTACTTGATGCATTTCCAACAATGGAGTCATCTTCCTGCGTGCTTCCTCCGTTGAAATCGAAAGGCTTTCCAAATCGGGGTCCACTTCTTGGGAACACAAGCCTTCTTCCAGAGAATGGGTAATTCCAGCACCACCCTTCATTTGGTGAGCAATAGATACTATTTTTCAGCCCCCACAGGCAATCTTTGGGGTTTAGACAATGAAGAGATTGAGCCTGGGGGTGCATCAAGTTGTCTAGGCCCCAAATCTTCAGCACTTCGAAAATGTAACTTCTTCTGAACTTAAAGTTTTGTATTTTTACCATTAGTGGCCATAATAATTCCTTAATTATTTAAAAGTCTGGCCAGAGAGATTGAGATTACACGTCTAGACTCTATGCCATCTTGCCACGCCCCCTACCCCTCATAATGTTGTACACCTCCATCAAATGCCCTCTCATTCCTCTACGTTGCAGGAAATAAAGTCTGAACCATTTTAACCTTTCCCTGTAACTCAGCTCCTCAAATCCCAGCAACATCTTTTTAAATCTTCATTCTTTTAATCTTATTGACATTGGTTCCATAGGTAGGTGTCTAAAATTGCACATAATGCTCCAAATTCGGCCTCACCAATGCTTTATACAATTTCACAATGATGTCCCAATTCCGATACTCAGTACTTTGATTTATGAATGTCAAAGTGCTGAAAGCTCTCTTTACAACCCTGTCCACCTCGATGCCACTTTCAGGGAATTATGTATCTGTATTCCCAGATCTCTCCGGTCTACTGCACTCTACCTTCTCCCAAAGTAGAACACTTGGCACTTGTCCGCATTAAATCCCATCTGCCATTTTGCGGCCCACTATTCCATCTGGTCCAGATCTCTCTGCAACCTTTTGCCATCTCTCGAGATGGAAGATGACCTAATTCCACTCCTGATCTGTGAAATCTGAGATGACAGCAATATTGCAACTCAGGAGCTGCAATATCTGCGGGATACAAACAGAATCCTGGTGCCTTAGCTGGTGAGCTCCTTCCTCTGATGATCCTGGCCTCCCCATGCTCCTGCATCTCTGGATGCCTGCAGGATGTTCCTGCTCTACTTTGAGTTAGACATGGATCATGAGATGGCTGAGATGTAACATTTTTTTTCTTTCTTTCTTTTTCAATCTTTTTATTATTATTATAATTTATAAACACATACAGTTCAAAGAGATATAAAAAAAATACATAGTAAGTAATGAATTAATACAGAGATATTAAACAATAATATTACAGAATAAAAATATATCATAAAAAAAAATTTTGATCAGTTTAGGGTGTGAACTATCTCTAAAAAAAAGATATAATTAATAACAATATATGAAAAAAGAGAGAAAAAAAACCCCAAAAAAGAAGAAAAAACATCTGAATTAAAAAAAACTTTAAAAAAAACTTTAAAAAAAACCTACAGATATAGCTAAACCACGCCGATCACTCCGATCTCATCTTACAGCCCTCATTTTTTTATTTTTTATTTTCTTTTACCAATGGATTTGAGACCATTGTTTTCTCCCTCCGGCTACTCACCAGCTCAGAGTAAAGATGAAGTGCACATCTGTGATTACAAGGTCACAAGATATAGGTGCAGAAGTAGGCCCATCGGCCCTTCAAGTCTGCTCCACTATTCTATCATGAGCTAATCCATCCTCCCACTCCCCAGCCATCTCCCTGTAACCCTTCATGTCCTGACTAATCAAATACCTGTCAATCTCTGCCCTAAATACACCCAATGACCTCATTTCCACAGCAGCCTGTGGCAACAAGTTCCACAGACTCATGACCCTCTGGCTAAAAATATTTTTCCATATCTGTTTTAAATTGACACCCTTTTATCCTGAAGTTGGGCTCTCTTGTCCTACACACTCTCTCTCTCTTTGGCTTGGCTTCCCACCATGGGAAACAACCTTTCCACGCCAACTTTGTCCAGTCCTTTCAGCCTTCAAATATCTCTACGACGTCCCTCCTCATCCTTCTCTACTCCACCAGGTACAGTCCAACAGCCAACAATCGTTCTTCATATAGTAACCCTTTCATCCCCGGTATCATTCTCGTAAATCTTCCTTGAACCTTCTCCAATGCCAGCATGTCCTTTCTGAAATAACGTACCCAAAACTGTACATCAATATTTTTAATTCTCCACAATGGAGCTGCACTGTATGTACAGGACAGGTATACCTGCGTTACAAAACTAGAGCACTCCTAAGAAAGCTCTCGTGAGCTGAAATGGTGCAAAGCAAAGTCTCATTCACTACTATTGGAGGCCATTTTTGTAAAAGCAAAAACCCATTCAAATCCTTTCATAAAAGTGATCACGGCTTTCTTCGTTAAAGCAAATTTTTGTAATTCAAGTATTCATAAAGTGGGGTATACCTGTATAGTATTTTTGTCTTTTTTTTTATGCTCAAGACCAAAGTTTATTTAAATTTCATTCAATGTGACCATGTTTTATCAAATTCTAACATTAACACATCTAGAGAAACTTTAATGACATTTTTCTACCAACAGCAAGAAGCACCAAAAAGCTCAAACTATTCAATCATGACTTGGAATTAGAATGCAAGTTAACATTTCCATTGCTCACATAGGTTACCCTTCCAAACTTGGAAATAATGGGGGCATTTAATGACCGTAAACACAGGCAATAATGTGCAGAGGACCTAACAGACATGCAAATAGGTCTCCAATTGTTTTTGTATATTAAACATGAAGAGAGAGAGGTGCTGCCCCTCTCATTTTGGCCTGGATTCAAACAAGGCTTTAAAGCTCCCTGGCAGTAGGCAATTCTGGCAAGAACACTTCCTGCCTGACTTTTGTTCAAAAGATGAATCACGCAACTCATTACAAAAGTAATGACAAGATTCATAAAGAGAAGGAATGGTGGCTGAGGTGAAAATGCCAGGTCATTCACCGATCAGACTGTGGTGGAAACAATAACTAGAGCCGGTGACTATGGGGGTAACACCCTTCCAGTTGGGCAGACCTGCTCAATCACATTTTGTGATCCTGATTGTAATTTCCAAATCCCAGAAATCTTCCATGGGCAGCATGGTTAGTGTAGCAGTTAGCACAACTCTATTGTTGCACCCGCGACCTGGGTTCAAATCCAGTGCTGTCTGTAAGGTACATTCTCCCCATGACCATGAGAGTTTCCTCCAGGTACTCCAAAAATATATAGGGTTGGTAGTTGTATTGGGTGTAATTGGGCAGCATGATTTTCATGGGATGGAAGGGATCCATACTGGTCTGCTGATCATTAAAAATTACAATTAAATAAAAATAAAACATCCCAGCCCCACTCTGACCTCTCACTCGGAAGTCCAGCACAGCTTCAGGAACCACACCTCAGCTTCTCGTTACAGACTGCAGGACTTCATGTCGAATCCCCCCCCCCCCAGCTGCTTCAGGAATGACCACGTTTGCTGTCAATCCCTCTTCCCCTTCCCTTATGATTCATTTCTGCATTCTGACCTATTCAACCCCAACCTGACAAACCATACCACTTCACAACACGAGGAACTCATCACACCGTTCACCCTCCATTCAGCCACTGACTTCACTTGGACACAGACACCCCTCTCTTCAACCCCGCCTGCCCTCCTGAACCTCCCTGCCACTTGGACTAATGTGGTCCTCCTTCGCAGTTCTAAGGATGGTCTCAGATCTGAACCATTCATTGGTTTCTTCTGTTTTACCTGGAGCCTCACTGCTGGGGATGCAGGAATCGGAGAGCGTGCTGAGGGGCGCCTCCTTATCTTGCCAATGGATCAGCAAGGTTTAGTCGAGGCAGATTTGGTGACCATATCCAGTGCTTAGATGTGACTATTGAAGGACATGCTTCAGGCTGCATTATATTTGGAGACAGCAGCTGCAAAGCATCAGATCGGACATCAGTAGAGAGAATCATCAAAATGGCCTCCTTTCCTCAATATTCACCAGGGACGTTGCGTAAAAAGGACTCAAATAATTATTTATCCAACACACATCTTTTGACTCACTACCATCAGGAAGGACGAAGGGGACCATCAAAATCAGGACAGCCAGGCTGGGAAGTAGGTTCTCCCCGCAGACGGTGATAATGATGAACAGCATCCTGTAACCAAGTAAATTATCCTAAAATATTTCTATATATTCACATTATCATTTATGCATATGTGTGAGAATATATGTTCTATAATGTGCTGAGTAAAGTGCATGTGCATCAGTAGCAGATAAACTACCACCAGGGCCCTAGGTTGTGCTTTATAAGGCCCCCCCTGACCCAGGCTACCCTCGCCGCCTTTCACTCCCCACCACAGCCCAGGCCGCCACCGCCGACCCTCGCTCCCCAGCGAGGGCCTGACCACCCAGGCGCCACTCGCTACTGGCCTCTCATTTAGCAGTACCGGCCACCGGTCAGACACCACCGGCCACACCTGGGGGGGTGCCCCACGCTATTCACTGTAGATGGCAGGTTGGACGGCGGTATTTTGGACCTCCCTCCTCGTGGATGCCGCAGCCCTTTGTGCTGTCGCCACCAGCTCCCAGAAACCACTGTGTGCATCACTCCGACAACGGCGCGGCGCCAACTCTGGCCTGCAGTCACCGGTATCACCCGCGCAGTAAGTGTGAAATGATAAACCGAGACCAGGCTGCCCTTTACTTCATATAGATGCTGCGTGACCTGCTCCAGCACATTTATGTATCGCACTGCAATCACAGTGTCTGCAGACACGGTCAACACAATCTCGGGGGGAGTCACAGCTTGGGCCCTATTCCCCTCTGCGCCCCTACTCAGCCTATTGGGTAATCCGCCACTGGTGTGCATGTGTGCACTGTGGACCAGAGAAACGCTGTTTTGTCTTGCTGTATAAGTACAGTCAGATGATAATACAATGACTTGAACTGAAGTCCAAGATCTAACAAACAAACCCGACCCAGCTGTAAGTGCCGGTAAGTGTAGGAATGTGAAAGCAGGGAAGATGGAGCTGGTGCAGGAAGGAGGGTTCCAGGACCTGGGGCAGTCTGTAGCCCCTTTTCCCCTGGCATTCTGCCCAAGAATTAACTGGGAATTTACTGGGATAGGTTCCAGTGGAAAAGGAACACTGTCTGAACGCTGGTGTCAAATGACGTCATTTCACTCCAGGGATTAATCGCCTCTACACCCATTCATATCACCAGCATCAGCTGATGTCGGTGTGCTGATAAAACCAGTGGAAAAGCGACAGCTTGAAGGTAGAACACTCCAATCCCCGGGAATGAGTGTGTTCAATGGAAAAGCATTTAGTGTCCCAGTTAAGGGTGTCCCAGTGGAAACGGCACAAAGGGCTTCCCATCACGGGACACTGCACGGCCAATTAACTGGGATGTCAGTGGAAAAAGGGCTTGAGAGAGATAGTTGGCATCCAAATTGGAGCTGGAGCAATACCCTTGCAGGGAGGTTCTCTGGAGCTGCTCGAGAGGGTTTAAGTTACTGGGGCAGGGCTGTGGAATCCAGAACAACAGTACAGGTGGGAATCAGAACTATATGTAGAAAATCGAAGAGGTAGGTCCATTGGGCAGAGCAGACACAGATCGGGCAGCAAGCTGGAGAGGCAAAGAGAATCACGGTTAAGTCAGATGAGCTGAGAGCATCGATCAACTCATGGGATTGGGATTTTGTTGCAATGACAGAAAGGTGTTTGGGAGAATGGCAGGACTGAAGCTCCACACCGTTGGTTGCAGAACTTTCAGATGTGACAATACGGCGTTGCAGCCATATTCATGGAGAACATCCTGGAGAGATCGCACAACTGATAGAATTCAGATGGATAGATTTCAGGAAGAAGTTCTTTCCACCAGCTATCAAACCCTCATAAGGGACTGCTCCGACACTACACGAGGACTGTCTGCACTCATCACTTCTATAGCACTTGGATCACTGTCAATATTTATTATTCCCTCTTATGTATTTATTATTTATTTTAATTTAATTCATTTAGTTTACCTTTATAGTTTTTCTTTACAAATACCTGTTCAACTGCAGCAAGAACTTCAACACATCTGTACATTGTATAATGTGTATGACAATAAACTCATTGTTATCCGTATGAAGAAACAGACAAGCGCTCTCCAGTTAGCAGCAATTCGAAGTATCGGTAGCTTAAAGCAGGGTGTAAAAGTTATAGGGTTGTGGTTGAGGTATATTTCCACTTTCCCAATGTTGACTGAAATTGACTTCGTGAAAGAGATTTAAGTGTTTTAATTTAGACATACAGCAAGGTAACAGGCCATTTCGCCCTACAAGTCCGTGCTGCCCAATTTACAGCCCATTACTCTAGTTCATTTCAAAAGGTTGGAGGAAACCAGAGCCCCCGGGGAAAACCCACGCAGACACAAGGAAAACGCACAAACTCCCCATAGACAGCACGGGATTCGAAGCCTGGTCCCGATCGCTGGCGCTGTAAAGGCATTCCGCTAACTGCTACACTGACTGTGCCGCCCCGCAGGGTGGAATTTGTTAAACGCCTCAAAGAAGTACTTCTTTTTTTTTAAATTTGGAGGACACCTCTTCCCTCCCTTACTCACTCTCGAGGTGCTTTTTTAAACCAGTCTGCAGAGAGTCCCTGTATCAGAGTCCCTGCATTAGTTTACAAATAGCTCAGGCCTGAGACTTTGGTTACCCTTTTACTTCCTATTGATGTTGTGTGACCTGCTGAGTTTCTCCAGCACGTTTGCACATTGTGTTCGGAGACTCCCAGCAGGTAAGGGGATGTACTTGACCTTATCTTGGGGAATGGGAGTGCATTAGGGTTAGGGTAAGTGTTAGTGGAGAAACTGTGCCCAGTTTGGTACATTTCAAGGTGGTCATGGGAAAAGTAAAGGTTGGTCTTCAAGTTAAGGTCCTAAATTAAGGGACGAGAGCCTGTGTCACCAGTGCCAGGCAGGTCATAGATTGGCTGTAGCCTCTCGAGGGAGCAAGAGCAGCTGATCAGTGGGAGAATGTTTTGAGATGAGCTGGTAATAGGTCAGAGTTAGTGGGTCCCTGCAAGGTATGAGGTCAAGATGTTACGATTAGAGAACAGGAAATTGAGCATTGGAAGGAAACCAATGTCAATTATAGTAATTTCCTAGTGAATAAGACCTTTGATGTTTTCAGAGGACATAGGAAAGATATTAGAAGCTAGAAGGTTGTTGGGGAAAGAGGAGGTCCCCTCGGGTAGAGCCAGGGGATATGAGCAGGGATCCTGAATGGCTACTTCTCATTGTGTTCACTGAGGAAGAAGAATGTGGATGATGGAGAAAATGAGGAAGGAGGAGTATTGGAGAGTTTGGCATAGTCCCTAGTGCCTAACTGAATTATCCCAGGATGCTATGGGAACCCAAGGGAGCAGATCACTGGGGCTGCAACAGAAATTGCTGACCCTTTATTCTCCATAGTGAAGTACCAGAATACTGGATAATTGTTAGCATCATTCACCTACCCAAAAAAAAGGCCAGGAGAAAACTAAGGCTACTGAGCATCGCATCAATATTACGGAACTAAGTGGGAAATGATTCTAGGGGATACGACTGATGTTCACTTAGAAAGGCATATAAAGGTGGATAAGTCTCCAGTTCCCAACAGAATTTTCCCCAGGATCTTGAGGGAAGACAGGGAGGAAATAACGGGAGGCTCTGACAGTGATTTTTCAACAGTCACTGGAGGAAGGTGTGGTGCTGTGGGATTGGCGTATCACAAATGTGACTCCTCTGTTTAAAAAGGGCTCCAGGTGTCAGCCCAGTAATTATCGACCAGTAAGTTTGATGTCAGTGGTCAGTAAACTAATGGAAAGAATTCTTAGAGATAATATGTATAAGTAACTAGAGGGGCAGGGATTGATAAAGGACACCCAACATGGGTTTGTGAGGGGAAGGTCATTTTGACAAATCTTGTTGAATTTTTTGAGGTGATTAGGGAGGTTGATGAGGGCGGAGCAGTAGATGTAGTCTATATGGATTTCAGTAAGGCTTCGATGAGGTTCCACATGGAAGGTTGGTAAGGAAGGTTCAGGCACTAGGTGTTAATGTTGAGATAGTCAGATGGGTTCAATGGTGCCTAGAGTATAGACACCAGAGAGTAATTGTGGATGACTGTCTGTCAGGATGGAGGTCAGTGACAAGCGGTGTGCCTCAGGGATCAGTGCTGGGTCCCTTGTTCTTTGTCATTTACATTAATGATTTGGATGATGGAGTGGTAAATTGGGTTAGTAAATATGCAGACGATACAAAAATAGGGGGAGTTGTGGATAGTGAGGATGGTTTTTGGGGACTGCAGAAGGATTTGGACTGCTTAGAAGAGTGGGCTGAAAGATGGCAGATGTAGTTTAATGTAGATAAGTGTGAAGTACTTCATTTTGGGAAGAATAATCAAAACAGGACATATGTAGTGAAAGAGAGGGCATTGAGGAATGCAGAGGAACAGAGGGATCTTGGAATAATGGTTCATCATTCTTTGAAGGTGGAGTCTCATGTAGATAGGGTGGTGAAGGAGGCTTTTGATATGCTGGCCTTTATAAATCATATCATAGAATATAGGAGCTGAAAGGTGATGTTGAGACTGTCCAAGGCATTGGTGAGGCCAAATTTGAATATTGTGTGCAGATCTGGTCAACGAATTATAGGAAGGATGTCAATAAGGTAGGGAGGGTGCAGAGATGATTTATTAATATGTTGCCTGGATTGCAGTATCTAGAATACAGAGAAAAATTGAGTAGACTTTATTTATTGGAGCGTAGAAGGTTGAGGGGGGATTTGATAGAGGTATTTAAGATTATGATGAGTAGATGTGAATAGGCTCTTCCCCTTGAGGGTAAGTGAGATTGGAATGAGGGGTCAGGGGGCAAAAGTTTAGAAGTAACATGAGGGGAAACTTCTTCACTCAGAGAGTGGTTGTTGAGTGGAATTACCTTCCAGAAGAGGTAGTTGCAGCAGGGTCAATTTTGTTATTTAAGAGAAGGTTGGATGAGTGCATGGATGTGAGGGGATTGGAGGGTTATGGACAGAGAGCAGGTTGGTTGAACTAGTGGAGTTCACTTAAATTGGTGCAGACTAAAGGGGCTGAGATGGCCTGTTTCCATAATGTAATTGTTATATGGTTATATATGATTTGGAAGAGTAGGCATGGTTTTGTGCAGCAAAGACCTGTCTATCAAATCTGATTGAGTTTATCCAAGGAGATGGCTTCCAAAAACTGCTTAAATGGCGCTCATGGTTTATTTGGACTTTAGTTAGGCTTTTCTCCAAGTCCCACATAGTGGGATGGTCCTGAAGGGTTGGGAACATGGTGTGCTGGCAAACCGGATCCAAAATTGTCTTGGTGTCAGGAGAAAGAGGGTAGTGTTGAGGGTCTTTATTCATTGGAGCGTAGAAGGTTGAGAGCGGTTTCTCTGACTGGAAGTCTGCGGCCAGTTGTGTAGTGCAGGGATTGGTGCTGGGACCACCATGGCTTGTCAGAGATATAAAAGATTTTTGAGTTAAAAATGTAGGTGGATGGATTCATATGTTTGCTGACAAAACAAAATGTGTCTTTGGGACATGGGTGGCCTCTCTATTTGGCAGCAGCCAGGAGGGGTTGCAGACTCTGGGGAACCAGAGGACCTGGGGCAGGGCACCAGAAAATGAGACCATAGAGGCGGACCAGTGAGGAGTTCTGCGGCTGAAAAACTGACACAGGCGGCAGTAACTCAAAGAGAGGGACCCACATAGGCTGTGGACTGCTGGAGAATGAGGTTAAGGGCTCGTACCGAGCTGCTGACTGTGGGAGACTAGCTCAAGACTGCCTGAAGGTATAGGAACCGGAATGTGAGAGGGTGCCGAGGATGCTGAAGAGTTCCTAATTGTATTGAAGATTCAGATCTGGGGCTTGGATTGCCGATGGTTTGGACTGGACTCTCTGTGGCCACGGAGATGGCAGGAGCACTGGAGGTGAATCCACGGACACTCGGTGACTCTGGGGGGACCCTCTTTTGCTTCTCTTTCTCTGACTGTAAGAGACATTTCAGGTAATTTCTGCCAATAACGAATCTATCTGCCTTACAGCAGACAAAAGCAATTTTGTGTATTATGACACTGTTTTTATTAGATGACAATAAACTGAATCTCATATCTTGCCTCTTAAACATAGCGATTCTATCTGACAGCAAGTTCCAGATTTCAACCAAGTAAAATCTTGCTTCTCAGGTCTCTGCTAAGTCCCCTCTCTCACCTTAAAACTACATTTGACACCCTCACCATGAGAAAGACAAACCCGACTGACCCACTCTCTCCTGGGAAATAATCGGAGGGGTAACATTTTGGGTGTGTGGAACAGGGTGCCGGATATTTGGATGGATCCACAGATAGAATGGTTTTAGAAGGATCAATGTGCATGGGTCATTGGGATGGATCCAGGGATAGAACTGGTTTAGAGGAACCAATGAGGGGAGGAGGGGCTTAGAGGGGTATGGAGCCAAATACAGGCAGGTGAGACTTTTGCATATTTTGGTTGGCATGAGCATTGGGCCAAAGTGCCCATTTCTGTGTGATGGGCCTCTCTCATCAAACATGTGCATCAAACAAGATTTAAAATCTTTCCCCTCCCCTCTCACCTTAAACCTCTGCCATCCAATTTTAGACTCCTCAACCCTGGGGACAGAAAGATTACAACCATTCACTCCATCCACACTCATAGTGGGATTAAAACCTTCAAGGAATCACAGAGATCATGCTGGGATAACGTTGGGGTGTTTTTCTGGAGTGTTGGACTCTTAGGGGAGAGCTGATCGTGAATGATCACTTCATCATGGGAACTGATGGAGCAGACAGTTAGAATAAAGAGTGATAGATGCAGAGGCAATCAGAGTGTTGAAGAGGCTTCCAGATTGAGCCGTGAATATGCAGGGGACAGAGGGATAGAGTTCAACTGCAGGCAGCAGAGATTTGTTTCAATTTGGGCATCATGCAGCACTGGCATCAGTGGTGGAAGGACCTGTTCCTGTTCTGTACTCTTCTGTGGATGACCCACAGCTTCAGGGACAGAGGGACCACGGGGAACAAGACCAGGACCCCACCGGCAGGGAGTGTCGAGGGACAGAGGTGTACACCTTACCTGTCCTCCAGTGCAGCCATCCTCTGTAAGTCTGAGCTGGTGTCATCAGAGGTAGACCTTCAATAGGAGGCAGAAGGATGTCATGAAATTCCGATCTGAGCTGCAGTGGCAAAGTGCCTCTGCCACTCATTTGCATCAGACCCTCCAACGTCAACCAGTTGCCCCTGAAGCAGTGTTCAGAAGAGGTATCTAAAACAGAGACATAACCCTTCCATCCTGGATTGAACAGTTTCAGGACCTGAACTTTACAGCTCCAGTGATATGATCACAAGGTGAAATAGACGCAAGGTTCATAGATAGTGTGGTCAGTGTTTGGCAGCTGCACGGGATGGATGGATGGGAACACCAGAGCAAAAAGGATCAGGAGCAGGCCACTCTGCCCCTCAATCTTACCCTACATGAGCATCGCTGATCTTTGCTCACCTGAACTCTTGTGTGCTAGTCCCCAGAACCCTCAATTCCTCAATCACTTAAACTCTATCTAATGATCTGGCCTCACCATCCTGCTGGCAAGAAATTCCAGAGGTTCACCTCCCTCTGAGAGTGGACCTTAGTTTTAAATATCTGACCCCTAATCCCATAACTGTGTGCCCCTGTCCATAACTCCCCCACTGGTGGAAACATCTCGGCTTCTACCGCTGCCAAGCCCCCTCAGGTTCTTCCATATTTGAATGTTCACCCCTCATTTCTCTGTGTGCAGTCCCAAAGTGCCATCTTTTTTTATAGAGCAACCCTTGCATCTGAGGAATAGGCTTTAGGAATCTCCTCAGTCTTTCCCACATTCAGTTGAAGAGTTTTGCCTTTTCACCTGCCGCTGGATATTAAATACCACCATGAAACAAACTCATTGGGAGGGTTGAGGGAGGTGGTGCTGGTGGGCAGGAGAAGATGGAGCTGAGGGTGAAACCTGGGGGATTGCAAAGTGCACAGAGCCGTATCTAGTCATCCTTTCACAGTGTGATGGACAGGAATAACAACAGAGTAGTCTGACCTTATTGACAGGTCAACACCGAGAGTAACAGAAGGATGTTGGTCCAGGCAACGTGATGCTGGCCAGAGAGGAACTCAAAACTGCGAATGGAGTGAGCGAAGGACAGTGGAAGTGGAGAAACAAAATGTCTTTGATCTTTTGCCCTGTTCTTGAAGGAATGGAGGTGGACATTTTGTGAGACTGTTCTTAGAGCCACCATGTTGTAACCTGGAGTAATGTGAAACCAGTGTTTGGCTGATCTGGTCTGAATGAGTCAGACTCAGGTTCAGAACAAAGTCAAGATAAGCCAATTTATTGTCATCTGATTGCACAGGTACAACCTGATAAAACAGTGTTCTCTGGTCCTCAATGCAAAACATGCAGACACACAACCAGACATACAAACAATTCTTATGCAGGACAAGTATTCATATATACAAATAAATAGATAAATATTGTTCTGTACAAATAAGAGTCTCGGATGGGTTAGTGTGTGTGGTTTCTTTGGTCGTTCAGCATTCTTACTGCCCGTGGGAAGCAGCTGCTTCTCTGCCTGGTGGTGCTGGCTCTGATCCTCCTCCATCTCTTCCCCGACAGGTGCAGCTGAAAGAAGGGATCCTCAATGATTTTACATGTCCTCTTAAAACAACAATCCCGATGGGGGAGGCAGGGGGGATAAGGGAGACTCCAGTATTCCTCTCTGCCACTCATATTGCACACAAGTTCAAGGGTACATGTGGTCAGGCTGCCACGAGGGGGATACAGCTAAGAAGTAATCAGAGCTTGTAGCCCTGGGCCAGAGCCAATGAAAATGTGACACAGAATGGCCCAATGGCACTCAGCAAAAGAAATCAAACCACAGCAGTTGGTCTAATCAAGAGGAGTATAAAGATGGAGAATTTGGGGGAAGGAGCAGCAAAATCTCTGGAGACCAATCGTTGTGGAGGTGTCTGGCTGTACATCAGAAACATGGAGATTTCATGGGGATCAGGAGAAGTGCCTAGCCAGCGAAGACCCCTGTTCCCGGGTATTATCTTTTCTGTTCTTGGATTGTTTTGGGGAAAGTAAAAAAAACCTCAGTGTGTGTGCAAACAGTTACTTGGTTTTGTATGATTTGCATGGTTGATTTTCTTATTGTCTATGCTAGAACGCTTCCACCAGCGTTGTCTCCGCTCCATCCTCAACATCCATTGGAGCGCTTTCATCCCTAACGTCGAAGTACTCGAGATGGCAGAGGTCGACAGCATCGAGTCCACGCTGCTGAAGATCCAGCTGCGCTGGATGGGTCACGTCTCCAGAATGGAGGACCATCGCCTTCCCAAGATCGTGTTATATGGCGAGCTCTCCACTGGCCACCGTGACAGAGGTGCACCAAAGAAAAGGTACAAGGACTGCCTAAAGAAATCTCTTGGTGCCTGCCACATTGACCACCGCCAGTGGGCTGATATCGCCTCAAACCGTGCATCTTGGCGCCTCACAGTTCGGCGGGCAGCAACCTCCTTTGAAGAAGACCACAGAACCCACTTCACTGACAAAAGACAAAGGAGGAAAAACCCAACACCCAACCCCAACCAACCAATTTTCCCCTGCAACCGCTGCAACCGTGTCTGCCTGTCCTTCATCGGACTTGTCAGCCACAATCGAGCCTGCAGCTGACGTGGACTTTTACCCCCTCCAGAAATCTTCGTCCGCGAAGCCAAGCCAAAGAAGAAATGCTAGTTAACACTGAATCGCTCTATGCCAAACCAATCATTGTTGTTGAGGGTAGAAAAGCAAAAGGTTTCAAGGAAAATTAGATCATTAAATGTGATATGAATATCGAAAATAAAACTCAGCACGTCAGGCAGCAATAGTTAGTGTTTAGTGAGTACAAAAAGCACGGTTGGTGTTGTGGTTAGTGCAACGCTGTTACAGCAGGACCGGGGTTTGAATCCTGCACTGTCTGTAAGGAGTTTGTAGGTTCTCCCCACATCTGTGTGGGTTTTCCTTAGGGGCTCTGGTTTCCTCCCACCATTTGAAACCTACCAGGCGTTGTAGGTTAATGGGGTGGCACCAGCTCATGGGCCTTAAATTAATCTATTTAATAAATAAGAACTCTTTGCAAACAAGGAGTTTTAACATCTCACTTGAACCAGATGTTTGGAAGTCTACATTGGGGAAATATTCAAGGGGGCGACAATAATTCCACCAATTAACGAAGAAGCAAATTTCCTGACAGGCATCAAGAGGCTGTGATAGAGCTGCAGAGTGGCTCAGTCTGGGTTAAGCTCATTGTTGACAGCACGGTCTATGTTTTAGGGAGAGGCAAGAATGAATTTCTAACCTGGAGTTGGTGAAACTGCACACCTTCTCAACACTGGGGTGAGTTTATACAGCGAGAATATCACCCCTCTCTTCTGGTTCACAAGCAATGGGAATATTGATCATTGTAAAGTGTCTGTAAAAACTAATTCCCACTGAGCAGATATCGCGGGAGTCCATCAGACCAAAATCAGATTATCCGTGGACTCTGAGGAGTTCGCAGAGCATCCTTCCCTTACACAGAAGTAGAAGCAAATTGTCTGACAGAGTGTTATCGCAAGGATAATGTTTGCAGTCACAAAGGCAGCTACAATAATTGTATGACTGTAGTACAATCCCATTCACACACAGCCATATATTATAGTCCCAGTCTGACCCTGCGATACATCTGCTAGATTTAGTTCTCTTGCTTTTTATTCTTGCTTTGCCTTTTTAGCTGATTTAACTCTTTGAGCACCAAATTTGTCCACAGAAAAGGTACATACCCGCTGATTGCACTTTGAGAATTCTGCATTTCCTTGGAGTTTCTGGCTTCGGGCAGACAATGGACTGATAGGTTATTGTGAGCACTGAAATCCTCTTGTCCTGCCATCCTTGAACGACACAAGCGTGACTGCAAAACAAAATGACACCACGACCTTTCGAGGAATGCTGAAACCAAATTACAGGTCACCTCAACATTGGGTGACAATAAGATCTTCCATGGTCAGATTCCCAGACCACTTTGTCATGTTTATCAACCAATTAATAAACACATTTCCACAAGCAGAATATTTAAATATTGAGTATACAGGACTGGAGAGGGGAAGATCTAAAACAAAGACTACTGCATGAGGCCATTCAGCCCATTGTTCACCCCATACCTCCAGCAGTAGCCTTAGTTTTTAAAAAAATTTAGGATGGCTCTTCTGGCCCATGAAACCTGTATCGCCCAATTACACCAATTAATCAACTACCCCCATATGTTTTGGATGTTGGGAGAAAACTGAAACACCCGGAGGAACCTGTACTGGTCAAGAACAGAATGTGGAAACAAGGGTCAAGGGTTGGAGAGATTGGATGCAGGCTGAAAAAGCAAGGACAGGATTTCCCCATCCCCACCAGCCTCCGCACCCTCCACCATTTCTGTTACCTGCTATGCAATCCCACCACCAGACACACCTTCCTCTCTCCTCTCCCACTGCTTTGCCCAGGGACTGCTCCCTCCATGATTCCCTCATCCACTCCTCCCTCCCCACCGGTTACCCCCTTGCACAGGGACCATTTCCTCCACGATTCCCTCATTCACCCCTCCCTCCACATTGGTTGCCCCCTTGCACAGGGACCACTCCCTCCATGATTCCCTCATCTACTCCTCCCTCCCCACCGGTCACCCCCTTGGCACCTACTCCTGTGTCCGCAGGAAGTGCTAACACTTGTGCCCACACCTTCTCCTTCACTACCCTTTGGGGGTAAACAATCTTTTTAAGGGAAGCAACACTTCACTTCTGAATTTGAAGGGGTAACCCATTGGGGAGACTGAACGCAGACTGGGAGATCCCTTTGTTCAGCATCTTCACTCTGCCCCCCACAAATAGGGGGATCTTCCAGAGGCCACCCATTTTCAATCCCCCCCTCCTCCCATTCCCATGCTGACATGTCTGCCTATGGCCTCATGCACTGCCAGACTGAGGCTGTCCACAAATTGGATGAGCAACACCTCATCTTCTGTCTGGGCCCCCTCCAACCATACGGCATTAACATCGACTTCTCCAGTTTCCATTAGTCTCCATCTCTCCCCTTCCCTATTCCTCCTTTCGTCTAGCTCTCTCTCTTTTCCTTTCCCCCAGTGCTGCCCCTTCCCCTGAACAACTCTCACCTTCCCTCTTCTGCCCTCCAATTATTGCTTGTTGTCCATTGGGCTGTGCTCCTCTCCCTGCCCTTGCCTTCTCCCCAGGCCTTTTTATTCATACCCCTGCCTGCTTGCTCCTACCTTGGAGACGGGCTCAGACTCGAACTCTTGGACGCTGCGAGACCTGGTGACTTCCTTCAGCACTTCTGTGTTTTTACTACAACCAGTCTTCCCTGCTTCACTGTAAACTTACCATGATAACTACATGCTCATCCAAGTTGTTGGTACAGATGACAAACAGCAGTGGAGAGGACACAGGTTTAAGGAGAGAAAGATTTTTTTTTGCTCAGAGAGTATTGGTTGCCAGCAGAGGTTGAGGAATCTGATACAATCACTACCTTTAAAAGTCATTTAGAGAAACAGATCCAGAGTGGTCAGGTTCTGTGCTGTGCTCCTCTAAGGGGGAGACAGAACGATAATGAACCAACGTATTTTGAGATCTGTGTTAAAACTAAATGACCCTAAACTTCTAGGTGCACTCCATACGATGGATAGACACTACGTGGATTGGGTGATTGATGGGGTTTAAACAGGGCGACCCTGGAGCTGCTTCTCCTGAGACGAGGCAGTTTCTGATCCATGAACGTGACTTTGTTCATGACCTGGATTTTCTGGTCTCCCCCGCCGTTCACACCCTGGGGAGGCGGGTGAGAGAACGGTGGAGTAACCGGCCGGTCCTTTGGGATGTGGGAGAGGCAGAGAGTAGGTTCAAACTGCAGGGGTGAGTCCCCCCCTCCCCCCCGTTCGGGATTGAGCCAGGGGCCCCGGAGCGAAGAGGCTGTATTGGGTCGGAACGAACAGCAGCGGTGAGTCCCGCAGCAGAAGCACTGGCTCCTTCCAGTAAACATTGAAGCAGACTGACCTTCAGCGGCTCCAACCCACACCCTGAAACAGGGCAGGTAAAACCCGCCTATCCTGTAACACAGCCAACTCAATTCATTTTCGCTGCAGCAGGTTCGTCCCAAACTTCAATCCCAACTTCGCACCTCCGTCCAAGGCAGGAAGATTCAGGGTCACCCTTAACGCTGGCAGACACCGCAGAGGGGATGAGCGCTGAAAAGGACCGAACTCCCCTCCTCAATCCTCTGCAGGAACCAGCCGTGCACCTACCTTGGGCGTCTGAACCCCGGCGGTAACTCAACCCCCTGCCAGAGGACGCGTCTCTTCACCTAAAACACGCCCGAGGTTCACTCGGCACACCAGGTTGCGAGAGGTGGACGGTGGAATCCGGGGCTGTGGAACATGTCGCACAGGACGGCTCACCGTCAGCTTGCAAATAAACCTGACCTCGCTGCTGGTCCTAATAGTTTCTCCTGTAACCTGGCTCTTATATAACCGGTGTACCTGTTCTCACTGCTTAAACGATGCAGAAGGCTGGAGTCCAGCAACTCTCGGTTCAAGGACAATTTCTTTCCAGCAGTTTTCCCCGTCTTATACTAATCAGCGACTGCTCCGTCACTACAAAGGGAGGTCTGCACTATTGCAGTCACTTATTTGCACTGTGAATATTTATTTTCGTTTTTTCTTATTTATTGTTTCGCTTTAATTCAATTAAGTGTACTAGTATACATTTCGTGTACAAAATACTTGTTCAGCTGCAGCAAGTAAAAAATTCGGTGCATACTTACATTGTCAATGAATTTGTTACCATAGTTTTCGGTCACGTGATGGAGTAGTGGCCGGACGGTGAACTCCAGCCCTCTCCAGAAAAGTCGGGAAAAACAAGAGAAAACACAAAGGCACAGAAATAAAAGTTACAGAAAAGTGAGTATAAAGGTGGAAAGAAGATGGCGACAAAAAAAGAAAAGTCGAAAGCAACGGTAAGAAGAGAGGAAGAGAAGACAAAGGAGGAAAAAGGTGAAGGCCTTACCTGTCCGAAGAGGCCCGCTGCGGAGAGAGAAACCCGCTCCCTCAGGTCGGTAAATAATGGACTACAAAAATGGCTCGCAGAGCCGAGCAAAAGTGCGCAACCGCGCATGCGCGAAGTTTCGCGCATGCGCGATGCGAATGAAAAAAAACACACCGACGGGAGGGGGGACCAGCTGGGGAGTCGATCTCCACAGCCGGCAACGACAGCTGCAGAACACCTGCAGCAAGAAGAGACCACAGAAGACAATAGAAACAAGAAAGAAGAGGAGGAAAGGGCAACAAAGAAACAACAGATGGTCAACCCAGAGGAAGAAGAAGAGGAAGAGTATGGTGAAATAGAAGAAGAAAAGATAGGCAAGGTAAAGGATATACTTGCTCCTATTAAAGGATACATGGAGTCATTTAAAGAATGGCAAACACAGGAATTTAAGGATTTAAGAAAAAGAATAAACAACACAGAAGAGAAAATAATTAAAATGGAGATGACCTTAACAGAAATGGGAAAAAAAATGGACAAGATGGAAGAGCGGGCAGTAGCAGCAGAAATGGAGGTAGAAGACTTAAAAAAGAAATTGGAGAAATCTAATAAAAAAACTAAAGAGACACAAGAACTACTAGCTCAAAAAATAGATACAATGGAAAACCATAACAGAAGAAATAACATAAAGATAGTGGGCCTTAAGGAAGATGAAGAAGGCAAGAATATGAGGGAGTTTATAAAAGAGTGGATCCCTAAGACCCTAGGATGTCCAGAACTACAGCATGAAATGGAAATAGAAAGGGCACATAGAGTATTGGCCTCTAAACCACAACCACAACAAAAACCAAGATCTATTGTAGTAAAATTCCTAAGATATACTACAAGAGAAAAGGTACTGGAGAAGACAATGGAAAAAGTAAGAGAGGGCAACAAACCACTGGAGTATAAAGGGCAAAAAATCTTCATTTATCCAGATATAAGTTTTGAACTCCTAAAGAAGAGAAAAGAGTTCAATACAGCAAAGGCGATTTTATGGAAGAAAGGGTATAAATTTATACTAAAGCATCCAGCGGTATTGAAAATATTTATTCCAGGACAACAAAACAGACTATTCTCGGATCCAGAAGAAGCACGAAAATTTGCAGAACAATTACAAAAATAGACTGAGGGAGGAAGACGGGTAATGAGAGTTAAAATGATCACGACTGATATGTATGTGGGTAAAGACAAAAATAGACTGAGGGATGAAGACGGGTAATGAGAGTAAAAATGATCACGATTGATATGTATGCAGGTAAAGAGGTATAAGAGTGAATAGAGATAATGAGCATACATGAATGTATCTGTACTTAGAGGAAAATATAGATAGTATAGACAAGAATTAATAAGGGAAGGTAATGGAATAGAGAGAATAAGGAGGGAATTAAAAGAGGGACCTTTGTGACATATGAAAAGTGAAATCTTTTCTGGGGGAGGCGGGGTGGGGGGAAATAGCGGTCACTGCAAAATCAGTTGACGCTTGCGAGTGGATTCGCAAATCCAAATGGAGAGGGGAGATGTGGTTGTCCGACAAGGGATAAAGGACAACTCAGGAGGTGAAGGGGAGATTGGGGATAAATAAGATAGAAATAGGAGAATAAGGAAAATGTTAGATGTTGTAGGAATGTTGTCTTATAAAGAGTTGAAAATAAGAAAACAGAAATGGAAAAGGAGGAAAGGTAATGATGGAAAAACGGAAAGAGAAGATAAACAAAATATAAAAGGGCTACGCTGAACTATATGCCTTTAAATATTAATGGAATACATAACCAAATTAAAAGGAAGAAACTACCAAATTTAAAGGAATAAATGTATTCCATTAGAAAAAATAACATATTGGTTAAGAAATAATATTGAAATATTCGAACAAGTATAGGAGCCTTACATTAAATACAATAGCGAAAACCTACCGGGGACAAACATTACCTAAGTTGATGGAAGGAGAAGGAAAGAAAAGAATGGACTCAGTAGAATTTCTGGTGTAATTTTGTTGAATGACAACATTGTCTGACTGGCTTAATGCAACCTAGATTGTATACCTAAAATGGATGAGGGGGGGGGTGGGGGGGTGGTTTGGGAGGAAAGGGGGGGGGGGAGAAAAAGTCACTGTATATGTGTGAAAAAGAAATAGTGTATATCATGGCTAATGTGATTTATGGTGTAAAAAATAAAAAAATTAAAAAAAAAAAATAAAAAAAAATTTGTTACCATAATCTAAGGTAAATAGCCCTCCAAATTTAGCTCGGATTGAAGTCTTGTTCAGATGGATTGGAGGGACTCAATGGGACAGGCAGCGTCCATGGGGAGAAATAAATGGTCGGCCAATGTTTCGGATCAGGACCCTTTATTGAGACCAATGTGGAAGGGGTAGAGAGGGTGGGATAAGATGGGCCTGGGCTAAGAGGTCATTGGTATTTTCTGGACAATTGCTGGACAATGTGGAGATTAAAGAAGTGGAAGTGTTGGATCATCTTAAAAACATCAAGATTGATAAGTACCTGGAACTAGTCGTGATATACCCCAGGCCCCTGTGGGAAGAGAGAGCTGGGGCAGTAGCTATGATCTTTGATTCCTCTTTGGCTGCAGGATTGGAGAACGGCAAATGTAGTCTCCTTATTTAACAGGTAACTCCCAGGTAACAGGGAGAATCCTGGAAATTATAGATCAGTGAGTCTTACATCAGTGGTGTGTAAACTACTGGAGAGGATTCTTAAGGATTGGATCTATGAGCATTTGGAGAAGTCCAGTCTATTCAAGGATAGTCAGCATGGCTTTGTGAAGGGAAGATCATGCCTCACGAGTCTAATAGAGCTTTTTGAGGAAGTAACAAAGGAAATTGATGAAGGTTGGGTGGTGGATGTGGTTGACATGGATTTAAGCAAGACATTTAACAAAGACCCCCACAAGAGAGTTGTTTAGAAAGTCAGGTATGGGATCAGTGGAACCTTGGCTGTGTGGATAAAAAAAAATGGGCTTGCGGGTAGAAAACAGAGAGTAGTAGAGTACATTTCTGATTATCGGAAAACCACTTTACCAAAATTCTCATTCATCCGCAAAAAATTTCGCCTGCGACATGACGTCACAAGTTGGAAAAAAAAGCCAATTTTTATTTTATCTGCCATGCTCAAGTAGGTCTGATGTGCTGTTAGCGCAATTTTGAATCCAACAGAGTTCTCGTAAATTTATCTTAATTTGTAAGCAGAGATCACGTTGGATTTTTGGTAAGAATGAAACTTTATTTCATGCTTGAAAAACCTTCCCTTGTTCTTTGTTTTTGCCTTAACAAGTAAAATGCTGATGCTACTGGGCTAAGATCAGAGCAGGGAGTTTGGGTTCTTGGGCAGGTTTGGCGACGGGGTGGTGAGGTGTCAGGGATCAGAACGGGGACCTTGGGTTCCTGGGCAGGTATGGCGGTGGGGAGGTGTCAGGGATCGGTGCGGGGGCCTTTGGCACTCAGGCAGGTTTAGCGACGGTGATGGGGAGGTGTTGGGGATTCTGCTGCTTAAACCTGCTTGAAGCCATTACTCAGTTAACTGGAAAAAGCAGTTAACCAATACACATCCAGTCCTGAGCGATTCAGATCATCATAAACTTACTGTAGTGGAAGGAAAGTATTCTGTCTAAAGGTTGGTGACTAGTGGAGTGCCACAGGGATCTGTTCTGGGGCTACCCGCTCTTTGTGGATTTTTTATAAATGACCTGGATGAAGAGGCGGAAGGATGGGTCAGTAAGTTTATGGATGACACGAAGGTTAGAGGAGTTGTGGATGGAGCTGAGGGCTGTTGAAGTTTACAAGAGTATATAGACAGGATGCAGAATTGGGCAGAAAAGTGGCAGATAGAGTTCAATCTGGATCAGTGTGAGGTGATGCATTTTGGAAGGACAACCAGAAGGCTGAATACAGGGTTAATGGTCCTTGGAGTCCAAACCCCTACATCCCTCAAGATCCCCATGCAGGTTGATAAAATAGTTAAGAAGGCCTATGGGACCTTAATAAAGGGATTGAGTTCAAGAGTAGAGAGGTCATATAACAACTCTTCAAATCACTGGTGAGACCACATTTAGAGTATTGTGTTCAGTTCTGGTCACCTCATTACAGGAAGGATGTGGAAGCTATGGAAAGGGTGCAGAGGAGATTTACCAGGATGTTGCCTGTTAACCTTGCCTCATAAGTCTTATGAGACAAGGTTAGCAGAGCTGGGACTGGAGTGTAGAAGGATGAGAGGAGACTTAATAGAGGTCTACAATAATATGAGAGGCATAGATAGGGTGGACAGGCAGCACCTGTTTCCCAGGGCAGGATCAGCAAACACCAGAGGACATCTGTGCAGAGTGAAGGGAGGGAAATTTAGTGGAGACATCAGGGTTAAGTTTTTTTACATAGAGAGTTGTGGGGGCCTGGAATGCCTTATGGTGGAGGCTGAAACATTGGGAGCATTTAAGAGACTCTTAGACAGACACATGGATGGAAGAAAAATAGAGAGGGTTTAGTACTTTTTTAAAAGAATATATGGGTCAGCACAACATCGAGGGCCGAAGGGCTGTAGTGCTGTAGTGTTCTCTGTTAAAATCAATGGAGAAATTGTAACAAACGTGCCTTTATTGTCATTCATCTTGCGATTTTGAATGTGTCTAATATATATCTTGTCTTTGATGCAATAGTTAATTTTAAATGGAAGTTTATTATTAAACAAATCCTGAATTAAGTGTTGAGACAACATTCTCTGTTAATTAAGCAGTTTGAAAGCCAGGAAGACACAAATGTTAATGATGGTCAGGCTGTTGAATAGGAGGATCTGTGATTTTGTGTTTAACATTACAATGGATTTTTCACATCTGACAGCAGGAAATTTGAATATCTCTCTAGCAGCCAAACCAGGAAGTCCCTTATTAGCATAGCATTCGCCTCCGCACACCTGCAACCTCTGTGACATTGTCGTGGTTACTGAGGTCCAAAAACGAGTCAGGTTTAACCTTTATTAGCAAGTAAAGGTTGAGATAAATCAAAGCCCGGACTCTGAAATGCCTGTTGCTATGAGACACTGCCCTTTTTATATACAGAATTTCAGTTACTTATCAATGTTTGACTTTGATTAATGTTTTGTGCCAATTAGCTCACCCTGGGTCCATTTTTCAGTCATGGTTCTCTTATCACTTCTCCTTGCGCTAAACTTATCTTCTTGTAACCGGCCTGTTTCAGAATCACTCGCCATTACCTCGTCCTGTCTAACTTCTCCTATCTGATCTCCTGTTACTCCTCTCATCTTGTTTAAATGCTTATTCTCCTGGTGCCTGCAACCACTATTATTTTCTTAGATTTAAGAAATCTTTAGGGTTAATGATGTTTTCTCTTTGGACTTGTGTTTTAAAGTTAGCAGTTTTGTGTAACCTTGGGGATGAAGATATTTTCCCTCTTTCATGTGTTTTAAAGTTAGCAGGATTTAGAGCAACAAATTCGACACATATTTTAATCAGCCAAATTTTCTACATACTGTGGCAGTTGCTTAATTACAGTAATATTTTCCATAAATAGTATAGTTGAAGTACATAGTAAATTGTTACATATTAAATTGTTACATAGTAATGGATTAATGAATGCATAATGAATAGTACATAAGTATATTTTCCATAACCTCTGTCCTCATTAGTTACTACTCTGTTAGATCTTGCAATTTCACCGGATCGGTCTCCAAGTTCATGATGCTCTCTGGCTGTGTCATTCTGAAGGGAACTACATTTGGCAGAGTGAGTGGGGATTTTACAGGATATAACCTACATGCTAAAGAGCCGGAATGAGTGCAACACTTACATCAACAGTGCTGAAGTGTTTTGAAAGGCTGATGTTTAAACATATTGTGACAGAATATAGATATGTTTTTGGGAGATAAATTGGGGCAGGTTTGTTAGTGTAGATCACATACAAACACTTTAAAACAGATCTTATTTAAAATACTGGAGCCCTGCAGACATGTTGGGGCCAACAGCCTTTGCAGAAGCTTTGGAGAGTGCCCAAGTGACTTCACTAATGGATTGTTGTTTACAGAAATGTTGAAGCCACAACTGTCTGCAGAGGAAATTGCTGTTCTAGGAGGGTCATGTGGTTTTTTGCAAGCAGAGAGAGTCAAACAGATTGTGTGTGTGTGTGTGTGTGTGTGTGTGTGTGTGTGTGTGAGAGAGAGAGAGAGGAAGACGGACAGAGAGACAGTTCAGTTCATCAGTTTTACAGTCAGCAGCAGCAACTGGGACTGGAACAGGACAAGCCGGCAAGCTTGTGGGAAACCCCATTTGGAAGACGGGTTGTGAGTGCTTAGTTCAGGCTGATCAAAGCCCTGTGGTTCATGCAAGAAGAGAGGACTGGCTGTCTAATGTTTCACTTGAAATAGGAGAATCAAAACACAGACTGTGGTGACCTGAAAGAAAGAGGTTATCATCTGGAGAACCCTGACGGGTCAAGTTTCATCAACAAGACACTGAAGTTGCTGATTAAAAAAGGAATCAGATGTGGGTGTCAGCGTACAACAAATCTTTCTCTGAAAACTGACAAGAACCTTCCTGAGTGGTAACCATTTATCTTTCAAGCACCAAAGCCTGGTGAACTTTATACATGTTAAACTCTGTGCACAGTATAAGAATTGCCTGCAACCAGTGAATTTGGAGGAATGATAAGTGAGATTGGACTGTGAACCAAATAACTTTTCTGAACTTATACACACATTACATACGCATGCGCTTAGAATTAGAAGGGGGTCAAGTTTGGTTAAGTAAGTCAATAGTGATAAGTTAAAGTGTGATTCTGTTTTCATGTTTAATGATAATTAAAAGCAATTTTTGTTTAAGTAACCATTTGTCTTGGTGAATATCTATTGCTGCTGTGTTTTGGGGTCCTCTGGGCTCATAACAATATCAAGTCCTGTCTGAGCAGTAACATAGATACATCCAGTTCACCTATCATAGGTTTACAGTGGATGCCATCTCACTGGCTCTACACAAAGCACCGGAACACCTGCACATGAAACATAAATTCATCAGGATGCTCTTTATCAACTACAGTTCGGCATTTAACACTGTCATCTCCTCAAAATTGATCAGCAAACTCCAAAACCTGGTACTCAACACCCACTGTATAATTGGAACATGGCTGAATGGTGCACCAACAACAACGTCACACTCAATGTCACCTAAACTAAGGGGCTGATTGTTCACCAGGAAGGGAAAGCCAGAGGTTTACAATCCAGTGATCACTGGGGATCAGAGGTGAAGAAGGTGAGCAAATTTAAATTCTTGCGACTCACTATCTCATGAAGAAAGCACATCAGCATCTTGACTTCCTCAGGAGTTTGCGGAGGTTTGGTACGACACCAGAAACCCTGGCAAATTTCTACAGATGTGTGGTGGAAAGTGTGCTTACTGGCTGCATCGCAGTCTGGTATGGAAACACCAATACCTTGAGTGTAAAGCCCTCCAAAAGGTAGTGGACACAGCCCAAAACATCACAGGTAAAACTCTTCCCACTATTGAGAACATCTATAGGGAACACTGATGTCAGAGAGCAGCAGCAATCATCAAGGAACCACAGCAAGGATCTGTACTCACTGCTACCATCAGAAAAGAGGTATCGGTACCATAAGACCCGAACTACCAGGTTCAAGAACAGCTGCTCTCCCTCCACCATCAGACTCCTCAACAACAAACTCAATCTGGGACTCATTTAAGGACTCTTACTTGAGCACTTCATTGATTTTTATTTATTCTCTCTGTATTGCACAGTCAGTTTGTCTACATTCATTACCTGTTCCTATTTCTTCATTTGTTTACAAAACTGGATACAGTTTGTTTTGCACTTCCAATAAGTTGTAATTCTGCCATGCCTGCAAGAGAAAGGATCTCAGGGTTGTATGTGATGTCATGGATGTTCTCTGACAATAAATCTGGAATCTGGATGGGCCTTTTCTTGGATTGGCAGCCTGGAATGAGAGTTAGGCCCTCAGGCTTGTAGGTTTACAGAACAAACTGTCAGAGGAAGTAGAGGCAAAGGGGGCAAGGTTCGCATAGTAGTTAGTGCAATGCGACCAGTTTTGGAATCCGCAGCTGACTGTAAGGAGTTTGTACATTTTCCCCAGGTTGGCGTGGGTTTCCTCCAGATCCTCTGGTTCCCCCCCAATGTTCAAAACATACCAGGGTTGTTGACAAATTGGGTATTTGGGTGGCACGGACTGGTGGGCCGGAAGGGCCTATTACTGTGTATAACTTAAAACCTAACAATGATAACATTTAGTCAGGGATATCAAATGGAATTGTTTGGAGAGATATGGACCAAATGCAGCTAAATGGGATTAGGGCCAATCTTGTCTATAACGGTCCAAATTAACATTTGGGGCTGGTCCCATTTGCTTGAATTTGATCTAACCCCTTCACAGCCATAGATCAGTCCAGACATCTTAGACTTTGCAATTGTATCTATTTCTAGAGTTTCCTCTGGCAGCTCATTCCATATACGGACCACCTCTTGAAAATGTTTCCCTTCCTCTCTCGCCTTAAACCTGTGCCCTCTAGATTGTCTACGCTGGAGAAGAAGATCAAGCATGCATTTTAACCATGCTCTCATGATTTTATAAACCTTTATAAGATTCCCTCTCAGCTCCCAACCTTCTAGGGTGTAAAAACCCAACCAAACCTGGCCCTTTTATAGTTAACATTAGTGATTTGTTAAAACAGGCTCCACTTACCTGCATAAAAGGTCCAAAGGTAGATTGGCAGGTCCAATGTGACCCAGGTTCCTTCTGCCAAGAGTGGTAGTGTCAGAGGTGTAGTGAAGTCGCTCCTCCTCCTGTGTAAAAGGATTGCCACTGAAAGTGGCTTCAAACAGGAAGGTAAGATGATTGACATCGTGCTGAGAGCCCAAATGCCCCGCTGCGCTGTCATAGAGCAACCGGTGGAGCTGTCAGGCTCATCCGCCACGTTCCTTCACGCCGCCCACTCCTGCTCCCTCATGCCTTCTGCCCCCTCACCCCTCCCTTCTCCCTCATGCCCCCTTCTCCGTCACTTCTCCCTTCTCCCTCACACTTCCAGCCCCCTCACTCCTCTCTTCTCACTCATGCCTCCCTTCTCCTTCACTCTCTCCGCTCCCTCACTCCACCTGCTCCCACGCCTCCCGCTCCCACGCCGCCCGCTCCCTCACGCCGCCCGCTCCCTCACGCCGCCCGCTCCCTCACGCCGCCCGCTCCCTCACGCCGCCCGCTCCCTCACGCCGCCCGCTCCCTCACGCCGCCCGCTCCCTCACGCCGCCCGCTCCCTCACGCCGCCCGCTCCCTCACGCCGCCCGCTCCCTCACGCCGCCCGCTCCCTCACGCCGCCCGCTCCCTCACGCCGCCCGCTCCCTCACGCCGCCCGCTCCCTCACTCCGCCCGCTCCCTCACTCCGCCCGCTCCCTCACTCCGCCCGCTCCCTCACTCCGCCCGCTCCCTCACTCCGCCCGCTCCCTCACTCCGCCCGCTCCCTCACTCCGCCCGCTCCCTCACTCCGCCCGCTCCCTCACTCCGCCCGCTCCCTCACTCCGCCCGCTCCCTCACTCCGCCCGCTCCCTCACTCCGCCCGCTCCCTCACTCCGCCCGCTCCCTCACTCCGCCCGCTCCCTCACTCCGCCCGCTCCCTCACTCCACCCACTCCCTCACTCCACCCACTCCCTCATGCTTCTCAAAAAATTAAAATCTTCCAGTCTTTGCAGAATCTTGATGAATGTCCTTTGCGCCCCCTTCCAACTTATTTGACATCCTTCCTACAGCTGGTGCCAAAAACTGCAAGTGGGATATCGGCGACACCTTGTACAACTGAATCATGAGGTCCCAACTTTTGTTCTCTCGACCCTGTCCAATATAGGCCAATGTACATTCCTGTCTTCCTCACCACCTTGTCCACCTGAACTGCTGCTTTCAGACAACTAAGTGAGTCTAACCCGAGGGCTCTGTTCCACAACACTCTACAGGGCACCACATCTGCTGCTCGAGTCCATCCCTTGGTAAACTTCCCAAAGTGCAACATCTCACACTTGTCAGAGTTAATTACCATTCACCGCACTTTCACCATCTTCCTTACTGATCCTCTTGTAAACAAACATCATTTCACACTAATTTTAGAAGTCACCTCATTGTGGTTGAAATAAAAGCACAAAATGCTGGAGAAACTCTTCAGATCAAAGAGAGTCCTTTATGTAGCAAAAGTAAAGATACAGAACCAATGTTTCAGGCTGGAGTCCTTCATCAATAACCATATAACAATTACAGTATGGAAACAGGCCATATCAATTTAAGTGAAACTCCACTAGTTCCACCTACCAGCTCCCTGCCCATAACCTCCAACCTCCACTTAAATGACAAAATTGACCCTGTTGCAACCACCTCTTCCAGAAGGTCATTCCACTCAGCCACCACTCTCTGAGTGAAGAAGGTGCCTCTCATGTTACTTCTAAACTTTATCCCCTTAACCCTTATGACCCCTCATTTCAATCTCTCCTACCCTCAAGGGGAAGAGCCTATTCACATTTACTCTATCTATCCTGTTCATAATTATATATCCCCTCTCAACCTTCTATGCTCCCAGTCTACTCAATCTTTCTCCGTATTCTAGACAATGCAATCCAGGCAACATTTTAGTAAATCTCTGTACCCTCTCTACCTTATTGATATCTTTCCTATAATTTGGAGACCAGAACTGCACACGATATTCCAAACTTGGCCTCACCAATGCCTTGAACAGTCTCATCATCATCTCCCAGCTCCTATATTCTAAGCCAAAAGCCTTCTTCACCACCCTGTCTACATGAGACTCCACCTCCAAAGAACGATGAACCGTTATTCCAAGATCCCTCTGTTCCTCTATCCCTCCCCTTCACTGCATTCATTGTATTTTGGTTATTCTTCCCAAAATGAAGAACTTCACACTTATCTACATTAAACTCCATCCCCTACCTTTCAGCCCACTCTTCTAAGCAGTCCAAATCCTTCTGCAGTCCACGAAAACCCTCCTCACTCTCCACAACACCCATTATTTTTGTATCATCTGCATATTTATACTCAACCAGTTTACCACCCCATCATCCAAATCATTAATGTAAATGAAGAACACCAAAGGACCCATCACTGATCCCTGAGGCACACTGCTCTTCACAGGCCTCCATCCTGACAGACAGTTAGGCATATTGTGGTAATTTCATGTATACCACTGGAATTGGTGTATTTTACTTACAAGACCACAAGATATAGGAGCAAATGTCTCCCACTCCCTGTAACCTTTGATACCCTAACTATTCAGATACCTATCAATCACTCCCTTAAATATACCCAAAGACACAGCCTACACTGGTGGCTGTGGCAGTAAATTGCAGAGGTTCACCTTTTTCTAGCTAAAAATGCCCTGTTTTAAATGGGCACTTTCAATCCTGAAGTTGTGCCTTGATTCCTTTACCTTGGGAAATGCCTTTGCTACTCTGTCCAGGCCCTTCAACATTCAAAATGCCTCTATGAGGACCCTTCATATTCTTCTGAACACTGTCTCTTCATTCCAGGAATCATTCTTTGGAATCTTCTCTGAACCCTCTCCAATTCAGCACATCCTTTCCTAAATGAGGAGCCCAAAACTACCCCATTCTCCAAGTGAGGCTTCACTAGTGCCTCAACATCACATCCATGCTCCGATGGTCTCTTCCTCAAGAAATGAATGCCAGCAATGCATTTGCCTTCTTCATCACTGGCTCAGCCTGGAGTTTAAGCTTCAGGGTGCCAACACTAGGACTCCCAAGTCCCTTTGCACCTCTGAATTTTTTTTTTAAACAGGCCATTTCAGCCCATGAGCCCGTGCCACCCAATTTACTCCCCATTAACCTACAGAGTCAGTACATTTTGAACAGTGAGAGGAAACCGGAGCCCACAGGGAAAACCCACGGAAACAGGGAGAGAAACTACAAAGTTCTTACAGACAGCGTAGGATTCGATCCCCGATCGCTGGCGCTGTAACAGCATTGCATTAAACCACTATGCCAACTGTGTTGCCCTTTTGAATGAGCTCCTCATCCAAATAATAGTCTGAACTTTTATTTTTTGCCCCCCTTCCCCCCAAACGAGCTTGACTCTACACTTTCCAACACTGGGTTTCATTTGCTGCTTCTCTGCCCATTCTTCTAATCTATCTGAGTCTCTGTCCAGCCTCCTCACTACCTGCCCCTCCACCTATCTTTGTATCATCTGCAAACTTGGTCATAAAACCATTAATTGTGCAATCCAAATCATTAAAAATACCTTGTAAAAAGAAGTGGCCCTTGTGGTACACAACAGGTTAGCAGTAGCAAACAGAATATAATCCAGAATACAACTCCAGCAGGTACAACAACTCCTGCAGGTACAACCACATCCTCCTACCATCTTCCTGGCCAACATACAGTCCTTGGAGAACAAACTTGATGAATTCCAAGCCAGGTTTCAGCATCGGAGAGACATCAGGGAGAGCTGTGTGATGTGCTTTATGGAAATATGGCTAAATGCAGACATTCCAGCTACAGCGCTGCAGGTCAAGGGCTACACCCTCCATTGGGGTGACAGAACACCGATGACTGGAAAAACCAGGGCAGGCGGCATTTGTGTCATCATCAATTCATCATGGTGCACAGATCTGATGGTCTGGTCCCCCGACCTGGAACCTCTGGTGATCAAGAGCCACCCATTCTGTCTGCCGAGGGAGTTCACCACCATCATCCTGGTCGCAGTGTACATTCTGCCCCAGGCTAACATCAGGCTGACATTGGAGGGACTGAACACTGTGATGAACAGCCATGAGACAGTACATCTGATGCCGTCACCATGATTGTGGGAGACTTCAATCAAGCCAACCTGAAAAGTGTCTGACAAACTACCACCAGCAGGTCACATGCGAGACCAGGGGAACCTACCACTCGACTACTGCTACTCACCATGAAAAACGCATATCGAGCCATACCACGACAGCACTTTGGCAAGTCTGATCACCTAGCTGTATATCTACTCCCGGCGTACAAGCACACACTGAGGACCACTGCACCAGTGGTGAAGATCGAAAGTATGGTCGAGGGAGGTGGAGAAGCGTCTGCAGGACTGCTTTGAATCAGTGGACTTGATCATATTCAATGACTCATCCATAGACTTGAATGAATATGCAACAGGTGTCACTGACTTCATCAAGACCTGCGTGGACAACTGGCTGCCCACGTGCACATACCCCTGTATGGTTTTCCAACCAGAAGCTTTGGATCAATCAGAGAATTTGCAACCTGCTGAGGGCAAGAACAAGGACGTTTAAGACGGGGAATCATGATCTTTACAAGACTTGCAGGTACAGCCTGCGGAAGGCCATCTCCGAAGCAAAGAAGCAATTCTAAAGGTAATTAGAGACAGCGACAGATACAAGCCAGATATGGCAGGAAGTGCAGGCTATTACAGCCTATAAAGAGAGTGTGAATACTATACTGTGATGCTTCACTACCCGATGTGGAGGAAAATCTGAACACAAAGGGTTAAGGGTTCACCCATAAGTTGCTTACAAGAACATACAAGAGTCAGTATTGCTTAAGTGGAGGCAGGGAACCTCGAGGTTGTGATGTATCTGCAGACACGCTTATCTGCACACATGATAAGCTTTCTGTGAAACAATGATTAAATTATTGCCAAATGTTGCAATGATAAACTATTGTCAGGTTGACCGCAACAGGAAGCCCACATGCAGGAAGGCACTGCCATTTATTGTATATACACTCTGTTAAAACTGGCTGTGAGCAGAGCAAGCTCAGGCTGGGTGTTGGGCATGCTCTCCAAGATATCTTGCTAATAAAACTCTTCCGAAGAGTTACCCTGATGTCGGAAGTTGATTCTTTCTCCGCAACACTCGATTAGTTGAACACCTTCTATGCCTGTTTTGAGAAGGAGAATGCAACAGTACCTACTAGAATGCCTGCAAAAGGCTGCCTCTGAGGACGACATCAGAACATCTTTCAGGAGGGTAAACCCTCGCAAGACGTTAGGCCCTGAATGTACCTGGCAGGGTAATGAAAACCTGTGCCAAGCAACTAGCTGGAGAGTTCACAGACATTTCAACCTCTCATTGCTGCAGCCAGAGGCCTCCTGCTGCTTCAAAAGGGCATCAATCATCCCGATGCCCAAGAAGAGTAGCGTGAGCTGCCTCAATGACTATCACCCAGTCGCACTAACTTCTACTGTGATGAAATGCCTTGAGAGGCTGGGTCATGGCCAGAATTAACACATACCTAAGCAAAGATCTGGACCCACTGCAATTTGCCTATCGTCACAATCGCTCCATGGCAGATGCAATATTGCTGGTTCTCCACTCAGTTCTGGATCACCTTGAAAACTCATACATACGGCTGCTCTTCATCGACTACAGCTCTGCCTTCATCACCAATATTCCCTCAGTGCTGGTCAAGAAGCTACAAACTCTTGGCCTCTGCACCCCACTCTGCAATTGGATCCTTGACTTCCTCATTGGAAAACCACAGTCAGTGTGAATTGGAAATAACTTCTCCTCCTCACTGATCAACAACACAGGCACACCCCAAGGATGTGTGCTTAGCTTACTGCTCTACTCGTTATACACCCATGACTGTGTGGCCAGGCACAATTCCAATGCTATCTACAAGTTTGCTGATGACACCACAGTTGTCAGCAGAATCAAAAACAACAATGAGAAAGCGAACAGGAGAGAGATAGATCAGCTCATTAGGTGGTGTAAAAACAACCTTGTGCTCAACATCAGCAAAACCAACAAGATGATTGTGGACTTCAGGAGGAAGTTAGGGGAACACGACCCAATCCTCATTGAGGGCTCAGTAGTGGAGAAGGTCAAGAACTTCAAATTATTGGGTGCCAACATCTTTGAGGATCGTCCTGCAGCCTCCATGTCAATGCAATCACAAAGAAGGCTCGCCAGCGGCTATACTTTGTGAGGTATCTGAGGCGGTTCAGTATGTCACTGAAGACTCTCAAAAACTTCTACAGATGAACTGTGGAGAGGATTCTGGCTGGTTGCATCACTGCCTGGTATGGAGGCACCAACTCTCAGGACAAGAGGGATTTTAATTTGGCCTGCGATATCACAGGCACCAGACTTCACTCCATCAAGGTGGTGTCTTAAAAAAGCAGCCTCTATCCTCAAAGACCCCACTACCCAGGCCACACCCTCTCCACTCTGCTACCATCAGGGAAAAATATACAGGAGCCTAAAGATGACCACTCAGCGGTACAAGGACAGCTTCTACTCCGCTGCCATCAGATTCCTGAATGATCAATGAACCAAAGACACTGCCTCACATTTCGTGCACTACTATTGTTATTTTTATTTTATTTTTGTATAGTAATGTTGTAAGATGGTTATAATTTGTATGTTTGCGCTATGATGCTGCCACAAAACACTGAATTTCATGACTGCTTAATGACAATAAATCCTGATTCTGATCCCTTTATTCCATCCTGTTATCCTTCCAGTAATTCCATTGGTCTCATTGTGTGAAGCAACCTCATGTGTGGCACCTTGTCAAAGGCTTTTTGAAAGTCTAATTGTACAACATGCACAGAATACAAGATTATTTTATTGTCATGTAATAAAACAGAAAATATATTATTCAAATTTTTCTTTAGTCAACCATAAGGCAAAGATTCATCATCAAAAGAAATTGCCAAAACTGGGATTCGATTCTTAAATTAGTTAATACTTCTTTACTATGTGCTCGACATTCTCTTATTCAGTTCAAGGATGTACATCAGACTTGCATAAATTATCCCGTTTATTTCCTGATGTAAATCCCTGATGTGACAGATGTAACGATGGGGAAGCAACCTTGATACACACGTTCTGGTCTTGTCAAGTTCTTCAACCTTATTGGAGGGAGATTTTTCATATTTTATCAATAATATTACGTGTTAATATTGAACCTAATCCTTTAATGGCTTTGATTGGAGTGTTAGATGATATTCATGAGTGATTTTCTTCATCTAATTGTCAAGTCATACTAATTACAACTCTAACAGTATGAAGAGCTATCCTATTGAAATGGAAAGATCCTGTTCCAGCCACGAGTACTCAGTGGTCATGTCATGTCTTGTCTTAATTTAGAAAAGATTAGGTGTTTTCTGTTGTATGCTAATGCTAATATTCAAAAATTTGGAGTCCTTTTATGGACTATTTTCGTGCTCATTAAATTTGTTTGACTTGATCATTGAATTTATTTATTTATGGATGTGGTTTTTCCTTCAGTTAATGTTTTATAGATTCAGCAGAGCGACACGACCTTTAATTTTACATCAAAACTTCCCAGGTTTTTTTTTCTGTCGGGGATTAAAGTTTTTTTTTTCATTGTTTTTTTTTAAAATCTTTCCGACAACATTGTATGGAGAAGGGGTGTATCATTATTGTTTTATTTTTGGAAATGTACTTATATTCTTCATATTTGGTAACCTTGTGTTCTCTATACAATGTGCTCTTGTTCTATAAAACTCAATAAAAAGGTTGAAGGAGAAAAGAAACCGCCCAGCTCCCCTTACAGTCAGAGAAAGAAAAGCAAAAGAGAGCATGGATTCACCTCCAGCAAACCTGCAGCCCCCGCAGCTTCAGTCCAGTCTAAACCATCCGCAACCCGAGCTCCAGACCAGAACCTCCAACGCGGTCAGGATTCCTTCGGTGCCCTCAATGCCCTCTTACATCCCCATTCCGATACCGAGTACCCCTTCAGCCAGCCTCAAGCCAGTCTCCAGCAGTCCGCAGCCTGGTGCGAATGCCTTAACCATGATTGCCAGCTACCTGCATCTTGCGTGGGTTCCTTGCCTCGAGTCACCAATGATTCTTTGTCTAGTCTGCATGTGTCGTCCTCAAAAAAAATTGCAGTAGATTTGTCAGGCAAGATTTTTAAACTTATTGTCATCAGATTGTACATGTATAACCTAACAAAACAGTGTTCTCCAGTCCTCGGTTCAAAATATGCAGACACACAGCCAGACATAACACTCGTACAGACAAACGATACATATGCAGGAGAAATATTCATGTATACAAATAAATAGATATTGTCTTGTAAACCCTAGAATCTTAGGTTGTTGGTTAATCTAGTCATTCAGCATTCTCATTGCCTGCAGGAAGAAAAGATTTCTCAGCTTGTCCATGCTGGCTCTTTCCCAATTGGAGTAGTTGAAAGATGCTGTGTGCATGGTGGTAGGGGTCCTCAACGACAGTGACAACAATCCCCATAGATCACCTCAATGGGTAGGGGGAAGGGAGACCCCAGTGACCCTCTCTGCCACTCTTATGGTCCTGTGGATTGATCTAATTCTCTACAGCAATTGTAGCACATTGTGATGCAGTCAGCCAAGATGCTCATATTATAGCTCTTGTGGAAGGTTAACATAATGGCAGTCGGTAGCCTTGCCTACTTCAGTCTTCTCAGGAAGTGCAGTCACTGTGGCATCTTCCTGACAAGTGAGGAGACGTTGAGTGTCCAGAAAAGGTCACTAGTTAAGTGAACTCCAAGGAACTTGGTGCTCTCCACTCACTCTAGTGCAGAGTTGTTGATATGTAGTGGAGGGTGGTCGTCTCTGGTCCTCTGAAGTCCAGTCATTTCCTTTGTCTTGCCCACGTTGAACCTCAGGTTGTTATTCTTTCACAATATGGTCATCTGCAAACTTGATGACTTTAGCTGGATCTAGCAATGCAGTCTTGGGTCAGTAGCATGAACAGGAGTGGGCTGAGTACACAGCCCTGTGGCATACCTGTCCTTTGTGTGATGGTGCTTGATGTTCTGATTCTGATGTTCAGCTAACAGGTCTGTAATTTCCTCTCTTCTGCCATCCTCCCTTTATAAAGACCAGAGCAACATTTGCAATTTTCCATTTCTCATGAACCATGCCAAAGAAAGGGCACTTATGACCTATGTGACTTATGACCATACAAACATACAACCTGAAAATAAATACTGTATATTTTTTTTAAATAAAGAAAAAAATATATGTAAATATATAAATTGTACTGAATGTACTGAATCTTGGAAGATCATTACCAATGCCTCCACAATCTCTATAGATACTTCTTTCAGAACCTGAGGATGCATTGCATCTAGTCTGGGAGACTTATCTAACCTTACCATTTAGCTTCCCAAGCACCTTCTCTCTGGTGATCGTGACTGCACTCTCCTCTTTTTCCTGTCACCCTTGAAATTCCAGTGTTTTGCTAATGTGTTCCTCCTTGTCTCCCATTATGTCTCCAGCATTGTTCTCAATCAGACCTATATCTACGCTTGCCATTTTAAAAAAACTTTTAATCTACTTTTTTGGAGTATTTTATTTAAGAATTTTAAAACCACATCCATGTATACATATTCAATAAAGCTACAAAAGAAAAAAATACACATGCGATGTAGATATATCCACAAACCATCCCTCCCTCCCTTCCCCCTCCACCCATCCTCCCCCACAAAATATATCAAAGAAAGAAAAAAAGAAAAAGGAAAAAAAGAAAAAGTTGGCAGGTTAAAAAAATCTGAATACTAATATAATGGAACTGGGGGTTACCCACAGGATGTTCTTTCAGAGAATCCTTCAAATTTTCAAGCTCCATATTTTTGAAAAAATTGATACTTATTACATAAATTATGCTATTTTCTCAAGTGGAATAGAACACAATTCTGCATGCCACCTCTCCAACCCTAAATCCATACCTGATTTCCATGTAATGGCTATGCATTTCCTAGAAACAGCTAAAGCCAGTCATAAAAATTCAATTTGATGCAGAGTTAATCTTAATTTAGGACTAACCACTTTAATACTGCCCAAGAAAAATAACATCAGGTCCTTTGGGAGTTTTCTCCAAAAAATTTCCTACCTCTAACCAAAAAGGTTTTACTCTGAGACTCTCCCAAGTAGAATGAAAAAATGAACCGACTTCCTGAATCTATTAGTGTTGGATTCAAATTTTTTTAAAAATTTTTGAGGAGTTAAATATAATTGATGTAGAAAATTATAATGAACCAATCTAGATCAAACATTAATAATTTTTCTCTTTTTTTTGACATAATTGCATCATCATTTTCATCTATTTAAATCAACCTCCCATCTTAACCTCGATTTATGAATTTCTAACAGGAGCTGCTTTTTGAAGTTATCTACTTAAAAATAGCTTTTTAATATCCTTTTTGATATTATTTCCTCATTTCTTTTTGAAGTTCAGTTTCTAAAGTCCTTCTTGGTTGCCTTCTGTATGCTTTTGAAGGTTTCCTGTCCTCTTTCTTTCCACTAATTTTTTGCTTCCTTGTACAGGTGGTCCCTGACATATGCCTGAGTTCCATTGTGATTGATCGGTCGGACCTGGAAATGGACACGTTGGGCGTATGTTACTCTGGGCCTACGTTCATCTCCCCCACCTGGAGCACCAGGTCTGCCATCTCCTTCGTGTCCTGAAAACAGAACACATTCGGCAGCAGCGGTGTCTCAGCACCATCCTGGCTCGTGGCCACCGCCATGTTGGTCCATCAAAATAAACAGCTCCAGAATTTGCAGGACCTGGTGCAGAATTTATATATTTACATATATTTTTTCTTTATTTAAAAAAAAATATACAGTATTTATTTTCAGGTTGTATGTATGTATGGTCGTAAGTCACATAGGTCATAAGTAGGGGTCCACCTGAATGCCCTTTCTTTTGCTTTTAGCTTAGCTTTGATTTCTCTTTGTCTGCCACAGTTGTGTCAATTTTCAATTCAAAGTTGTTTTTAGAATATCCTTTATTTCTTCCTTATTTCTTGCAGAAACTCCAGGCTTTGCCGCTCTGCCATCCTCCCTGCTCATCTCTCCAGTCAACTTTGGCCAGTTCCTCTCTCTGCAGTCCCCCTTATTCCACTGGTATATTGACACCTCTGATTCTAGTTTCTCCCTCTTCAACTGCAGGGTGAATTCTATATTATGATCACTAAGCCAGTGGTGCTCAGTCTTTTTTCCCCACTCCCATGCCATTGGTGCTCTGCAGTTTGTAAGGGATTACTTAAGGTGTGTGAGTGGAAAGCAAAAGGTTGAGAACCATTGACCTAAGGGTTCCCTTACCAACTCTGGTTCATGACACAATACCCAATCCAGAATTGCCATTTACCTGGTCAGCTCAGCCACAAGTTGTTCGAACCATAGATTCTGATTTGATTCCTGAGGATTGGAAATAGCAAATGTCACCCCACTATTCAAGAAGGGAGGGAGGGCAGCAGAAAGGAAATTATAGATGGGTTAGCCTGACATCAGTGCTTGGGAAGATTTTGAAGTCAATTGTCAAGGATGAGGTTACAGAATCCTTGAAGGCACATGACAAGATAGGCCAAAGCTAGCATGGTTTCCTTCAAGGAAAATGTTGGTGGACAAATCCATGGGATTTTTTTGAAGAAGTAACAAGCAAGTTGGATAAAGGAAATACAGTGGATGTTTTGAGTTTGGATTTTCAGAAGGCCTTTGACAAGGTGCTGTACATGAAGCTACTCAACAAGTTATGAGTCCATGGCATATCAGGAAAGATACCAGTGAGCACAGAGCATTGGCTGATTGGCAGGAAGCAGAGAATTGGAATACAGGGATCATATTCTTGTTGGTTGTCAGTTGCTAGTGAAATTCCACAGGGGTTGGTGTTGCATCTTTTTTATGTTACATTAATGATTTAGATTGTGGCTTTGTGGTCAAGTCTGCAGATGATATGAAGGGAGGTGGAGGAGCATGAAGTGTCGAAGAAACACAAAAGGCTGCAAAAAGACATTGACAGATTGGACAATGGGCAGAGAAGCTGCAAATGAAATACAATGTCTTGCACTTAGGTAGAAAAAATAAATGGCAGACTATTCTTTAAATGGGAAGAAAATTGATAATTCCCAGATGCAAAAGGGACCTGGGACCTTGTGCAGGATACCCTGAAGGTAAACTTGCATATTGAGTTGGTGGTGAAGAAGACAAATGCAATGATTTCAAGAGGAATAGAATACGAGACAGGAATGATGTTGAGGCTTTATAAGGCCCTGGTGTGAGCTTGTGTGGAGAATTGTGGGCAGTTTTAGGGTCCTCATTGGTGATATCAGAGAAGGTTCACAATTATGATTCCAAAAATGAAAGAGTTATCATGTGAAGAGTGTTTGAAAGCTCTTGACCTGTTCTCATTGGAATTTAGGAGAATGAGGGGGATCTCATTTCACCATTTCAAACATTGAAATGTGTGGACAGAGTAGATGTAGAAAGGTTGTTTCCCATGGTGGGAGAGTCCAGGACAAGAGGGCACAACTTCAGGATTGGCGAGTCTGCTTAGAACAGAGATGCAGAGGAATTTCTTCAGCCAGAGTGGTAAATCAATGGAATTTGTTGCCACGGGCAGCTGTGGAGGTCAAATCATTGGGAGTCTTTAAGGTAGAGATTGATTGATTCTTGATTATTGGGGAATCAAAGGTTATGGGGAAAAGGCCGGGCAATGGGACTGTGGCAAAATGGATCAGCTCAAGATTAAGTGGCAGGGTGGACTCAATAGCTTATTTCTGCTCCTAGGTCTTATTCCACAAATTCTCTCTGAAAATTCAGGCCTAACCTCAATGACTACTGCCACATGGCTTTGATGGTGATGGAATTCATCAAAGCATACCTCCCAGAGACACTACTCCTATTTCAATTTGCCTAGTCAGAACCATTGTACTGATTATGCTATAGCCTTGACCTTCGACTCCATTTGACCCACCTGGAGAACAATGCCTTATACGCCAGGCTGCTGTTCATTGACTTCTGCTCGGCATGATCCTCCTAATGGAAAGGCCACAGCCTGCACTAATCCTTGGTTGGATGTGAATATCAGTACAGCTGTCGATTGCAAGGAGAATAAGATCTTTTGCTCTCACATGCAGTCACTGGGTGATATAAGACAGCTGAGTGAACAACTTACTCCACCAGTTCCATGCAAGTCCTGTGGTGCCCACATAATCATTGGGTTAATGAAACACTATTACGGTGACAGCGACCTAGGTTCGATTCTGGCCTGGTCTGCAAGGAGTTTGTATGTGCTCCCCATAGGTTTTCTCCAATGTTCCAAAGACGGACAGGATTAAAAGTTTAATTGGTCACATTGAGTTAAACAAAATAATGTGCAGTTGCTGGGGTCAAGTGCAAAACAGCCTGTTCTACATCATTCATCGGAAGGGTAAAAGTTGAATGGCTCAGGCCTGAAATGTTGATGATTACCCTTTACTTCCCACCAATGTTACTTGACCTACTGAGTTTCTGCAGCACATTTGTGTGTATTTGGGCAGGGCAGACTCGTGGGTGGCAAGGCTCCATTACTATGCAGAAATATTTGCATAAACATAGAAAGAGCTTAAAAGGAGGAAGTAATGATGGAATATGTCCCAGAAGCAGTAATACCACTTATTTGGTATTGCGAATATCACAATTAAAAATATTAGTTGTATTGTTAACTGAACTGGCTTCATTTGTGGGGATCCCTTTTCCTGCTATACTTTAATCATACACTAGGTATTTTGGATCCTGTATCCAAGTTGTTAATGTACATTTCAAACAAGGTCACACATTTCTCATTTGAAAAGCATTATTCCATCTCCACCCTCTGCCTCCTATCACATAGCAAGTGTGGTATCCAATTATCCAGTGCATCTTGCATATTGTGTGCCTGAACCTTCTGAGCTAACCTACCACGTGGCACCTTATCAAATGCCTTCATAAAGTTCATACGTTCACTGTTGCCTTCATCAATCTTTTTTTACTTTCTCAAGTTGCGAGACAAAGACAGTGAGTCCCACAAAGGATGCAAAATTAGGCTCTGGTAAGATAGTTCTGTGGGAGGAACAAGTCAAGCTAAGAACACCTGTAAATCTTTGGCAAGGTTTTTCAAAAAAAAGTTTATGATCAATTGACATGGGGAAGCATTGTGCATTCATTTTTTTTATATATTATTACACAAGATCAAGTTCTGCAAGCAAATCCCATTCTACATTCAATCCCTGGAATCTTCAATATAAACAACAACGTACAATATTGCAAACACAAATTTGTTCCAAAACAGGGCAGTTGCTGCATGGAGGTTCACCAGTGCAATGAATACTGCAGAGGACTTGCTGGTTGTAATTCAAACATAAAACAAATTCTATTTAGTCTCCATTGGGTCAAGAACTTACTCTCTGTTCAACTCTGCATGCTGTTCAACTCTTCATAAAACTGCAACCCCAAATTAGAAGGACAGCAAGTCTAATCTACAAAACCCACTGATCCTGTGAAAGTTCTGTTGTCCAACAGCTAGAAATAACATCATCTACTCTCTACAATGGTACGAAGCCACAGGTTAAAACAGTCTTAATGACTTGGTCTCAGCATTATGTCCAAATGAAACTACAATATTGAACATGATTTGGTCAACTATCTAACAATGTGCAGATAGGTGCCAAATTCTGGTCATTTTGCAATGAAGTTCAATGTGTTTGTTTTAAAACAAATTCAAATAGCTAAAATTCTGAACATGATTAAACCAAGAATTTCTTGGAGACCTGGGCAAATGGGTAAACTGAAAGATTACTGGAGCATGTTCCATGAAATATTTGATGTTAAAGAGGTTGCCAGAAAAACTCAAACTCAATAGTTTAGCAAAAACAGAAGACAAAGTTTGCCTCGTGGAAGTGTAGTGATCATGGCTCTGAATTACAAGAGCATGTCGACGGCACGGTTGGTATTGTGGTTAGTGCAATGCGGTTACACCACCAGTAATCGGGACTGGGGTTAAAATCCTGTGCTGTAAAGAGTTTGGACATTCTCCCCATATGTGCGCAAGTTTTCCCCGGGGGCTCTGCTTTCCTCCCACCCTTCAAAATGGGTGTGGGGTGGGGGGGGGGGGGGGTTATAGGCCTATTGAGTGTAATTGGGTGGCAGAGACTCATGGGCCTAAAGGGCCTGTTACTGTGTTGTACATAGAAATAAAAAGTTAACATGAGCTAGCTTATCCAGAATTTAGAAAAGCCTCAGGATGAGAGAGGAAGGGCCCTGAAAGACATTTGATTGAAATGTTCACAAATGACAAGAACAAACAAGGATCCAGTGGATTGGAATCACTGAACTTCAGGGCAAGTCTAAAACCTAAGAGCCAAGTTAGAAATCAACAATTCTGCAGATAAAGATAGAAATTAAGAACGATCTTCCCTATACATTGTTAACTTAACTGATACCAATGGTTTTGATAAGCCCAGATATGAAGAATCAAAAGCTCATCCAGGCAAACTGTTTCTGAGGGAAAGCAGTCCATGTTTTGGATCAGGGCCCTACCTCAGGACAGTGTAAAGGTGGAGGAGTGGGGAATTCTCAAAGGGGAGGAGTGAAGCAAAAGGCAAGAGATGAGATGGAAATTGGCTCAAATCAGGCGAGAAGGGGTGTGAGCACTGACCACTAGCAGGAAATGGGGTTAGAACAGGACCTCATCACAATAATGTGAAGTAATGGGAGAGTAGCCTACCTGAAGTTGGAGAATTCAGTCTTCATCCTAGAGATTGCAAAGTGCCCAGGTGGAAGACAAGATGTTCCTTGTTTACATTGGGCCTCACTGTGCAGTGGAGGAAGCTACAAAGCAGCAAGTGGACTTGGGAGTGGGATTATAAATTAAAGTGAGAGGTAAATGGAAGCCCAGGGTCATCCCTGCAGCCTGAATAAAGCAATCCTCCAAACTGTGTTTGGTTTTCCGGTGGAGCGGAGGCCACATTGTTAAAACTGAATGCAGATTAGTTGCTTCACCTGGCTGGGCTCCTGGACGTTGGGAAGAGAAGCAACTGGGCAGGTGTTGTATTTTCTTTGTGTGCAGGTGCTGTGAGAGGTGGGAATACTCAGTCGGTGCAGAGTGAATGATCCCTGTGAAAATCAGAAAGGGAGGAAGGAAGGGATCAGATTTGAGCTGGTGGAAATTGTAGAGAACACATTGAATGGAAGGCTGAAAGGGACTGCTGGAGACAATTTTACCAATGAGATCTCTGGGCATACCAGCAATAGGTGACCATGTGAAGCCTGGAAATGACAAAGTTATAATCATACTTTAATATCAACATAAACTCTGGAACTTTGTATCCTTTCAACATTTGAAGGAGGATAAATAATGATTATAGAAACTCTGGAAAACGTCATTGCACCTTCTGAAGTGAAGAGTGACAGATCTTCCAGAACTCAACCATTGCAAATGGAACAAAATCTAAAAAAGTCATTACATTTAACTGTAGCTGCAGACCACCAGAATGGCAAGGTTCAAACCCCAAGAAGTCATCTTGAGGAATATGCAAAATCCCTAAATTTTGATTTCAATTGGTGGATATCTGAACATAATTTTTTAAAGGAATCTCAGTTTGAAACTCTGAGAAGCACCAAAGCAATAAAAGATTTGCTATGCTGTCAGTTAACAAAAGGGAATGAGGAACTTGTCTTTATGCACAGAATTCCAAAACACTCTCCTTTACAGATAGTTTGGTCTCACCTTTTGTGAGGACTTAATGTAGAACTAGGGATAGAGACAAAAAATATACATACCTAGTTACTGACTGATTTATCCACTTCATGCCAGGGCACAGTAAAGCCCCAGCAATCCTTCCTTTGTTCAGCACAACTTTGTGAACTTTGAAGCTGAGAAAGCACGGTCTATCAAACTACTGCTTCATGAGTGGCAAGAATCTAGATTTCTAATTTAGGATTTAAGACACATACACCAGATCCAAATTAAAATGACTCTAATCCCACTGAGATATTCCATACCCAAGTTTATACCGAGGCTGAACTTTTATCCATGACCTCACAGTTGTACCACAAAAATGCACACCTGTCGCTGTGTGCACAATCCAGTTATTGCAGCATGTAAACTGGGTGTACATCTGCATTGCTCTGTGCATTTGCACATCTGGGTCTGTCTGAAATTGGTACAGCCATGTGCTCCCAGCTGCCTCTGGTGAGCTGCTTCCAAATGGACGGTAAAGTCTTCTATCGTTCTGAGTTTCCAGATGCTGAGAGTGACGACTGTGCACAGATCTTCTTTCCACACTGTCATTAAACTTGAAAGCAGCAACATTTGTGCACAAACCTGAGGCAAGGGTGGAACAATGGCCTGAAGGCTTCCCTCCTTCAACAAACAAATGCCAGGCAGCAGCACAAGCTTTATGCTATTTGCAAGGTATAACTTAGATGGGGAGTTTTCTGAGTTGTTCGTATGTCATGAAGAACTGAAAGTCACAGTTAAGTAAATAATGAAACTCAAATTTATAACATAATTGTCTTCAGAGAATACAGTCAGAGAGAAGTGCTCATGTTACAAATCTGCAGATGCTAGAACCAAGAGAATAGGACAAGGAGGGAATAGGACGAGGAGGAGATCACCCAGTCCCACTTCGAACATTCAACATGTTGCTGGCAGATCTACACTGGCCTCACATCCTCTTGTGCCAGTTCCCCATAACCTTCAATTTTAAGTTCATTATTATCTGACTGTAGACACACAACCAAGCAAAACATGGTTTTATCTGATTTCAAATAGTTACTCATCTACTTGCATTGAATAATCCAGCCCCCACCACCCTCGGGGACTCACCTCCCTCCAAAAGGAGACATCAGTTTTACAATGACAGCACCTAATAGCCTGAGATTGTCTGATCTCGGAAGCTAAGCAGGCTCAGGCCTGGTCAGTTCTTGGAGGGGAGACCACCTAGAAACACCAGGTGCTGTAGGTTTCTGTGAGGGGCACTGGACAAAGCGGCGACTCTCTGTCTGCCTTATGGTAGACAAAAGTTAAAGAATTTTAAGTGTGTTACATTCTAAATGTGGTATTACATAACAATAATGGAACCTTTACCTTGTATCTTTTCTTGTGTAATGATGTCCCTTGTCCGTGACTCTCCCACTGGTGGAGAGATTCTCAACATTTATCCTGTCAGGACCCTTTGGAATATTGTTTGAATTTTCCTAAACTTGAAAAAAAATAAACACAATTTCCCTTGTCAGGACAACTATCTCAACCAAGGAATTAAGCCTGGTTAACCCCCATGGATGGACTATAATAAAGTAAAGGAACCAGAAAATACCATCAAACTCATTAAGATGGGCAGTTTCAATGATGCGGGAAAGAGACATTGCTTTGGGTTTGATAACATTTTGCTACAAAGATCATCAACCTGATAGTTTGATTTCATTTCTCTTTGGATGTTGTCTGACCTGCTCAAAATGTCTGTTTTTGTTTCACAATCGACATTACTTCACCCCTTTAGGCCATGTGTCACTAATCCCAAGCCCAGGAGGACATCTGAGGGCTTTTCTGAAACTTTTTTTGAAATTAATGGGCAAAATGGAAAAGGCCCAGTAGCAATTAGATCCTACTGCAAATTGCTAAATCTACTGATTCCAGGGAATAGGAGAATAGAGTGCACTACTGTCACCCAACCGATAAACAGTAAGGGTTTTTAGATGGCAGGAATGTAACGGCACAATCAACGAAATTTACTGTTACACGGGCAGCCTAAAAAGGAAAATGCAGGAATTTTTAGTCAATTTCTGCACTGCAATTTATCCTGCAGGACCCCTACTACCTTTCAGTCTAAATCGCACCGCAAAACTTGCCTCATGAATTCGACATCTAGCTGATGACTCAGGCCACGTTGCTCCATGTAAAAGCACTAGGACAAACATGCACAGGAATTTAAGGTGTACAGTGTAAATGACCACAAGGTGAGTTAATTTATGTTAAATCTATGAAAAATTTAACAAAGATTGTCTAAAAAAACACAAATTAAACACTTCTTCCACATCACTTGGGAGGCAGTTAACTGGGTGATTTGCACTGTTGGGTATGAACTTCATTGTGGCATAACTGGTGAATACAAGTTCAATTGTCTGGAGCAGGTGACACTGCACATTTATCTGACACTCACACACACCTTCTCTTCAAAAGACCCCTTTGCCTGTCAAAATGAATGCAGAATATTGAAAGGAAATTGGATGAGTCCTGTATAGAGTCACATGCCTTCCTATTCGTCCTTCTTTAATGATTGAGGGGGGTATCATGCATGTTTAAAAAAATCATTTACCAAACACAGAGAATGAGAAACAAAAAAAGGATACAATGATATTCCAAGGTCCAAGCCTTAACCAGTTTGGCCAGAATCCTTTGTACAGAGCGAAGAACCCTTCAGTCTTCCAGATCTAATAATGAATAAAACATTTTAAACAATATCTTAAACAAGAAAGTTTTGCAGATGCTGTGAATGTAGTAAATACACAAAAGTGATGGAGAAGCTCAGCATCCAGAGGAGGTAAAGATATATGGTCAATGTTTCAGGACTGAGTTCTTCATCAAAGTCTTTCTTCCATTTTACTTAAAATCCTTGTTCTATAATCCCAACTAAATACTTCAAACACTGAGCTATCTTCTCTAGTATCCTCCCTTCAACGTGTCCGGCCAAGGGAATGAGCATTCCCAGTTACTTCTCTCTCAAACACAGCGTGGGGGGGGGGGCGTGGCAAGATGGCGTAAGGATCAGACGTGCCTTCCAGTCCTCTCCTGACTCTATCTTATTGTTTTGTCTAGAAATGCCCGCTAAAATTCTTTAAAAGTTTAGATCATTTCAGTGCTGTTAATTTAACTTATGATGGTACAATTGGTGGAAAAGAGCAAAAAAAAAGACAACAGATCATCAAAAAACTACATTTTCCAAAAGTTCAAGTTTTGGAGCCTACCTACAGGAAAGACACCGGGACTCAGCGTGAAATGGATCCCAGGAGAGAAGTACAGTGTTCGGATGTAGAGCTCTATGTTACATCGGTAGAGCCCCCTAAAGAGGGCCCCAAACAGCCTTTAGAACAAAGAGTTACTCAAAGGCATTTGTCAACTGTAGAGATGGCGCTGCAAACTGCATCTTTTGAGATACAAGAACCTATACAACTTGATGTACTGGGAGAATTTAATACATTATGGACTGGGGAAAACCCCGGCCAGCGTCCTCCAGTCATTGCTGGAGAGGCTGTGGCTGGGGTTTCCACATGCAGTCATACTACAAGGAAGGCAACCAGAATGAAGGAAGGAATAGAAGATCCTTTGGAGAAGAAGCAGGAGTCTGTTGAGCCAAAATCTCTTCCAATTGAAAAGATTTTTGTGAATCTTGAATCTAAATTATCTTATACAATGCAGGGATTATTCAAGATTATGACTGAACTTGGTACTAGGTTTAATACTTTGGTGAAAATACATTCTCAACAGATGGCTGAGTTTGGAACTTTTAAGCTTGAAGTGAGAGATAAATTTAATTCGTGTGAAGAAGATATGGACAAAATACGGGATCAAGTTTTTGATGTGACCAAAATGGTCGAAGACTTACAAACTCAAAATAAAAATTTGGTGAAAAAGATTGATTATTTGGAAAACCAATCCAGACGGAACAATATAAAGATTATTGGTTTGCCGGAAGGTATGGAGGGACCAGGCCCAAGAAAATTTTTTACTGAATGGATTCCACAGGTGTTGGGTCAAGAACATTTCCCGGAAGGTATAATACTGGAACGTGCTTACAGAGCCTTGCGTAGAAGACCTATTTCAGGACAAAATCCAAGACCTGTTTTGGTTCGTTGCTTGAATTATTACAACAGAGAAATAATTTTATGAGTGGCTATTAGAAATGCACAACAGAGAAAATCACCCTTGATGATTCAAAATAATCGAGTTTTCTTCTATGCGGATTTGAGTCAAGAAGTTATGTTCCAACGACGGGAATTCAATCCTGCTAAAGAGTTGTTGTGGAAGAAAGGTTACAAGGCAATCTTTAGATATCCAGCTGTTTTGAAGGTTTTTCAAGATGGTTGCCAACCAAAGTTCTTTGATTCTCCAAAGGAAGCTATAGCATTTGCTCAAGAGCTGCCAATTACTCAGTTTCAACAGAGACATAGTCTGCCGCGATCTCTAAGGAGACAAGAGATGGAAGAAAAGAGCCGTGCTCCAAGAAGGAATGGTTGTAATGGTAACTCGGCTGTTGGAGCTGATTAAAAGAAGAGTTGTTCTTTTTTTTTTCCTAATGTTTTTTTAAAAAAAAATGGATATTAAATAAAAAAGGGATATTAAATAATGATGATGTTAGTTTAAGATGAAGTGAGAGTTGGGGGAGAGAACTGGATAGGCACTATTTCCTGAAAGTCATCTGCTACGTGTGAGTTATCTCACACCCATTTTTTTTGGGAGTTACCGCATTGCGTGGTTTAGATGGGAGGGGGTATTTTTAACCTCCTACCCGTTTTTTTCCCTCTTTTTTTGTATTATTAGATTAAAGAGTGAAGGGTTTTTTTTTGTTTAAATATAAAAAAAAGCATAAGTATTTGATTGTTTAAAAAACTAAAAATTAATGTGGTTTTTTTGTAAAGTTTATTCAGTAGATAAGGAATATCTGAAATTTAAATGTGAATGGGATGGATAAGTTTTTTTAAATATTTTTTCTTTAACTTTAAGGTGAAAGGAGTGGTAATTCTGGTGTATATTTATTTGGTATTTTAGTTATAGAACGAAGGGAATAATGGTGAAAGTTATAAATTGAATTGAACAATTCTTAATGAGGCTTGAATTTTGTTTGTGGTTTATGCTCCATTTGTTGAAGATATAGATTTCGTTGTAGATGTGTTTTTATTATTTGGATATCTGAATTTTAACGTAATGATTGGGGATATTTAAATGTGGTATTGGAGCTTTTATTGGATAACTATTCAAGAGTAAAAGGGAAAAATGGTGGAAGAGTACTAAAATTGAATTGTACAATGCTTAATGAGGTTTGAATTTTGTTTTAAGATGGTGGTTTATGTGACTAATATGATGATAGATGTGAAGTTAGTTGATATTTGGTGAAGGTTTATCTCTATAGAGAAAGTTTTTTTTTCATATTTTTTTTCATGCTACAATTTTTTTTAAGAATTGATTATTGTTTAAGAATTTTTGATAGATAATGCTACTAACTTTACTAATTTTTTATATTAAGTTTGAGTTAAATATATGTTTCATCTTAACTCCGTTTGTTAAATATATGCATTTAAGTTTGATTTAAATATGTTTTTTAAGTCTGATATCTTAGTATTAATTACTTTTCTTTTTGTTAGTATTTTAATCGGTTATGTTTTTTTTGTAAGTGGGTTTTTTTCTCATATATTATTAACTTTATTAATTCTTCACTCTTTATTTTGGGGGGGAAAGGGGGGGTTGGACTAATTTGAGTTGGGTTATTAATGTGTAATAATTATTGGGAAGGGTATATTGTATTGTAATTTTATTATTTTATTCTTAATTTTTTTTAATGTAATCCTATATGTTATTCATGTTATAAAATCTTAAATAAAGTTTAAAAAAAAAACACAGCATGGAGATGGAATCCTGGCCGAGAGTCTCCACTGACCACCAGCACAGTTATCTCATTCTGCTTTGCCCTGGTTTCCCTCAACTTCCTTCAGATTTTCTCAATCACCCACACACTTTACAGCAGCCAATTAATCTCCCAACCTGAACATCTTAGGAAGAAAACCAATGCACCTAGAGGAAATTGACTCGGTCACAGGGTGAATGCAAACTCCACACAGACAACACTCAATGTCGGGATTTAACCCGGGTGTTGCTGGAGCTGAACTAATGGATCTACCAGCTGCAACACAGTGCCATTGAACACAAATTCATCATGGTTCATCTCTCATCTCTCCCCCCTTCCCTCCCTCCCCACAAAAGAGCCACAGACAGCCCCTCACGTAAGCCAGGTCAGTCATCTTTGATTATTTTGTGTCAATCTCCGCATCTAGAAGGGGGTGCTTTTGTGGTATGCAAATCAATGATGTGGCTGGTAGGGCACATCCTAACCGTACACAATGTGGCTATCCTAGAGACAATTAGGAGAAATGTTAATGACCATTGGCTCCAAGTGGACAGGAATGAAGGAGTTCACTCAAATGTTTCCTAAGGAACCAGCAGACAGTAAGATTTTTTTCTTTAAATAATTCACCCTGGGAATCAGGTGGTAGGTTTAGTCAGATGTTCAGACCTTCAAAGTTTATCTGCAAGTTTATTATTAAATCAATGTTGGCAACATACTGTCCTGTTAGACTCACCTGCAGGAGGCCATTCAGGGTCCCCTTGTAAGGAACAGTGCTCCCCGAGACGGCTTTCTGGTTCATCTTGCGAGTTCGCACTACATCAACAGGATTAGAGGCCAAGGCACCGGCCAAACCACAGGTGAAGCTTGAACTGAAGAATCAATAAGTGGGAACATGAGAAAGGATTGAATTGCCTCGCAGCTTAACTCTCTTCTGATATTCAATGAGAGAGTGTTTGATTTGTGACTCACCATGTATCTACTTTTGGAATAATCTCCACACTAAATTCATACACCAACAGCAAAAGCCCGAGTTAAAGAGTCACATAGCTCAAACCACCATATCCATGCTGCCCCCTGAACCTGCCTACACCAAACCCATTTCGCTTTCCTTGGCTTGGTGATTCAAGCACTTGTCGAGATGCTTCTGAAATGTTTCAATATTATTCACCTTAATTTTCTCTTCAAGCATTTCATTCAAAACTCTATATAAAAAAAAATCCCCTCCAAACCTCTCCATGACCCTGTGCCATCACCTTTGACACCTCCACCATGAGAAAAAGTCCTTCCTAATATAGGTGACCCCTTAGCCTCCTGCACTCCAGAGAAAATAACCCCAGCCTATCTAGTCTCTCCTCATAATGCTCAAATCCAGGCCACGTCCTGGTAATTTCCACTGCATTCTCTCCAGAGCATCTCTAAAGTACCAGATACGTTCCTTCACTGTACCTTGAAAATCTCAAACAGCATTTAAATTCCAGGGAATGTAAGTGCTTCTGCCACTTCCTCTCAAAGTAATATTCTAGCACTACCTGCATCCCCAAGGGCATATCTCTTTCCTGCGATGTGGCAGGGGTTCAAGAACCAAAGCAGTAGCAAGGCAAGAGAAGCCTGATGAAGGGGTCAGGCCCAAAACATTAGTTATCCTTTACTTGCTAGGGATGCTGCAAGATCTGTTCAGTTTCTCCAGTATGAGCATGTATTGCACTCAAACCCAGCATCTGCAGACTTTCTTGTTTAACCAGCAAGGCAGAGGAGGAAATTGAGGCAAATATAAAAGTTTCCAACCTCTCATTGCTGCAGTCAGAGGTTCCCACCTGCTTCAAAAGGGCATCAATCATCCCGGTCGGTACCCAAGAAGAGTAGCGTGGGCTGCCTCAACGACGACCGCCCAGTAGCACTAACTTCTACAGTGATGAGATGCTTTCAGAGGCTGGTCATGGCCAGAATTAACATGCACCTAAGCAAAGATCTGGATCCACCTCAATTCACCTATCGTCACAATCGCTCATCAGCAGATGCAATATCGCTGGCTCTTCACTCAGCTCTGGATCATCTCAAAAACAGCAATTTATGCATATGGATGCTCTTCATCGACTAAAATTGGCCTTCAATACCATTATTTCATCAGTGCTGGTCGAGAAACTCAAACTCTAGGCCCCTGTACCCCACTCTGCAACTGGATCCTTGACTTTCTCATTGGAAGACCAGTCAGTATGAATTGGAAACGTCTCCTCCTCACTGATCATCAATACAGACACACCCCCAAGGATGTGTGCTTAGCCCACTGCTCTACTCGTTATACACCCACGACTGTGTGGCCAGGTACAATTTCAATCCTATCTACGAGTTTGCCGATGACACTACAGTTGTCGGAAGAATCACAAACAATGAGGAAACGTACAGGATGGCGATAGATCAGCTCGATGAATGGTGTAATGACAACAACCTTGTGCTCAACATTAGCAAAACTAAGGAGACGATTTTGGACTTCAGGAGGAAGTTAGTGGAACATGACCCAGTCCTCATCGAGGATTCAGTAGTGCAGAGGTTCAAGATCTTCAAATTCCTGGGTGTCAACATCACAAAGAAAGCTCACCAGCGGTTATACTTAGTGAGATATCAGGAGATTCAGTATGTCACCGAAGAGTTTCGTAAACCTCTGTAGGTGTATCGTGGAGAGCATTCTGGCTGTTTGCATCACTGCCTGGTATGGAGGCACCAGAAGGTTGTTAATCCGGCCTGCGACATTCCAGGCATCAGACTTCATTCCATCGAGGACATCTTCATGACGTGCACCTCTATCCCCAAAGACCCCACCATCCCCCAGGTCACACCCTCTTTACTCTGCTATCATCGGGGAAAAGATACAGGAGCCTAAAGACGAGCACTCAACAGCCATCAGATTCCTCTTAATTTTTTTATGGTAATGTTGTAAGATGGTTATAATATGCATGTTTCCACTCTGACGCTGCTGCAAAACATTGAATCTCATGACTTGTTCATGACAATAAATTCTGATTCTGAAGTTAAAAGTTCAGCAGGCAGGACAGGGAATGAGGAAAATCTGTTGAGACACTGAGTTTCTCCAGCATGTTTGTGTATTGCACTCAACCCCAGCACCTGCAGACTTTCTTGTTCATCCGTCATAGCAGAGGAGGAATTTGAGGCAAATATAAAAGTTAAAATGAGCAAGTACAATAAGCAGGACAGGGAGTGAGGAAAGTCTGCTAACTACCGTTTATTGCCAGAAAACAACAGTTAGTGTAACAATTCGCGCAAAACTATTACACAGTGCCAGCAACCCAGGATTAAATCCTTCTTCTGTACGAAGTTTGTACATTCTCTCAGAGTCTGTGGGGGTCCTCCACCTTCCTTCAAAAGCAAACAGGGTTTGTAGGTTAATTGGTGTATTTGGGTGGCACAGGCTCGTGAGGTGGAAGGGCCTGTTACCATGATGTAACTCTAAAATTAATTAAATAAGGCAGGTGAAGCTGGGGCATGGATAGGTATGCAGGATTGGGACATTATAGCTATTTCAGAAACAGGGTTGAGGAACAGGCAACTCAATGTTCTATGGTACAGATGCTACAGCGAGAGTAGTGAAGGAAGGTTGGGTCGGAGGGCTTGCAATATTGATTTGGGAGAACATCACGGAAGCACTTAGCGAGGATATCCCTGAGGGAATGTCTTATCAGATGATGGAATTTAGAAAAAAAGATCGCTTTGACAGGATTGTACCATAGATCCTTTAACAGCCAGCTGAAAAGAGAATGCAGATAGATGTTGAAATGATAGGGTTGTAATAAAAGTTATTTTAACTTCCCTAATATTGACTGGGACTGCCACAGTGCTAAGTAAGGGATCAAATGGAGCTAAATTTGATCAGTGTGTCCCAAAGGTTTTCTCAGTGTAGGTAGGTGGCCCTATTAGTCAGGGCACAACATGCTCTCCTCAGAGGAAAGGAGGTTGGACAAGTGACAATTGTTTTAAAACAACTAAAAAAAGATGGCACTAGTCCAAATTCCTAAATTAAGGCAAGATGAAGTTTGATAGCGAGACAGGAGCCATCATATGTTAAATAAGAAGTCTGCAGCTGGTGGAGAACTGGAACAATACACAAAAGAGCTGGAGAAACGCAGCAGGTTACGCAACATCCGTGGAAAGAAACGGGCAGCCAATGTTCCGAGTCTGAGCCCTTCACCAGTAATGCCAAGGATAGGGCAAATGCCTGAATAAGAAAGTGGGAGATGTAATGGATAAATATTGGGAGGAATTTGGTAAGATTAGTGGGTTATATACATTTTAAAACAGATTTTATTTGAAAGACTGAAGAATTCATATTCAATAACATTGCAGGATATCTGGAGAATGTGATACTCATTGCACATGTAGGTGATAACTGAACTGATGTCAGAACACAAACTGGCTACAAGTACCTTTCTGCAAAGTGCTCACAGAAAGATCACTCCTGGATTTTGTTTATCCAAGACAACATCTTGACTAAGGAGAAGAACTGTTGTTTGCTGGAGAAGGTGGGGTTTTTTGCAAGTGAGAGAGTCACATGGGCTTTCTGGCATTCTCAGTTGGAGAGAGAGAGGGAGAGAAGAGAAGCCGTCTCAGAAAATGACTGAAACAAGCCAGGCAGAGCTGATTGAAAACAGAGTTCCAGAGCAGTGGATGGCTGGAAGTGCTATCTGTCTGATGTTTCTCTTGGAATAAGAGAAATAGAAAGGAACTCTGTGATAGCTTGAAGAAAGAAGTTACCATCTGGAAAACCTGATGGGGCAAGTTTCATCAGTGAGACACTGACGTGGGGAGGAGTCATGTGATGGTAGGTGGCTGGTCAGGAAAACCAGCCCTCTCCAGAAAAATAGGAAAAAAGTTAGGAAAAGACAAAGCACAACAAAAATAAAATGTAAGAAATAGAAGATAAAGTTACAGAGAAGAGAAAGAAGATGGCACCCAAGAAGGAGAAAATAAAAACAACTGAAAAAAGTAAAAAAGTTGCCGGAGAAGAAAGAAGAAGGCCTTCCCTGCACGAAGGAACAGGGAGCTGTGGTGGCGAGGAGCGCCTGATCCCCGAGGTTAGTGCCTGCCCTGCAGAATCCCAACCTCCTGACCGGTGGACTTCAAAAATGGCTCTCAGAGCCAAACAAAAGTGCGCAGTGCGGAATCAAAGGAAAAAAAGAGGACACTGACGAGAGGGGAGCTCAGCAGAGGAACACGAACAGCTGAGAGACGCCCGACACCAGGGCGCTCAGCTGGAGGACGAGGAAGGCGACAGAGGAGGGAGCAAGGAAACAAACGAGGGAGAAAGACAGAGGGGTGACCGAGAAGAGGATCAACGACAGGACGCCCGACAGACAAGCAATCCAGGAGGGGAGGACCAGCAGCAAGAGACCCAGCAAGAGGAGGCCCGACAAAGAGACACAAGCAGCTCATCAGGAAAAACAGAAGAGACACACACAAAGAAGACAAGACACAAACACAGGTAGAAGAAGAGAAAGAAGACCAAGATCTTCACAGAGAAATAGAAGGTAAAACTGAAGGACAGAATATAGATAAAGCATTTTTTGAAGAACAAATGAGATCATAAAGGAATAGTTATCATTAGAATTTAGTGCAATTTAAAGGAAAATGAAAGCAGAAGATAAAATACAAAGTTTAGAACTGGTTATCATAGAAATAGGGAAGAGTGGGAAACGGCTGTAGAAATGGAAGTAAATGTCTTGAGAAAAATTGAAAGAAAGTGACATAAAAGTTAGAGGCACAAGAGTTGTTAGCTCAGAAAATTGATATGTTGGAAAATTATAGTAGGCGAAACAACATAAAAATAGTGGGCCTGAAGGAGGGTGAAGAAGGCACAGACATGAAGAATTTATAAAAGGATGGATCCCGAAGGTCGTGGGAATGACAGAAATGCAGGAAGAAATGGAAATAGAAAGGGCACACAGAGCATAGCTCCGAAACCACAGGCACATCAAAAACCAAGATCCATCTTAGTAAAATTTTTGAGATACACGACAAGAGAAAATATACTGGAACGGGCAAGGAATAAAGTTAGAGAAGATAATAAGTCATTGGAATACAAGGGTCAAAAACTGTTTTTTTACCCAGACATATTTTGAACTCTTAAAGAGGAGGAAGGAGTTTAATACAGCAAAAATGATTTTATGGAAAAAAGGTTACAAATTCATGTTAAGACATCCAGCCGTGCTCAAAATATTTATATCCAGGGAGCAAAACAGACTGTTCTCTGATACAGAGAAAGCACAAGAATCCGCAGAACGTTTGCAGGACAGAAGAAGAGATGAAAAGATGTAACAAGAACGAAGAACGGCGATAAAGTATATATAAAGATGTAAAAACAATGTATATGTAAAGAACTAAAGAGGGAAAGAGAAAGGAAGGAAGGAAGTAAGGGGGAAAAAAGAGAGAGCTTTGTTATATGTGTAAAAGAAAGTGTTTTCTGGGGGGGGGTTGGGCTGGGGCAGAGGGAATAACCGTCGCTGCAAAATCAGTTGACGCTTGCGAGCAAGATCGCAATCCAAATGGAAAGGGGAGTTGTGGTTGCCCAGCAAGGGATAAGGGGCAACTCAGAGAGGGGGGGAGCATTTGGGATTACTGGGTGTGGGAACTGTTGGGGTATTTTAAATGTGTTGTCGTACATTGAGTTTAATAAGGGAAAACTAAGAGATGAAGATGGGAAAAAGGGAGATGAAGGTGCGAGGAGGAGTAAGCAAGATATAAGATGGCCACATTGAATTATTTGACTATAAACATTAATGGAATACATAACCAAATTAAAAGGAAGAGGCTACTAAATTTATTGAAGAAGGAAAAAAATAGATATTGCATTTGTGCAGGAAATGCATCAAACTGAAGTGGAACATAACAAATTAAAGAGAGACTGGGTAGGACACGTAGCGGCAGCATCCTATAATTCAAAAGCTGGAGGTGTAGCCATATTAGTTAACAAAAATGTACCAATCAAAATAGAGGAGGAAATAATAGATCCAGCAGGAAGGTATGTAATGATAAAGTGTCAGATATACTTAGAATTTTGGAATTTGCTCAATATATATGTGGCTAACAAGGAGGATCAAAAGTTTATGCAGGATATTTTTTTGAAGATTGCAGACACAAGGAAATATATTGATAGGAGGGGATTTTAACCTTAATTTGGATCCAATGTTGGATAAAACTGGACAAAAGACAAGCAAAAAGAATAGTAACCAAATTTATGGTTAAATCAATGCAGGAAATGAAACTTATGGATATATGGAGGAGGCAACACCCAAGAGAGAAGGAATATTCATATTATTCGAGTAGGCACAAAACATACTCAAGGATTGATGTTTTTGTTGTCGGCCCATATTCAAGGGAGAGTTAGGAAAACTGAGTACAAAGCTAAACTACTATCAGATCATTCACCCCTGTTATTAGCAATAGAACTGAAGGACATCCCACCAAGAACATATAGATGGAGGTTAAACTCCATGCTACTTAAAAGGCAGGAATTTAGAGAGTTTATTGAATGCCAAATTAAAACATATTTTGAAATAAACACAGAATCAATGAAAGACAAATTTACATTATGGAACGCAATGAAAGCCTTCATTAGAGGACAGATAATAAGTTATGTAACTAAGATGAAAAAGTATTACAATCAGCAAATAGAGCAGTTGGAAAGGGAGATAATAAGTATAGAAAAGGAACTAGTAAAAAAGGGATGATATAACGAAAAGGAGAGAATTGGCGAACAAAATAAAATACAAAACATTACAAATGTATAAGTTGGAGATGATCATAATGAAAACAAAGCAAAAGTATTACGAACTGGGAGAAAAAACATAAAATATTAGCCTGGCAACTTAAAACAGAACAAGCTAAAAGAACTGTATTGGTATCAAGGAAAAACGACAAACAACAGAGATTAATGAAAACTTTAAGGAATTTTATGAACAATTATACCAAACTGAGAACAAGGGGAAAGATGATAGAGGACTTTTTAGCTAAAACTGAACTGCCGAAATTGCAAGAAGAGGAACAAAACAAACTAATAAAACCATTTGAAATAGAGGAAGTACAGGATATATTAAAGAGTACACAAGTTAATTAACAAATGTGCCAATATGGGAATGGGGAGTATGGATTTTTGTGGTTGCCCTTTGGGAGGTCCTTGCAATTGCAGCAGAGAGAAGGTACTCAATGAATCTCCCAATCTGCATCTTGTCTTCCCAAAGTAGATGAAGACACATCAGGAGTCCTGAAAACAATAAATCACCCCTGTAGATTATATTAAAGGTTGAATGAACCTATTAGCATGTAAAAGATTGTGTGGCAAGTGGGAGGCTTGGAAAAGTTAGATAGGGAGTGACATCTTGCCCTTCACTCCAACATGTTCTTGCTTGAGTGAAGGGCAAGACTAGCACAATAAGAAATCCTGGTTGATGAAGGATATTTAGGAAAAGTGAGGCATCTGTCAGGTATCAGGAACTAGGAATATGCAAATCTTGAGGTGAGTAAGTGATGCAAGAATACAATTAAGGAAATAAGGACGGCAAGGAAGGAGATATGAGAGGATGACTCTTTGCAGATCAAGTAAAACAGCAGCCTAAAAGATTTTGGAGTGAAACACAAAAGTCTGTAAATGCTGTGATTGTAGTAGCACAGAAATGCTGGAGGAGCTCACCTGGTCTCGCAGCGACCAGAGAAGAAAAAGACATTTAACCAATTCTTTGGGCCTGAGCCCTTCTTCAAGGTACAAGTAAAAAGCATGAAGGCACTTGAATTAAAAAGCTGGGAATAAAGAAAGGACAAGGGATGAGCACAGACCAATGGACAAAAGGTGATAATTAGACATGGACAGGAGAGGAAAGGTGAAAATTGATTGGGGGAAAGGGTGGAGAGAGACAGAGTTACAGAAAGAAAAAAATAGGGATGGTGGGGGGGGGCAGAAGGGATGCTAATGGATCTGGTTGGAGGGTTCCTAGTTGAAAGATGAGGTGCTGTTCCTCCATTTTGCAGTGGTCTCATTCTGGCAGTGCGAGACCATGAACAGACATGTCAGCAATGGAATGGGATGATGAATTTAAATGGATGGCCGCTGGGAGATCCACGCTATTGCGACAGAGCTGAGATGCCCAATGAAGCGATCTCCCAGTCTGTGATGTACTGGATGCAGTGAATGTACTGGATGCACTGGATGCAGTGGATGACCCCTGCAGCTTCACAGGTGAAGTGTTGTTACATTTGGAAGGACTGTTTGGGGCCCTGAATGGTGATGAGGGAGGAGGTGTGGGTGCAAGTGGAGCATCTCCTTCAATCACAGGGTAGATGACAAGGGAACAATCAGTGGGAAGGGAGGAATGGACGATGGAGTCATGGAGGGAGCAACCCCAACAGAAAACAGAGTAGGTGGCAGAGGGTAATATGTTGGATATGGAGGCCAGCAGGGTAGCAGGCGAGGACAAAGGGAACCATGCCACTGCTGCATGTGGGGGCAGAACGGGCCAGGGCAGACGTGTGGGAAATGGAGATGTGCGGGTGTGTGCCAAGTTGATGGCATCAGCAAAACCAGGTTTTTGAAAAAGGAGGACATCTCGGATGATCTGGCATGGAAGACCTCATCCGGGAACCAAATGCGATGGAGACATAGGAATTATGAGAATGGAAACCTTACAGGGAACAGGGTGTGAAGAGGTGTATCCGAGGTAGCTGTGGGAGTTGGTTGGTTTGTAGAAAAACTCTGTTGAGAGTTTGTCTCCTGAGATGTACACAGAGCTAGAGGAAAGAGGAGAATGTTTCTTGAGATGGACCAAGTGAATTTGAGGTCGGGCTGAAAGTTGGCAGCAAAGTGGATGAAGTCGACGAGCTCATCATAGGTGCAGGAGGCAGCTCTAAAGTAGTCAATGAGTAAGGTTGCCATCAAAAAGGCAGGCATAGCTGTGGCCCCATGTGGGTAGCCATGGCTACCCCTTTGACCTGGAGAAAGTGGGATGAGTCAAAGGAAAAGTTATTGAGGGTGAGGACAAATTCTGCGAGTTGGAAGAGGGTGGTAGTGGAGGGTGAAGGATCACAGATATAGGTGGGGAGGGACTGAACCGGGGTTGGGGGGAACAAACTAGAGATGAGATAAACTGATACAGTGGAACCCCCGATTTAACGCGACCCGATTTAACACAAATTCAGATATAAAGCGATGAGCCATTGGACTTGGGTTTTGAGCTGCCGCTAGGAGTGAGTATAAGTGCTTAGGGCTCGCGAGGACCTGGGGCTGCCGTGAACAGCAGGGGCTGTCAGTTTATTAAAAATTAATTTGTGTTTTAATTTCAACTGTAACTACAACTATTTATTGAAACCCCTGATTTAGCGTGAACCCACTTTTTTCACATGATTTTTTTTGGACCCAAACCATCACATTATAACAGAGTTCCCCTATACCAGGTCGGTGGGGCATGAACATGCAGAAATGATGGGTCTACCAGGACAATTGGGTTTGTCATTTTGGGTAGGAGGTAGAAACGGGCAAAGTGATGTTGGAAGCTGTTGAAGGTAGTTGACCAGAAGTGATGAATTCAGAGATAGTGTGTAAGTTTTGGTGGAGTCCTGCTGAAGGGGTTAGTAAGAGTTCAGGTTCGAATTTATTTTCTGACTGCTTAAGTACAACCTGATGAAACAAAGTTCTCTGGGCCTTGGTGCAAAATATGCAAAGGTATCTGACGGATATCATCTGACTTCAGCCAGACAGAGGTCAGTCCACAACAGCACCACCCTTGTCTGTGGGTTCGATGGTGAGGTTGTGATTACTGCAGAGAGAGTGGAGAGCAAGGCGTTCTGGGGTGGGGGGGAATAAATGAGTGGAGTGATGAAGTCAAGATGGTGAAAAGATTCCAAAAGATTTTATAAATATTAAGACCAAAGGCGTGACTCAATCACTAGGAAGAGAATAGATCCCACTGAGGATCAGTGTGGTCCTCTCCATGTTTGGTTCCAGGAAATGGGCAAGGACTTAAATTCCGTTTATGTTTACTGTACAGGTGATCATGGAAGTTCTTGAGTTCAAGAAAGAGAACAGCAGTGAACTGAAACATTTATGAAAGTGGTGCTGGCAGTGTGTGCCTGGACCTACAGGGCCTGACAATTGTAATTCATAAAAGATACTCAGGTACATGGATAAGAAAGGCTCAGATAGATATGGGTCAAAAGCAGGCAAAAAGGACTAAATGGGTAGACTTGGCCAGGATGGACCTGATGGGCCAAAGAGTTTGTTTGCCCACTGTAAAACTGATTTGTTTCCCCCTTAGAAAAAGAGACTGATGGGTGAATCAGAGATGTACAAAATTTTGACAGGCAGAGATGGGGTAGAATATTTTTCTCCTTGTTAGGGGTATCTGAAACATGGGGGATTTTAGAGAGAGTAAGTCTGAAGTCTGATTTATGGGACTTTTTTTATTTACACAGAGAGTGTATAGTATTGGGAACTTGGTGACATAGAAACATAGAAGATAGGAGCAGGAGTAGGTAATTCGGCCCTTCGAGCCTGCTCCGCCATTCAACGAGATCGTGGCTGATCTTAAAGTTCAGTACCCGTCCCCGCCTTCTCTCCGTAACCCCTAATTCCTTTATACCGAAGAAATGTATCTAATTTCCTCTTAAATATATTCAATGAACCTGCCTCTACTGCTCTGTGTGGCAATGAATTCCACAGATTCACCACCCTCTGGGTAAAGAAATTTCTCCTCATCTCGGTTCTAAATGGTTTGCCTATTATCCTTGAACCATGGCCCCGGGTTCTGGACTCCCCCACCATTGGAAACATCCCTTCCGCATCCATTCTGTCCAGTCCTGCCAGAATTCTATATGTCTCTATGAGATCCCCTCTCAATCTTCTAAACTCCAGCGAGTACAATCCCAAATTGCGCAATCTTTCCTCATAAGTCATTCCTGCCATTCCAGGTATCAGCCTGGTAAATTGCCTTTGCACTCCCTCCATTGCAAGAACATCCTTCCTCAGATAAGGTGACCAAAACTGCACACAATACTCCAGATGTGGTCTCACCAAGGCTCTGTACAGCTGCAGTAAGGTATCCTTATTCCTATACTCAAACCCTCTTGATATGAAGGCCAACTTACCATTTGCCTTTTTAACCACCTGCTGTACCTGCATGCTCGCCTTCAGTGACTGGTGCACAAGAACCCCTAGGTGTCTCTGCACTTCCCCATCTCCCAATCTATTACCATTCACAGAGGAGGTGGTGGAATCAGATATAATCACTTCATTTAAGAGCCATTTAGACCAGTGGTTTTCAAACTTTTTCATTCCACTCACATAAGTAATCCCAATGCCATCGGTGTTCTGTGATTAGCAAGTGATTGCTTAAAGTGGTATGTAAGTGGGAAGAGAAGGTTGAGAACCACTGCTCTAGATCCAATTGTTACTGAAATATTTTGCTTGAGAAAAATTGTCATTGGCCCATTTCCTTTGGAGTTATAAAACCGTGAACATAACGAGTCAATTAGGTACGATTAAAATAGTGGTTTTAAAATTTTTATTTTTCAAACTTTTCTTTCCACTCACATACCACTTTAAGTGACCCTTTACTAATCATACAACACCTATGGCATAGGGATTACCAGTACTTAAGGTAATATGTGAGTGGAAAAAAAAAGTTTGAAAACCACTGATTTAAGCAGACATTTGAATAGGCCAGGTTTTGAAGAATATGGACAACACATTAGCTGTAGATGGGCAAAACTATTTGCATGGAAATGGTGGCCGAAGGGACTCTTTCTTTGCTGAACAACTCGATGCAAAGGAACTGAAAGGCGGAATATTTTATAATCATTTAATTAGCTGAAAAATGCTATTAACGACAACACTTTTAATTTTCGAGTCAATGTGCTTGCTCTTACTCAATAGTTTTGTCAATTTTCTCGTCCCTTTAAAACACCTTTGGATAATTATTCAAGATTTTAAAAATGCCAACCATTGTTGGAGAAACTTACAGAAAGTGTGTGTACACTGTGTCTCCCATGAAGCCAGATAAAATTATGTATTTTTTTGTCACATCATAGACAGGCAACTCCACACCCACAACGATGGCTGCTCGCTGGGCCGTGAGGCTAACACCCTGTAAATAGCACAGAAAACAATGTTCGAAGAGCATACAAGCCACAACTCACAACACAAATAAGCCAAGGTATTTTGCAAAAACAGAATAACTCAGCCAGTTAAGCTGCATCTGCAGAAAGATAAACCATTTAACATTTCAGGTCAAAGATCCTTCAGCAGAAACGAGGGAGAGACATAGCGAGTCTATGTGGCAGAAAAGGCAAGAGATGGAACAGAGGGGATGTCTATGACAGGGTAAAATGATGGACAGCCATTGAGTGGAGAGTCAACTCCTTTTTCTCTGTAATGTTGTTCATGTTGTAAAGTCCAGTGACGTTGTATAATCTGGAATTAAGTGTTATGGGGAAAAGGCAAATAGTGGAGCATTGGGAAAAAACAGGTCACATCAGCCATGAGCTTATTAAATGATGGAGGCTTGATGGGCCAGAAGGCTGACTCCTGTTCCTATAATTTGTTTTTATTGTTGAGCAGGTCAGAAAATATAAAATGTAAATAAAAAGGGGGAGTGGAATGACCAGCATCATTGGTCAGTCCTGGTACAATAAGAGCATGTTAACTAAAGTTGGAGAATTCAATAGCCTTGCTGTCTGCCAACATAAATGAGGCATTGTTCCTTGAGTCTCGTAATGGTGCAGCAGTTCAGAGACAGAGAGGGGAGTGGGATGGTGAATGCATTCCACTCATTTGTTTTTGTCATGGTCCCACCTTTCATACTTTAACAAGAATACATTTATCAAAATTTTTCCACTTTAACACAGGACCAAACAGAGTGTACAAAGGTCCCTACTTCCTTATTACTTCTAAAACATTTATTAGAATACTTTGAGTTTAATCCTTTTAATTTATATGGAGTATAATAAAATTAATGTAGAAAATTATACTGTACCATTTGATATCTAACATTAATTGTATTTGTTACACTCTCTTGACACAATATTGATCAAACTTCTTGAATTTGTATATTTAGATCTTCTTCCCATCTTTGTTTTGATTTAAATAGTTCTTTTTCTCCATAGTATCTTGTAATTTTATATACATATTTGTAATAAATTTCTCAATAAATGTACTGGTAATTAAATATTCAAATTGACTCTGTTCCGCCAGTCTTAAACTTGCACCTAATGTCCTTTTTAAATATATTTTAGTTGAAAATATGAAAAAATTGTATGATTTGGTATTTCATATTTCTTTTTCATCTGTTCAAAAGTCATAAAAAACCTAAAAAAACAGTATTTCATTCTCTGTAACTTTTACTGTACCAAATATCAAAAAAGGATTATTCAAATTAAAAAGAATAAGCTGATTTTGTTTTAACAACTTCTTTGTTATTTGATAATTCTTAATTCCTCTTTCTATATGAATTTCATTCCATACCTTAAGCAAATGCTTTAATATTGGTACTTCTGTTTTCTTTTTCAATAACTCATTATTCCACTTATACAAAAAATAATCTGGGTTGATTTCTCCTATTTTATTCATTTCAATATGGACCCATGCTGTTTTTTCTCCAATTTGATAACAGGAGGACAAGAATTTTAATTGGGCTATATTGTAATCATTTTTAAAATGTGGTAATTTTAATTCTCCTTGTTCAAATTTCCAAGTCAGTCTTTCCAGAGTAACTCTTGGCATTTTATCTCTCCAAATAAATTTCCTAACATTTTTATTTAGCTCTTGGAAAATCTTCTCTGGTATAGGAATGGGTAATAATTGAAATAAATAATGTATTCTTGGAAAAATGTTCATCTTGACACAATTTACCCATCCTATTAAAAGTTATTGGCAAATCTTTCCATTTAAAAAAAAATCTTCAATATTTTTTAGTAGTGCTATGTAATTCAATTTAAATAAATTATTTAAATCTCCATCTATTTTTATTCTGAGATATTTAATTGCTTTTTGCCATTTAAATTTTGCCTTTTTTTTTAAACTTTGTGCATAATCCATATCAACCATCGGCATCACTTCACTCTTATCAACATTTACTTTATAACCTGACACTAAACCATATTCTACTAATCTTACATTTAATTTACACAATATTTCTGGTTTTGTTAAATAGACTATAACATAATCTGCAAATAAACTAATTTTATGTTCTTTGTTGTCTATCCGTTTATTGTTTGAGTATATTATTAAGACAAATTATGAAGATAAAATACAAAAGGATCCAAGAATATTTTTACTTGGTAACATACATGAAGAAGATGTGAAATTGAAGTTGGATAAATATGAAGAAAAATTTCTTAATATAGCAATTTCGGATTCAAAAAATGTGTAGCAGTGAACACTGAAATACATAATTGAACAATGTTAGAAAAAAAAATACTTATAAGTTAAGTAATCAGATTGGGAATTTTTTATAAGATTTTATAAAATTTGTTAATAAAAACCCATCCAAATCACTCACTCCTGTCAATCAGTAATACATCAAGAGAATATGATTAATATATAGTCTTGGTCTTTTCTTTTTCTCCTTGGGGGGAGGGGGGAAAATATAACATTTTTTGTATCCTCTTGTATTGAATAATATTAATTTATACATAGATAATACAATAATTGTTTGGTAAGTGATGAATAAAATTTTCCAAAAAAAAATTTACACAAGTCTTTTTTTTAAAAACCTTTTAGACCTTTCTTTAAAATTCTTATCAATCTCTGATTTAAAATCAACGACTGACCCAGGGTCACTTACATCCTTGGGTCTCGAGAATGATAACATGAAGTAAGAACCAGTTTTTTTGGAATTAGCTGTGAGCAGTTACAAGTGTGGCTGATAAACTGTTAAACTGTAAAGGCATTTCTGAAATTATAACCATTAATACTTACTCTCCATAAGCCTCTGGTGCCTTCTTGCTGGTAGATATTAATAAAATTACCAATCATACTTCCCTGACAAAGATTACTTTGAGCTTGCATTCGAATCTGAAAAAGAGATAAAACAAACAAAAATTCATACATGTCATACCAATCAAGAAAAGGACTAAAATTAGGGGTTGTTTTCCAAAGACAATTTCATCCCTGATAATGATTCACAGTATTCTGTCTCATTTCTTGATCCCAAAAGTATCATAAGGGTGTATTTAATGCATGTCTTCATGAACCATAGCAGAGAATACAAGAGCTGGGACATTATGTTACACCTTGACACAGACCTGGGAGAGACAGGAGTGGAGATACAGCATTGCTCTGAGAAGTTCAACCACTCGGTCCTAATGCTGACGGCTCCAGACAGGCTTTAAATGGCCTGTTAAAGGAGCCGGTGGTGTTTGTAAGTAAAATTCTGCAACTGATGGGTCTGTGCCCAAGATAGTGGTGCCTGTGCTTGGCAGAGGTAACAAAGGGTTCTAGTCTCTAGGGGAGCTGCAGACCAACATAGGTCACCAGAAACAGGAAGAACATCCCTCCTCTCTTCTCCCCACCCTGCCCGCAACCCCCCCTACCAACAGCTAAAATGCCATTATTTAATAAGGATGAGCCAGGCACCTGCAGATTAGTGAGCTTGACGTCATGGTATGGAAAATTGCTCTGAATGCACTGTCTGAAGAAATGGTACAGGAAGAGACTTGCGACATTTCAGAGACTCACGCCTTCTCAGAGCAATGCTGTGTCTCCACTCCCAACTCTGCGTCAAGGTGTAACATGATTTCCCAGCTCTTGTATTCTATGCCATGTCCATGAAGGCATGCACTGAATACACCTTTTATCCACCTATGCTTTTGGGATCAAGAAATGAGAGAATACTTGAATCACCAAAGCGCAAAAGGCCAAGAAAATAACATGAGTAACTGGGATTAGTAATTTAACAATTTAGACATGCAACATGGCCTTCTGGCCCATGAGCCCGTCCCACCCAACTACTCCAATTAACCTACAACCCCAGTACGTTTTAGAAGGGTGTGAGAAAACCGGAGCAACCAGAGGAAACCCACGCACATATGAGGAGAACATATTACAGACAGCGCAAGATTTGAGCCTGCACTATATGACTCCATAACAATTATAGCATGATGTTTGGATCAGAAATTTCCACAAACAAGGTCAGCATAAAAACCTTGATCATGACAAGATAAACACTGCAGTTTTCCCTCACATGGCCCAGCAACTGGCAATGGTTTCATCGAACATACAAATATATATTATATACAGATCATGGACAGAACAATATAGCACAGGAACAGGCCCTTTAAACCACAATGTCTAGCCATATAGTAATTTAAACTATACCTGACTCTATACCATTGCTATCCCTCTGTTCCCTGCTGTTTACATCTATTTAAACTACTTTTAAACATTGTTATCGTATCTGCTTCCACCACTTCCCTAGGGAGTGGGTCCAGGCACCTAATTCCCTTTGTATAAAAAAAAAATTGTCTTTTATCTCTCCTTTAAATTTCTGTCCCCTCTCACCTTCAACTTATGCCCTCTGGATGTGTCATTTCCACCTTGCAAAAAAAAAAAAATTCACCTGAAAATAAATTGGGCGCTTTGCCGTTAGTTCACCAATCCATGCAATACGTAATCTCAAGCAATCAGAAAATTCACTTATCTGGCATCTACCAACTCCTTTCTCGATCTCACCGATCTTTGACAAACCCACCAACACCCAGATACCTCGCCTCCACCTCTTGACACCATGTATCCTGTAAGGATTCTATTCCCTTCTCTCAATTCCTCCACCTCCATTATATTTGCTGCCAGGACAAGGTCTTCTATGCCAGATCATCAAAGATGTCTTCCTTCTTCCAACATCATGGCAACCCCTCCACCACAATCAACTCGGCCCTCACCCGCATATCCTCCATTATCCATAAATCTACCCTGGCTCCCTCCGCCCTCACATGTAACAATGACAGGATTCCCCTCATCCTCCCCTGGCACCCCAACAGCCTCCACCATTTTCGGCACCTATTACGTGACCTTGAAGACACATCTTCCCTTCTCCACCCCTCCCTGCCTTCTGCAGGGATGGCTCCCTCTGTGACTCTCTCTTCCACTTTTGAATCTTCAGGAGTCATTTCATGCAACCAATGCTCCTGTTTTGGTCTTGTGTACATGGTAGACATTGAACCCAGACTAGGACATGGCTTTGTTGTGCAGCTCGGCTCTGTCCACTGCAATAACGGGCATCTCTCAGTGGCCACCAATTTCAATTCCCCACCCCATTCCCTTGTCAACACATCTGTTCACAGTCTCATGCACTACCATACTGAGACCACCCACGCATTGGAGGAATAACGTCTTGTGTTCCTTCTGGCCACCTTCCAAACAGACGGAATTAACATGGGCTTGTCTGATTTCCGTTAGACCCACCCTCCATCTTTCCCAATGTCTCCTCTCCTCTAACCTGTCTCTTTCTCTTTTCCCTAAATCTGCCTTCAAAGACAAAAACATTCTCCCTTCCCCTATCAATTCCCATCTTTCCTGTCTTCCTATCCATATCCAATTAACACCTTTTATCTTTTAGTCTATTCCTTCCTTTCCCCATTCTTCCCTTCTCCCCAGCCATTTTATTCTGCTGCCTGCCTCCTTTTTATTCATACCTTGAAGAAAGACACAAGTATTTTTACTTCTTATCGACACTGTGAGACCTGCCAAGTTCCTCCAGCATTTCTGGGTTTTTACTATAATCACAGTATCTGCAGACTTCCGTTTTACTCAAATTAACTTGGTCCATCTTGAGCAACACTCAATCTTTCCCAATCTCTCGGTCTCCATCTCAGGAGACAAATTCTCAACAGACATTTTTACAAACCCATCAGCTTCCACAGCTACCTCAACTACACCTCTTCACACCCTGTCCCCGTAAGGATTTTATACATTTCTCGCAATTCCTCTGTCTCTATCACATCTGCTCTTAGGTCAAGGTTTAAAAGGACTGGATGATCCTTGTCCTCACCAAATATTCCACTTGCCTCTGCATCCAACATAATATCCTCCGCCATTTTCACCACAAATTAAATGAGATAGGCCAAAGTCAGCATGGTTTCCTGAAGGGAAAATCGTGCCTGACAAACCTACAGCAATTTTTTGAGAAAACCACAATCAGTGGATGTTGTAAGTTTGGATTTTCAAAAGGCCTTCGACAGGGTGCAACACATGAGGCTGCTTCACAAAATGACAACCCACGACATTACAGGAAGTAGACTAGTGTGGGTAGAGCATTGGCTAATTGGTAGGAAACAAGAGTGGGAATAAAGAGATCTTATTCTGGTTGGCAACAGGGGTCAGTGTTAGGGCCACTCCTTTTTACATTGTATGTTAATAATTTAGATCACAGAATAAATCGCTTTGTCGCTAAATTTGCAGATGATATAAAGATAGCTGTAAGGGCAGGTAGTGAAGAGGAAACGGGGAGGCTGGAGAGAGACAGAAAGATTAGGAGAGTGGGGAAAAAAATGCAAATGAAATACAGGTACACAATCCTTTATCTGGAACCCTTGGAGGACAGCGTGTTCCGAATTTCGGATTTTTCCGGATTTCGGAAAGACAAATTTAAGCCAACCTTAATTGTGCTGCTGTATCCACCCCCAACCCTTTCCAGTTGCACTGCCATCTCCCCACCCCCCTTGCCTGCCTGACTCGCGCTGCCAGTCTCTCCCCCTCACCTGCCCGCCCATCGCTGCCAGTCTCCCACCCGCCCGACTCGCGCTGCCAGTCTTTCCCCCTCGCCCGCCTGACTTGCGCTGCCGTCTCTCTCCCCACTTGCCGGATTTTGGAGCTTTCCGGATTTTAGATGTCCAGATAAAGGATTGCGTACCTGCATAATGCTAGAATGTGTGCAGTCATGCACTTCAGCAGAAGGAATAAAAGGGCAGACTATTATTTGGATGGGGAGAAAATTCAAAACTCAGAGGTATAAAGGGACTTGAAAGTCTTCACGCAGGATACCCAAAAGGTTAACCTCCAGGTTGAGTTGGTGGTGAAGAAGGAGAATGCAATGTTGGCATTAATTTCTAGAGGCATAAGATACCAGAACAGGGATTGGATATTGAGGCTTTATAAGGTACAGTTTTAGGCTCCTTTTATAAGAAAGAAGGTCTTGACATTGGAGAGGGTTCAGAGAAGATTCACAAGAATTATTCCAGTTTCTTTTAGCCCACCCCCTCCCCGTCTCTCCCCTTCTCCTATTCTTATTTCTGTCTCTCTTCCCTCTCTTCCTGCCACCTTTCCACTTGCTCTGTATTCAAAAGCCAAACCTTCCGCCAATCACTTCTCACTTTTCCTCTCCTACCCATGACCAATGACCTTTTGTTTGTGATCCATGCTGCTCCCCCTGCTATTTCTTCCCTTCTCCCCAGCCTTTTCTATTTATGCACCCGTCTTCCTTTTGCTCAGACTTTGAAAAAGGGCTCAGGCCCGAAACGTTGGTTATATGGCTTTACCGCCTATGGATACTTCAAGACTTGCGGAGTTCCTCCAGGAATTTTGTGTTTTTACACTCCCTAGTTACCCTCATTTTAAATGCATGTGTAAAATGCCTTGGGATCATCTTTAATCCTACTCGCCAAATATGTTTAGCCTTCCTGATTCCCTGTTTAAGTTCTTTCCTGCTTCTTTATATTCCTCAAGGGCCAAGTACAATTTCAGCTTCCAATATAGAACACTACAGCACAGAAACAGGCCTCTTTGGCCCTTCTAGTCTGTGCCAAATTTTTTTTTGCCTTTTTCCACTAATCTGCACCCAGTCCATAGCCCTCCATACCTCTCCCATCCATCTACCTGTCCACATTATCATCCAGATCATTGAAATAAATGACAAACAACAATGGTCCCCGCACCGATCCCTAAGGCACACCACTAGTCACAGGCCTCCAGTACGAGAAGCAATCATCCACCTCTACTCTCTGGCTTTTCCCATCCAGCCATTGTTGAATCCAGTTCACCATGAACCTTCCTGACTATTCTCCCATGTGGGATGTTGTCAAAGGCCTTCCTAAAGTCCTTGCAGACAACATCCACAGCCTTTCCTTCATCAACTTTCCTGGTAACCTCCTCGAAAAACTCTTTAAGATTGGTTAAAACAACCTATCATGCACAAACCGACCCTCCCCGTTCTATCACAGCTAAACCAACAGAAGCCCGCAATGTTGAGCTGCCAGTTCTGCCCCTCCTGCAACCAAGTTTCACTAATGGCCACAATGTCATAAATCCATGTGCCAATCCACACTCTAAGCTCATCTGCCTTTTCTACAATGCCCCTTGTATTGAAAAAGATGCACCTGAGAACATTTCCACCAGGTACAACCCGTTGACTTCAAACAGTGCAGGAAATTCTCAGATCATCTACCCTCCTCCTGCTTCCTAAGTGTGATAGTGTCCCAGTAACTCCTGTTTATCACCCCCTTTGCCTCCCAATGATCTGGAGTTCATCCAATTCCTTAACTTAGCTTGTTCGGAGCTACAGCTGGATGCACTTATTGCAGATGACATCATCAGGGATACTGCTGACTTCCCTGATGACCCACATCCTGCAAGAGGAGCATTCCCCTGCCTTGGCTGCCATTCCCACTGTTTACAACTAGAGGAACAAAATATGATATCTAAAACCTGCAGTTACTTGTGCCCACCTGCTGAATCCTTTTTGTTCTTTGAACAGGGTGGCCCTTTCTTATTTTAACTCCTACTATCCCTTACCTCTTCTCACTGAAGCCTGTTGAGCCAAAGTCTTACCACTCTGTCGATTACCTTTTTCTTTTTGACTACATTTGTAATATCTCTGGTCATCCAAGGTTCCCAAAACTTGCTCCTTCCCATGTCAAGAACTAATTGAAAAAGTACAATTGTAATTATCCAAAATCGAATTTTCCGAAATCCTCATTTTTTTCTGGAGCTGAACTGACCTCACAGGTTGAAAAAAAATTCACTCAGCTTGAAATGAGAATGACAATTGTTCTCATTTCAGGTAACTCCCTCTCCTCTCTCTTTCCATTTCTTCTTTACCTTCACCTATTGACTTTTCTCTCCAACTCTCCCCCTCAAACTGCGTGCCACTGTCTCCTAGCTGCAAACGGTCAGAAGAATCCCTTGTCCCGGCATCAACAAGGAAAGGGGTTTCCCAGACAGGAGCGGGGTCCTTGGACTCGGTGGTGTTCCTTCCCAATCCCTCCTATCCCCTTCCCTCCTTCCTTGGCACAGCAGAACTCCCAATGCCGACTCCAAACCTTCCCGACCTAATACTGTACACACACAATGGACTCCCCAGTGTGAGTGTGTGGTAGGCCTAGGGGAGGACTTGGATGTCAAGAGCTCTGGTGTCCGGGGAGTCAGGAGCCTACCGACTCACCAGTGAGTGATCTACTGACCCAGAAGCCTCTCCGGGATTAGCGGCTGCGGTGGGGACGTGCTGGGGATTGGATTAGCAGCTATTGGAAGGCCTTGGTGATCGGCGGTGGCGTTGCGGCCAACATTTTTTGGTGAGAATTAAACATTTTAATGCTTAAAAAGCCTTCCCTTGCTGTTTGTTGTTGTTTGATCATTGATACAAGTGATTTACTGTTGCTACTGGACTGTTTTAAAAGAAAAGATCAGTTATCTGTAAAAAACTGTTTATCCTACATAGGCCCAGACCCAACCATTTCAGATAATCGGAGTTGTACTGTAGCTTCAAGATTCAGGGCAGTATATTCAGGACAGAGATGAGGAGAAACTGCTTCTCCCAGACAGTAATGAATCTGTGGAATTCTCTCCTCAAGGAGGCAGTAGAAGTTGTCTAATTAAAAATATTCAAGACACAGATATACTTTTGAAGAAGAGGAATTAAAGGTTATGGGGAAATAGTAGGTAAGTGGAACTGAGACCACAGCCAGATCAACCATTATCTCATCTTATTGACCACATGCCAGATGGTCAACTCCTGCTCCTATTTTTGATTCTTCCACGAAGATGTCAGCCCTGGATTCTGACCATATGTCAGATATGGACTTATCCAATAGTAGCTGCTGCCAATGTATTCTCCCCATATCCTGTCTCATGCTGTTGTGTGTGAAATAAATGAAAGACAACAGAGCACCATCACAACTCTCAAGTCCATCACAGGAGTATATTCTTTATGCTCAAGTAGAAGTCATTTGTTTTTACATTTTACTCGGAAGGCAACAGCACCAACACATCTGCCCTTCTTTAGGATTATGATGTAGTGTTAGCCTAGATTATGACCTCAAGCCTGACTGAGGTGCAGTGACAGACAATTTTAATGCTCTAGAATTTCCTCCAAAGTATTTACTGAACTTGTGGGAAACTGAAGCCTTTCGAAATTCAAGGGACAAGGTAAGTCTCCGTGCAGCAAGTTATCAAGAAAAGGAAATTTGTTGCCAGTTACAAGATGTCAGCTATTTTCAGTCTCTCCCTCCCACTTTGATCTCTCTAGCTGTACAGTAGGATTCGGTCACAGCCCGAGAGCTAAACAGTACCACTGTCCTTCGTTTCTTCCTCCACAACTATTCCACTGAGACAGCAAAGAATTGAAGAGCAAAATGTGTACTTTCAACAAAAAACTACCTTCTCTCCATGCGACATTTGCAGGCTCAATACAAAGGAGGTAAAATAGAAAAACAATACACACTAAATTTTGACAATGTTCGAAGAACTTTGCACAAACACTGGAGGATGGGTTGTGCCCGAAGCCTAACAATTGCATAAAGGATATTATCTATCCAAAGGGGGACTCTGATTATGGTTCCTTGTTGGAGTTGGCATGGGATTATAGGATAATCATGGAGAGATAAAGCATGGGAACAGACCCCCTGACTTATCTAGACTATGCTGACCATCAAACACACATTTACACTAATCCTACATTAAAATACCATCTTCTCCCTCCATTAGTTACAATTCCCTCAGTTTCTACCATTCACCTAAACACTTGGGGCAATTAACTGCAGGTAATTAACCTATCTCCCCACACATCTCTGAGATGTGGGTGAAGATCAGAATGCCAGAAGTAAACCCACACAATCACAGGAAGATACAAACTCCCCACTAGAAGTCAGGGTTGAACTCTGGTCTTCGGCACTGAGGAAGCTCTTCCAGAACAGAACAAATTTCTTACCCTTGGAATTTCCATGATGACTTTCTTCTGCTTCCAATGGCAGCGTAGCCTTTCTTAAAAAGACTGCACAGGTTTTCTCACTGGCAGCAGCTCTCCTAAGGTATATGGTAGCCTGGGAGTTATGTTTGCACAAAAGCAGTGTCCAAATTTCATCCAACCCACCAACTTCTGAAATCGTAGATTAAGATTCAACCAGATGTGTGTTACTCAGAATACATTTTAGAAAAGCCACCACTGTACCTTCAGAACATCTGTCGGGTTTGCTATCGAGGATGACACTACTCCAGCAATAATCCCACAAAAAACATTGACAAGGAGGGCTTCATCTGCAAATTGAGTACACTTGCATGAGTGGAAAGGCAAGCAAAATCGCAGAAGCAACTTAGAATTTATACAATAATGGTAGAAACATCAATAAGCATTACGAGAATAAACATTCTTACACAATTTTACAGCAAACACCATGCTGAATGCTTACTTTGCATTTGGAGTTGACAGCATTAGCAATGGGCATCTCAGTTTTTTTGAATTTTAGAGATAAAACACAGTAACAGACCTTTCTGCCCTATGAGCCTGCATTGTCTAAATACGCCCATATGACCTCCGACGGCTGTGGAATGTGGGAGGAAGCTGGAGTACCCAGAGACATACAAACTGCTTACAGAAAGCAGTGAATTCAAACCTGGGTTGCTGGAGTTGTAATAGCATTGCCTCAACTGCTACACTCAGCATGCCACACTTTAATCAGAAGGAATTTGTACGGGTTTGGAATCAAATGCAACATACTTATTAAGGATGCCAATGAGAAGCTTGGTGAACCATTATCACTTTACAGTAAACAAAATGCTTTCATTGAAAATAACAATGACCAGCAGTGCATTGGGAACAGATGCTGAAAAATGGCCACAAGCCATATCTGGCTGACAAATATCATTACATATATTCTTAATCATTATTATTATTATTATGAAGGAAATTAGAATTTCATTCTCCAATTTATTTCTCACCTATATTTGGATGATTTAAAAGTTTTAAATCAGAACATTTGATCAATTTGTTCCTTTCTCATCAATGACTATCCATTTCCATCCCAGACATGAGAAATCAGTCACAGGCCTGTGCATCACTTTACGGACCGAACAGATGGCAGGGGTGTGGCCCCTGTCGTGCTGGAGACTTGGGTTCAATCCCAACCTCTGATGCTGCCTATGCCATGTTTGCACATTTGCTGGGGCCATAGGATCAGTTTCCTCCAGCAGCTCTAAGTTCGTCCCCACAGCCCAAAGATCTGGAGATTGGCCACTCTAGATTAGATTTCCTTCATAGGAGAGAGGTCGAATCTGAGGGGAAGTTAATAGGGAAGTAGGGAGGAATAAAACAATATTAACATCGCATTAATGTAATCATATGAGTGATTGGGAGTTCCTCAAGGATCTGTTCTGGGAACCTTGCTCCTTGTGAATTTTAGAAATGAAGAAGTAAGTTTGAGGAAGGTATGAAGGTTGGAGGTTGTCGTAGGTTACAACAGGATACAGAGTGGGGCAGAAAAGTGGCAGACGGAGTTCAATCCTGATAAATGTGAGATGCTGCATTTAGGAAGGTCAACTTGAAGTCAGAGTACATGGTTAATGATATGATACTTAATAGTGTGGAAGAACAGGGGGGCCTTGAAGACCAACCAGATCCATCAAGGTTGCCGCACATTATTCAGGGGATTGAGTTCAGGAGCCATGAGTTGACTAGAAGTCTATTGGGGCCTCAATGTGCAGGTTCAAACCTGCCAACTACAGGAGCCTGTCCACCCAATGTGGGTGTCATTTTAATGGGGGCGGGGGGGCGGGGTTAGCACAATGCTGTTACAGTGCCCATGACCCAGGTTCGAATCCAAAACAGTTTGGCCCCTGAATGGTGTTGAGGGAGGTGGTATGGCCACAAGTGAGGCACCTCCAGCGGTGGGGTAGGTTACAAGGGATCGACATGCAGGAAAGGAGGAGGGGATGTGGGTGTCATGAGAGATTGGTACCTGCAGAAGGTGGCGAGAGAAAGGAAGAGGTATTTGGTGTTGGGATCACGTAGTAGGTGGTGGAATCACCTAGCGGGGGTGGAAATGGCAGAGGATGATCTCCAAATCCAACATATCCCCCATCTTTGTCTCCTCTAGCTCTGACTCTCTCCTCTTTTTCCTATCTTCTTTCAGAGCCAAAATCTACACCCTTCTCATCATAACCAATTTATATCTTTAGCCTGTTGCTCTGTATTCCTCCTCCTCCTCTCATTCTTCCTTTTTTCCAGCATTTTAATATAAGCCCCCTGCTCTGCATTTTTGCTCACACCTTGAGGAAAGGCTCAGCCCTGAAATGTCAGTAATAAACCTTTACCTCCTATGGATGCTGCGAGAGCTGAGTTCCTCCAGCATTTCTGTGTTTCTACAACAATCACAGCATCCACAGTGTTTTACACATGAAGGGAGATTTCCTGGTTGTAGCATTTTGCATGTCTGCTGTCCTTGAGATATGGCTTGAGTCAATTAACTCTGCTGCATCAATTCCCATTGATTCTCCCCCCCACCCCCCAGCTCTCCTTGGACTAAGGGTGTCTTTTATCAAGGTTAGTCCACGTATCTGGAACTCAGCCCTCTAGTTTGGACATAGAGTGGAAGAGGTCTAGTGCTAAGTGAAATAAAAACAGAAAATATTGGAAATCTCAGCAGGTCAATTAGCACCTGTGGAGAAAGAAAACAAGTAAACCTTTCAGGTTAATGATCTTTCCTCAAAATGGTTGTTATGAAATGTCACAGACCCGAAAGATTAACTCTGCTTCTTTCATCACAGATACTGCCTGACATGCTCAGTACTTCCAGCATTTGCGGATTTTATTTCAGGTTTCCAGCATCTCAAGAGTATTTCACAGCACAGAACAGATTGTTCGGCCCAACTGTTCCATACTGACAAAGTTGCCTACCTAAGCTAATCCGATTTGCATGCTTTGGTCCTTATCCCTCTAAATCTTTCCTATCCAAGTAGCTGTCCAAATGTATTTTGAACGCTATAATTGTACTAGGGTCTACCATTTCATCTAGCAGCTCAGTCCACAAATCCATCATCATCCATCATCTTCCATCTTCTAAGTAAAAAACGTGCCCCTCAGATCCCCTTTAAATCCTTCCCCCCTCTGTCTTCAAGATTCCCCAACCAGAGGAAAAAGACTATTATTATTTATCTTATTAATACCACCATGATTTAGTATCCCTTATACGATTTAGTTACTCTAATAAGTAAGGCATAAGATATGGACCAAATGTGGGCAAATGAGTTAGTAGAGCTGGGCAAAAGGATCCACATGAATTTAATGGGCTGAAGGGTCTGTTTTTGTATTGTATGATTCTGTGACCAAGCCTCCACCACTATTGCCTGGATGCTATCTAATCCCATGGACTTTATTACATGCAATGTTCTCACTTGTTCCTTGCTATTGTGTAGATTGAATTGGTTGATGGAGATCACAGAAGGAACCTTCCAAGATGCCTAAATGTATCAGCCTTGCCTTTAGCATCCACATTAGGCAGACCTCTCAATGGGGGAGTATTTTGGTGATTTTGGTGAGTGACCACAAACCACTCAGCTTCAAAAAAAGCTATGAAAAAGGATAAAAAGTCAAATTGGGAAAGTGCTTAACTTTCTTTGGCTTGGCTTCGTGGACGAAGATTAATGGAGGGGTAATGTCCACGTCAGCTCGTTTGTGGCTGACAAGTCCGATGCGGGACAGGCAGACACGGTTGCAGCGGATGCAAGGGAAAATTGGTTGGTTGGCGTTGGGTGTTGGGTTTTTCCTTTGTCTTTTGTCAGTGAGGTGGCTAATTATGAAAGCACAGATGTAATGTGGAGGAAGTTCAGGGACTACTTGATAAGGGTTCAAGATAGGTTTGTTCCACTGGGACAAGGAAAAGAGGGTAGAAAAAGGGAACCGTGGCTGACAAAACAGATCAAGCAACTAGTCAAGAGGAACAAGTAAGCATATATTAGATAGAGGAAGCAGAAAATAGGAAGGGCCCATGAGAAGGATGCGATATACCCAGGCTGCCGTGGGAAGTGAGAAAAGAGATAGCTGGGAAAGTAGCTATGATCTTTGAATCCACTTTGGCCACAGAGGAGGTGCTGGAAGATTAGAGAACGGCAAATGAATTCCCCTTGTTTAAAAAAGGTCATAGGGAGAATTCTGGTGAGTCTTGCGTCAGTGATGTGCAAACTAATGGAGAGGATTCTTAAGGATAGTTTCTATGAGCATTTGGAGAATTACAGTCTAGTCAAGGATAGTCAGCATGGCTTTGTGTAGAGAAGGTCGTGCCACACAAGTCTAATTGAGTTTTTTGAGGAGGTAACAAACTGATGAGGGTAGGTTGGTAGATGTGGTCTACATGGATATTACCAAGGCATTTGACAAGGACCCCCACAAGAGACTCATCCAGAAAGTCATGAGGCACGAGATCAATGGAACCTTGGCTATGTGGATAAAAAATTGGCTTTTAGGAAGAAGGCAGAGAGTAGTTGTGGAAGGAAAGTATTCTGCCTGGAGGTCAGTGACTAGTGGAGTGCTGGGACCCACCCTGCTCTCTGTGATTTTTATAAACGACCTGGATGAAGAGGCAGAAGGATAGATCAGTAAGTTTGCAGATGATATGAAGGTTGGAGAAGTTGTGGATAGAGCTGAAGGTTGTTGAAGGTTACAAGAAGATATAGACAGAAAAGTGCCAGATGGATATCAATCTGGATAAGTGTGAGGTGAGGCATTTTGGAAGTTCAAATCAGAAGGCTGAGTACAGGGTTAATGGTTGGTTACTTAAGTGTGTGGATGAACAGAGGGACCTTAGGAGTCAAGTCCATATATCTGTCAAGGTCGTCACATAGGTTGATTGGATAAATAAGAAGACTATGGGATGCTGGGATTCATTAACAGGGGGACTGAATTCAGGAGTAGAGAGGTCATGTTGCAACTCCACAAATCTCTGGTGAGACCACACTTAAGAGTATTGTGTTCATTTCTAGTCACCTCATTAAAGGATGTGAAAGCTATGGAGAGGGTGCAGATGAGATTTACCAGGATGTTGCCTAGATTTGGAAACAAGTCTTATGAGGCAAGATTAGCAGAGCTGGGTCTTTTCTCTTTGGAGTGTAAAAGAATAGAGGAGACAATAGAAATCCAAAAGGTTATGAGAGGCACAGATAGGATAGACAGCCAGCACCCATTTCCCAGGACAGGATCAGCAAACACCAGAGGACCAAAGTGAAGTTTAAGGGAGACATCAGGGGTGGTTTTTAAAAAAAAAAAATTATACAGAGTTATGGGTGCCTGGAATGCTGGTGGAGGCTGAAACACTGGGGCAAATTGAGACCCTTAAACTGACACATGGATGAAATAAAGGGCTATGGGGTAGGCAGGCTTAGTTTTTTTTTAAGGAATATATGGGTCAGCACAACATCAAGGGCTTAATGGCCTGTACTGTACTGCATTGTTCTATTCTGGGTTCAATTATAGATGATGTTTCGGAACCAACTTCCACTTCTCAAAATGTTTAATTACTTCCTGCTATTCAGGATTGCAGAATTAATCTAATTAATTAATTTTGAAATCATTTAACTTTGCGTATCACTCACTAGACTGACTTGCAAGCAGTTTGAAGTTGTGGCTTTGTTAAGATGGGTGAAGTGCCATCTTTTAGCTCCCAGTCACAGTGCCATATTGGGACCTATTCAAAGGAATAAATGTTGTTACAATGCTGCTCCAATGCAGCTTTTGGGCATTGCCATTCTCAATTACTCAGCATAGTGTTCCTGTGCTGTCCTTTAAGGTAACAAAAAATCATAAAAATCCTCAAATACAAGTATTCTTTCCTGCAAATTTAACCAAGTGGAAAATAAATTAATCTATCCCACTAAAATTCTACATTTATAGTGCTGGCATTATTGTAGAGTTTTGCTGAATTGCATCCAGCGCTCCCAGTCATGTGCAAACAATCAGTCCCCAAAATAAGCAGGAACAAGGGTCACAAGACTAGTTTGTGCATTTTTTTATTTGAAGATCAAATGGTCAGATGAGGAGGGAACAATCATGTTCCAGGAAATCAAATCAAAAGCTTATGGAAGTGTCAGTGACCTGGATATATTGAGAAAGAAGTAGTATGATGTTGTAGGGTTGCACTTTGTACAAGGTCTGGACAAATCATTATCAAATTTTCACGTTAAGTAAAACTAACCTTCAGGACAGCTTACAAACAAGCGTTTCAAACTTTGGTATGTTCCGATTTTGATGGTGCCGTATGATGCTTGCCGCAACAGAGCAGGGCTAATGCTGTATCAGGAGATAAAGACATTATAACAGACTAACCTATATTAAAAACCAGTCATTATACTATAGTTCAATGCTGGTTCAGTACCAGCCCACATCTATACCCTCAGTGCCTGCATTTCCTCAATCCAAACAGCTCCAATTAATGCAACAATGTCCACCAGTTTAGAGGGGAGACTTGCTCACAATCCAAATTCCTTCATTCCAGTCATGTACCTCTAAGTTAGCTAAACATGCACAACCAAGACATATGCAATATACTGGATGCTGGAGATCTGAAATTAAGTTAAAATATTGTTAATAGTCCAAAGAGAGGTCAAGAACTCCACCTCTCTGCGAGGTGAGCATTTCCAACAATTTCTGCTATTAATGTAGACAAATGTTCCACTAGAAACAGAAACTTATCCACTTCCTGCCAATACCTGTACATTGTTACCCTAAATGCATAATCACCATACATTGAACATTCTTCCATTGAAGGAACAGTAGGGAGAGTAGCCTATTTTCTACTACAATATTCTGATTCTACAACAGGACACGGGGAAGAAGTAGGTTCGGTAAGATGAAAAGGAGGATTATCACATGAAGAGACAGAGACTGCAAATGAGTGAAGTTCAGCAGATCCAGCTGTTCTGCTGAATGTAACACAAGGAGTTAACATGTTGTTTCAACAAGCAGTTCAGAAGGAGAGTTGCACTTTAGCCTTTATTGTGAAGGGCTTGGAGTTTAAGAATAGGGAGATTTCATCCTAGTTGAACCAGGGTGTTGGGAGGCCACTTCTGGAAAATGTGAATTTTTGGTACCCTTATCTAAAAAAGGATATAGTAGCACTTGATGTAGTCCAAAGGAGATTCACCAGGCTAATTTCTGGGATGAGAGGCTAGTTTGGATCTGTGTTCCTTGGAGTTTAGAAGAATGAGGGATGACCTTATTCAAACATACAAGATCCTAAGAGAGATTAGCAGGGGTAGATGTTGAGTGTTTTCACAAGCGGCAAAATACTGAACAAGGGGAGGAGACACAGTAAAAACAAACAAGGGACTGGTCATTTAATTCCAAGATGCGTAGGGATTTCTTCTCTCAGAGGGAGGTAAATCTTTGTAATTCTTTGCCCCTAAAGAAGGAAGGGGATTGGATAATTGGACGTTTAAGGTGGAGCTAGATAAATATTTGAAAAATCAAGGAGTTGAGGATTATGGGAAACTGTCATGGAAGAGGACAGCATAAATCAGGTCTAATCATGTTGCGTGGTGGGACAGGATTTAAGGGTTGTTTGGCCCTCTTCCTATTTTCTGGTTTATTCTCTGATAGCGCACTGGATACAGGATAAAGTCAAGGATATATATTTTTCACTTAACAGCATTCTCTCATTTTACTTGTGTTCAGAAATGGGATCAGATGGTTAGTGTAGTGGTTACAATGCTATTACAGCACCAGTGACCTGGATTTGAATCCGGTGCTCTGTAAGGAGTTTACATGTCTGCGTGGGTTTCTTCTGGGTGTTCTGGTTTTCTCCCACATTCCAAAGACCTATGGGGTTAGAAGGTTAATTATCACATGGCTGTATTTGGGCTGCGCAAGCTGGAAGGGCCTGTTAACCATGCTCCATACCTGTGTTTCAAAAAAACCCACATTTATTTGCATTCTGCCTCTTCTGCGGAGATGCCAATATTTTCCAAGTATATTGCCTGACATTAATTCAGAAGGGTTGATATGGATGGTGAATAAAGAGGAACTCAAGAAGGAAAATGGGACAGCAATTCACAAAGGCAAGGACATTCATACCAACTATGAAAGGCAAACAATTTTAATTACAAGTTGCGTGAGATCAGTGGGAATTGGTAAGATGAGCATCACTGAAGCAAAATAAACAAGGGTGCAGGGAGATGAGATGGAAGCCAAAGAAATTGAAGCCAGGAGGAAAGAGCTAGCAACAGGTGATCAGACCATTTCAACAGCTTCTTCCACTTGTTGGCATCAAAGTGCACAAGATATAGGGAGAAGGAATTCAGAATGTGGTTTGTAATGAACTTTCACGAATGAACCAGTGAGCAATTGTGGTTGAGGAGATAAGTTCTTCATACCACATCACTTGATAGGATAGCAAGTGACTGAATAAGATGTGCACAGGACACATTCAAGCCTTATACTCCAAGTCCAATTGAGAGGTTCTAGCACAGGATTATTAATCAAAATTAGATGGCATTTCAAGGATAGAAGAAATCAAAAATGATCAGTAATGACTAAAATGTCATTGGAGGGGACTGGATGGGGAAGGGCCAGTTCGAGCTGTGATGTGGGAATTATTTCCTGCAGAGTGAAGGAAGGTGGAGCAGGATGGAGAACCACAAGATTAAAGTCATGGTGAGTTTCTGAGGGAATAGCAGAGGCATCAAATGAGTTATAGACTGCACTTACCCAGAATAGAGAGCTCTTAATCCTTCCTCTTTACATATTCGAAGTAAGGCATGCAGCATTCCTCTGTATTTAATTTCCTTATAACGCAAATCAAGGGTTTGGCCCTGAACCTGCAGTCGAGTTTTTGTGAGGTCTATTGGAAAAGTGCCTGAAAGAGTGGGAGAAACAGCTTTTTACTCCTTAAACCTTGATATGGAAACTGAAGCCACACAAGTTATAATAATCCACTCATAACACAGACTGAAGGAATTTTAGTATTTTCCAGAGGAGTCCAATGAAGTTTCAGAGAAAAGAATTAGTAAACTGCAGGGCAGACGTTTTCAAAGTAGGAGATGAGTTTGTCATTTTCCCAGAAACTGTGGTGATACGTTAACAGGATATAAAAATGGCCATAAATGATTCAGTGGTGTGGGAAAGACTTGCTGGCAAATTCAGTAAATGGGGGAATCAGAATCCCAGTTTTAATGAGGTATATTTTGGAACACAGAACAGTACAAGTCCTTCAGACCACCATGTCTGTCAATCTAAACTAATCTCATCTGCTCACATGGTCCATACCCCTCCAATCCCTGCCTGCCTGGGTCACGCTCTCTTCTCACTGCCACCTTCAGCCAGAAGGAACAGAAGGCAGAATCTGACACCTTAATGTTCTTGGACCTCCCTGTATCATCTGAACCATAACAGTAGTCCAGAATTACCAAAGATCTGTCAGCAATACTGACTCAGCACATTTTTTTTTTGCACCATGGCTTATTTCAACTGCGAATATTTGTTATCATTTATCGTTTCTCCTCTTCCTTTTTTCCAATCTTCTTGCATGTTGCTGTGTGTTGCATGTGCCTGGAAGTTTCAGCAACCAACACTTTCAATGCATCTGTCCACTGCACTTGGGCACATGGCAATAAACTCTATTCATTCAATGCCTCTTTAACATTGCTGTCGTATCTGCTTCTACCCTGATTGCATTTAGGGGAGGTGGTAGAAGAAAATAAGATGCTAACGTGATTAATGATAAATGAATACTGTGCACTGAAAGTGAAATTACTTGGATCGTTAATCTCCTCCAGTTCATGTTCCTATCCCAGACATCAAAGTCAACATTTATCAAACGAGGCAGAGGAAGTACAGAGACATGATTTCTTGATCTGTGGGCAAAGGAAGACAGGCGGTAGTGTGGGCTATTGAGTCCAATGAGCTGCTTCTGTTTTTTCAAAACCTTATTTCACTTACCTACTTTTTTATCCTATAGTTTATTACCTTTCAAGAATTGTACTGTCCTTCAACCAACCAGCCATCTGCACATGCATTGTGTCTGAATTAGATTTGTATCCTTCTATGCCCCCTGCTATTCAAGTATCTGTTGCAATGTCTCTAACGTATTGATTGTGTGTATGATTCCACCACCTCTTCTGGTTGCATTTTTCAGAAATCAACAACTTTAAAAAAAACTTTCCCGTCAGCTCTCCCTGAAAACTCCTTGCTCCATAATCTCACTAATTTAAGATGAAAAAGTTAACAATTGCCATAGAGTCCCAAATTTCTGCCATTCAGGATTTCACAATGTAACCTTTACAGATTTACACATTGTTCCAATAAATTCCATTCTGGAAAACATACATAAACATCATCGCCTGTACAGATGAAGTTTAACCCAAAATATTTCCATAGTATTATCATAACTTCTACTTCTTTCAAAGTACAAAGGCCAGAGAATCTTTTTTTAAAATGATTTTTTTTTTGTACTTTATTCACAGCACAGTAATATTCATTCAGTCTTTGAACTGCAAGAACATTGTGAAATCTGTATCCACTACCTAAGATTGCATATAGATGAGTTTCTTTTTTTAAAAAAAAGGCACATGTTGAGGAAATTTATAGCTACATGCTGCACATTAAAAATGTCTGGTCATTTAAGATGGTGATCCATATTATCTTCTGATTGTATTTAAATAATTGTAAATCTTCAATCTGAAAAGGCATCATCATTCATTGAACATGGCAGGTTGCATTTATACCAAAGATTAATTTTAAAAAGCAGTTTAAAAATGATCTAATCACCACTGAATTGGAAAAACAACACATAATGATTACCAACCTATGAACACAGCCAACCTGCAGTCATTTTGAAAGGTAGAGATTGATGGTCAATAAGACTAATCAAGTTAATCAAACAGGATAATAAAGTGCAGCTATAAGAAGCAAAAGCAAAATGTTCTTAAATGTTAAGGCACATTGGGTTCAATGACCAAATGTTTTATCAGAGGCAGTGAAGAAGATATTTGGGGTTGGAGCTGCAGAACTCAGAAGCTTGTCAGCTGAGGACAAGGTCATCAAAATATTGGAACAGTTAAAAATGTTCTGCATTATTAGGGTTCAGCAGGTCCAGCAATATCTGGTAGAAAAGGAATGGTCCACTTTCCTTTCATCAAGAATGTCAAGTTTGACTGGAACATTTAGAATGCATTGACAGTTCATTTGGAAGTATTGCAGGATAGTTGCAATGAATAACAGTAAAAAGCAAGGAAGGGTAGGAAAATGAAGCAGTTGAAAGTGGGGTCGAAAATTTTAATTAAGTGCGGAAACAATGCAGCCAACAAATTGGAACAACAGCAAATGGACGACATGCTGGATGTCAGAAACACAAATTTGTTTCTGACACTGGAGACTGCACATGTTGGAATATGGAGCAACAAAATCTACTGGAGGCATCCGTGGGAGAAAAATGGAAAGTGTTTTAAGCACAAACTCCTCATTGACTGTTAGGTCAGAAGCAGAATAAAGAGGACATGGTGGGAGGAGTGAGACAAGAGGCCCATATGGGTTTGGCAAACCAGATAGATATGGAAAATGATGGATAGAGGCAGAGGACTGACCAAAGGGAGGGAGACAAAAAAAAAAACAATCTCATATTTGGTCCCTGTCTCACCACCTCCCACTCTGTCCTTGTTACATTATTCTAACTCTCCTCAGTCTGAAGAGTTTTTGTTCAAGACATCAACCATCCTTTTTCTCCCACCAATGCAGCTTCAACTGCTGAGTTCCTCCAGCAGCAAATTGAGTTTAACTCAGTGGTTCTCAACCTTTTTATTTCCACTCGCCTATGCTATAAGTGCTGTGATGAGTAAGGGATGGCTTAAGGTGGGATGCGTATGGAAAGAAAAGTTTGAAAACCACTGTTTTAATCGTCCCTCATTAACTCGTTATGTGTACGGTTTCATAACTCCAAAGGAAATGGGCCAATGACAATTTTTCTCAAGCAAAATGTCTCAGTAACAATTGGGTCTCGAGCGGTGGTTCTCAACCTTCCTTTCCCACCCACATACTCACTGGCCACCAATTCATCTCTCGGGCAGCGATCGGAGACACAAAGGGAGACACAGAACGGGAACAAGCCCTTCGACCCACCGACCCCCTGCTGACCCATTCACGTTCATCTCATTTTTCTCCCACCCCTCGGCCACACACTGGGGGGTAACTGAGCCGCACATGGTTGGCAGCAGGAGGGAGGAGGAGTAGGCTGCGCACGAGGTGTGGGTCGTGACCGAGCTCTCCAAGGCTGCGGCCCGGCCGGCCCGTTTGGCCTCTCCTCTCCCTGGGCCGGGGCTCTCCTCGCCGCCGCGGGGAGGGGGAGTACTTGCCGAACTCGGCGGTGATGGACGCCAGGCCTCCGTACACGAAGGGTTTCCAGCTGAAGGTGGACATGACCCCGGGCCAAGTGGGGGAGAGAACACTCCGACCTCGCAGTGCGGCCGCGCGGACCTTCCCTCCTCTCGGGTTCGCTCACAATTCGGTCCGGCTGCTGCACGGAGCATTTGTTCCCCTCCCCTCACTTCTCCGGCGGAACCCTGAGTAGGCGAGGAACGTTCCGACCCCCCCGGGAACAGCGGGGCCGGGCCCTGGGGTGGGATGGTGGGGCCGGGCCCTGGGGTGGGATGGTGGGGCCGGGCCCTGGGGTGGGATGGTGGGGCCGGGCCCTGGGGTGGGATGGTGGGGCCGGGCCCTGGGGTGGGATGGTGGGGCCGGGCCCTGGGGTGGGATGGTGGGGCCGGGCCCTGGGGTGGGATGGTGGGGCCGGGCCCTGGGGTGGGATGGTGGGGCCGGGCCCTGGGGTGGGATGGTGGGGCCGGGCCCTGGGGTGGGATGGTGGGGCCGGGCCCTGGGGTGGGATGGTGGGGCCGGGCCCTGGGGTGGGATGGTGGGGCCGGGCCCTGGGGTGGGATGGTGGGGCCGGGCCCTGGGGTGGGATGGTGGGGCCGGGCCCTGGGGTGGGATGGTGGGGCCGGGCCCTGGGGTGGGATGGTGGGGCCGGGCCCTGGGGTGGGATGGTGGGGCCGGGCCCTGGGGTGGGATGGTGGGGCCGGGCCCTGGGGTGGGATGGTGGGGCCGGGCCCTGGGGTGGGATGGTGGGGCCGGGCCCTGGGGTGGGATGGTGGGGCCGGGCCCTGGGGTGGGATGGTGGGGCCGGGCCCTGGGGTGGGATGGTGGGGCCGGGCCCTGGGGTGGGATGGTGGGGCCGGGCCCTGGGGTGGGATGGTGGGGCCGGGCCCTGGGGTGGGATGGTGGGGCCGGGCCCTGGGGTGGGATGGTGGGGCCGGGCCCTGGGGTGGGATGGTGGGGCCGGGCCCTGGGGTGGGATGGTGGGGCCGGGCCCTGGGGTGGGATGGTGGGGCCGGGCCCTGGGGTGGGATGGTGGGGCCGGGCCCTGGGGTGGGATGGTGGGGCCGGGCCCTGGGGTGGGATGGTGGGGCCGGGCCCTGGGGTGGGATGGTGGGGCCGGGCCCTGGGGTGGGATGGTGGGGCCGGGCCCTGGGGTGGGATGGTGGGGCCGGGCCCTGGGGTGGGATGGTGGGGCCGGGCCCTGGGGTGGGATGGTGGGGCCGGGCCCTGGGGTGGGATGGTGGGGCCGGGCCCTGGGGTGGGATGGTGGGGCCGGGGTCTTGCCTATTTCTGCAGCCTCCTGCGTCCCTTGGTGTTAAAGTTTCCAAACCAAGCCGCGATGCAGACGGACAGCACCTGTGGAAGTTTGACAACAGGCTCGGACTTCTTAAAAAGTACAGGTATGGCTCCGATCAGTGGGACACGGCTTAAATCTGGGGTACTTGAATTCACATATCTGCTGGCAAGGCACATTAGCGGTACCAGGGCAAAGGATGAACTGAAGGAGAACAAGAGAATTGTTTATGGAGATGGGTTTGAAGGGGAACTCACACCAACAGGCTGGTGAAAAATGGTTAATTGATGTTTCATGTGAATTTGGGAATGGTGATTATGGAATGTGAGTTTAATTTTTAAAAAATTCAAACATCCTTGCAAAGGCAAGAGTTGGCAATAGTTAAATAGAAATCTGCATCAAAGCATATGATTAGTGTGGCAGTAAATCTGGAGGATCCATCAATCACAAAGATGGCTCGCATGTGAGGGGTTTGAGGAGATGCGGTAGGCCACCGAAAACTCTTGAAGACTTCTGCGGGTGTACCATGGAGAGAATTCTGGCTGGTTGCATCACTGACTGGATCAGAGATGCCCATGCTCAGTACAAGAAAAATCTCCAGGAGGTTGTTAACTCGGCCTGTGGCATCACAGGCACCAGACTTCACTCCATCGAGGACACCTAAATAAGGCAGTGTCTTAGAAAAGCAGCCTCAAGAACCCCCACCACCCAGGCCATGCCCTCTTCACAATGCTATCATCAGGACAAAGGTACAGGAGCCTGAAGTTGAGCACTCAGCGGCACAAGGACTTCTTCCCTCCTGCCATCAGATTCCTGAGTAATCGATGTGGTACAGGCACTGCCTTACTTTTATTCTTTTTTCGTCTTGTACTATATTCATTTATTTTGTAAGATGGTTTATACAAATGTTTGCACTGTGATACTGTCTCAAAACAACAAATTTCATGATATGTTCATGACAATAAATTCTGATATTGATTCTGAGACATGACTCATGTACAGGGAGCCGTTTTAATTTAATGTGGGTGAAAGGTGACCCTATGGTAGGGTTATACTCTTCTATTAAAGAAGAAAATCTGCAGATGTTGGGGTCAAATGCAGAACAGTACAAAGAATTGTTGGAGAAACTCAGCAGGTGATGCAGCATTCATTAAAAAAAAGGAAGTAAAGGGTGATCAATGCCTGAGCCCTTTGTCGGAAATGTGGAAAACAGGTAGATAACAATTAAAAAAGAGGGGGATGAGTGGGGAGGAGAGAGGAAGGTACAGGGGATCAACACAGCCCAATAGGTAAGAAGTCATAGGTGAATAGAGGTGGGATGGAGTAGCTCTCTGATAGGAGAAGGAAGAGAAGGGTGTGGAGAGCTGGAGGGAAGTAGACAGAGGGATAGGGAAAGAGAGAGACTGGGGGGAGGGAGTTGATTGAAACTGGAGGTCAATGTTAAGACCAACTGGTTGGAGAATGCCGAAATGGAATATTAGTTGTTCCTCCAATTTGCGAGTAGCCTTTGTTTGGCAGTACATGAGGCCATGACCAGAAGTGTCAGTGTAGGAATGATGTGTGGAATTAGAATGGTTGGCCACTGGGAGGCTCCTGTTATTACAGCGGACAAAGTGAAAGTGCTCAACAAAATGATCTCCTAATCTGCTTGCAGTCTTCCTGGTGTAGAGGAGGCTACAACGGGAGCACTTGATGCAGTAGAAGAGCCCTGCAAATTCACAAGTGAAGAACTGCTTCACTTGGAAGGATTGTTTGGAGCCCTGAATTGTATGAAAGGAGGAGGTGTGGGTGCAAGAGTAGCATTTCTTGTGGCCACAGGGGTAGATTAGTGGAGAGGGTGAGTGGATGAAGGAGTCCTGAAGAGAGTGGACCCTGCGGAAGGAGGAAAGGGGGATGATGTATCTGTTGTAGGTGTCGGTAATTATGGAGAATATTATGTCGGGTGCAGGTGCTGGTGTGTAAGTAAGGAGAAGAGGAATTCTGTTTTTCTTACGTCTCAAGGCAGTGGGTGCCAGGACAGACAGGAAGGCCTGTGTTGGCGGCAGTTGAGGGAAAGAAGGAGGACATCTTGGATGTTCTGGCATGGAAGACCTCATCACCAGAGGGGGAAGAAATGAGAAAAAAAAAGAATCCTTACTGAGAGGTAACCGTGTAAAGAGGTGTAATCGAGGTAACTGTCGGAGTTAATACGTTTGTAGAAAATATCTGTGGAGAATTTTCCTCCTGAGATGGAGACAGAGAGATTGAGAAATAGGAGAGTGCTGCCGGAGATGGACCAAGTGAATTTGAAGTCAAGATGAAAGGTGCCTCATGCACCCACAAGTTCATCGTGGGTACATGAGGCAGCTCTAATGTAGTTGCTGAGGTAGTGGAGGAAGAGTTGAGGGGACTTGCCTCTGTAGCTTGCAGCATGGATTGCTCCACATAGCCAACAAAAAGGCAGGCATGGCCGGGACCATGCGGGTACTCCTGTGATGGAGAAAATGGAACAAGTCAAAGGAGAAGTACTGAGGTTGAGAACAAGTTGTGCCAAGTGATGGAGAGTAAAGATGGAGGTGAACTGATTGGGTCGGTTATTGAGAAAGAAGCTAAAGGATTTGGCCTTCAGTTTTGTGGATGGAGTCATGTAGAGATTGGATGGCCAAGATGAAAATAAGGCGGTCAAGTCCAAGAAACTAGAAATTGAAGTGTTGGTGGTTGTAGGTAGGGAGGGACTGAGGGAATGGGGGAACAAAATGGAGTTAATGTAGGATGATACCAATTTGCTGGGGTAGTAGCACATGGAAACATTGAGCCTACTGGGATCATTTGGTTTGTGGATCTATGTATAAGGTGGAGAAGAACATAATGAAGACAAAGCAGAAGTATTATGAACTAGGAGAAAAAAAATGCACAAAATACTAGCTTTGCAGCTTAAAACAGAACAACCTAACAGAACGGTATTGGCATCAAAGAAAAAGGACAAACAAATTACATATAACCCAACAGAGATCAATGAAAACTTCAAGGAATTCTATGATCAATTATACCAAACTGAGAACGAAGGGATAGAAGACAAAATAGATGAATTTCTAGCTAAAATTGAACTACCGAAATTGCAAGAAGAGGAGCAAAACAAATTGATAAAACCATTTGAAATAGAGGAAATACAGGATATATTAAAAAAAACTACCGAACAATAAAACGTCTGGAGAGGACGGACTCCCAATAGAATTCTATAAAACATTTAAAGAATTATTAATTCCTCCTCTCCTGGAAGTAATGAACCAGATTGAAGAAACACAAAACATGCCAGATTCATGTAAAACAGCAATAATTACATTAATACCAAAGACAGGGAAAGATCCACTAACATCAGCATCGTATAGACCAATATCTCAACTTAACTCAGATTGTAAGATAATAGCAAAACTATTAGCAAACAGATTGGTCGTCTGTGTACCAAAAATAGTAAAACTAGATCAAACTGGATTTATTCAGAAAAGACGAACAACAGACAATATCTGTAAGTTCATTAACTTAATCCATGCAGTACAAGGAAATAAGACGCCAACAGTGGCAGTTGCTTTAGATGCAGAGAAAGCCTTTGACAGGGTAGAATGGAATTATTTATTCAAAGTACTACAGAGGTTCAACCTACCAGAGAAATATATTAATTGGATTCTTTCTTTTTCTTTGGCTTGGCTTCGGATTGGATTCTTTCTTTTTCTTTGGCTTGGCTTTGGGGACGAAGATTTATGGAGGGGTATGTCCACGTCTGCTGCAGGCTTGTTGGTGACTGACAAGTCTGATACGGGACAGGCAGGCACGGTTGCAGTGGTTGCAAGGGAAAATTGGTTGGTTGGGGTTGGGTGTTGGGTTTTTCCTCCTTTGTCTTTTGTCAGTGAGGTGGGCTCTGCGGTCTTCAGAGGAGGTTGCTGCCCGCCGAACTCTGAGGCGCCAAGATGCATGGTTGGAGGCGATATCAGCCCACTGGCGGTGGTCAATGTGGCAGGCACCAAGAGATTTCTTTAAGCAGTCCTTGTACCTCTTCTTTGGTGCACGTCTGTTTCGGTGGCCAGTGGAGAGCTCGCCATATAACACGATCTTGGGAAGGTGATGGTTCTCCATTCTGGAGATGTGACCCACCCAGCGCAGTTGGGTCTTCAGCAGCATGGATTCGATGCTTGCGGACTCTGCCAGCTCGAGTACTTCGATGTTGGTGATGAAGTCATTAAAGCATTATATAAGGGACCATTGGCAAAGGTGACAGTAAATGGATATATATCGAACCAATTTAAATTAAGTAGGTCAACTAGGCAGGGATGTCCACTATCTCCCTCACTGTTCGCGTTAGCTATAAAACCCTTGGCAGAACTGATAAGAACAGAAAATAAAATAAAAGGGATAAAAATAAAAGAGAAGGAATATAAAATCATTCTATTTGCAGATGACATCATAGTATACTTAACAGAACCAGAATTATCAATAAAAGAATTACATAAGAAATTGAATGAATATGGTGAAGTATCAGAGTATAAGATCAACGCAAATAAAAGTGAAGCGATGGCAATGAATAATGCGGATTTCACAAAGTTTAAGGAAGAATCAAAATTTAAATGGCAAACACAAGCAATCTGATACCTAGGTATTAGACTAGATAATAATCTAGGCCATCTATACAAATTAAATTATCAGCCATTAATGAAGAAATTACAAGATGACTTAGAGCATTGGAAAGATTTACCACTAACACTGATAGGAAGGGTAAATTGCATTAAAATGAATATCTTCCCAAGGATACAATATCTATTTCAATCGTTACCAATTCGCTTAATAGAGAAATTCTTCAAGGAGCTAAAGAAAATAATAAGGAAATTCTTATGGAAAGGGGGGAAACCGAGGATAGCGCTAGATAAATTAACAGAAAGGTATAAACAAGGGGGTTTACAGCTACCAAACTTTAAGAATTATTATAGAGCTGCACAATTAAGATATCAATCAGATTTTTATCAAACAAGGGAAAAACCAAATTGGACCAGGTTAGAGCTAGATAAAATAGGGGAGAAGGTACCTGAACATATACTATGTAAGTGGGATGAAAAGCTGGTGCAACATAGGAATTCACCAGTACTACATCATCTGCTCAACATTTGGAAGAAGATTCACAAAGAAAGGAATGAAACAAATTATCAACTACCAAACCTAATATTGACGCAAAATCAACTAATCCCTTTCACAATAGATAACCTTTCCTTTAGAGAATGGGAGAGAAAAGGGATCAAAAGAATAGAAATTTGTTTTTCTGGAAATAAATTATTATCTTTTGAACAAATGAAGTACAAATATGGTATAACTCACGGTACAATGTTTGCTGAGGTTACCAGAAGGAAGAAGCTTTGAATATGTGATACAGACACAATGATAATCAAAAGATTTATAACAAACATGTACATTAAGCTGCAAGAGAAAGAGAACGATGAAATAAGCTGTAAACCCAAACAAAAGTGGGAACAAGATCTAAACAAAGATAAAAAATGAAAAATGGGTAAAGCTATGCTCCGGAACTATGAGAAATACAATAAATACGAGGTTACGCATGATACAATATAATTGGTTACACAGGCTATATACCATGTCCCAAAAGTTAAATAAATGGGACCCGACAGTATCAGATAGATGTTTTTGCTGTAACAAGGAAATGGGAACAACAGTACATGCAATTTGGGCATGTGAGAAAGTGGAAAAGTTTTGGGAAGATCTAAACCAGGTATTAAATAAAATCACAAAAAGCAAATTACCAAAAAATCCTGAAATCTTTCTACGAAGTAATGTAAGAAGTAAAGAACTAGGCCTCAATTTGGATGAAGCACAAAAAAAGATTTATTATGATAGCCTTAGCTGTAGCAAAAAAATGTATAATGTCAACCTGGAAATCAGAAGAGAGCCTGAGAATAGAGCAATGGTACATAGAAATGAATAAATGTATTCCATTGGAAAAAATAACAATTTAAAAAATAACATCACAGTATTTGAACAAATTTTGGAACCGCACATGGAACACAACAGAGAGGACCTACCATGGACCTCCACCCCCTAAAATGACAGAATGAGAAGAAGACGAAATGAACTGACCCAGAGTGTAAAAGTAGATGACACAATTTTCTTGTTTATTTTAATTGTGTGATAACATTGTTTAATGGATTTATTGTAATGTATATGTTGAATGTTTAATGGGTAGGGAGGGGGAATGGGAAGGAGGGAGGGAAGGAGGGAGGGAAGGGAGAGCGAAAAAGGGGAGAAAATGACACTGAGGGAAATGTTTGTGTGTATTTTGGCTAATATGGTTCATAGTGTGAAACATTAAAAAAAATTAATGGAAGTGATGGTCTGGAAGCAGTTGAAAGCGTCGAGGGTTCCTGCCCATGGGAGGAGGGGGAAGTTGGGTAAAAAAGTAGATACAAGTGGGAGACAGTAAAAATATGATGCTGGAGTAACTCAGCAATTCAAACAGTGTCTTTATTACAGCAAAGATAAACATGCATAACTGACAATTCAGGCTTCAACCCTTCATCAAGGTTTTTGAAAAATGTCAGCAGGCATCTGAATAAAAAGCTCTCCAATGTATATTCTCAAGCTCTATGACTTGCCTACAGTTCCTGTTTTAAGGTAATTGTGGAAAAGGATATCTGGACCTGGGGGTTTGGGGGGGTGGAGTACTAAAGTGGAGGAAGTATGTACAACAGCAGTAGGAGTAGGCAAGAGCTGGGAAGAGGAGTTTTGGAAACATTTTTTATTGGCCAAGTCCACTCCTGGGAGTCATTTCAAGATCAGCTGGTTAGAGTTCCCCAACATGTTCCAGTGAAGATGAAAGACGAGTACCTGTCTGTCCTTAAAACTTGTGCAAACTTACTGGCTGTTCTATTTGCGGACATTTTCAACCTCCCATTACAAAGCTTCTAAAGGACATCCATAATTCCAGTGCCTAAAAACACCAAGGTGATCTGCTTCAATGATTATCGGCCAGTGGCATTGACGTCTACCGTGATGAAGTGCTTTCTGATGTTGGTTCCATAGTGAATTATCTCCTGTCTCTGGAAGGACCTGGAGCCATTTCAGTTCACCTGTCATCACGACATGTCAATGGCAGATGCCATCTTGCTGGCCTGCTACTCTTTTAGATCACCAAGACCACAGGAACACCTCAGTCTAGACAACACCATCATAGCTCACGACCAAGAGAAAGGATCGGGTCTCTGTCCATCCCTCTGCCACTTGCTCCTCAACTTCCTCATCGGCAGACCCCAATAGTGCAGATTGAAAACATCACCCCCTCCATCCCAAAGGTGCTTTATCCCCTGTACACTCATGCCTGCATAGTCAAGTTCAAATCCATTGCAATCTGCAAATTCGCAGACAACACCACAGTTGTTGGGCGAATAATGGGAAATGATGGGCCAGAATACAGGATAGAAATTGAGAATCTGGTGGGTGGTGCCAGAACAACAAACTTGTTCTCAATGCCACCAAGACCAAGTAGCTCATTGTTGAATTTGGGAAGGTGTTGCCAAGGGAGACACACTTGTCAGTATTGATGAGATGCAGGTGGAGAGAGCCAGAACCTTACAAGTCCCTGGGAGTCTGTATTCCTAAAGACTTTTCTGGGAGCTAGCTCATTGAAGCACACCAGCACCTCGACTTTCTAAGGAGTTTGCGGAGATTTGGCATGTCGTCAATTACTCTGTCAAAACTCTGGAAAATATACTGACTGGTTGTGTCACCCTGGTTTGGCTATTCAAGTGCCCAGGAATGCAGAAGGCTCCTGAAGGTGACAAACCTAGCCATGCCCATTGCAGGCTCCAATCTCCCATCCATCCATTGCAAACACCCCTGTGAGACACTGCTTCAAGAAGGCAGCCAACATCATAAAGTACCCCCATCACCCTAGTCACAACCTTGCTATCTTTGGGGAGAGGGTACAGAAACCTGGAAGTTCAGTACCTCCAGGTTCAAGGACAGTTTCTTTCCAACAGGGTCTTGAACTTCCCCGTGTTGCCCTAATCAGGGACTGCTCTGATACCACAAAGGAACTGTCTGCACTATGTGTCTTTTTTTTGCACTTTTATTACTGTGAATATTTATTATCCATCTTACGTATTTTTCTTTCATTTAACTTAATTCAATTAATTTACTGCAGCAAAGAAGAATTTTGGTACATATGTCCAGTATACAACATGCATGACAACAAACTAATCTTCATCACCAAGTAGGATACAGTACAAAGTGCAGAGTAACAGACTTAAAGCACGGTAACAGGCCCTTCCAGCCCATGAGTCCATGCCATTCAATTACACCCAATTAACCATCCCTGTTATGTTTTGAAGGGTGGGAGGAAACTGGAGCTCCCAGGAAAAACTCACACAGACACAGGGAGAATGTACAAACTATTTACAGACAGCACAGATTCAAACCCCAGTCCCAGTAGCTGGAGCGGTAACAGTGATACGCCAATTGTGCTGCCCCCATGGAGAGAGATTTGTTGGTATGGAGCGAAGGCAACAACGTTTTACTTATTTGGGTTTCAGTCAGGAGTCTGATAAAACTATCCTTGAACCTGGTAATCTTCCTGACGGGGAGGGGGTGGGGTTGACCAGGATGAGATGAAAATAATAGGTTGGCTACTTTTCCAAGACAATAGGAGGTGTTGATGGAGGGAGTGTGTGTGATGGTCTGAGCTACGTTCACAACCCTCTGCAGTTTTATGCAAGGAGTGTGTTGGATGACACACTCAGGATGACTGTTCTTGGGCTGAACAGTCCAGTCCTACACAGTGATGCACCCTGATAATTCAATACCCCAGTGGTAGCATCATTTTGTGAATCTATTCTGCTCGCTTTCCAGCTTAATGATAACTTGCCCATGATTGGGTAACCAGAACTATGTACAATACTCTGTGACCAATGCCATGTACAGTTATAAATGATGACTCTGCTCCTAGGTTCATTGCTGTGACTGATGAAAGCAAGAATCGCCAAACACATTCTTCACTGGTCTGTTGATTTATGTCTCCACTTTCATGTACCTGTATCTCAAAGTCACTTTGTTCTACATCACCAAGTCTTGTCCTGGTTTGACTGAATAAAATGCCATACCTCGTGCTTGACTGAGTTAAATTCCATCTGCATATCCTTGCCCCAATTTTCCATCTTTTCCAGATAGAGTCAAACAGTGTGGAAACAGGCCCTTTGGCCCAACTTGGCCAGTGCCTCCCACACTAGTCCCACCTACCTGCATTTTTCCCACAGCCCTCTAAACCTATCCTATCCATGTATCTGTCCATCACAATCCTGTTGTAATCTTAGATAATCTCCTTCACTGTGCAATTTTCGATGAAGGGAGATGTAGATTTATTGAAGATTTATGTCAGGTTTAGGAAGCTGAATATAAAGAAAGCAGGAGAGAACTGAAACACAGAATCAGGTGGGTTAAAACTGGCCATGATATGTCTTATAAAAATATTTGATTTAGTCAACATATATGTAAAAGCATATTTTCAAACAATAATAAATCACCATATTACAATGTTAACATAGAATATATAGAAAAAAACTTAAAAAGCTAGAAATTAAAAACTCTCTTCTGCCCCTAAACTTAATCTAATCCCATAACTAACATACATAATATCATTACTACATATAGATTGATTCGGATTACATCAGATGACAGTCAAGGATTCAAAAAATATCATAGTTATTATTCATTCAGGGAAAACTTCACTGGTCAGGAGAATTTAAAACAAATAATTTTAATCTCATAATTCTAGTATACAGACTCCAAATTTGTAGAAATAAAGAATATGTACCCCTCAAATTGTAGGTAAATTTTTCCAAAGGAATACAACTTTGAATCTTGGCGTGCCATCTTTCTAATGTTAATGAAACATCAGATTTCTGTGTTACAGCAATATATTTCATTGCTATTACTAAAACTAACTTAACAAATTTTAATTGAGAATCTGACTAAAGTAATTTAGGAGTAGCATTTTCAAAATTTCCTAACAACAATAATTCAGGGTTTAATGGAAAAATCACTCTAGTGATTCGTTCTAAAAATTGATAACAGAAACCCAGAAAGAATTAACCTTCAATAAGTCCATGTGAAATGAAAAAAAAGGTCCAATTTCTTTTCCATATCTAAAGCACTGACTTGATAAATTGAATCTCCATCTACTCAATGTCAGAAATAAAACTTCTCACACATGAGTCTCTTTAAAACTGATGACACGACAAGCTTTATTTCTGACAAATGGGGACTCGTTCGGGATCTACACTCCGGCCGTGAGGGGAGGCGAGAAGAGGGACATCGGAGGTGGTGCACCCCGCTGAGTTCAGCGGCTCCTAGTCCCTTGCTCGTCGCTTCGGGCGGCTTGAGCGAGTGGTATCCGGACAAGGTGACACGACAAGACGGAGAGGAGAAGGGTGACGGTTCAATCCCCGAGAAGACACCGGTAAGTGACGACTTACGATTGTGGTGTGGGGATTGGGTAACAGGTGTAATGGGATACACCTGTTTGGATAAAAAAAACCTAACGTAATAGATCAGGTATAGAGCTTTTGTCGTGGCGTGAGGACCCTGTCGTGGGACTCTAGGATAGACCCCAGGGAAACCTCGGCGGTAACCGAAGGAGGGACAGCACCTCCGACGAAGTGCCGAGAAGAGAGGGGTCGACCCCAGGGAAACCTCAGCGGTAACCGAAGGAGGGACAGTACCTCCGACGAGGCGTCTGAGAAGAAGGGAGTAGGGTCCAGAACGAGAGGGTCCTCAGCAACGATAAACGGATCTAGGTGGGAAAATGGGAGGATCAAAATCTAAGGGCTCGTCTGAAAATTCAGGACAATTCCTGGGAGTTCCCCTTGACAGCCCTTTGGGGAGAATGTTTGAAAATTGGGATAGTAAAAGATATCGAGACAAAAACAAGAAAAAGATGGTTCAATATTGTCTCCTTTGGTCGAAACAACCTATTAAAGGTTCCTCGGTCTGGTGGCCGAAATTTGGATCTGATGAGGATTGGGTTAGACAAGCATTAAACATATATGTAAATTCGAGACCAAAGGTGAATCAAGAAGAGTCAGCGTATGCATTTTGTTGGGTTCCCTGGCCAGGATCCTTAACAAAATGTTTTAAATTGAGGGTAGCGGGAGAAAAGAAGTGGGAACCTCTGGACAACCTTCCCCCTCCTTATATTCCCCCGGTGCCTACTGCGCCCGAGGAAATCTCATTACCGGAGGGGAAAGGTGATGAATCTGATTGCCCCGAAAGGGGCCGGGAAAAAAAAGAATGAATTAAGGGAGTCGGACCCTAAACTTCCACCGGTAAACCGACCCTGGACAAGATCCCAGACTGGTCCAGGACCATCAAAGTTTTCAGTAAGCCTAAATCCCCTGAGGGAAGTTCCTATGGGAGGACCGGGAGGGGGAACGGGATATGTGAATGTTCCCCTAACTAGTACAGAGGTGTGGGGATTTAAGAAAGAAATGAAAAAGTTATTGGAAGATCCTATAGGACTGGCCGAACAGCTCGACCAATTCCTGAGACCAAACACATATACGTGGGAAGAGATGCAGGCAATAACGGGAACATTATTCTCACCCCAGGAGAGGCAGATGATTCGACGGGCTGCCCTCCTCATGTGGGAATATGAACAACCTGGGGACCCCAGACCTCATGAACAAAAATATCCCTTAAATGAACCCAGGTGGGACAAACGAACACCCGAGGGATTGGCAAGTATGAGACAATATAGAGAGTGGACAATTAAAGGGATACGGGAGGCTGTGCCAAAGGGTCACAATTTCACCAAGGCATTTGGGAACCACCAGGGGAAAGACGAGTCCCCTACTGATTTCTTGGAGAGGGTGAGAAAGAATGTCCAACAGTATGCGGGCGTGGACCCTAGTACACCAATGGGTGAACAGCTTATTCGAATTGAATTTGTTTCCAAATCATGGCAGGACATTAGAAAGAAACTAGAAAAGGAGGAGGACTGGAGCGAAAAACCCCTAAGTGACCTGTTAAAAAAGGCGCAAAAAGTATATGTGCAGAGAGAAGAAGAAGATCAAAAGAGGGCGACAAAGGTTATGGTACAGACTATCCGACAGATGAATGCCGAATCCAGAGGGGAAAGGAAACAAAACCTTCCTCTACACAATCCAAGATATCCAAGAGAGGGAAGACCCCGGAGGTTCGTTAAGTGCTATTACTGCAATGAGGAAGGACACTTTAAGAGGGAATGCCCCCGATACAAGAGGGAATTGCGTGCCCTCGAACTTATGGAAGAAGATTAGGGGGGTCAGGGGTTCCAAATGTTGGGGACCAAGTATAAGAGGGAACCCCTGGTAAAACTAAAAATTGGTCCCAAGGGAGAAGAGGTGGTGTTTATGGTGGACACAGGAGTGGAACGAAGTAGTGTAATAACTGTGCCAATCGGGACTGAACCTGTAAAAAGTAATTTGAAAATTTCTGGGATAGAAGGGGCTCCCAGAATGGTATCAATAATTCCCCAAGTAACAGTGAAACTGGAAGAAAGAGAAGGGGTACAAGACCTCTTGTTGTTACCGTCGGCTGGATTTAACCTCCTAGGAAGGGACTTACAGGCTCTCCTAGGTTTGGGTGCTCTCCCTGTGGACGGAGAAGTGCGAGTCCACCTCTGTGCTCTAAAGGAAGAGGATGAACGGCAGATTGATGAGAGAGTCTGGTATAAAGAGGGAAATCGAGGAGGTCTGGACATCCCACCTTTACATGTCACATTAATACCAGGTCATCAGCCGGTAAGGAAACGTCAGTATCCTATTTCTTTGGAAGGGAGAAAAGGGCTACAGCCGGTAATTGAGACTCTAATACAAGACGGACTATTAGAAGAATGCATGTCACCTTATAACACCCCTATACTCCCAGTGAAAAAGTCAGATGGATCCTATCACCTTGTTCAGGATCTAAGAAGTTTGAATGCTATTGTTCAGACCCGCCACCCAGTGGTGCCTAATCCCTATACTATTATGAGTTGGATTCCCCCAGACCATGAGTGGTTTAGTGTTATCGACTTGAAGGATGCCTTCTGGACGTGTCCATTAGAAGAGGAAAGTAGAGATATGTTCGCGTTTGAATGGGAAAATCCATGGACAGGTAGACGGAGACAGCTTCGGTGGACTGTATTGCCCCAAGGGTTCACTGAATCTCCAAACCTGTTTGGACAAATGCTAGAACAAATCCTGGCGGACTATCCACAATCTGATGATTCCCAACTAATGCAGTATGTGGACGATTTACTATTATCAGGACCCAAGGAACAAGAAATGAGGGGAGATACTATTAGACTCTTGAATTATCTGGGGAAAAAGGGTCTACGGGTGTCCAGGAACAAGTTACAGTTCGTTGAGAGAACTGTGGTATATCTGGGACACCAGATAAGTAAAGGACAGAAACGGATTACCCCTGAACGGATTGCGGGAATCACTAGAATGCCGTTACCCCGTAATAAGAAGGAAATAAGACAATTCCTGGGACTCTTAGGTTACTGTAGGTTATGGATAGAGGACTACTCAGCGTTGGTGAAGTTTATGTATGAAAAGCTGACAAATGAAAATGAATATCCATTGAAATGGACCCAGGAGGAGGAGGGATGGTTTGAGGACTTGAAGCATCGCCTGACACGAGCCCCGGTACTCACTCTGCCCTCTTTAAAACAGCCCTTCCAGCTATTTGTCACTCATAACCAAAGAACAGCTGTGGGAGTTTTAACACAGGAAAAAGGCGGTCAGCGACACCCAGTGGCTTTCCTTTCCAAAATGATGGACCCAGTGTCTCGCGGATGGCCGACGTGTATCCAGGGAGTAGCGGCTGCTGCTCTGTTGGTAGAGGAAGCACGTAAACTTACTTTTGGAGGAAAGATGACTGTGTACACCTCCCATTCTGTGAGTGTTTTATTAACACAAACTGCCCATCGATGGCTGACTGATTCTCGCATATTAAAGTATGAAACCATTTTAATGGTCGGAGAAGATCTACAGTTTGCAAAGATTAATAGCTGCAACCCAGCTCAGTTTTTATACGGCAGTGAAACAGAGAGAGAGGTGGAGCACGACTGTGTCGAGTTGATGGATCTTCAGACCAAGACCCGAGAAGACCTTTGCGATACTCCTCTGGGAGAAGGATATGAATTCTACATTGACGGCTCCGCCAGATGTGTTGACGGAATGAGAAGAAGTGGGTATGCTATAATAGAAGGAAATACTTGGAAAGTAGTAGAATCCACGAGACTACCCGGAAGCTGGTCAGCACAGTCCTGTGAACTATATGCCTTGCAGAGAGCCCTCAGAATACTGGCAGAGAAAACTGGAACGATTTACACTGATTCCAAGTACGCATACGGGGTAGTGCATACCTTTGGTAAGATCTGGAAGGAGCATGGTCTAATTACATCAAGAGGAAAGGAATTGGCACACGAACAGATGATTACTCTGACTTTAGAAGCCTTGACATTACCCCAGGAAATAGCAGTGGTCTACATACCAGGCCATCAGAGGGGAGATACCCCGACAGCAATTGGAAACAGACTGGCTGATGAAGAAGCCAAAAGGGCAGCCATGCAACAAGAAGTCCGTTTGCTGACCTTAATCCCAATAAGACAAGGCATAAAGAAGGCTCCCATTTTCACTGCTAAGGAAGAAAAGGACATGGCTCAGCTGGGCGCAAGCCAGCTGCCTGATGGAACATGGAAGACACCAGATGGAAGAATGGTTCTAAATAAAGAAATAACTCACAATATTTTAAAACACCTGCATCATCAGAGCCACTGGGGCACCCAAGCCTTATGTGACACAGTGCTTCGAGAATATGTGTGTAAGGGAATCTACACCTTGGCCCAACAGGAGGTGCAGAACTGTCACCTATGCACAAAAATTAATAAGAAGATAATGAGGACAGGGACCATGGGAGGTCAACCATTAGCCATACGCCCTTTTCAAAGTATCCAGATGGACTTCACAGAGTTACCTCAAGTCCAAAGATGGAAGTATCTGTTGGTGGTAATAGATCACTTTACCCGATGGGTGGAAGCCTTCCCAACAGTAAATGCTACAGCCTCTACAGTAGCTCGCCTCCTCCTAGAGCAGATAATCCCCAGATATGGTATAATGGATTCTATAGACTCAGACAGGGGTCCACATTTTTGTTCAAAAATCCAGCAATTGATTTGTAATGCATTACAGGTCTCTTGGAAATTGCATACCCCTTGGCATCCACAAAGCTCAGGGAGGGTTGAACGTATGAATGGAACCCTAAATATGCAATTGACAAAATTAATGGTGGAAACTAAAATGCCTTGGATAAAGTGTCTGCCCCTGGCTTTATTGAGAATTCGTACTGCCCCACGAAAAGATGTAGGGTTGTCCCCTTATGAAATGATGTTTGGGCTTCCCTTCTGGAGTACAGTTGAGGGGTGTCCCACCTTGGGGGAAGGGGATATATTTGTTAGGAACTATTTACAGGCACTATCACGCTCTCTTACAGATTTACGAAAGAGAGGACTATTGGCACAAACACCGCCTCTAGACTTTTCTTTACACAAGGTGGAACCAGGAGACTGGATTCTCATCAAGACCTGGAAAACTGAAAAACTCCAGCCCCAGTGGGAAGGTCCATACCAAGTTCTCTTAACTACAGAGGCTGCAGCACGAACAAGAGAGAAGGGGTGGACACACGCATCCAGATTTAAGGGACCTGTAGAGGCGCCTCAGGACCCTGATACGAACTCAGATTGGACTTGTGTTCCTGGAGAAAAACCTCTTACCTTGCGATTTCGCAGAAAGACTTGATTCACAATGTTATTGTTATGTTCTTTGATTTTTCTTAGTTTGCCTATGTCTTTATCAGGTGTGAAATGTAAGAAATGCAGAGACACAGTGGTCCTGTTTCAGGACCGCATTTGGGGAAGAAAGGAGGGTAATTTTATTTCCCATACCTCAGTTCCTGAGAAATGCTGGGCAGAAAATACCACCCAACATCCATATACCCCTTGTGTGGAAAAAGAAGGAAATAATATGGGTCATTATATACAGATTCCTAATACCACTCCTTTCCCTCTTAACGGTTGGAAGGGTGACTCAGGCCCACCATGCCCTGATGGACTCTGGTTTTGCATACACCAGCGTACTGTTCCAATAAGAAATTCCACTCCACACTCAAAAGTGCCTGCCCCTTTAAAACAGCCGGACTTAGTTCGAGTCCATCCAAATAACCATGAAAGTTTCGGTCACGCAGTTGGGGGAGATAACCTTTTTGTTGATCTTGCAACTAGAATTGCAGGAACTTTTAATTGTTACAAATCAAACAGCTCTAGCCCTGCAATTACTTGCATCCCAGCAAGGTCAAATGCGCTCTGCTATATATCAGAACCGTCTGGCCCTAGACTATCTCCTAGCCACAGAAGGAGGTGTATGTGGAAAGCTTAATTTGACTAACTGCTGCTTACAGATTGATGATAATGGCCAAGCCATTCGAAAAATCACTGATAATATTCGTACTTTGTCCCATGTCAAACCTGGCATCCTTTTGCAAAATTAAATTGGATGAACAAATGGTTTGGAGGAACCTGGTGGCGTACCTTATTGTGGGTCATCGGAGGTATTTTATTCCTCCTACTTGTTTTGCCCTGTATTATTCCCTGTCTACGCAGCCTGGTGATTTCCATGGTCCAACAGGCTATGCAACCAGGGGAACTGGGAGACCCCGTTAGAATTTTACTTCAGCACGAAATTAATTTATCATGAGACATTTCTCTTCCCCGAGTTAAAATCCCCATTCATATATATAATACACACATTTTAAAGAGAGAAAGGGGTGGATTGTTAGAGATAGAGAATTTAGGTTAAAATGGCTTAAGTTAAAATGTGATGATTAATCATAAAAAGGGAAGCCAGAACGGACAGGGAGCTTACTAGCAGCCAAGGACAAAAAGTTCAGCTGGATACGTTTTTTTAAACATATCTTTTCATGGTCATAGTGAGAGACATGCAGGAGACAAAAGATTGATAAGAAGGGTGAGAAACAGAATTTAGTGTATGTAGAGTTCGCAGCGTACGTAACGAACGTGATAATTAAAATGCAGTTGTACTTAGAATGCTTTTGCAATACTAACCAATTAAAACAGTATTAATAAGAAGGGGAAGGGCGATGCTCTCAGGTGCCTGTGGAACCTCTCCACCAACCCACTGGACTGTGGGAGGTAGGCTGTGGTGTGGTGGAGCTTGACCCCAGGAGTTTCGCCACCTGAGTCCACAGGGCAGATGTGAACTGTGCCCTTCTGTCACTAGTGATGTGCACTGGGACTCCAAAACGTGCCATCCATTGGCTGTATGTATCGGGGCTTAACTGGTGAGAAGCCAGTTGAGTCCAACTCTGCAGACTTGTAAATAAAGCTTGTCGTGTCATCAGTTTTAAAGAGACTCATGTGTGAGAAGTTTTATTTCTGACACTCAATTTTTGAGGTGTGATATACAATTGGTGCAAAAAATTATAATGAAGTAATCAATATCATACATTAATAGTATTAGACATAACTTCTTTGCATAAATTTTGCCAATCCTGCTGATCTATTATCATATCTAGATCTTGTTCCCATCTTTCTTTTGAATTAAATAAACTTACTTTGTGTTTGTTCTTGTAGCAAAATATACGCAATTGAAATAAAGTTTTTAGTCATTCCATCAACTATAATTTGCTCCAAATGTGAAAGATCTTTTAAAACCACATCAGATCCTAATTTCTCTCTTAATAGGCTCTTAACTGAAAAAAAAAAGATTGTATTATGAGGAATATCATATTTAATTTTTAATTAATCAAAAGACATCAATCTATCATTGTAACAATCTCCAAATTTTAAAATTCCTTTATTGTTCCATATATTTTTTTCAGTTTTGAAAAAAAAAGGATTAATTAATGACATTTTTAACAAAAGATTTCCATCAATTTCTAACTTAACTTTGTTCCAAATATTAAGAAAATTATTTAATATGAGGGTGTGGTGGTGTGAGCAGTGGAAGAAACACAGCCACCACATTGAAGGTCATTAATGATAGTTTTTATTCAAATTCAGTGTGCCCCTTTAAGGGCAGCCTGAGCTCAGTCACCTGGTGCATTGTGACATCATAATCGCCGCCCAGGTCGCGCGCTGGAGTCAGAGAGAAACCTCTGATAATGCCATTTCCCCATGGCTGCTGCAGCATGTGGCGATACAAGCGGGGCTGGTTCGCCATGAGGATATGCGCCGCCAGACAACCCCCCCCTCCAGAACCGGCTACGCGTCCTGTCGCTTTGGTAGCCAGCCCCGGCACTGGGGCGCCGTCTGCACCAGACATGCTAAGTCCAGATGGGCCACCTTCAGGCAATCCACCATAAAAAGTTCCACTCTCTCCCCTCCCTCCCCACCATGTCCAGGGTGAAGGTTCCACTGGACCGGTGCAAGACTTTGTATGGCCCCTCATACGGTCACTGTAGTGATGCACCTTGTGGTCCCCTCCACACAAAAATGAACTGGGCCGAGTTGAGCTCTTTGGAGAGATGAAATGGCCGGGTGCCATGCTGTGCTGCGGGTGGGGGAGCTAGCTAGGCCAGTCGCCTGAGTAGGTCCACCAGCAGGTTTTTGTCAGTGGCAGTGGTGTCAGGGTCTGGACTGAAAAACTCACCCGGCAGGGAAAGTGGTGTGCCATAGTCCATCTCCGCTGCTGAAGCCTGCAGGTCCTCCTTGAGTGCCGTCCTAATCCCGAGGAGGACCCAGGGTAGTTCGTCCATCCAGTCTGGTCCAGAGAACCTGGCTATAAGCGATGCTCTCAGGTGCCTGTGGAACCTCTCCACCAACCCACTGGACTGTGGGAGGTAGGCTGTGGTGTGGTGGAGCTTGACCCCAGGAGTTTCGCCACCTGAGTCCACAGGGCAGATGTGAACTGTGCCCTTCTGTCACTAGTGATGTGCACTGGGACTCCAAAACGTGCCATCCATTGGCTGACCAGAGTCCTGGTGCACGTCTCCACGGAGGCCTCCTTAATTGGCATGGCCCCGGCCACCTTGTGGCCCGATCCACCAACATGAGGAGGTAACAAGCTTCCTTGGACACCGGCAGGTGCCCAACGACATCAACGTAGATGTGTCGGAACCTGCGAACCGCCAGGTCGAAATTCTGGATAGGGGCTCGCGTGTGTCGCTGGACCTTGGAGGTCCGGCACCTGGTACAGTTCCTGGCCAGTTCCGCCACTTCCTTGCCATATAAACCACTCTATGACCATCCGCACGGTTGTCTTTACCGCTGGGTGAGTGAGGTAATGGATCAAACTGAAGAGCTTCGACCTCCATTGCGGCTGGACCACTGGGTGTGGCGTGCCTGTTGAGACTTCGCAGAGCAATGTGTCCGGGCTGCTGGGCACCTGGACATCCTTGAGTTTGAGGCCTGAGATGGTGGACCACAAGGCCTGCATCTTCGCCTCATTCCCCTGTGCATGAGCCAGTTGCTCGTAATCCAGGCCGGGCACAAGAGTGTTGATGGCTGGACGGGAGAGCGGATCCGCCACTACATTGTCCTTGCTGCCCCTGTGGCGGATATCGGTTGTGAACTCAGTCACATATGAGAGGTGGCAGTGCTGTCTGGCAGACCACGGATTCTTGGCCATCATCAGTGCTTGGGTGAGGGGCTTGTGATTCCATGAAGGCTATGAACAGCCTGCCCTCGAGGAAGTAGCAGAAATGGCAGATGGCCAAATACAGTGCCAGGAGCTCCCAGTCGAAGGTGCTGTGTTTGAGCTCCAGCGGGCGCAGCTGCTTGCTGAAAAGGCCAGCGGGCACCATTGTCTATCGAGCCACTGTTCCAGAACCCCCTCACCCACTGACGTAGCTGAGACATCCACGGAGAGCACCGTATGTGCCTCCGTCCGCGGGTGCACCAGCAATGTGGCGCTGGCTAGAACCTCCTTTGTCACGATGAAAACCCTGTCTGCCTCCTCTGACCACGATAAAGTCTTTGGTGGCCATGAGCACGACAATGGGCACATGGTGTGCGCGGCTCCGAGGATGAAATAATGGTAAAAATTCACCATCCCTGTGAACTCTTGGAGGCCTTTCAGGATGGAGGGTTTTCGGGAATTGTTGAACAGCTGCTACCTTCTCTGGTGCCGGTGCGGCCCTAACCACCAAAATGGTGTGCCCCAGGAACTGGAGGGACTTCTTGCTGAACTGGCATTTAGCCGTGTTGACAGTAAGGCCGAAATCAGCCAGATGGGCAAAGAAAGTGCGGAGGTGAGCTTTGTGTTCATCGCGGTTGCGACTGGCAATGAGAATATCGTCCAGGTAAATAAACACAAATTCAAACCTTTTTCAACCGCGTCCATGAGGAGCTGGAATGTTTGGGCCGCATTTTTTAGATTAAAGGGCATATGTGGAACTTGAAGAAGCTGAAAGGAGTGAAAATGGCCGTCTTACCCATGTTGTCTGGATGCACTGGGATCTGATGGTATCCCCGCACGAGATCCACTTTGGAGAAGACCCGTGCACCATGGAGGTTGGCAGAGAAGTCCTATATGTGGGGCACCGGGTACCTGTCAGGGGTGGTTGCGTCATTCATATTAATAAAGAATATGTACCCCTCAAATTGTAGGTCCGCACAGTCTCCAGCCCCCAGATGATTTTGGGACCATATGGAGCTGCGTTGCCCAGGCACTGTCTGAGTGCCAGACAATTCCTAGTTCCTGGAGCCTGAGAATTCCTCCTTTGCCTGCTGGAGCTTCTCAGGTGGCAGCCGTCTGGGTCTAGTGTGCAGCGGTGATGTGGTAGAAGACCCCATTCTGGGGCAGGGCGGCATGGAATCTAAGATGGTGGGGAATTCATAGAGGATCTCATTGAACTCACCCCTGGCAACAGCTACGGTGGCGATTTCGGGCCTGCGGGCTTCTGCTGTGTCCATTTGGGTGGATGGAACGTTCGGGCATTGACCATCCTTTTGCCCTTCATGTCAACCAGTAGGTCGTGAGCTCTGAGTGAGTCTCTAATACTGTGGGGGGAAAGACATTGAGCTCAGCCTCTGTGTCCACCAGGAATCGGCGGCCGGTAGATCTGTCCATCACATGAAGGAGGCTGTTTGTGTGGCTAGCTGTCGCAGCCATCATTGGTGACTGGCCTGGTCTTTTCCCTGAAACCCGCGGGGCTGGCAGCACTTATGGGTTTGCTCTCCCTAGCGCTGGTGGTAGAAACACCAGGTCGACTGGACCTCCTCTGGCTTGGTCTTGCGATCGGCTTGCAGTCGGCTGGGTCCTGATCATGCCACCTGGTTAAGGGCTACCTCGTTCTCCCTCTTTGTGCACCAGAGGGCATCTGCATGGGCTGCTGCTCCCCTCAGGTTCGAGAAGTCTTCATCTGTGAGGAGCAGCTGGATGTTCTCTGGCATCTGTTCCAGGAATATCTGGCGAAAGAGAAAACAAGGCTTGTGGTCTTCTGCTAGGGCCAGCATTTTGTTCATCAGGGCTGATGGACTACGGTCCCCAAGCCCATTTAGGTGAAGGAGCCTGGAAGCCTGTCACCTGGGAATTAGCCCGAAAGTTCCAAGCAGCAGGTCTTTGAGTGTGGTATACTTGCCCATAGCCGTATCTTGGTCCAGAGCACTCAGGACACGATAGAACATTGTGGCGTCTGAGGAGATGTTGCATAGTTGAAATTGTCCTTCCGCCTTCCTGAACCACGTTCTTGGCCGTTGGGTCCAAAAGGGGAGAGCATTAACCTCTGCTGAATCCATGGTGTTTCGAGTCCAGAAAAACATCTGTGCTCATTGGGGTCACCACTGTGGCAGTGTGAGCAGTGGAAGAAACACAGCCACTACGTTGAGGGTTGTTAATTACAGTTTTTATTCAAATTCAGCATGCGCCTTTAAGGGCAACATGAACTCAGTCACCTGGTGCATTGTGACATCATAATCGCTGCCCAGGGTCCACACTGGAAGGGACGCTGGAGTCAGAGAGAAAACTCTGACGACACCATTTCCCCATGGCTGCCCCGTCACGTGGTGATACAAGTGGGGCTGATTCACTATGAGGATGTGCACCGCCACAAGAGCATCTTTATCTGTTATTATAGACTTTGGTTCCTATTTATAAATAAACTCCTCTGGTATAATTTTTCCTATCTTATTTAATTTAATGTTCACCCAAGATGGTTTAACTTTTACAAACAAGGAGACTAAAAATCTTAATTGTGCTGCCTTATAATAATTTTTAACATTAGGAAATTGTAGTCCCCCTTGTTCATATTTCCATGTTAACTTTTCTAATAACTTCCCTGCCATTTTTCCTTTCCAGAGAAATTTCCTAACTTATTTATTTAAATCTTGAAAAAATCTTTGGGGTATAGATATCAGTAAAGTTTGAAATAAGTATTGAATTCTTGGAAAAATGTTCATTTTAATACAATTAACTCTCCCAATTAACATAATAGGTAAATTTACTCTTCTCTTTAAATCTTTTTAAATATAGGAATTTTCCAAATTACAATTAATATGTATACCTAAATATTTAATCTTATCTGTCCATTTAAATTAAATTTCTTGTCGACATTGTGAATAACCTCCTTTTACCAATTCCATAATTTAACTTTTATCCCAATTTATTTTATACCTTGAAATTTTCCCATATTCTAACAGCTGTCTATAAAGTCTTGGTAAAGAAAATTGTGGTTGAGTTAAATAAACTAATACATCATCAACAAATAAACTAATTTTATGTTCAATCTGATTTATTTCAAACCCTTTCAACAGTCGGTCATCTCGAATTTTTTGTGCAAATGGCTCTATAGTTAAAACAAACAAAGCTGGTGATAAAGGACATCCCTGGCTGCTAGATCTAGTTAATTTCAAAGATTGAGATACCTGTCCATTTGTTATTACCTTAGCTTTAGGATTTCTATATAGTGCCTTAATCCAATTTATAAAATTTACACCAAAGCCAAATTCACTTAAAACCTTTAATAGACAATCCCATTCTAACCTATCAAAAGCCTTTTTTGCATCTAAAGCTACTAATACACTCAAATCTTCTTTCTTGCACTAAATGGATTATACTTATGTAATAGACAGGTAGTAATAGACACATTGATCACCGCCAGTGGGCTGATATTGCCTCCAACCGTGCATCTTGGCACCACACAGTTCAGCGGGCAGCAACCTCCTTTGAAGAAGACTTCAGAGCCCACTTCACTGACAAAAGACAAAGGAGGAAAAACCCAACACCCAACCCCAACCAACCAATTTTCCCTTGCAACCGCTGCAACCGTGCCTTCCTGTCCTGCATCGGACTTGTCAGTCACCAACGAGCCTGCAGCAGACGTGGACATACCCCTCCATAAATCTTCGACCCCGAAGCCAAGCCAAAGAAAAAGAAAAAAAAGACAGGTAGCACCCACCACCTGGTGGTGCTGTTGCGCTCCTGTTAGGAGGACACACTGCCTGCCAATCAAGGTCAAAGACATCAAGGTGACCCTTGCGATTGGCCCACCTAAATCACCAGCTGCTGCAGTCCAGGCAGCCTGCCCAGACTTAGCCCTGAACTTCACCCAATTGGTCCAGGTGAATCACCTCGACTGACCCCTGCTGAGCACCTGTACTTGGCTTCAAGCCATTGGCCACAGCAGCCAATGGGCTGATGGCACTGCAAAACAGTGGTACCTGTGAAGTAATTGGCCAGGAGTGCTGCACCTACATACCTGATGAATCCTCCAACATCATCCACCTGGCTGACGACATTCGGGACTCAGTGGCCAAAATTTTAAAAATCCAGGGACCAGATCTTCCAGCATCACCACCTCATCGGGACACGGGGCCATTCAGCTCCATGCGGGGCTGGGGGGGGGGGGGGTGTTTGGGTGACTAACATACACTGGGGGACTTTATTTATTCTTATTATTATAGCCATGTTTTTTTCTTCATTGTGCTTGTCAAATTATACGCACCTTGTCATTACCCCCTTAGACTTGGTTATCACCTGTCATATATTATTAGCGTGCAATGTACCTTCCGAAGGGGTGGTTTGTAATGGACAGGCAGCATCCACCACTTGGTGGCACTGCTGTGCTTCTGTTCAGAGGACACACTGCCTGCCAATTAAGGTCAAAAACTCATCCCAAGCCACCTAAATCACCAGGTGCTGCAGTCCAGGCAGCCTGCCCAGACTCAGCTCTGACCTTCACCCAATTGGCCCAGGTGAATCACCTAAGCTGACCCCTGCTGAGCCCCTGTACTTGGCTTTGAGCCATTGGCCACAGCAGCCAATGGGGCCCAGTCTGCCCTGAGTGATTCGCCCCCTCAGTACTGCCTGCAGAACTATAAAGGACCATGTGCACCTTTGTTCTGCCTTTTTGGACTCCTCATGGCACATATGTAGCAGCTTTCACACTGGGTTGAGGTGTGTCTCGCGGTTTGGTAGCAAGAGCTGTGTCTGTACCAGTCAAGGGGTGGGGACATGTAGTATCACCTTGATCCTGGCTGTGGAATGTGTATGTTCATGTAATTTCCCCCAATCTTCTGTCAGTTCCTCCTTCGTTATTCGAAGTGTATATTTACCCCTTGCGTATTGTGTGTGTATATGTGTAGAGGTTTGTCTAACATATTGACCTTGTCTCATTTGCATCCCCAAAATAAACATGTGCCTTGTACCTCCACTTTGGTCTGGTTCTTAAACTGTAGGACCCACACGAACCCGAACAACAACTTAATAATCTTCCTATATTTTCTGAAGTTTGACTATTTTTAACAAAACCTGTCTCGTCCATATTTACCAATTCAGGAAGATACTCATTAATCCTATTCACGAACACTTTTGCTATAATTTTATAATCAACATTCAATAAAGATGTAGGTCTATATGAAGCTGGTTTTAATGAATCTCTATTATTTTTAAGGATGACTGTAAGAATCACCATGGAAAAAGTTTCTGGAAGATAATGTTTAAAAGCTTGTTCATTTACTTTCAAAAATAATGGAATCAATAAATCTTGAATTTCTTAATAAAATTCAACTGGGAACACATCTACTCCTGAGATTTATTGTTTTGTAAACTATTGTTCAGTAAAAGGACTATCTAAATCATCTTTACCTTCTTGAGTTAAATTTGGTAATAACAATTGTGACAAATATTCATCTATTGCCTCCTCATCATGTAATGATTCAAATGTATATAATCTTTCATAAAATTTCTTAAATATATCATTGATTCTTTGTGGTTTATATGCCACTTTGTTGTTATTCTGTTGTATTGAATTAATTGTTCAACTTTTGATTGCTAAGCTAAGACTTAATGTGAACTTTCCCCTAGTTCATAATATTTCTGTTTAGACCATAATATAATTTTCTCTGTTCTATATGTTAACATTGTATTATATTGTAATTTTTTAACTAAACTTCTATATTTTTGAATTTCCTTTTCCAATTTATCTATATCCTTCATATATTCCTTTTTAAGTTTTGAAGAGTAACTTATAATTTGTCCTCTTAAATAAGCTTTCAATGCATCCCAAATAATAAACATATCTTCTGCTGAATGTAAATTGGTATCACAAAACAATTGTATATGTCATCTTATAAAAATAAACAAAAATCTAGCCTTTTCAATTATAAAATCTCCACCTGTAAACTGAGTGTTGTTTTTCAGCAAATTCCAATTCAATCAACAGTGGAGAATGATTGGATAATATTCTTGTTTTATAATCAACATGCAGAACTCTTATTTGATTTTGAGCAGAAAGCATGAGAAAGTCAATTCTAAAGTATGTTTCATATCTGCTAGAATGAAAAGAATAATCCCTATCATTTGATGCATCCTTCTGTATATATCAATTAAGTTAAAGTCTTTCATTAAGGTTAACAATATATTAGGTGCCTTTGACTTAACTATAGTTCTCGATTAACTGTTCAACAAAGGTTCCAAACACAAATTAAAATCACAACCTACTAAAACATTTTTATGTACATCTGCTAAATTTAAAAAAGTATCTTGAATAAATTTTTTATCATCTGTGTTAAGTGCATAAATATTTAATAAAGTTCACTCCTGAGAAAATATCTGTTGCCAGATATCAACAAACACATCCCCTGACCCCCCCAGGGGGAGAAAAACAACGATAATTCCCCACACAAAATTTCCATCAAAAAAAAGGGGAGTACACCCCCTTTTTATACATCAAAAATTTATTTCAGCAAGTCCTCTTGTACAGATGTTTGAACCTTGGACAAGTCTTTAGCATATTCTTTGGACTGAACATAATTAGTGAAAAACACGTTCTGTTGATCTGGCAAGAATATTTTCGACGTGGCTGGATAGTGAAGGACAAATCTATATCGTATAAAGCCTTCTTGACTGGGTTAAACTCTTCAAAAGAACTTGACTCAAATCTGGATAAAAGAAAATCTTATCCCCTTCATAATTCAGAGGTCTGCATTCTTTGGCTCTTTTCATCACTGAGCCAAGTATCTTCTCTCTTGAGAATTATTCAGACCCAGTTTTGGTCTAAGAGTTCTATGGGCTCTCTCAATCAAAATCTTATCTTCAAAATAATTTTGTTCAAATATTTCTGGTATCCATTCCTGGAAAAAATGAATTACGTATTGACCTTCTTTAACTTCAGACATCCCAACAATTTTAAGATTATTCCTTCTGCTATAATTTACCAAAATATCAACTCTCTCAAGCAATTTTTCATTCATAGAAATCAGTTGAATCTTCATTAACATTTGATCTTTCTGCAATGTGTTATATGTCTTCACAGTCATCTTGAATTTTTTTATTTCAATTTATCAACCCTTTCTAAAACATTATTTATCAATTTAGTCATATAACTTCTAACTTGCTTTGGTTCTACAGAATTTGCCAATGCATCTGAAAGACTATCAATTTTGGTCTCAATTTTATCCATTTACTTATTAAAAGACTTTCCTTTGTCTTTAAATCCTTCTTCTTCTGTTCTTGTCACTTTTTCACTTGCAGAGTTGTTGGAGTCCTCCATGTTGAAAATATCTCCCTCTTTCTCAGTAACTGATGAGTCCAGTGGACATGTCCAGTGGTGTCATCTTTGCGGAGTGCCACAGGGATGGCTCCAGAGGATGGTCCCTCACCAGGGCTGTCTCCAGCGGGTCTGGATAGAAATTCAATGGCCTGCTTTGAGGACAAGGTAGGCCCAAATTCTTTCTCCTTTCTGTCATCCCGTTTTTCTTTTGGTGTTGTCTTTAAAACATTTTCCTTCTTTGGAGACATTTTTTTTCTTACTGATAAGCACTTTAAAGTAACTTTAAAATAGTTTTTGCAATTTTAACTTTTCTTAATATGTCATTTTTTTTTAGTAAGCCCCTCGGGAGTCGGTAGGATGTGTGGAGTTCCTCATGACATCATGTGACGGTCGCTGGCCATACACAGAAGTGATAGAGAAACTCAGAAGGTCATGCAGCATTCTTTATGTAGCAATGATATATAACCAACATTTTGGACCTGAGCTTGATGTCAAGGTTCTCCAGGATGCTGCTGCATTAGAAGATGTGAGCTATAGGGATAGTTTGGATAAACTTGGGCTGTTTTCTCTGCAGAGTTGAAGGCTGAAGAGAGACCTTGTAGGCGCCGTGAACCAAGCCCCCCTGGTTCATGCCAGGATGCGCCACCTCTCCCCAAAAAACTTGGCCTCACCAAAGAGGAATTTAAGAAAATAGAGGAGTTGGGGATTGTGCGGTGGTCAGACACCCCCTGGGCCACCCCCCTGCATGCAGTCCCAAAAGCAGCAGGAGGGTGGAGGTTGCATGGTGATTGCTGAGACCTCAACGAGGACACCACACTGGACAGATACCCTGTGCTGTATATCCAAGACTTTATCGCCAACTTACAAGGGGCACGAGTGTTTTCAAAGGACAATTTAATCAGGGGTTATCATAAAATCTCAGTGCACCCCAAGGACATAACCAAAATTGCCATAATCACTCCCTTCTGCCTGTTCGGGCTTAAGAACGCTGCTCAGACTTTTTAGTGGCCAATGGATGCGAAGGGTTGGGACCTCTCATTCATGTTCATCTGTCTTTACGATGTCCCTATTGCCAGCCGCAACCTTCCAGAGTACACGGTCCACCTCAGACAACTCTTCACCCGCCTGCAGGGGTTTGGGCCAACCATCAACCTCGCCAAGTGTCAGTTCGGATGGGGCACATTTAACTTCCTGGGGCATCAGATCGACAGGTATGGGGCGAAACCACTGCCTGGAAAGGTGGAAGCTGTTTGGCGGTTCATGAAACCTTGCACCGTGAAGGGGCTGCAGGATTCGCCAGTATGATCAACTTCTACCATCCTGGCAGCAGTTCCGATCATGTGCCCCTTTTTCACACTCATGGTGTGAAAAATAAAGACATTGCCTGGGACGGGGAGTCCTTGGAGGAGTTCCAGAGGCAAAGGACACTCTGGCCAACACTGCCCTTCTGGTTCACCCCAGGCCAGAGGTGCCGATCGCCCTCATGGTGGATGCCCCCAGCACTGCAGTCAGAGGAGTTCTCGAACAGCTGATTGACAGGCAATGGCAGCCCCTGGCCTTTTTTAGCAGGCACCTCTGGCCACCTGAATTTTAATACAGTGCCTTTGATCAGGAGCAATTGACGCTGCACCTGGTGGTCAGGCCTTCTGGAAGGGAGATAATTCAAGGTCTTCACAGACCATAAACCACTGACTTTCACCTTCAACAAAGTGTCTGACCTGTGGTTGGCCAGGCAGCAGAGGCACCTTTCCTACATGTCCAAATTCACCCTCGACATCCAGTGCATTGCCGGCAAGAGCAACGTGGAGGCCAACTCACTCTCCTGTCCTGACATCTAATTTTTCCACGCCCTATCCCAGGGAACAACATGATGTCCCTAAGATTCCAGATAGAGCTTTCTGGGCTGAGGCTGGAGGATGCTGTCATTGCCTCTGGCAACCAGACACTCCTCTGCGATGTCTCTAGCAGCAAACCCAGCATGGCGAAAGCAGACCTTCGACACGGTGCACAACTTTGTGCGTGTGGCCATGAGAACCACGATGAAGATGGTGGCCAGCATGTTCATCTGGCACTGGTTCCGCAAACAGTTCAGTCAGTGGGTCAGGACCTGCATATTCTGCCAGGCGCCCAAGGTGCAAGCTCATACTAAAGCACCTCCCCAGACTTTTGAGCCAGCGTGGCATAGGTTCAGCCATGTCCACGTTGACATCGTGGGGCTGCTACCGGTTTCCCGTGGGGCGAGTTACCTCCTCACCATGGTTGACCGCTCCACAAGGTTTCCAGTGACAGTCCCGATTGCCCATATTATGGAAAATAAACGACTTGAATTATATACTATTTATTATGTATTCATTATTCTATTACTATGTAACAATTTACTATGCATTATATTTACTATGTATTCATCATTATATTTACTAAATTTTAAACAACTTAACAGTTTACTCACACTATGTTACAAAAGTTATAATTCAATATGTATTTACTGCACAATGCCACAGTGAATGAGTCAAAGATAAGGTTGCAGGTGGCAGGATATGATGAAACACGGTTCAAAACAAGAAGATTAAGAGGTGGAAAATAAGTTGTGGTGAGACAAGGGCTGTCGTGCTGCTGAGATATGTGATTCTAAATGATTAATCGCTGAAGTGTAATGGAATACAATATAAAAAGGAATACAATATAAAAAGAGGCTACGTACTGTGTTCATTGGGCAGTCAGTGACCTGCTCTCTGGCTGCCACAACCTTTGTTTGCAAATAAAAGTTGAAAACTTCTTGAAGTAACTTCTGCATCTCCTGGTCATTCTTGGCATTCAACAAACCACGATAATATGACCACGGAGATCTGTGACAGGGCACTAATCAACACCTGGGTGACCAGGTTCAGAATCCCGGAACATCTCACCTCCAACAGGAAAGTGCAATTTACCTCAGGGCTCTGGTCAGCGCTGGCCAAACTATTGGGAACCCAATTGGCTTATCACTCGCAGGCCAACGGGTTGGTGGAGCAGTTCCACAGACGCTTCAAAGGCGCCTTGATGGCCCGGCTCAAGGGGCCCAACTGGGCGGATGAACTGTTTTGAGTCCTTCTGGGGATACACACCACACCGAAAGAGGACTTTAATGCCTCTGCAGAAGAAATGGTCTATGGCGCACCCTTGGTAATCCCAGGGGAGTTCTTGGCCACTGCCAAGGATCCGCAAACCCCCATAGAAGCACTGAAACAGCTAAAGGAAAGACTGGATTCCCTAACCTCTCCACAGCCCCTGCCACATGGCCAGCCAAAATCTTTTGTCCCCAAAGACTTGCAACCTGTGAATATGTTTTTGTGCATTGGGCAGCGCACTGGGCACCCAGCCAACAGCCATACGAGGGGCCATGCAGGATCGCTAGGCATAATGGGTCGATGTGTGTATTGGACATTGCAAATAGGAAACCTTCACCCTCAACTGCCTGAAACCGGCCCATGTAGACATTAGCCACCCAGTTGAGACTCAGCCCCTGGGATGCAGAGGTAGGTCCCCAAAGCACACTCTAATCACCGGTTCTGTAGGGGCGGGGGGGGGGGGTTGTATAATGGCCAGTGAACCAAGTCGCGACCCGGCTCACAAAATGGCCAGTGAATGAAGTGATTGAAGGCCCCGCAGGGACCATTGGCCGTCGTCCTGCGTGACATCCCACAAGGTGGGAAACAGCAGGCAACAACGGGAATGCCGGCCAGTTAGAGGCAGACACTGTGATGATTTCACTCCTGTCATCAGAGGCAGGGAGTGCAATAAATCAGTCTTTGACCTCGACCTGACTCTGTGTGTGTGTGTGTGCGTGTGTGTGGGTGTGTGTGTGTGTGTGTGGGTGTGTGTGTGTGTGCGTGGGTGTGTGGGTGTGTGGGTGTGTGTGTGTGTGTGTGTGTGTGTGTGTGTGAGCGTTGTTCTTACTCCACACTTCGCGTAGCACGCACGTTATAACCTCATAGAAATTTATAAAATCATGAGAGACATAGATAGACAGTAAGTTCTTTTTCCAAAGGTGGAAATGTCAAGTACCAGAGGGCACAGGTTTAATGTGAGAGAATGCAGTTTTTTTACACAGAGAGTGGAGTGTGCCTGGAATGGACAGTCAGAGGTGGAGGGAGGGGAAACAGTGATAATTGTGATGTTGAAGAGTCATTTAGACTGACACTTGAGTTGGCAATGGATAGAGAGGTATGAATCATGTGCAGGAAAATGGGACTGGACAGATATCATGGCCTTAAGGCCTGTTGCTATGTTGCACGGTTCTATGTTTCATATTAGGTCAGCTAATTGCAGCTCCCCACCCCCTTCCCTTCCTTCTCCTATTGGACAGCTACCCTTCTTAGCCCTCTGGCCTTTCCCTCCATCACTTCTCAGCAATCTTCCTGATTTTCAACAACCCTGTCCACGCTCAGCTGAGGCCTGAGACGTTGACTTCCTTTAAATTCCTATGGGTGCTGCATGGCCTGCTGATTTCTCCAGCACATTTGTGTGCCACAGGTAATTGTACTCTTCCTTTGAAACAACGAGAGGCCAGTGAATATACAAAGAGTTAAATAGGAAAGTGCAAAGAACTGTCAACCGACACAAATTGCACGTGTGACCTACAATGCAAAAGTTGTTATTATTTTACTGCTCTTCCTCACAGGCTGGTGTGAAGAAGCATGAATGACGCTAAACTTAGTGGCTTCCTAAACTTCACACTCCAGTTTGTGGTTTAACAACTACGCTGGCAGCTTGTCTCTGCCCACGTATTTTCTTCTCTGATTTAGAATGAATTTATCTTCTGCAAAGTTGAAGACATTTATTAAAAAAATTAATTCCATTTGGAACATGATAGTAGAATGGCATTCAGAGATGGGATGTCCCATTGATTTCCAACTACAGGTCAAGTGTTGCTAGCACCATTCCCTTAAGCCTTCAGCATTGTTTAAGGGCCTATTTATTTCAAGGACAACCACTACTTTTTTGTCACACTTACTGAAATACAGTAGAAGTTTTGATCTGTCAGCTATCCAGGCAAGTCAACTCATACAGCAGGTTGTGCAACAAATAAATCAGACAATTGTGTAGTTTTTGTCTCCTTTCCCACCCAGACCCCACCCATTCTCATCCTCCCTCTTTCTATCCCTCTCCTCATTTCCATCTCCCCACTGGATTCTTCTGCTCTCACCTCTCTTCCCTACCCCCTCCTTCATCTTGTCTCTCTTTAGGCCACCATTCTCACCTTCCCTTCTCATCAGATTTCAGCACTTTACAGCCTTTTTTCTTCTAAATATGGCCCTGTGTGACTCATCTTCCTGCATCTAACCCTTATGTCTAGTGTTTTTTTCACATAGGTTTCACAGGATTTTACCGTTAGGAAGAATCTCCGGACAACCTAAACTGCAAATCTCTGTTTCTGACCATGAGTTTAGATAGCATACTGGCAGTGCAGTATGTAAAGGTGCAGGACATCAACTAAGACGTATAACATAAGGGTTGCGCATGTAATCTTTTTTTTCTGTGATAATAACCAAGATTTTGTAATAACTATAACTGTGGTAATTATATGGTATTCTTAATATGTTTCCTGTCAAATGTAGATTCTTTCTTTCTCAATATTTTTATTTAGTTTCAGATGAATTAACATAAAAAAACAATACAAAGAGATCGGGATTGCATTAACAACGGTTAACATGTACAAACACAAACATCGAGCAACATCTGTAAACTGAGCCTTCAATCTCTTAAAGGCCAAACATGAAAAGGAATCAAATTTTATTATAAAAATATCCTTCTAAACTAAGAAACAAAATAAAGAAAACAAAAGTCAGATGACCATGTTTCAGTGGTTAAAGAATTATTTTGTGGTTAATTCTGCTCCTCTACACAAACAAATGTTGTCAAGGATTTGGAAAAGATCAATGTACATGACATGAAAATGTTGAATAAATGGTCTCCATGTTTCTTCAAAATTAACCAAAGGGTCAACAGTACCACTTCTAATTTTTTTCTGAATTTAACCATGCTATAGTTTGGGAAAACCATTGAACTGTAATTGATGGTTTAGGATCTTTCCATTTGAGTGTAATGGACCTCCTGGCTATTAAAGTAACAAATGTAATCACACAATAAGCTGAAGCAGATAAGTGGCCAGAGTCCAAAACTGGTTGTCCAAAAAGTACAGTAATAGGATGAGTTTGTAGGTCAATGAGCAAAACTGCTAAAATAATATTAAAAATATCTTTCCAATATTTTTGCAGGGAAGGGCAGGACCAAAACATGTGTCAGGGAAGCCACAGATAGGGTTTATATGGGAATAAAAATGAGCTGCTTGTCCTTGGACATAGGGGCTCTATGAACCACCTTAAATGATATCAGTGTTTACTAATTATAGAATTTTCTCCCATGTCTCTATAGGTAAATGCCTCAGAAATTCTCTTTCCCATTCATTCTTAATTTGGTCAGAAATCACTGGATGTATTTTCAAGACCAAATCATAAATTGTTTATATTAAATTCTTCAGAAAAGGGTTAAAACATAATTTTTTTAAAAATTGGTAACTTCAATTTGATGTGGAATTGGAAAAGTAGATAACGTAACATTTAAAAAGTTCCTTATCTGCAGATATCTGAAAATATGTGATCCAGGCAAATTATATTTATTAGACCAACTGATAAAAAGACAGTTATCCATAAATAAATCGCAAAACCATGCTATTCCCTTCGTATTCCATAAAAGCAAAGCATAATCAATTCTAGATGGTTGGAAGAAAAAATTAGATAGAATAGGACTTGACAAGATAAGTTTGTTCAATCCAAAACATTTACAAAATTAAAACCATATTTGTATTGAATCTTTAATTATTGAATTTGTCATTTGTTTATTCAATCCAGTGAGTGCAAAGGGGAATGAAGCCTCTAAAATAGAAGCTCATAAGAACCCCTCCACAACCCATGCTCAAGACTCTCCATTGAGGATATTGAATTTCATCCAAATCTTGTGGCTAGAATTTATATACCAAATATTAATTGCCCAATAGTAGAATCTAAAATGAGGCAACACCATACCACCATCCTTTTTTAAAATTTCTGTAGATATTTCTTATTTAACCTAAAAGACAGGTTGGAACTGCCTGAAATAGGTACAAGAATTTAGGTAAAGTAATCATTAATTTGACCAATCAATGATAGGGGCAAAGGAAACCATTTAATAAATGATTGTTTAACATGGTCAATTAAAGGGTAAAGGTTAACTTTTAATAAATCCTTATGCTTTTTAGTGATTTTGACACCCAAATAAATAAAATGATTAGTAACTAATCTAAATGGAGATTGTTCATAGATTGGAACATGCATATTTAATGGAAAAGCTCGCTTTTATTGAGGTTCAATTTATAACCAGAAAAACTACTAAAATTAGCAAGTAATAAGAGTGCTGCAAGGATAGATTTCTCTGGGTTAGAAGTAAACAGTTACAAGTCATCTGCATATATCCCATCCCCACAAATAATGCCAGATATATTTGGTGAGTCACAGAGAGCAATTACCAGGGATTCCAGGGTGATGTCAAATAATAAAAGGCTCAAAGGACAACCTTGTCTAGCACCTCGAAAGAGCCTAAAAAAGGGGCATCTCTGATTATTGCTAAGTACAGAAGCCAAAGGTGAATGGTATATCAGTTTTATGCAAGATAGGAACTTTGGACTAAAATAAAATTTCTAAAATATTAAATAATTAAATATTTCTCATGTTAAATATTCCCATTCACCTCTGTTGAATGCTTTCTCAGCATCAAGTGAGATAACACATTCTGGAGTTTTAGATGAAGGAGAATATACAATATTCATTAGCCTCCTAATATTGAAATGTGCACAACAGTACATGATAAATCCTGTCTGATCTTTAGAAATTGTTTGTGGAAAGACATTTTCCAATCTAGTAACCAATATTTTAGAAAAAGAATTTAGGCTCCATGTTCAATAAAGAAATAGATCTATATGAAGCAAAATGTGTAGCCGTGCTATAGATAAACAACAGCTCCTAGAAGTCTAGTGAATGGCACGAGATGCCATAACATCATGACATGGCGCGCGTTGTTCAGTGTTTTAAAAGAATATGCACATGACTTGAGTAAACAAGTTCTGATTTACCTGCAACTGTGTGTGTCAATATTTTTTGTATTCATCAGCCACCACTGCATTTTCAGTGGCTAAAATGTACATGATATCAGTAGATTAGTTTTCAATTTGAATGATCTGACTCTCTGGATTTATCAGTCTCTGATGCTTACTGTAACAGGCACGTCTCACATAGGTTATACGTCACAGTCTACGTCGACACCGTGGCATCCCATGTCCAACCTACATAAATACCACACTTCAGGTATTTAGTCTAAACTCGCAGTGAAATCTGGAATTTTGGAGTTTTGGTCGTTCCTGTGTGAACGGTCACTCTGGAAGGTAAGTGTGACAATTGCTGACTGAAAAGAAATGTTAATTATATGTAAAAAACATATAGGATGTAAAATGTGGGGACTGGAATGGCACCCTCATTCCTGTTCCGAGCTTTTAACACAGCATGTGTTCTGGGAAAATGGGAATAATTACCTGGAATGCACTGGCTGTGTAAAAAAAACATATTTGTCTCACCTCTCTCTCCCTATCATCTGTCACCTGCCGATCAACTGCCTTCATCCATCATGTTTCACCTCCCCATGGTTCACCATTCCATCCAAGCTCATGCCCCACCCCTCCCACCATGTCCTCTTTACATGAGCTTGTTTCGCCACATCTCCAGTCTCTATAAAGGGTTCCGGCCTGAAATATTGACAGTTATTTCTCTCCCACTGATACTGCTTGACCTGCTATTTTTCTCCAGCAGATTGCATTTAGCTTCAAATTCCAGCATCTGCAGTCTCCTGTGTGTCTCCTGTTTTGGGAATAGTGTGACACTAAGTCAAAAAGTGCAGGCTATAGTGACTGTTCTAATAGGACAAAAGCATTGTGCAGGGTCGCGAGAAAAGCACATATAAGGGGCATCATCTTTTGCCAGAGGGATATCCTTTCAAGAGTCTGATAAGAGCAAGAAAAAAAAACTTGAATGTGGAGGTTCTTGAATGTGAAGATGCATGCATCTTCTGTCTGACAGGAGGGGGAAGAAAATTGGCTGATTGGAGTGGGACGGGTACTTTAATACATTGGAAGCACTCCTTGGACAGCAGGAGGTGCAGAAAGAGTTGATGAAAGTGAGGTTACATTTAATTTTAAAAAAAATTTAGACACGCTATACTGTTACAGGCCATTGCAGCCCACGAGTTCATGCCACCCAATTATACCCAATTAATCTACACCCCTGATATGTTTTGAACAGTGGGAGGAAAGCAGAGCCCCTGGAGAAAACCCATGCAGACACGGGGAGAATGTACAAACTTTTACAGAAAGCACAGGACTCAAACCTTGATCCGGACCTGATTGCCCCCTGCTGCAAAGGCATTGAGTTAACCGCTACACCAACCATGCCATCCTATTTCATGGTGACTTGAGCTGTGTTCACCATTTGTCAGAAAACAACCTTATCTTCAAGTAGTTTACAGAGTGGCAGGCATTCAGTGCCAGCAAGTGATTTGCATGCACCTTTCAATTCAACTGACATGTAAAACCAACAGCAACTTCAAGTAAAGGTTCTATCTTCATGACATGCCAGTTCACTGGACACACTGGGCCAGCGGGACTGGAATAAAGTTAATGGGTCATCTCTAACAATGACCTGTGGTCGATTGGAGCAGCAAGTTTGCAGATGACACAAAGATGAGAGATGTAATGGAAGACTTTCAAAGCATGCAGAGGGATCTGATCCAGCTGGAAATTGAGCTGCAAAATGGCAGATTGAATTTAATGCAGGCAAGTGTGAGGTGTTGTATTTTGGGATATGTAATGGAGGATTTAGACCAGCTTATGCAAGAATGTATACATGTGAATCAGAAGACATAAAATTCACCATGGGGCCCAGAGATGCAGTTGAATCAGAAGACATAATCTAATTTACACCACAAGGCCCAGATATGCAGTTGTTTTTTGTTGGTTGCAGACTGTCAGGAGACCTTGAAGATAAGTAAATCATTTATGCAGGATGATGGGCTATGAGTAAGCAATTTTTGGGTAATATAAGCCATGGTCCCACTGCTGAAGTTTGAGACTCTGAGGGGTGGAAATGTCTCAGCAAGAAGAAGAACTTCTAGAGTCCAACCAACATCCCGGTCAGGGGAGGTGGAGAAGCAGCTACCGGCACCCCGACAACCTACTACAAGTGTGCGGTCATTGCCTCGTTTCGGCAGTTGGGACCAGTCCAGGTGTTGATAAGTATAATTGGGAAGGGCTTGCATATTGTAGTTTGAAATCAGCTTTAGATTTAGTAATAAAGATTTGTATAAACTGAAGTGCTCTTGGTGTGTGTCTCTGTTTTCTTTTGGTAGCTCAAACACTGTGACCAATCTAAAACGAACAAAGTGAGAGGTACAAGTTTACCCAGGACAATTGGTGTAGTCGGCAGGATTGGTCTTGAGATGTTTCGCTGAAAGAAAGAGGTGAGGCCTAAGCAGTTCTTGATTCTGGGATGGACTTCCAAAGACAATGGGTTTGGCATGTTGGCCAATATCCTGTTTTTGTTGGGACCACCCATTAGTTGGGATGAGAGGTTAGATCCATCAAGTGCGCCTCTGGGAGAATGGGCTGCCACTCTCCTTCGAGAAAGTAAATTTCCTGATAAAAAGGGGACGCTGACGGACAGTTTTTGGCTGCTGGCTACTGACTTATGCCGTGCCATTCAGTGTGAAGCAGAATTAGTTCAGCGAGAAGTAGAATCCCAGCACAAGAGAGAGCAACTCTCTTGCAACAAGAGGAGGATATAGAAGCCATGCGACAACACTGTTCCATGATGAGCAAGATTGTTCACACCAGTCAGGACTGAGCCAAAGAATGGGAGGATAAGCATGTCCAAATGATCTGCCGTAATATTAAACTCCGTCAGCAGCTCTGTGCAAATAAGGAAAAGCAAGGGGTAGAACCCGATCCACATCATATTCGTGCCATGATAAGGAATGGTGACAATCCTGATTGATGATTGGGACGGGAATATCTGGTATGATGACAATGGTAATAATGCAGATACCCCTCGACATGTGCCTGACGTACTTCCCTCTCCACCCGCTGTTCACGCTCGCCCTGTAAGACAGTGGACCTTCCAAACAGACAAAGACGGAAAGGGGGATGATGTAATTGAAGAGATTGAAGGGATAGATGTCCCAGCCTCCCAAGTGGACTCAGGGGAAGGTACCCAAACCCCTGCTTATTCTCAATGACCCTCCCAACTCTATGGAATGGCCTGAGCATCCTCCCGTCCACTAGGTAGAGGGCCCTGTGGGCCGAAATGGGAACAAGGGTCAGGAGCAGTCAACAATTCATGACTACTCTATAAAAGAGCTGGCCGCCATTGGAGATCGATTTAGGCAAAAGACGGGAGAAACTCTCGCGGCCTGGCTCCTGCGTGTTTGGGAACAAGGAGGGGGTAATGTATATTTAACCCCTGAGGAATTGTTGGGATTAGGAACATTGTCTACTGATATCTGGGTCACTGCTGAGCTATGACTCTAGGGGATGCCCTGCTACGAGTATACCCGTCACCAATAGATTGGGATTTACATTTACAGAACAATTGGGGCACCCCAAAGAAGGGTATAGCAGTAATTTGTCAACAGGCCCTGGCCTCTGCCTTGTATGCAGGGCGTTTGAGGCTGTGGGTACGTGGGGGGAGCCCTGACGAAGAGAAGTTCACTGCCGGAATGCATACCCAATTGGTTCGTTCCGCCCAACCCACTGTACGGGGACTGGTTCTGTCCGTAACTAGTCCGCTAATTGTGTCTGAGGTGGCGCACGCCTTATCTGGGTTTCGAGAATTAGAGTTGGGAGATAAAATCCACTCACGTACAGCCCAGGTTAAATCAGACAAGCAGGATGAAAGGAGAGGGGCTGCTGCTAATAACGGACCGACAAGAAAGGATCTTTTTCTAACCTTGTTAAAGTTAGGCGTACCTAAAAGTGATATTGATGGGAAACCTACTGCGGTCCTTTATAAGAGGAAGGCAGGGGAACATCATCCCCAGCTCTTGAGTCCTCCTGGCCCAGCTGTGCCTTCTGCTCCCACTGCTGCTCCTATCGAGCCAGCTTCTCTTGCTCCAGTTACCTGTAATGAGATACAACAATTGGTTAAAAAAGCTCTTATGGATAATAGTAGCATGTGGTCCTGGAAACCCCCAAACCCTACTAAGGCATAAGGGTGTGGGCGGGATTCCCGTGTCTACTCCATTGAGATACGGCGGATACATGGGGACCCGTGGCCCTACATACTGTTAACAATGCATTGAGGTGGGGGTAATGACCGCCAATATTTGGCTTTGGTCGATACCGATGCGGAGCACTCGGTGATTCGTGGTAACCCCGACCTCTGGACTGGACCGACATTTCGAATAGAGGGGATGGGAGGAGTGATCACCCTGGCGAAGGAAATAAAAGTCCTCACCACGCTGGGTGATGGCCCTTCCCCTGTATGGTTACATGCCCTGGTGGCTGCCACTGACGAGTGGCCCTTAATACTAGCCAAGGGGGATTTGCATTTGGAATTCGGACTATTACATATGGTCAGGCTAAGTGGGATCTTGTGATGGTGCCTCCCCCCCCACCCCGAAACCAGTATGCATTCCACAATATCACCTTCCTGGCAGGAATAGATTACTGCCACCATCGATGCTTTGTAAGAAGAAGGGGTAGTGAGGCCCGCAACGTCACCCTTTAATAGCCCTGTTTGGCCGGTCCAGAAGCCGGATGGCTCCTGGAGAATGACAATTGATTATCGTTTTTGAACAAACATGCCCCACCACTGGTTTTGGCAGTTCCGGACGTTGTTACCCTTATTGAAAACATTGCTACTGGGAACTCAGGAACATGGTATGCTGTCATTGATCTCGCTAACACCTTCTTCAGTATTCTTATAACTGAGGTCTCACGGGATCAGTTCGCCTTTACCTGTAAGGGGCGCCAGTATACCTTCACCTCCCTCCAGGGCTATGTACACTCTCCCACTATTTGCCACAGCCTAATTGGCCGTGATTTGGAGGCAGTGCCAGTATCGCCTTCTCTCTCGATTCACCATTATATTGATGATGTGATGATCCAATTCGCCACAGAAGAGATGGTATAGGAAGGTATGGAGAATGTCCAAGATAGCCTGATGCAAGGAGGATGGGCCATTAACCCCGCCAAGGTGCAGAGCCCATCCCAGATGGTTATTTTCCTTGGAATTCAGTGGCATGCTGGAGAACAGGTTGCTGTCCCAGACTGTATGGGTAAACGTTATGTCCTAGTAATGGTTGACACCTTTTCGGGCATGGTTTTTGCTTTTCCCACCAAGACAGCTGACCAAGCTAGCACTATCCAAGGACTAAACCATTTAATTTCCAACCCCAACCAACCAATTTTCCCTTGCAACCGCTGCAATCGTGTCTGCCTGTCCCGCATCGGACTTGTCAGCCACAAACGAGCCTGCAGCTGACGTGGACTTTTTTACCCCCTCCATAAATCTTCGTCCGCGAAGCCAAGCCAAAGAAAAAATGATGTACCAGAGGAAATTCAGTCTGATAATGGCTCGCATTTCTCCGACAAGGCAATCTGTAATTGGGCAACTGACAACAGTATCTTATGGGTCCACCATATTCCTTATTACCCGCAGGCTCCCGGGTTAGTTGAACGAATGAACGGCTTACTGAAGGAACAAATTTGTTTATTAACACCACTGGGGATCCTGAAGGGGTGGTGCCATGTGCTGCAGCAGGCAGTCGACAATTTGAATCATCGCCCTTTAAAGGGAGGTACACCTTTCCACCGACTTCTTCACGCTTCTGAACTACAGCCTATTCCAGAGGAAAAACAGTCATTGCCCCCCATTCCCGAGCTAGAGAATGCCGGACAAAAGGTATGGGTGGCACCACCAGATAGTGGCCATCCTGTTAAAGAGGAAATAGTGACACCTGCCCAGGGTAACACTCGGTGGGTAGCTATTGATGGACAGGATGGTTTAGTTTGTTTAAATACTGAACGCTTTCAGCATTGTGAGTGACATATGTCAGGCTTCTTTGTTCCAGGTCCTCTGTCTTGCGCTCCTGCTGATCTGGCGTATTAGCTGCTTTGGTGCCAGCAATTGGATTTGTAATGTCGAGGACATTCCGAGGGAGTTGCCCGTGGGGGACATGGCCCGATGCATCACACCAAGGAAGTCCTCGGTCACCCGCCTCAAGTGCAGCTTATATAAATATGTTATTGCCGGTCTTGGTTCCTATATTTTGATTGTGGATGGACCAACTGATGGAGTCGGCCCCTACTTCTGTGATGGTTGTTTTTGTACCCACTTTATATCTTGTGATAACTCTGCACCACCTGTCGCTAAATGGTGGGAGTATTCTGGTTCTGTAGAGGGTTGGTGGCCGACTTCATCATCAAACATTCCTTCAGATTTGTCCGACAAGTCCTTGCTCCATGTTTCCTAAGTGTACACACATCGATTGAATGCTTCTGATTGTTGGATTTGTACTGTAGGCCCTTTGCATACCGGTACAGACATTCCCATGATCCCCATTTCTTTCACCCGAAAGGAGGTTGCCGCCTGGAAATATTTTGATCCAAAGGCAGGGTTCACATTGATGTTAATAAACCTGTGCCTGAGGAGGCCCAGTTCTTTAGTCTACGTGACATTTTGGGTATTTTTTGAGGATGGCATATCACCCCCCCCCCCTTATAATATGACACCCCCCCTATTTTATTGTTTCTCAACATGTGAAGGGCTCTGTCTGCTTTTGTAAGTTCCCCGACAGGCCTGCCGATGCACTGGGATACAGTGATTGCCCGGCATATTCCCCTTTTATTTCCAAGCACCCTATTGGGTTTGTGGGTCTCGTGCCTTTGCATGGCTACCCCTTACCTGGGGTGGTTGCTACTATTTGCCATACACTGTCCCCCCTACCTGCATCATATTTCCCGTTTACAGGATCATCCCTCGCTTATGCGTATGTCCTTCGGCATAGATGTGCCCTCTCAGGTGCCGAGATTTTCTTTGGCGCCTTGATCCCAGGTTATGGCGTTATTCGCATTTCCTAAGAGGTTCACAAATTATATGATATAATGAGCTCTATTGCCAATGAGACATCCTTCGCCCTTTTGTCTGTCAGTCAGGGCCTTAATGACCTTAATCACAAACTCTGCTGTCAGGACAGTGGCTTTACAGAATCGTATGGCACTGGATTTTCTTTTAGCAAAACAGGGTGGCACGTGTGCTGTTGTCGGTTCTGAATGTTGTTCGTATGTTCCCGATGTATCCATTAATGTATCTGATATTGTTCAACATGTTTCAAAATCTGTTCGTGAGCTCCAGTGTCTGGGTATTGTGGCCCACAATCCTTGGTTGGAATCCTTTTTCATGGTTAACTGGTACATTTGGGGGATTGGGTCACAATATTCTCCGTTGGTTGCTCACATTATTGCTTATTTTTGTGATTATTGTAGTTTTGTTTTCTCTTTTTCACTCTTTCTGTACTTAAATGCTAATGTAAAGGAGGATGTATACACGTGAATCAGAAGACATAATCTAAATTCCACCATGGGGCCCAGAGATGCAGTTGAATCAGAAGACATAATCTAATTTACACCATGAGGCCCAGAGATGCAATTGTTTTTTGTTGGTTGCAGACTGTCAGGAGACCTTGAAGATAAGTAAATCATTTATGCAGGGTGATGGGCTATGAGTAAGCAATTTTTGGGTAATATAAGCCATGGTCCCACTGCTGAAGTTTGAGACTCTCTGAGGGGTGGAAATGTCTCTCAGCAAGAAGAAGAACTTCTAGAGTCCAACCAACATCCCGGTCGGGGGAGGTGGAGAAGCAGCTACCGGCACCCCGACAACCTACTACAAGTGTGCGGTCATTGCCTCGCTTCGGCAGTTTGGACCAGTCCAGGTGTTGATAAGTATAATTGGGAAGAGCTTGCATATTGTAGTTTGAAATCAGCTTTAGATTTAGTAATAAAGATTTGTATAAACTGAAGTGCTCTTGGTGTGTGTGTCTGTTTTCTTTCGGTAGCTCAAACACTGTGACCAATCTAAAATGAACAAAGTGAGAGGTACAAGTTTACCCAGGACAGGATATAAATCAAGGTATGATTTAAATAGTAAATGGTAGGGCATTGAGGAATGTAGTAGAACAGAGGGATCAGGGAATACAGATAGATAATTACCTGAAACAGTCAGAGGTAGATAGGGTCCAAAAGAAGTATTGAATATTGGAGTTGGAATGTTGGCCCAGAACTTATGTTTACATTTTTGAAAAAAATGTGGCATGTCTTGTTGTTCCACCCCTTCTTTCAAACCCACAATCTTAATATTATTCTTTCTGCTATAATTTTCCAAAATATCAATTTTTAAAATATGTTATTTTAAAATTTGCATACATGTAGTATATTTAGCCCACATTCAACCATCATTTTAATCAAGGTTTTATGGACTACAACATTAAAATATACTCCCTCCTCTTAAAACTAAAACTCACCCTATCCCCAACCCCCCCCAAAAATTAATCAATCATTACTTTTACATGTTATTAGCATACTAAAGAAAGCAATAGATAAAAGTATTAGAAGTAGTGGATTGTACTAAGGCAGGTCAGAGAGCACAGAGGATTTAACTATCAAGTGTTATCTGTAATACCTGATGAGGTTGTAGGGAGCGGTGAGCAGAGACTAACCCACAGTACCTATTTTATGTATATATGGGCTCCATATTTGTAAATATGTATTATATTTATTCCTTAAATTATAAGTATTTTTTTCCCAACGGTACAGAGTTTTGTATTTCCGCATGCAGTCTATCTATACCCAGGTAAGAATCTGACTTCCAAGTAACTGCAATACATTTTCTTGCCACTGCTAGTACTATTTTCTGCCTATTGCAGTGGAGAAAGATTCAGGCAGTGTATAGGTCACTGAAGCCTGTTTGATCATATCAATAAAGAAAAGAAGCAGTATATCTTTAGATTCCTTATAAAATTCAGCCGGGAACTATCTTCTCCCAGTGCCTTATTAGTCATTGATCAATTGATCAAATTGATCAATGAGAGAATTCAGTTTTGACTGTTCTTCCAAAGATAATGCAGGCAAATGTATTTGTGACAGTCATTCAATTTTATTGTCATCTTTTAAAGATTCAGAATGATAGAATTTTGAATAAAAGTCCCAAAAAGCTTCATTTATCTCACTTGTGACATAATCAATATGAGTAGGGCTTTTCTGGTGAGCATTTATAGTTCTAGAAATTTGTTCCATTTTCAAATGCCATGCTATTAATTTGTGTGATCATTCACCTAATTCATAATATCTTTGCTTGGTTCTCATTATTGCTTTTTTTGTTCTATAAGTCTGCATATTGAAGTTTATTTTGTTAATTAATGTCTTTCTTCTACCTTCTGACCTTTGAAAATGCAAATCTCTTTCCATATCTGTTATTTCACATTCAAGTTTATCCAATTCCTTCATATAGTCTTTCTTTATCTTAGAAGTTTAACATAATTTGTCCCCTCAAATATGCTTTCAATGCATCCCAAATCACAAATTTGTTAGCTCTTGAATATAAATTCATCTCATAAAACAATTGAATTTGCTTGCATACAAAAGTTCAAAAATCTGAACTCTTTAGAAGCAAACTACTTAATCTCCATCTATAGTCTGGTTTTTCCTTAACAGGCATTTCAATCTGTAACAATAAAAGTGAATGGCCAGATAAAATATGTGCTTATCATCTGCCTGGAATACTCTACCTTGAAGCTGTGCTGAAAGTAAGAAAAAATCTATTCTGGAATATGAATCATGTCAGTTTGAATAAAAAAAATAATCCCTATCAGTTGGATGTAGCCCAGTGGTTCTCAACTTTTTTATTTCTACTCACATACCATCCACTGTAAGTATTCCCTATGCCATCGGTGCTCTGTGATTAGTAAGGGATTGCTGAAGGTGGGATGTGAGTGGGAAGGGAAGGTTGAGAATCACTGCTCTAGACCCAATTGTTACTGAAATAATTTACTTGAGAAAAATTGAGTTGTTATGTGCATGGTTTCATAACTCCAAAGGAAATGGGCTAATGACAATTTTTCTCAAGTAAATTATAAAGGTATGATTAAAACAGTCGTTTTCAAACCTTTTCTTTCCACTTACATCCCACCTTAAGAGCACTGATGGCATAGGGAATACTTAAAGTGGTATGTGAGTGGAAAGAAAAAGATTGAGAACCATTGATGTAGCCTCTGCTATATATCAATTAAGTTCAGATTTGTCATTAAAGACTGTTATTTTTGGTGCTTTGCTTCTTTTAGTTTCTCGAAGATCTGTCTAATAACAGATCTAGACAGAAAGTAAAATCTCCTCCTGCCACTATATTCTCATGATTATATTCACTAGATTTAGGAAGGTTTCCTATTTAAACTTTACCTCATCTGTATTGTGCATAGATATTCAAAAGAGTCTATAGTTCAGAGTAAATTTGGCAATGAACCATAACAAACCTACCTGTCAGACCTGTCTCGACATGTTGGATATCAATTGGAAGATTTTTATTAAATAAAATTGCTACACCCCCACCCCTGATTTCAAATTGATGGAAGAAAATACAACATGGCCAACCCAATCTCTTTTCAATTTTAAATGCTCCTTTAATGGTCAGATGCATTTCTTGTCAAAAGGCTATATCTAGATTAAACCATCTTTTTAATGTGCGCTAATATTTTTTCAATTTGATCGTTCAATTAATCCCATTTATATTAAAATTTAAGAGTTTTATTGATTTACTCATTACTGTATAGTTGACCTTCAGTTACGTCACCTTGTCCTGCCAACCTCCACCAAGTAATTAAATAATTCTACATCTTCCGTGCTTGATCTCTGCCCATCTGACAATCCAAGAATGAAAAGGAAAAATATGAATAGAAAATAAAGTTAAGTATAGTGCTAAACATAATAACATTTAACAGAGTGTATGAAAATGACCTCCCCCCCACCCCCCCACCGAGTCACGTTGCTAACCGAAGCAACACTAACACCCTCCCTTGTGCAGGCCACAACTGAAGTCTCAGATACACCCATGAATCAGCGGTGCTCAGCACTCTCCTCCACCTCACCCCACCCCCTGAAAAACTTAATACATTTCTTCTATTATATATATGAAAAATAAACCAAAATCAGTGTTAATTCCATCTCAAATATATTGAGTTAACAGCACAAAGAGAAAACACATTACTCTTCATCCTCAAGGTCTTCAGCCTGATTGTTGATTTGGCAAGTTTCCAACACATTTCTCTGCCTCATAATGATTTTAAAAGAATCTGGTTGGTCCATTTAGGAGAAAAATCTTCCAGGTCGCTGGGTGTCATAGAAAAGAATGATATACTTCCTCCCACAGAGTCTTTTTCACAGGGTTAAATAGATTCCTTCACTTTAAAAGATCTTCACTGATATCTGGATAAAATAGAATTTTACTCCCCTGAAACTCCAGCAGCCCTTGTCTTCGACGAGCATGTTGTGTAGCTATTCTCAGTATTTTTCCTTTATCCTGCAAACACAGAAATTTCACCAATACAGAAAATGAGTTTTGATTGGGGGTAGGGGTTACATCGAAGGGTTCTCTGAACCCTTTCAATTTCAATTACTCCCACAAGGTTCGTTTGGCCCAGAACTTATGTTTATATTTTTGAAAAAAATGTGGCATGTCTTCTTTCAACTCACAATCTTAATATTATTCTTTCAGCTATAATTTTACCAAACATCAATTTTTTGGCACAGCTTTTGATTTTGAACAATCAAGGCAGTCTCATATGTGACATTCTATCTTTATCTTTCTCCATATTGTAACAGAGACTATAGAGCATATAGATATATTTTGGGGAGATAAATTTGGAAATGTTTGTTAGAATAGGTCACATACAAACCCTTTAAAACAGATCTTATTTGAAAGACTGGAGCTTTGCCCCATGCTTGACATATTGGCTCCACAGCTTTTGTAAGAACTTTGAAGAGTGCTCAAGAGACTTCACTAATGGATTGTTGTTTACAAAAGGCAACAGATGAAAGAGCATGTCAGAGCCACTGCTGTCTGGAGGAGAGCTTACAGTTGTAAGTGGGTCATGTGGTTTTGCAAGCAGGGAGAGTCAATTAGGCTTTCTCTCAGAGAGAGAGAGAGAGAGAGAGAGAGAGACACACACACGCACACACACACACACACACACACACATGCACACACAGATCACTTGATAGTGTTACAGCCAACAGAAGTAGTTGGGACTGGAACAGGACAAGCTGGCAAGTCCATTTGGAAGATGGCCTGGTCAAAACCCTTGTGGTTCATGCAAGAGGAGAGGACTGGCTGTCTAATGTTTCACTTGGAATAAGAGAAACAAAAAGGAGACCTGAAAGAAAGAGGTTATCATTTGGAGAACCATGACGGGGCAGGTTTCGTTAGCAAGACACTGAGGTGAATGGTGAAAGTACATCAGTTGTGGATGTCCTGGAACAACAAATATCTTTCTCTAAATCGACAAGAACCTTCCTGAGTGGTAAACATTTACCTTTCAAGCACCAAAGCCTGGTGAACTTTATAAATGTTAAATTCTATGCACAGTATAACCATATAACCATATAACCATATAACCATATAACCACTTACAGCACAGAACAGGCAAGTTCAGCCCTACTAGTCCATGCCGTAGCAAATCCCCACCCTCCTAGTCCCACTGACCAGCACCCGGTCCATACCCCTCTAGTCCCCTCCTATCCATGTAACGATCCATTCTTTCCTTAAATGTAACCAATGATCCCGCCTCGACCACATCTGCCGGAAGCTCATTCCACATCCCCACCACCCTCTGCGTAAAGAAATTTTCCCTCATGTTCCCCTTATAATTTTCCCCCTTCAATCTTAAACCATGTCCTCTAGTTTGAATCTCTCCCTTTCTTAATTGAAAAAGCCTATCCACATTTACTCTGTCTGTCCCTTTTAAAATCTTAAACACCTCTATCAAGTCCCCTCTCAATCTTCTACGCTCCAGAGAAAAAAGCCCCAGTCTGCACAACCTTTCCCTGTAACTCAGACCCTGAAATCCTGTCAACATTCTCGTGAACCTTCTCTGCACTCTCTCTATTTTATTTATAACTTTCCTATAATTTGGTGACCAAAACTGTACACAGTACTCCAAATTTGGCCTCACCAATGCCTTGTACAATTTCATCATAACCTCCCTACTCTTGAATTCAATACTCCGATTTATGAAGGCCAACATTCCAAATGCCTTCTTCACCACACCATCTACCTGAGTATCAGCCTTGAGGGTACTATTTACCATAACTCCTAAATCCCTTTGTTGCTCTGCACTCCTCAATTGTCTACTATTCAATGTATATGACCTATTTAAATTTGCCTTTCCAAAATGCAGCACCTCACATTTATCTGTATTAAATTCCATCAGCCATTTCTCAGCCCACACCTCCAGCCTTCCTAAATCACCTTTTAATCTACGGTAATCTACCTCACTGTCCACAACACCACCAATCTTTGTGTCATCTGCAAACTTGCTTATCCAATTCTCCACCCCTACATCCAGATTATTAATATATGTAACAAATAATAGTGGACCCAGGACCGAACCCTGAGGAACTCCACTAGTCACTGGCATCCAATTGGACAAACAATTTTCTACCACTACTCTCTGACACCTTCCATCCAACCACTGCTGAATCCATTTCACTACCTCCTTATTTATACCTAATGCCTCCACCTTTTTTCCTAACCTCCTGTGGGGAACTTTGTCAAAAGCTTTACTAAAGTCCAAATAGACAACATGCACAGCTTTCCCTTCATCAACCTTTCTTGTAACCCCCTCGAAGAACTCAATCAGGTTTGTCAAGCATAATCTACCCCTGACAAAACCATGCTGATTACTCCCTATCAATCCCTGTACCTCCAAAAATTTGTAAATAGCATCCCTCAGAACACTTTCCATCAACTTGCCCACCACAGACGACAGACTTACAGGCCTATAATTCCCAGGTTTGCATTTGGACCTTTCTTAAACAGGGGAACCATGTGCGCCACCCTCCAATCCTTTGGTACCACCTCCGTGGCCAGTGACATCCTAAATATCTCTGTTAATGGCCCCACTAACTGTCCACTAGCCTCCCTGAGTGTCCTAGGGAATATTTTGTCCAGTCCGGGAGATTTATCCACCTTTATCTTTTTTAACACAGCCATCACTACCTCCTCGGTTATCCTTATATGTTTCATGACCTCCCCACTATTTTTCTTTACTTCAACTGGTTCAACATTTTTTTCCCTAGTGAATACCGAGGCAAAGAAATCATGCAAAATTTCCCCCATTTCCTCTGACTTCTCACTCAGCCTACCCTCGCTATCTACAAGGGGTCCAATTTTATCTCTCACTAATCTTTTACTTTTAATGTGCTTATAGAAACCCTTTGGATTTATTTTTAGTCTGTCAGCCAAAGCCTCTTCATGCCTTTTTTTGGCCTTTCTAATTTCTCACTTAAGATTCCTTCTACACTCCTTGTAGTCCTCCTTCAACTTCTCAGCTCCCTGCTCTTTATACCTCTTGTACACCTCCCTTTTTCTCCTAACCAAATTTCCAATATTCCTCGAAAACCAAGTCTCCCTATGACTTCCAGCCTTTCCTTTGATCCAGACTGGGACATAACTACTCTGTACCCACAAAATTTCTTTTTTGAATATCCTCCATTTTTCATTAACATCCTTACCTGAAAATATCCTGTCCCACTCAAAACTCCCCAAATCCCTTCTTATTTCTTCGAAATTTGCTCTTTTCCAATCCAGAACCTCAACTTTAGGCCTCTCCTTGCTCTTCCTTAAAACTACCCTAAAACTAATAGAATTATGATCACTAGACCCAATTGGTTCTCCAACATTAATGTCCGCTACCTGACCTAGCTCGTTCACTAACAGGATATCCAGTATTACACCATCCCGAGTTGGTTCTTCTACTAACTGATTTAGAAAACAATCTTAAACACATTTAACGAACTCCAGCCCATCCAGCCCTCTAACCGTATGGGTATCCCAATTAATGTGTGGGAAGTTAAAATCTCCCATGATCACTACCCTATGATTTTCACACATATACGTTATCTCCCTACAAATTTGTTCCTCTAGTTCCCTTGGCCCATTTGGTGGTCTGTAATACACCCCTATTAGCACCCTCTTGCCTCCCCCACCCCTCAATTCCACCCAAACAGCCTCACTGGTCGATCCCTCCATACCATCCTGCCACCTCACAGCAGTAATGTCCTCCCTAACAAGCAGAGCAACTCCTCCTCCTTTTTTACCCCCTGATCTATCACATCTAAAACAAATGTATCCCGGAACATTAAGTTGCCAGTCCTGCCCCTCCTGCAGCCAGGTCTCACTAATTGCCACAATAAGAATTGCCTGCAACCAGTGAACTTGGAGGAATGAAAAGTGAGGGCAAGTGAAGAAAATGGTAACAGATTCAATGCAAACACACACACACACACACACACACACACACACACACACACATACCCACACATACATATACATATACACACACATACACATGCATATAAAAACACACATACACCCACACATCTCTTTGGCTTGCCTTCGCGGATGAAGATTTATGGAGGGGGTAAAAGTCCACATCAGCTGCAGGCTCGATTGTGGCTGACAAGTCCGATGCAGGACAGGCAGACACGATTGCAGCGGTTGCAGGGGAAAATTGGTTTTTCCTCCTTTGTCTTTTGTCAGTAAGGTGGGCTCTGCGGTTTTCTTCAAAGGAGGTCGCTGCCCGCCGAACTGTGAGGCGCCAAGATGCACGGTTTGAGGCGATATCAGCCCACTGGTGGTGGTCAATGTGGCAGGCACCAAGAGATTTCTTTAGGCAGTCCTTGTACCTCTTCTTTGGTGCACCTCTGTCACGGTGGCCAGTGGAGAGCTCGCCATATAACACGATCTTGGGAAGGCGATGGTCCTCCATTCTGGAGACGTGATCCACCCAGCGCAGCTGGATCTTCAGCAACGTGGACTCGATGCTGTCGGCCTCTACCATCTCGAGTACTTCGATGTTAGGGATGAAGTCGCTCCAATGAATTTTGAGGATGGAGCGGAGACAATGCTGGTGGAAGCGTTCTAGGAGCCGTAGGTGATGCCGGAGCCGAACAGGAGTGTGGATATGACAACGACTCTGTATACGCTAATCTTTGTGAGGTTTTTCAGTTGGTTGTTTTTCCAGACTCTTTTGTGTAGTCTTCCAAAAGCTCTATTTGCCTTGGCGAGTCTGTTGTCTATCTCTTTGTCGATCCTTGCATCTGATGAAATGGTGCAGCCGAGATAGGTAAACTGGTTGACCGTTTTGAGTTTTGTGTGCCCGATGGAGATGTGGGGGGGCTGGTAGTCATGGTGGGGAGCTGGCTGATGGAGGACCTCCATTTTCTTCAGGCTGACTTCCAGGCCAAACATTTTGGCAGTTTCCGCAAAACAGGACGTCAAGCGCTGAAGAGCTGGCTCTGAATGGGCAACTAAAGCGGCATCGTCTGCAAAGAGTAGTTCACGGACAAGTTTCTCTTGTGTCTTGGTGTGAGCTTGCAGGAGCCTCAGATTGAAGAGACTGCCATCCGTGTGGTACTGGATGTAAACAGCCCACACATATATACACTGAAACATACATATACACAGATACAGACACATGCACACACAAACAATACACACACACAAACAATACAAATGCACACACATATCTTTGGCTTGGCTTCGCGGATGAAGATTTATGGAGGGGTAATGTCCACGTCAGCTGCAGGCTCATTTGTGGCTGACAAGTCCAATGCAGGACAGGCAGACACGGTTGCAGCGGTTGCAAGGGAAAATTGGTTGGTTGGGGTTGGGTGTTGGGTTTTTCCTCCTTTGTCTTTTGTCAGTGATATATACACACATATACATACAAACATACACACACAGCTTACAGCAGCAATTGGAACACACACACACACAAACAATACACACACATATACCCACAGACATATACATGCATATAAACACACACATGCACACACATATATACACAGACACACAAACACACACAAACAATACACAGACATATACATACACATGTATACACACATATAAACACACACACATACACACACAGACATATACATGCATATAAACACACACACATACACACACAGACATATACATGCATATAAACACACACATATATACACACATACACACACATGTTTACAGCAGCCATTGAAGCTGGCAGAGAGAGAGAACAAAAAACACATGGCACCTTTATGGCCTCTCTCACAATGCAGACTTCTTATCAATGTTAACAAAATGAATCAAACAGAAGTTAGAAACAGTTAGAAACAGAAGTACCTTCACAGAAATTGCTCGAGACAAAAATTGAGAACAAAGAACATTTATTATACAACAATGCAAAGTTGGGTGCTTCCCCTTACCCTGGGAATACACACATACACTGGGGCTCACCCAACTTTTATACAGTTTATTTCAGTATAGGAATACCCTCCCCCTTACATTCTTCTGCCTCCTGGATAGGTTTGGCATTAGGCAATCCTGCCTGCCTTCCCAACTCTCAGGGCTACAACCTCTTCATATGTAGAACTTGCTAATACTGTCTAGGGCTTATTAATTACATATGCAAAACCTGCTAATTCTATCTAGGGCTAGAAGACCCTTATCTTATTCAGACTAACTCTACTTCCTACATTCTATTATCTATTGTCTATCCTTATCTCATTCATATGGTGAACTTGCTGATTCTGTCTAAAGACTAGAAGATTCTTATCTTACTCAGACTGACTCTGCTTCGTATATTCTAATATCCATTTCTTATCCTGTTCATACTGGCTTTATTCATTTACCCATATATCTATTTTACTCATCTCTCACAATCCTCACTTTTCTTTTAGATCAGTATTACTGATCTCTCAACTGAAATGTATTACTTGCAAACTTGGTCTTTTTCCCAGCTGGTCAGTAAACGAACTGCAGTCTCAGTATCATTAGACAGAATTAGGGAAACATACATCCTTTGGGTTATAGTGTTCTGATGAGGGGTTCGATGAATTAAATACTGCACACAAGTCTTTAGACAGGGGAGCACCATAATGGTCAGAATAGCGAGTTCAGCTGCTATAAGGGCTGTGGGTATCAGACTCCAGTTACCAATAAAAAGTCTAGTCCATCCCACACCAAGGTTGCCACGTCTGAACCTAGGCATGGGAAGATTTTTGAACTCTTGAAGAAGTGTCTTTAACCGCCTGACCGTTGTGAGCATTGTCCTTAACCAGTCTTTCACAATCGCTGCCTTCAGCAACCAACGAGTAATCGAAAGCCAGGCGGTTTTGTTGAACTGTGGCTCGTATCTGTCATTTTTCCTCAGCCCCTAATTTCAGGGCCATTGCTATCTGTTCGGTGATGATCTCCAAGGCTGCCTGGAGTCTGATTAAACGATTTAAATGCCAAGCAGCTTTAGTATTCTGGAGCAGCTTACTTCGTTTACAGCTGGAACTCCCCTTACAGTGGTGATTTTTTTAACATTCCGAATGTCTGTGTGACCCAAAGGATGCTTTACAGGAGACCAAGTTGGGGAGGGGTGTTTCTTGTCACTTAACCTGTGAATTGCAGCTTGTCTGTGAAAATTAGCATAAGTATCACTGAGCCTGTGAGTTGCAGCCTGTCTATGAACATTAGCATATGCATTAACTCTATCTCTGCCACATGTACAATCCTGACTACCATTCTGTCTGTCTTTGTACCACCATCTCCTTTGTGTTATCCCTTTAAAACTCCTCTCTTTAATACCTGTAGAGGCCAAAATACAAATCAAATCTACTCCTCTAGAGCCGTTCTGTTCCCCTGGTCCATGTTGGAATCCTATATTAACCCATACCCCACTATGACTATACTTTATATCTGTGAAATAATTGTCACCTCTGCTGCCCCTATTCCAGGAGGACTTAATACATCGTGAGTAATTTAGGGATGTCCCAAAAACGGGGAACCAACAAGTAAACAATACAGTAAATGGTAAAAACAACATTACAGCACTTTTTCCCGGCGTAGTGTAACTTTCAGATCAGAAGGATGAAGGATAGCATGCCCGGTGGAGGGTAGATTATCAATGTCTTTAGTCTGTAGATCAGCAGCTTGTTTAATTCATTGTATTGAGTCCACCCCTTTTCTTTCGTTCGCACTGCAGTGTCTGTAATCAAAAGTACACAATAGGGGCCATCCCAGACAGGTTTTAGTTGGTGATCTTGCCATGCTTTTACATATACCCAATCACCAGGTTTAATAGAATGAATAGGATACTCCAGGAGTGGGCAGTAACAGCTGCATGTCTATTTTCTCCGTGAGCGCAGCTTGTTTGGCAGCTGCATCTGCCTGTCTGTTCCCCTGTGCTTCAGGACTGTCATCATTTTGATGGCTCCGTACATGAACTACAGCTATTTCCTCAGGTAATGTAAGAGCATCTAGAGATTAGACAATTAAGTTTTCATGGATCAACTTTTGTCCTTTTCCAGTTATCATTCCCCGCTCTTTCCAGATCTTCGCAAAGGTGTGCACTACACCAAAAGCATACTCTGAGTCTGTGTAGATCGTGCCCACCTTGTTCTCTAGACCCTGGAGAGCTCTACAGAGGGCATACAATTCACAAGATTGTGCTGACCAATGACCGGGAAGGCGACCGGCTTCAATCACCACTCCTTCTTTCCCATCCACTACACTATACCCGCTATAGCTAGTGCCATCAAGGCAACGAGAAGATCCATCAATAAACCACCTTTCACCCTCCTGTAAAGGCTCATCACTTAAATCCTCTCTAATTTTGGTCTGTAAATCTATTACCTCTAAACATACATGCTCTAACTCATTTATGGTATTGTCAGAATTTGGAGAAACCAAGAAAGCTGCTGGATTGTGTTCTTTATTCGTAATCAGGGTCAAATCATCCCTATCCATTAGGATCGCTTCATATTTTAAAATTCTAGAGTCTGTGAGCCACCTTCCAGCACATTGTAAGAGAATATTGCGGACTGTGTGAGGGGTGTGAACTATCATCGGGGCACCAAACATAATCTTTCACCCTTCCTCAACTAAAATAGCAGTGATGGCTTGCACACACTCTGGCCAACCACGACAAACAGGGTCTAAAACTTTTGACAGAAAAGCAACTGGCTGTCTACAGCCTGCCCTCTCTTGTGTTAGTACTCCGGTGGCTACACCTCCTTTCGCATTGGTATATAGGTCAAATGGCTTATTTAAGTTGGGTAAAGTCATCACTGGGGCACTAATAAGGTGCTGTTTCATCGTTAAAATCTTTAATCTCTTCCTCTGTCCAGACAACAGCTTCGCCCCCTAGAATCGTGAATTTATCATAGAGAAATCTGACCAGGCTAGAATAATTTTCAATCCAGATTCTACAGTATCCCACTAAACCAAGGAATTTCCTAAGTTCTTGGGCATTCTTGGGAGGGGGGATCTGTAGAATACCACGTATCCTCTCTGGACTTATTTTCCTAGTTCCCTGACTTACCAGATGACCTAAGTATTTAACTTCTGATTGAACAAATTGTAATTTGGATTTGCTCACCCTGAGACCCTTATTCTCCAGAAAATTCAAAAGTTCAACAGTATACTGTTTAACTAATTCGTAAGTTTTTCTCGTAATTAACAAATCATCAACATATTGTATCAACTGACAATTCTTTCTCCGAGGAGCCTCATCTAGTATTTGTTCTAAGACCTGGCCTAATAAATTTGGTTATTCTGTAAAGCCCTGGGGAAGGACTGTCCACCGGTATTGATTCTTGGGTCCAGTAAAAGGATTTTCCCATTCAAAGGCAAACATGTCTCTGCACTCTGTTGCTAACGGACAGGACCAGAAAGCATCTTTGAGGTCAATCACACTAAACCATTTACTATGAGGATCGATTTTACCCATTATTGTATAGGGATTAGGTACAACTGGGTGACAGGTGAAAATAATTTTGTTTAGCTCCCTCAAGTCCTGCACTAATCGATAGGTACCATCTGGTTTTTGGACAGGTAAAATTGGGGTATTAAAAGGTGACGTACAAGGTTCGAGTATACCATCTTTCACCAACTGGTCAATTACTGGCTGCAGTCCCTTTCGGCCAGCCATAGGAATTGGATACTGTTTTCGTCTAATTACTTGTTCAGAATCTTTTAAAGTAACTTGCAGGGGAGGAATATCTAACACTCCTCTATTGCCTCTTTCTGCCCATACTCCAGGATTTATTAGTTCTCGATCTTCCTCGCTTAATACATACAATTGAACCCTGATACCTGATTCCTGTGGTCTGGTGCCAATAGCCAATTGGTCCTGTAAATCTCATCCTAACAAACAAACTCCATCTTGGGGTCCTCTGTTATTATCTTTTCTCCCATTTGTATTCTTACATCTCTTAATACAGGGACTGTAAAGTCTCTTCCTCCTACTCCCGAAATCATCACTGTCCCCTCTATCTTAACACCCTCGGGTGGTTGTAAAATACTAGACCGGGCTGCCCCAGAATCTACTAAAAAAGGTCATCTTGTCACTGTGGGGTCCTATGCTTAAATTTACCAATGGTTCTCCGTGCAGCCCCACGGTGTGTATTGACTGAGAACTGTGACCCCCCCTATTCATAATCTGCTTCCATCTGTCAGACTCTGGCTTTACCCTACCCTTAATTTAGTCTATGTGTCGTCTGAGTCCAGCGTGTTCGTTAAATGAAGTGATAGGAGAATCAGCTTATTACACAGCATAAGAATAAAGCTTAACAGAGCTCTGGTTCAGTCATTAGTTCATAGGTCACCTGCACAGTGAGCTATTCCCCAAGACTGTCCAGTCTCTACAGTTTATATAGCTCAACCTCATCATACAGAACAAAAGTTGGCTTCCTTTGCAAGATTTCTTGCATAAGATTTATCACAAGTAATTTCCTGCTCTGCAGTTATCCGGGGTGTAGAGCTCCCATCTTTTTTTAATCCTCAAGGTCAGAATATCCTGTTGTTTTGATCAGAAATCAATTCATACCCCAGATATTTCTAATTATTTCTTTGTTCTCATCTGGCCATATTCTTCTGTTCTACTAAACACCTCCTTCTGTCTTAGCTTCTTACTGATTCCATTTTCTTTGTTTCTGACAGTCTCTGTCAGGATTCTTTTTGTTTGTGCTAATCAACACCTCCTTTTCCTTAACCTTCCTACTAAATTGTTTCATATCCTCTCTTTTGTATTTTGGGAGCAGGCAATTCTAAACCTACTGTAATCAGCCAACTTTGCTACATACTGTGGCTGCCCCTTACTTACATTACTCTTTCCCTTCAACATGAGGTAAATATTAAATTGTCACATAGTACTGGATTCATGTATACAAACTGAATAGTACATAAGCATATATTCTAGATATTTTCTATGATTAATTAACCCCTATATACCAACACATCAGTGCGTAAGGTCGCGTCTCCCTGGCTTACATTGGGCATTCACTCTTAAAATGTCCCTCCTTTTACAATGGTAGCAAACTAATGCTCCTGTTTCCCAATTCCTACCGGGATTACCACGAGGTCCTGGGAACAGTCGTCGTCCACGGAATTCCCCTCTACCCTTGCCCCTACTCTGGTCTCTCCTCTTCCACTCCTGGAGCTCCTCCCAATGTCCAGGAGCTGGCACACAGCCCCTATCCTTTCCTTGCTGTCCCTCCACAACTTCCTTGACTGCCTGCATCAAAATCTTAGCCTTTCCTTTCTGTTTATTAGGCATTCTCTCTTCAAATTACGCACCTCCGGACTAGTCAGGGGCACATTTACAAAGCCGAGACCCCCTCCCATGGGAACTTCCCGTAAAGGTCTCATCCAGTTAGTTTCTGGCTTATTATGTCTAAGTTCCTGCTCTCTGGGAAATGAATCAAAGGGTTCTGCCCTTTCTTCCCGGAGGGTCTCACACTGCTCTGAATTAAAGTCGCCTCTCTCTCTTGTCAATAGAGGTGGTAATCGAGTACTTTGTGAAGGGTCATCATACCATCCCTACTTTCTTCTCCTTTCTTTAGCTGTGGGGGAGGAGGGGAAGGTGAAGAAGGGTAAAGCATAGGAGAGAGGGGAAAGATAGGAGCTGGCATAGGAGGACCATAAGGTGGAGGAAGGGAATGTAACACATCCCATCCTTGTGTTTCAGGGACAAAAGGTTCCTTATCTTTCTTGTCCTTGCATTTCTTTTCATTCAAAACCAGTTGATCAAACGATCCCCTGAGCCAGCAGGCTGCATATTCCCTGCTCTCAAGATTATCTCTTTGGTTTTGATAGAGCCAGATGTTCAATGCTTGACACATCCAGTCATCCTCGGATCTGAGCTTTGGCCAATATACTGAACTCCCTTTAATCGGACTTTTAACCCATTCCAAACAGGAATACCTAACCATGGTCAGTTTGTCTTTCCCACGGGTTCTCCCCGCACCCCAATCAGATAACATCAATCCTAACGGACTTTGCTTGGTTATCTGATCCTCCCATCCTTCACTAGGACTCTCTTCCTTACTACTCACACCTCCCATACTAACAGGTAAGTAAAATTTCTCTTACCGAGATCCAGTAGCTAGTTCTAGCGCGCTTCCTTAACGTCCTCTCGTTGTTTGTTCTCAATGCCTCTTCTCGGATATCACTCGCTTCATCCACTGACCAGTCACCCTTAGTCCGTGAGTCCAGTGAATCAGCTGGGGTGCACCTACCCCCGTCGTCGGGCACTCTGTCAGTGGAGGGAGTGGGATCCCGGACGAGCCCCCATTTGTTAGAAACAGAAGAACCTTCACAGAAATTGCTCGAGACAAAAATTGAGAACAAAGAACATTTATTATACAACAATGCAAAGTTGGGTGCTTCCCCTTACCCTGGGAATGCCTGGATAGGTTTGGCATTAGGCAATCCTGCCTGCCTACGTGCTGTTTCTGTGAACTTGGAGGACCAGGGGGTATCCTGTCGGTGTCTCATCATGTCATTATCCTCATTGTCCTTATTCACAAACCTGTCTTTGCTCTAATTTACACCTTCCCAACTCTCAGGGCTACAACCTCTTCATATGTAGAACTTGCTAACACTGTCTAGGGCTTACTAATTACATATGCAAAACCTGCTAATTCTATCTAGGACTAGAAGACCCTTATCTTATTCAGACTAACTCTTCTTCCTACATTCTATTATCTATTGTCTATCCTTATCTCATTCATACGGTGAACTTGCTGATTCTGTCTAAAGGCTAGAAGATTCTTATCTTACTCAGACTGACTCTGCTTCCTACATTCTAATATCCATTTCTTATCCTGTTCATACTGGCTTTATTCATTTACCCATATATCTATATTAGTTTCCTCATCTTCATATTTTTATATCAGTTTTACTCATCTCTCACAGAGCCTTATCAAGACTGTTTACGTGCTCTCAGGTGGGAAATTTTCCTGAAGAAGTTGAGGAGAAGCAGGGAGGAGTTTGAGGAGGAAATTCAAGCTGAGATGAGTAGCTGTAGACAAAGACATCTGTTTTTTCTGAGGCATTTTGAATGGCTATATAGTAGTAGAAGAATATGGAGGAGAGAGAAAGAGAGAGAGACCACAGGGGCCCGTATTCTGCTCTAATGTCTTTGATAATTTTGATAATGTACAGTAGCCAAATAATTTTAGAATGTTTCATATTGCTTTTAACTTTGTAAGCATGCTCTTCAAATCAGAACAAAGGTGTGGACCACAAACTGCCTAAAGCCTGTGGAGCCTTGGCTAAGACTTGACATCGCGTCACCCCTTGTGAGTATCGATCCATTAGTTGTATTTTTGGTGTGAGCTTCTCCACCGCGTGGACAGTGGTGCACCAAGTTGCTATCACTTTGTGAGAGACCCTCATAAAACATTTCATTGAACTGCCAAGTGGAATTCATTGTCAGGAGACAATCGTTAAGTTTGCAGAGAGGGGCTATGCAATGTGTGTTGGTGCCATCGATGGCACACATATTCCCATCATTGCCCCACATGATGGCGCAGCAGCCTACTACAATCCAAAAGGGTGGCACACCTTAGTTCTTCAAGCTGTTGCTGACCACAGCTGCCAGTAGGATCATGCCCTGAATTACAATTCACCTCTCAGTGTGTTTTCCGTATGTCAATCAATGCATTATGCTTTTGCGGTACCAGCTTCACACATGTGTTTGTGGATTGGTCTAGTCACACCAATGATGCTCAAGTTCTAGCCAACTTGCCCATTTACAAAAAGGCTGAGGTTGCAGGCGGGTATCTGCTCTCACGTGAGGTAGGTCAATATGCGCCACTCTACAGTGCTGTCAGGTTGTATGAAAGACATTTATATCTGCATTGCTCTGCCCACAGGTATCCAAGAACATTAACAGAGTGGAAACCCTTTCACATGTGATCGAGGACCCCACCTACACACTCTGGAATTGGCTGATGAAGGTATTCACGCACCACCGTGTGCTTACTCAACAGAAGTGAAAATTCAACTATCAACTGACCCCACACGGATGGTTGTGGAGAATACTTTTGGACGTCTCAAAGGTGATGGAGGTGTCTGGCCAAACGACTTGATATTAGTACCGCCTTTGTGCCTGATGCTGTTATTGCCTGATGTATCCCCTGCATAATATATGTGAGATTAACAAGGAGTACTTCTTGGAAGAGTGGATGAGGGAGGAAGCAGATCTACCTTTGCCAGATAGAGTTCCTTATCGGGGTGCAACAGTGCGCAGTCACCAGGCTATCCATGAGGCTATTATGTCCATTTTGTGAATGCATCAACTTCGGCGTTTAAGTGACATTTTAAGTAAAAGTTTATTGCACATTTTAAAAGTTATGTAAAAGAGGTAGAACAACAAATTTGAGGTTGTGAATGAAGATTTAACCCATTTAAAAGGTTATCAAGGCAACAAAACTATGTAAATGATGAACAATTAACAACAAAACTATGTACAATTTCCATCTTTTAACAAACAATGTACAATAAGCAGCAACTATTAAAAGACTTTCAACAACGAGATGCCTTCATCCAATAACAGCAGGAGGATTAAAATAGTCTTCTGCCTCAGACAGCCAGGTCTCCCTCCACTGGCTGCCATGGATGAATTGCACCAGGAAAACAGTGGTGGAAGGAGGGTGAATGGTGGAGGGAGGAGGGAGGAAGCTGGAGGGAGGAAGATGGAGAGTGGAGGCATGCAGGACCACTAAGTGCAAAGATCGTGTCCCTCATTAGGCCCGTCTGGGCCTGCATCTCCTGGTGGATGTCAAAGAACATCCGCAGGAAACTTTGGGTGTGTGGTTGGCACTCTTGCTGGTCAGCCTCCTGTTCCTGCCCTCCTCCTCCTGGTGGGCTTCCACCATCCTCTCCTTTTGCCTCTCCTGATGCAGGTGGTCATGCTCCAGGTCATCTGTTTTGATCTCCCAGAGCAATTCCCTGATCTTGGACATGACTTCCTGCATCAGGGTGGGCTTCCTCCTTCCCTCGGTTCCTAGAGAGCAATAGAACACATGGGGAATTAGAAAGATGGCACTTCATGGGCAGGTAGTCACAAAAACACATTAGAAAAACTGGACAGATGAAGATGTGCAAGCAGTTCTTACCTGGCTGTGGTGCAGCAGCAGATGAGGTTCTGGGGCCATTTGAGGTCCTTGAGGCAGTTGAGGATCTGGGGCCAGTTGATGTCCTTGAGGCAGTTGAGGTACTGGGGACAGTTGAGGTCCTGGAGGCAGTTGAGGTACCATGAGCAGATGAGGTACCGGGGTCTCCTTGTTCAGTGCCAAACTGGATGAAGGCATCAGTGAGTCTATGGGAGTCGTCTCACTGGGCTCTATACTTGCAATTAGGGATATAGGGTTTGCTGACCAGTTGGTACTCCAGATCCAGTATGAGAGGTCATAGTATGGCCAGTCCAGCTGGTCCCTCCCACTCCAACCATTGTGATCAAGAACCTGCAGAAACTTCCTACAGAGACTCTACAGTTTGTTGATTAAACTTGGGCTTGTCCCTGGCAAATCCCATGTCCCTGAGCCTGCAGACATCCTTTCATTTAATGGGCTGTCTTTAATAGTGCCTGTTACATGATGTGAGATCTCCTCCTCAGCCCTGAGGGAGAGGAGCTCCCACACCTCCTGGTCCCCCGATTTTTTGTTATAGATTTTTAACTACAATTAAACACTATAAAAATCTTTTGCTGCTATCTTCACTCCCTTCCTCATGACTCCTCACCACGTGGTCGCACACATGCAAGCAAAGATGTCATCATTGTGTCATTAATAGCAGCTGAATACTAGTTTGCCAATTTGAAACAGATCGCCAATGATAAACCCTCCTTAGGTGGTGATTCCCGTGTTGATTTGGAACCCCCGCACCTTACTAGGTTGGGAGTGTTCACATTGGCAGGTGAACCGGTAAATTGGTGTTTAATTACTGGGTTCAAGTGCCAGTGTGAAATTAAACCAGCCAGAATGCTCTCCACGGTACACCTGTAGATGTGTTGTGGAGTCTTCGGTGACAAACCAAATCTCTTCCAAACCCTCACAAAGTATAGTCGCTGGCGAGCCTTCTTCGTGATTGCACCAATGTGGAGGCTCAAGGACAGGTCCTCGGAGATGTTGACACCCAGGAATTTGAAATTCTTGACCCTCTCTGCTACTGAGCCCTCATTGAAGATTGGGTCATGTTGTTGGTGTGACACCACTCAGCGAGCTGATCTACTGCATCTCCTGCCTGTTCGCTTCCTCAATAAAAGTGAAAGCATGCAAAAAAGATTTACAAGGAATTGAGGAACTTTAATTACAGGGAAATGTTAAATAAGTTCAGACTTTATTGCCTAGAGTATCAGAAAATGAGAAACTGATGAGCTGAAGGGCTTCATTCTGTGCTGCAATGTTCTATGATTCTGTAGTTCTAAGAAATGGGCAACACTGAGTCATGGATTCTCTCATCAGGACTAAAGGTAGAGGATTGAAAAGAAGCAGGCAAACTCACTACAGTACCTTAAAGGACATAAAATGTGTAAGGAGCCCAGCAGTAGAGGACACAGATGCTCAGGAAGGAAGGTGGGGAGGGGGGGAAACAGAGGGGCAAAGGTTGGCAGGTGATAGATGGGTATAGGTGGGATGGGAAGCAGAGGGGCATAGGCTGGCAGGTGATAGATGGGTATAGGTGGGGGAAAGGGGCATAGGCTAGAAGGTGATAGATGGGTATAGGGGGAAACAGAGGGGCATAGGCTGGCAGGTGATAGATGGACATAGGTGGGAGGGGAAGCAGAGGGGCATGGGATGGCAGGTGATAGATGGGTATAGGTGGGGGGAAACAGGGGCATAGGCTGGCAGGTGATAGATGGGTATAGGTGGGGGGAAAGGGGCATAGGCTAGAAGGTGATAGATGGGTATAGGGGGAAACAGAGGGGCATAGGCTGGCAGGTGATAGATGGACATAGGTGGGAGGGGAAGCAGAGGGGCATGGGCTGGCAGGTGATGGATGGGTATAGGTGGGGGGGATAGAGGGGCATAGGCTGGCAGGTGATAGATGGGTATAGGTGGGGGGAAACAGGGGCATAGGCTGGCAGGTGATAGATGGGTATAGGTGGGGGGAAACAGAGGGGCATAGGCTGGCAGGTGATAGATGGATATAGGTGGGAGGGGAAGCAGAAGGGCATGGGCTGGCAGGTGATGGATGGGTATAGGTGAAGGGAATAGAGGGGCATAGGCTGGCAGGTGATAGATGGGTATAGGTGGGGGGAAATAGAGGGGAATAGGCTGGCAGGTGATAGATGGGTATAGGTGGGAGGGGAAGCAGAGAGGCATAGGCTGGCAGGTGATAGAAGGGTATAGGTGGGAAGTGGAATAAGAGAGAGAGATGATAGGGGAGGGGGCAGAGGGCTGAGAAAGCTCACTGATAGGAGAAAAGGGGTGGGGAGTAGAAGAAAGGAAATAGAGGTAGATAAAGAAGGAAACTTGGGGAGGGGGTTCACAAAAATGGGTTAAGTTGATATTGATGCTGAGTGGATGGTGACTAACTGAGCTGGAATACAATGCGTTGAACCTGGATAATCCTGGGTGTGTCCAACACCAGCTCCAGGTCCCTGGGACAGTTAATCAGGAGTTGCAGTGGATGGACTTCCCACAGCTGTCGACACCAAGGAGGTTTCCCTGATCTCCTAGACTGCAGGAGGAGACCATTTCTGCCCTGACTGCCATCTTGATTGCTCTATTAAAAATTGAAGGATAAAATGTCCTCTCCTGGCCTCACCTGCTCCTCTGCTCAGACATCTCTCTGAACCCCCTTGAGTCAAAACCACAGAGAAGGTAGACAAGGCAGGGGTCCTCTTAGGATATCTGCCTCTGAGAATGTGGCTGGGGCCATTAACTGCTGGAGGGTTTCAGGTTATACCCCAGCTTCAGGGCTGTGCTGGGACTCTACAAGGAGGGGTGAAGTCTGGCAGAGTGACATGGGGGTGCTGAGACACAGCAGACCAAATAGGCTGGAGCAACACACACACTGCCGGAGGAACTCAGTGGGCTGCGCAGCATCAATGGGAGAAAAAGAAATATGGATGTTTCATCTGGACTGGGAAAATTTTATAACTTGGTTTATGGATTCAAGACTTCACAGAGAAGAAGGGTTCAGCTCAAAATGTCAGCCATTCTTTTTCTCCCATTGATGTCTGCTCAAATCGCTGAGTTCCTCCAGCAGGTCCTTTAACAGGTGCACAGATTTCTGTGACTGGAGCCAAGAGTTCAGGACACTGCCTGCCTGGTAGTAGGCTAGAGCATGTCTCCGAGAGGGTAGAGGAAATTCTGGAGAGATAGCTGAGGTCACCAGAAGAAAATGCAAAGGGCAATAAGTATTCCTAAATTGGGGCAATTTGGAAGCATTCAGTGGGGAACCTGCAGACGTTGAGTTCCAGGGAGAAGACTGAGGGGTAGGCTACCAAGTTGGGCTACCACCTTTATACATCCTATGCCAATAAACCACAGCCACCCTCAAAGCAGCCACTCCATTCCTCTGCTGGAGCCCGCCTGCCTCTTATTCATTGCCTCCACTAGTTGCTACCTCATATTGACGGGCTCTCTCCTCTGGCTGCCAGCGTTTTAAAGGGTAGTATTAAACAGGAAGCTCTCCAAAGCTTAACACAGCCAAAAATCAATAGGCCAACCGCAGCATATCATTAAAGGGAAGAGAAACTGTTCTGGGACTGTAGAGTAGGCATGCAACTCCCCTGAGACTGAGGAAAAGAAACTCCACAAGTTAATGCCAAAATTTGTTTTGGTCACTTTATTTTGATAGACTGATGATTACACAAATGATGGAGAATGAAACGAGCAACTTTCCTTGGACACGGACACACTCTTGTTATTTTATCAAAGACCACAGGACCCAATTCAATCTACAAATTCCCTGACAGCACCACCGCTGCCAGCCATATAATTGGCAACAATGAAGCAGACTAGAGGTTGGAGATCGAGAAGCTGGTTAGACGGTGCCATCATTACCAAGATAAAGGATCTCATTGTTTATTTTGGGAAGGGGAGGCAGAGGGACGTCACACCTGTCTGCATTGATGGGACAGAGATGGAGATTGGCAGAGAGGATCGCTGGAGGCTCCCTCCCCCCCCACATCGACATGATCATCTGGAATGATAGTCTGAAGAGGGTGCTCAAAATCATTGAGGACTCCTTCCACCCTGCACACAGCACCTTTCAGCTGCACCTGTCAGGGGGAAGATACAGGAGTATCAGAGCTACCACCACCAGGCAGAGGAACATCTTCTTCCCATGGGCAGTTAGAATGCTGAGCGACCAACTGCTCATACTAACCATCTGACACTCTCACATTCATGAAACAATATTTATTTATTTGTACAGGTGAAATACTTGTCCGGCATATGCATTGTTTCTCTGTATGTGTGTTATGTCTGGTTCTGCATTTGCATGTTTTTGCACCGAGGACCAGAGAATGCTGTTTCGCTGGGTTGTACTTCTACAAGCAGGCCAAATTAAAATCCCTCTTGTTCTGAGAGTTGGTTCCTCCATACCAGGCAGTGATGCAACCAGCCAGAATGCTCTCCACAATACACCTGTAGAAGTTTTCGAGAGTCTTCAGTAACATATTGAACCTCCTCAGACACCTCACAAAGCGAGCCTTCTTTGTGATTGCATCGACATGGAGGCTGCAGGATAGGTTCTCGGAGATGATGACACCAAGGAAATTGAACTTCTTGACCCTCTCCACTACTGAGTCCTCGATGAAGACTGGTACATACTTGCAGTTTTCCCCACACATTTTCTATCATATTTTTCAAAGATTTCAAGAAAATTTGGCACAAAATAGTAAACCAGAATCCATCATTTCAATATACAGCTGCAGCACAATTAACAAATTTTAATTCATTTTAATTCAGAGATACAGCACAGTCGCAGACCCTTCCATGAGCCTGTGATGACCAATTAACATATGAACCCGTATTTCTTTGAAACATGGAGGAAACCAGAACACCCAGAGGAAACTCAGGCAGACACAGGGAGAACTTGTAGAAAGTGGCGGAAAGTTCTTCTTCTTTGGCTTGGCTTCGCGAACGAAGATATATGGAGGGAGTAAAAGTCCACGTCAGCTGCAGGCTCGTTTGTGGCTGACAAGTCTGATGTGGGACAGGCAGACACGGTTGCAGTGGTTGCAGGGGAAAATTGGTTGGTTGGGGTTGGGTGTTGGGTTTTTCCTCCTTTGCCTTTTGTCAGTGAGGAGGGCTCTGCGGTCTTCTTCAAAGGAGGTTGCTGCCCGCCAAACTGTGAGGCGCCAAGATGCACGGTTTGAGGCAATATCAGCCCACTGGCGGTGGTCAATGTGGCAGGCACCAAGAGATTTCTTTAGGCAGTCCTTGTACCTTTTCTTTGGTGCACCTCTGTCATGGTGGCCAGTGGAGAGCTCGCCATATAACACGATCTTGGGAAGGCGATGGTCCTCCATTCTGGAGACGTGACCCACCCAGCGCAGCTGGATCTTCAGCAGCGTGGACTCGATGGTGTCGACCTCTGCCATCTCGAGTACTTCGACGTTAGGGAAGAAAGCGCTCCAATGAATGTTGAGGATGGAGCGGAGACAACGCTGGTGGAAGCGTTCTAGGAGCCGTAGGTGATGCCGGTAGAGGACCCATGATTCGGAGCCGAACAGGAGTGTGGGTATGACAACGGCTCTGTATACGCTTATCTTTGTGAGGTTTTTCAGTTGGTTGTTTTTCCAGACTCTTTTGTGTAGTCTTCCAAAGGCGCTATTTGCCTTGGCGAGTCTGTTGTCTATCTCATTGTCGATCCTTGATCTGATGAAATGATGCAGCCGAGATACGTAAACTGGTTGACCGTTTTGAGTTTTGTGTGCCCGATGGAGATGTGGGGGGGCTGGTAGTCATGGTGGGGAGCTGGCTGATGGAGGACCTCAGTTTTCTTCAGGCTGACTTCCAGGCCAAACATTTTGGCAGTTTCCGCAAAGCAGGACGTCAAGCGCTGAAGAGCTGGCTCTGAATGGGCAACTAAAGCGGCATCGTTTGCAAAGAGTAGTTCACGGACAAGTATCTCTTGTGTCTTGGTGTGAGCTTGTAGGCGCCTCAGATTGAAGAGACTGCCATCCGTGCGGTACCAGATGTAAACAGCGTCTTCATTGTTGAGGTCTTTCATGGCTTGGTTCAGCATCATGCTGAAGAAGATTGAAAAGAGGGTTGGTGCGAGAACACAGCCTTGCTTCACGCCATTGTTAATGGAGAAGGGTTCAGAGAGCTCATTGCTGTATCTGACCCGACCTTGTTGGTTTTCGTGCAGTTGGATAATCATGTTGAGGAACTTTGGGGGACATCCGATGCGCTCTAGTATTTGCCAAAGCCCTTTCCTGCTCACGGTGTCGAAGGCTTTGGTGAGGTCAACAAAGGTGATGTAGAGTCCTTTGTTTTGTTCTCTGCATTTTTCTTGGAGCTGTCTGAGGGCATAGACCATGTCAGTAGTTCCTCTGTTTGCGCGAAAGCCGCACTGAGATTCTGGGAGAATATTCTCGGCGACACTAGGTATTATTTTATTTAGGAGAATCCTAGCGAAGATTTTACCTGCAATGGAGAGCAGCGTGATTCCCCTGTAGCTTGAGCAGTCTGATTTCTCGCCTTTGTTTTTGTACAGGGTGATGATGGTGGCATCACGAAGGTCCTGAGGCAGTTTTCCTTGGTCCCAACAAAGCTTGAAAAACTCATGTAGTTTGGCATGCAGAGTTTTGCCGCCAGCCTTCCAGACCTCTGGGGGGATTCCATCCATACCTGCTGTTTTGCCACTTTTCAGTTGTTCGATTGCCTTATATGTCTGCCCTCATTGCACATGAACTCCTCAGACTTGTCATCGACATAGCCGCTCTCAGTGAAGTCCGCCTGGCAGATGTAGGCAGCCTCCAAGAACGCGGCGCGGGCTACACACTCTACTGGTCTGGCAAGCCTTTGGCTGAACGACGCCTATCTGGTGTAGGCTTCATGGTCAAGAACTTCATTGCCTCCAAACTCGAAAACCTTCCGACAGGCCACTCGGACCGAATCATGTCCATGCGACTCCTCCTTCAAAACAAGCGTTGATCACCCTCATCAGTGTCTATGCTCCAACCCTCCAGGCGGAACCAGCAGAAAAGGACAAGTTCTACACTGACCTGCGCATCCTCATCCAACGCACCCCTACAGCCGACAAGGTTGTCATCCTTGGCGACTTCAACGCTCGCGTCGGCAAAGACTCAGAAACCTGGCCAGGAATCCTGGGCAAGCATGGCGTCAGCAAGTGCAATGACAATGGGCGCCTCCTGTTGGAGTTCTGCGCAGAACAGCGGCTTGTCATTAGAAACACCCTTTTTCAGCAGAGGGACAGCCTGAAGACTACCTGGATGCATCCCCGATCCAAACACTGGCACCTCCTGGACTACATCCTGGTGCGAGAAAGTGACAAACGAGATGTGCTCCACACCAGGGTCATGTCCAGCGCGGAATGCCACACTGACCACCGGCTGGTTCGCTGCAAGCTCAACCTTCACTTCAAGCCAAAGCCCAGGATCAGTAAAGCCCCCAGAAAGAGGTTCAATGTTGGAAACCTGCAGTCAGACGAAGCGAGAGGAAACTTCCAGGCAAACCTCAAAGCAAAGCTCGACGATGCAACCCGCCTCACGGACCCGTCCCCTGAAACCCTCTGGGATCAGTTGAAGACTACCATACTGCAATCCACTGAAGAGGTACTGGGCTTCTCCTCCAGGAAAAACAAGGACTGGTTCGACGAAAACAGCCAAGAAATCCAGGAGCTGCTGGCAAAGAAGCGAGCTGCCCACCAGGCTCACCTTACAAAGCTGTCCTGTCCAGAGAAGAAACAAGCCTTCCGTCGCGCATGCAGCCATCTTCAGCGCAAACTCCGGGAGATCCAAGATGAGTGGTGGACTAGCCTCACCAAACGAACCCAGCTCAGCGCGGACATTGGCGACTTCAGGGGTTTCTACGAGGCTCTAAAGGCTGTGTACGGCCCCTCACCCCAAGTCCAAAGCCCGCTGCGTAGCTCAGACAGCAAAGTCCTCCTCAGCGACAAGATCTCCATCCTTAACCGATGGTCAGAACACTTCCAATCTCTTTTCAGTGCCAACCGCTCAGTTCAAGATTCCGCCCTGCTCCAGCTCCCTCAACAGCCCCTAAGGCTAGAGCTGGATGACGTCCTCACCCAGGATGAGACATATAAGGCGACAGAAAGTTCTACAGTGATGTTAAATGCCTGAAAGGGCAGGGGCTGAAGAATTTGGTTAATAAAAAAAAACATGGATTTTAAGAAAGAGCTAAAATGTTAATATTTCTTTGATACACATAATGAAAGGGTGGATAAGATGCAGGAGTGAGATACAAATTATTAAAAGCAGTCATTGCTTGCAAAAGGAAACACCAGTCAATATTTTGGTTTCTGAGAAAGGGACTTCAACCTAAACCATCAACTCTGTTTTTCATTCCACAGATGACACTTTACTTGCTGAGTGTTTTCCTGTTTGTATTTTAGCTTTATCTGAAGGGTTTTTTTTAAATTGCTTTTCAATGTTCAGGGTCTGCCTGATAAATAATTTAAGCACATATATAAACAAATTATTCCAAGCTCACATAAGCGTCCAGATCATTTGAGGAATGCTTTACTGTTTGAGTACCTCAAATCTGAAAATGTGATCAATACATTTATCTGGAAGGAAATTAAGAGCATTATTAATTCTTAAAACCATTTCAATTCCCCACCCCATTCCCATGCCAGCATGTCTTGCTTGGGTCTCAAGCATTGGCCAACTGAGACCCCCTGCAAATTGGAGGAACAACACCTCATATTCCACCTGTACATGCTCCAACCGGATGGCATTATCATAGACTTTTCCGGTTTCCATAAGCCCCCCCCACCTTACCTCTCTCATTCCTAATCCCCATGTCTCCACACCCTCTCTCTCTCTCTCTCTCTCTCTCTCTCTTTCTCTCTCTCTCTCTCTCTTTCTCTCTCTCTCTCTCTTTTTCTTTCCCTATCTCTCTGTCTTCCTTCCTGTAGCTCTGCATTCTCCCTGATCAATCCTCGGCCTCTTGTCCTCCTCTCCATGACCACCTCTGGCTTCTTGCCTGTTGGACTGAGCTCTTGCCTTTGCCCCTTCTACCCTCCTCCCCCAACCTTTTTATCCAGGCGCTTGCCCGCTTTTTGCTCATGCCTTGTCTGAGGGCTCACGACTGAAACTTTGGTTTGATATTTTTGCTTCTGATGAACACTGCATTATCTACTGAGTTTCTTAAGTATTTTTGTGCATTTACTAAGAGCATTCTCTTTCTACTTTGGTTTTATGAGTCAAAACCAGTAATTTATAAAAAGGAAACTGAGATGTTTCATCACCGAGAAGTAGGACCTTCTATGCTGTTCATTGATCATCGAACAGTGCGAAATCTAGAGGAAACTAAAAGCCTGCTGCTTGCTTCTCCTTGCTACCCCTCCATTCACTTCATAGGAGGGTTCATATGGTTGCTCATGGTGGAGGAATCTGGGACCAAAGGGAACAACCCCAGAATACAAAAACATCCCTTTGGAACAGAGATGAGGAAGAATTTCTTTATCCGGGGGTGGTGAATCTCTGGATGGTGGTGGAGGCCAAGTAATTGGGCATATTTTTTTTTAGAAGTTGATCAGTTCTAGGTGAGTTATTGATGAGTAAGGGAATCAAGGCAGGGGAAGAAGACAGGTGAAAGGACTTGACGAAGAGAGTAAATCAGTATGATGCAATAGTGAGACATACTTGATGGACTGAATGGCCTAATTCTGCCCCTCTGTCTAATGGTCTCCATATTCGTGTGTCCATCTAGAAGTGTCTTTCACATCATTATTGCATCCACTTTCATCACTGCCCCTGGCAGCCTATACCAGGCACCCATCACTCTCTGTGTAAAATATTTACCCCTTCCCCTCACCTTAATGCATGTTGGTGTGCAACACTTTTTCCCCCAAGAAAATTATTCTGATTGTTCACCCTATCACACTTCTCGTGATCTTTATATTTAATAAGTTCTTGTCCTCTGCTCCACTTTCCCATTGTTCCCTGTAACCTTTAGCAACCTTCTCACACACTGACTGCCCACCTTACCCTTGAATATATTTATATCTTCAGAGTGAATGTATCCTTGAATATAATGGGGGCGGCCTGGATGGCCTAGCGATTAGTGCAACACCTTTACAGCACAAGCGATCGGGACCTCTGTCTGTACAGAGTTGATACGTTCTCCCTGTGTCTGCGTGGGTTTTCCCAGGGGGCTTCAGTTTCCTCCCACCCTTTGAAATGTACCAAGGGTTGTAGGTTAATTAGGTGTAAATTGGGTGGCATGAGCTCATGGGCCAAAATGGCCTGTTACCGTACTGTTTGTGTAAGTTTAAAATATAAAAATTTTAAATATTTAAAATTTAAAAATAATCATGGCTCTCTGGAGTGCATAATTCCAAGCTTTTGCAAGAGAAAAATTCCTCCTAAGATCCATTTAAAATAGAAAACTCACTTTTCTCAGTCGACACCCTTTGAGTTTCAGATTCAAAGGGGCTAAGATAAGATGGACAACCACCACCTTTTACCTGAGTTGACATCTGTTTAAGGGGAGATGTCAGAGATAGGTATTTTACACGGAGAGCGATGGGAGCCTTGAATGCACTGTCAGATGGAGGCTGGTTCAAGAGGGACATTCAAAAGACTTTTAGATCAGCATTTGGATGTGCGAAAAATGCAGGATTTGAGGTGTAAGGGAGGAAAGAATGAGATTGTTGTGGACATTTTTTTACATAACTTGGTAAAAGATTAGTGATTTTAGGCAGCAACGTTGGAAAAATCTCTGTAAAATTTAACATGAATTAACATAATTACTCACCTTGTGGTTGTTTACACTGCACCCCTTAAGTTTCTGTGCATGTTAGTCCCAGTGCTCTTACGTGGAGCAATGTGGGCTGAGTCTTCAGCTGGAAGTTGAATTCATGAGGTGAGGATTGTGGTGTGATTTAGACTGCAGGCTTCCCCTGAAAAGTAGTCGGGGTCCTTTTGGATAAATCGTAGTGCAGGAATTGACTAAAAATTCCTGCATTTTCCTTTATAGACTGCCTGTATAACGGCAAATTTCATTGATTGTGCCGTTACATGTCTAAAAATCATAATTGTGAGCTAAAGGCCTTGTTCTGTGCTGTAATGCTCTATGTTCTACATCTGTCTCCTTGACCTTGATCATAACTCCACCACCTTCTTATTGTGTTGTCTGCAGCCTGAAAGCGAATTTCCCAGTTTAATGTAATCCATTCCTCCTGCGTGCATGCTGTCACACCCTCTCAGACAGGGAATTTCCACACTTGGGAGCCTGTGATGTATCTGCCACTCAATTAGAGTTAATTTCAAATTGTCCTCCTAATTGTATTGTAGTTGTATGGCTAAAGTACAATAATTAGGTGACCTGTCTCTTCTTGATGTCTGATATTCATGCCGTAGGAGAGGTGTCAGGCTCATGTGCATGGAAGGTTGTCATAGACCTTTGTGTGTTTCACTGTTTTAACTTCTCCACTCTGCTTCAGGGAAGGGGGGAAAGTTGCTAGTTCTGTGGTGAGCACCCCGGTGGCTACTGCTCTTAGCAACAAATATAGTGTATTGGATGTAATTGGGGAAGATAACCTGCCAGAGGTTGCACCAAGGGAACGGGTGGTGCGGAAAGGAAGGAAGGGGAACAAGGTGGTCATTGGGGACTCCATCGTCAGGGGAACAGACAAAAGATTCTGCGAACCTGACAAGTGTTCCCGTATGGTGTGTTGCCTCCCAGGAGCCAGGGTGCGAGACGTCTCGGATAGGGTTCAGAGTATCCTGGGGGGGAAGGTGAACGGCCAGAAGTCCTGATACACGTGGGTACAAATGACGTGGATAAGATGAAGGAGGAGATCCTGAAGAGGGACTACCGTGAGCTCGGAAGGAGGTTAAGAAGCAGGACAACTGAGGAAAAATGGCAGGTATTTTTGGACATTTTTCACAGGATTCAGGACAAATTTATTCCAAAGTGGAGGAAAGGCTCTAGGAGATGCAAATGGCAGCCGTGGCTAACTAATGAAATCAAGTGCAATATCAAATCCAAAGGGAGTAAGTATAAGATAGCGAAGCAGAGTGGGAAGTTAGAGGATTGGGAAACCTTCAAAGAGCATCAGAGGGTAACTAAGAAAGTCATAAGAGAGGGGAAAATGAAGTACGAGAGGAAATTAGCAAATAATATAATGGAGGATAGCAAAAGCTTTTTTAAATATGTGAAGAGGAAGAAATTGGTTCGGTCTAAAATTGGTCCATTAAGAATGGAAAAGGGTGGAATTATTACCGGAAACAAGGAGATGGCTGAGGAATTTAACAAATACTTTGCAACTGTCTTCACCAAGGAGGATATAGGTTATGGTCAGTTAGGGGGTAACGGTCATGCGGTATAAAGAGACTTGGGGAACTTTCCTGGGGAAGTAGGGAATCTAATGGATATCCGGATCCAGAAGCAAGAGGTTGTGAGTAAATTGTTGGGACTGAGGGCTGATAAATCCCCAGGGCCTGATGGGCTGCATCCCAGGGTGCTTAAAGAAGTTGCTATGGAAATTGTGGAGGCACTGGTCGACATTTTCCAAAGTTCCATAGATTCAGGGGAGGTCTCTGAGGATTGGAGAGTGGCTGATGTGGTGCCGATTTTTAAGAAGGGAGGGAAGGAGAAAACGGGAAATTATAAACCGGTCAGCCTGACGTCAGTGGTGGGGAAGATATTGGAATCTATCATAAAAGGAGTAATAGCAGAATACTTAGGCAGAAATAGTAGTATAAGGGCTAGTCAGCATGGATTCCTTAAGGGTAAGTCATGCTTGACTAACCTTCTGGAATTTTTCGAGGATGTGACAAAGAGGGTGGACTTGGGAGAGCCAGTGGATGTGGTGTATTTGGACTTCCAGAAGGCCTTTGATAAGGTACCGCATGGGAGACTAGTGGGCAAGATCAGGGAGCATGGTATTGGAGGTAAGGTGCTGACATGTATAGGAAATTGGTTAAGAAATAGGAAACAAAGGGTTGGAGTAAGCAGGTCTTTTTCGGGATGGCAGGATGTGACGAGTGGAGTGCCACAGGGATCGGTATTGGGTCCTCAGTTGTTTGTAATTTATGTAAATGATTTGGATGAGGCGATTATTAATAACATGAGCAAATTTGCAGATGACACTAAACTGGGTGGCGGTGTGGGGTGTGAGGAGGATGTCAGGAAAATGCAGAGGGACTTGGACAGGTTGGGGGAGTGGGCTGCTGAATGGAAGATGATGTTCAATGTGAGCAAATGTGAGGTTATCCATTTTGGGGGCAATAATAGGAAAGCTGAGTATTATTTAAATGGAGACAAGCTAGGGAGTGGGGAGGTGCAAATGGATCTAGGTGTACTTGTTCACCGGTCACTGAAGGCTAACATGCAGGTTCAGAAAGCTGTGAAGAAGGCAAATGGCATGTTGGCTTTCATAAAGAGGGGATTGGAGTATAGGAACAGAGACGCCCTTCTGCAGTTGTACAGGGCCCTGGTGAGACCCCACCTGGAGTATTGCGTCCAGTTTTGGTCTCCAATTTTGAGGCAGGACATACTAGCTATAGAGGGTGTGCAGCGCAGATTTACAAGGTTAGTTCCAGGGATGGTGGGGTTGACATATGCTGAAAGGCTAGAAAAACTGGACTTGTATCTGATGGAGTTTAGAAGGATGAGGGGGGACATGATTGAGGTATACAAAATCATCAGGGGGATAGACAAGGTGAAGTCTGATTACTTGTTCCCAATGATGGGGGAGACGAGGACTAGAGGGGATAGTTTAAGAATACAGGGTAGGCCCTTTAGGATGGAGATGAGAAAACATTTTTTTACCCAGAGAAGTGTGAATCTGTGGAATGCTCTGCCACAGAGGGTGGTAGAGGCAGATTCGCTGATTATGTTCAAAAGAGAGTTAGATAAGACTCTAGTGGGCAAAGGAGTTAAGGGTTATGGGGATAAGGCTGGAAAGGGGTACTGAAGGTAGTGATCAGCCATGATCTGTAAAATGGCGGTGCTGGCTTGACGGGCCGAAGGGCCTATTCCAGCTCCTATTGTCTATTGTCTATTGGCTTCCTGTTTCAAGGGGAAGGGATAAAACTGAGGCCAGAATCTATTCATGTCATCTGAGAACCCTAGGGCTCTAGAGGTGCCATTACTCATTCAAGCCACTACTACTCTCTGTGTAAAAATCTTCCTCACACCTCCCCTTTAAACTAAATGTACCCCCCCCCCCCACACACCCATCCACATTCATTTTAAACATGTCCTCTAGAATGTGATTTTGACTGTCCACCCAATGGATGCCTCTCATTATTTTATAAACTTCTTAAAAGTCTCCTCTCAGCCTTCAAAGCTTCAGAGAGAAAAACAAAAACCTGGTCCCCCAGATCGCTCTCCACATCAATGTTTTTAAGAGTCTTGCATTTGACCACCTAGTGCAACACCTCACACTTGTCAGTCCTCTGCACATATCTGTTACTGACTTAAATCATGTGGCATTCTTTGATAGCCCCTACACTATAAATCCCCACAGTTAAGGGTGCTGTTTGTCATAAGTGTGGCTTCTGTAAGAGATTGTGACTGTATCCACTTGTACAACAGCATCCCAGGCGAATCTAACCATGCCTTTGGAGATTCATAATATAATCAAGAAAGAGAAAGGATCCCAAATACATTTGTTTGATTAATTGCCTCCTCTAAATTGTCCACAGTATCACTGATGAGTTGGCAATCAAAGAGGTGGTTAGCACTGTGACAGTACAGATTCTATCACCAATGTGCATATGTACATATGTACAGATGGTCGTGTAGGATGACTGTGATTGGCTGAGAGTGTAGCCTCACCTACTGGCAGGTCTTAAAGGATTGCTCCTAGCCAGACCAGGTCATTCTGGACTGGTAGACCTACTTGTGATATGCTCCAGTCTTTTATTTAATAAAAGCCTTGGTTTGGATCAACAAGTCTTTGGCTCTTGCAATGCGCTCTACAAGCAGGCAAGTGGGGGAGTGGGATTGTTAGAATTGCTGTGAGAAGCAACAGAGACTGCTGTGTTGTAATGGAAGATGAAAAGTTGGGATCAGAGTTCACAAGGTGGGTGTTTCAGGCAGAACCCCTGTCATGCACCAGCCATTTTCTCTGTCATATCCCCTCCTCTGATCATTGGCTTGACCTGAATATAACAGACATAGAATTCAACGTGATGAAAAAAGGCCCAACCGATCCATACCAACCCACTTGCCTGCATTTGACCGAGATCCCTCTGAAATTTTCATCTCCATGCAAATGTCTTATGGGCCGTTCCCTCCCTGACTCCCTCATCGACTCATTCCTTCCCACTAATCACCCCCTTGGCACCTTTTCTTTCGGACAGAGGAAGTGCCACACTTGCTCCCACGCATCGTCCCTCACCACCACTTTGGGGCCTCAAACAGTCCTTCTAAGTGAGGCAATCTGTGAATTTTGTGAATCTGTGACAGTCATTTACTGCATCCAGTGCTCCCGTTGCGACTTTCTCTACTTCGGAGAGACTGGACGCAGATTGGACGATGGCTTTGCTGAGCATCTCCGCTCTGTCCACGTTAATGACAGGGATCTCCCAGTGGTCAACCATTTCAATTCTGCATCCCACTCCCGCACTGACATGTCTGGCCTGATGCTCTGCCAGACCAAGGCCACCTGTTAATTGGAAGGGCAACTCCTAATTTCCCATCTGGGCCCTCTCCAACTGAATGGGATTAACATTGACTTCTCCAGTTTCTGCTCACCCATTTCCCATTCTCCCTCTCTTCCTTATCTCTCTGTCTTTTTTCCTCCAGCTCTCTACCACTTCCCTCCTTTTTCAGAGCCATCCATCATCCCTTGTTTGTTGGTGTGCCCTCTCTCCCATATCCACTTACTTCTTGCCTGTGGGACTGTGCTCCATGTCTGTCCCTCCCTCCCCTCCACCATTTTGTTTGGACACCCGTCTACATTTTGCTCATACCTTGATGAAGGGTTCAAACCAAAACCCTGGTTATTTATCTTTAAATTTGTTATATAAAGTACACTGCTGTTTCTCCAGCTTTGCTTTATTACTACAGTTCTTCCCACTTCTCCCACTTTGGGAGTTCGATCCACACATACACCACCCTCCATGTGAAGAAGATGCCCCCTCGCGTCCCTTTTAAATTTTTCCCCTCTCACCTTAAATCTATATCCTCAAGCTTTAGATTCACCTACTCTGGGTAAAAGGCTATAATTATTTTACTTATGCTCCACATTATTTTATTAACCTGCATAAGGCCCCTCATCTTTGATGGTAGAAAAGATTTAAATAGGTCGGCACAACATTGTGGGCCGAAGTGCCTTTAATGTGCTGTATTGTTCAATGTTCCTACCCTGCAAGGAAATATGCCCCTGCCTCTTTAGTCACTCCTTAAAATCGAAGCCCACAAGTCCTGGCTAATGAATTAGATAAAGGTTTTATAGAGATGTCAGACGATACCCCTGAGGTGGTTTACAGGGAAGTTCTTTTTTTTGGTAGTGTGATCACTGTTCTGAAATAGGAAAAAGGACAGTCAAATTGCAAGCGATGAGGTCAAAATCAATCTTGTGATCATGAACAGAAAGGCTGCTTTAGTATTATGGGATATAACGATAAACGCTGCCCAGGTGGTAGAAGAATCAAAGCACTCAGTGATATAATTGGAAATATTACGTAAACCACACAAGGATTGCTGTACAGTGGCACATGAACTGCCAGCTTAAATCTGTGAACCTTCAACCCTCTGACTCAGAAGCAAGAGTGCTGCCATCTGAGCAGTGATGGGCAATGTAACATTTGCTTCTTTTCAAAGTAAGCAGAAATGTCATGTGGTCTAACCCACTAACTGTCCCACTAACCATAGAACCGTAAAACACTACAGCACAGAAACAGGCCCCTTTGGCCCTTCTAATCTGTGCCAAACCATTTTTCTGTTTAGTCCCACTGACCTGCACCCAGTCCCTCTCCCATCCATGTACCTGTTCGAATTATTCTCAATTGCTAAAATTGACCCCGCATTCACCACTTCAGTTGGCAGTTCATTCTACACTCCCACCCCTCTCCGTGAAAAGAAGTTCCCACTAAACTTTTCCCCTTTCACTCATACCACATGTCCTCTGGTTTGTATCTCACCTACCCTCAGTGGATTTACTGTATCCATCCCCCTCATAATTTTGTAAACCTCTATTAAATTTCCCCTCATTTTTCTATGCTTCAGGGAATAAAGTCCCAACTTGTTTAACTCAGTTCTTGAAGTCCTCAATATCACATTGCTGCTCTGATATTCTATTCCTCTTGAAATGTACGTCAGCATTGCATTTGCCTTCTTCACCATTGACTCCACCGGCAAGCCTACTCTGGTTTCTTCCCACATCCTAAGAGAATGCAGGTTGCCAGGTCGATTGGTTCTAGTATATCGCCCTTGTATGACAGCACGTGGTGGAATTAGAGATGAAATGTTAGGGAGAATAAAATGGAACTAATATGGGTTTGGTGATTGATCCTGATGAGCTGGAGGGTTTTTTTTCTGTGCTGTCTGACTTGATGAAAATCATTTTTGGTTTCTGCAGTGCAATGCATTTCTGGATTAAATTCAACACTCCACGGGGTATCCTTGCTGTGAATTATGTTTGCATTATTGTTGTGTTTCCTACATTAATTGGACATATTACAGCGTCATTCACATGTGACTCTGTTATGAGGATTACAAGAGCACATCGATGTTAAATGCACCTGAGGGCACTTTTAACCTAACCAGATTTAAAAGTTCTGTTTGATTTGCAACCACAGGTTTTTGCTACCCACTTCTGTAAATCCCCTTTCTTCTTCCTTTGGCTTGGCTTCGCGGACGAAGATTTATGGAGGGGTAATGTCCATGTCAGCTGCAGGCTCGTTTGTGGCTGACAAGTCCGATGTGGGACAGGCAGACACGGTTGCAGCAGTTGCAAGGGAAAATTGTTTGGTTGGGGTTGGGTGTTGGGTTTTTCCTCCTTTGCCTTTTGTCAGTGAGGTGGGCTCTGCGGTCTTCTTCAAAGGAGGTTGCTGCCCGCCGAACTGTGAGGGGCCAAGATGCACGGTTTGAGGCGATATCAGCCCACTGGTGGTGGTCAATGTGGCAGGCACCAAGAGATTTCATTAGGCAGTCCTTGTACCTCTTCTTTGGTGCACCTCTGTCTCGGTGGCCAGTGGAGAGCTCGCCATATAACACGATCTTGGGAAGGCGATGGTCCTCCATTCTGGAGACGTGACCTACCCAGCGTAGTTGAATCTTCAGCAGCGTGGATTCGATGCTGTCGGTCTCTGCCATCTCGAATACTTCGATGTTAGGGATGAAGTCACTCCAATGAATGTTGAGGACGGAGCGGAGAAAACGCTGGTGGAAGCGTTCTAGGAGCCGTAGGTGATGCCGGTAGAGGACCCATGATTCGGAGCCGAACAGGAGTGTGGATATGACAACGGCTCTGTATACGCTAATCTTTGTGAGGTTTTTCAGTTGGTTGTTTTTCCAGACTCTTTTGTGTAGACTTCCAAAGGTGCTATTTGCCTTGGCGAGTCTGTTGTCTATCTCGTTGTCAATCCTTGCATCCGATGAAATGGTGCAGCCGAGATAGGTAAACTAGTTGACCGTTTTGAGTTTTGTGTGCCCGATGGAGATGTGGGGAGGCTGTTAGTCATGGTGGGGAGCTGGCTGAGGGAGGACCTCAGTTTCACTTAACTTAACCCCTTTCACTTAACTGATATAGATATATAGACAAAATATGTGGAGAAATAGGGCCTTCAGCCATCAAGAACCGATCTAAACCGATCTCATTTCTCAGCATGCAGCCCACAGACTTCTGTGAAGTCATAGAGTTCTACAGCAAGGAAACACAGGTCCAAAGGCCCAACTGTGCCCAACAACCTACCCACCGGCTCCCACTTGCCCACATTTGGCCCAGACCCCTCCAATCCCCTCACATCCATGTTGTTATCCAAGTGTTTCTTTAAGGAAGCTAACGTCCCTGTCTCCACTACTTTGGCAGCTTTTTCTATGTGTGTACCACCCTCTAAGTGAAGAACTGTCTCCTCAAGTCCATCCTAAATCCCACCCCTTCACCTTATTCCCTCTCATCTTAGATTCTCCCACTTGATGAAACTCCTACACTCTTGGAAAAACAGACCTAGTTTTTCCCACTCTCCCATGATAACTTAACTTCCCTAAACCTGGCAACAACTTTGTTAACCTCTTCAGCACCCTTTTCAACTTTATAAAATTCTTCTATCTTGTTGGGCAACCAGAACTGCACACAATTCTCCAACCGTGGACTCACTGATGTCTTGAAAAACTTCAGCATGACTCAACACTTGTATTCAGTGCCCCAACTGATGAAGGGAAGTGACCCAAATGCTCCATTCATTACACTTGTCTACCTGTGCTGGCATCTTTAGAGAACTATGGACCTGTACCCTTTTCACTTTTGCTCCACAACACTCTTTGGAATACTGCTGTTAACAGAGTAAGTGCTGCCCCAGTTTGATTTATCCAGATGTGTCACCTTGCACTTCTCTGAGTTGAACTCTACCTGATCTCCATCTGATCCTGTTGAAAACCCAGGCACCCTTCTTCACTCTCCATCATAGGACATTTTCATGTCATCAGCATTCTACATCGCCTTGCCATAAACATCCTTGTCCAAACCATTTATGTTTATTCCAAAAAGCAAGATCCAGGTTCCAAACCCTGATGCACTCCACTGGTCGCGGTCCTCCAGTCTGATAAACTGCCCTCCAGAACCACTCTCTGATTCTTATCTATTGGCAAGTTGGCCTCCTGCTCCATGTGCACTATACCAAACTAGCATGTGGGACCTCATCAAATGGTTTACTAAAATCCATATAAATAATTAATCTACTCTCTTTGCCACCTTTTCCAAAAAATTCATCAAATTTATGAAACATGGCTTCCCATGCAAAATCCATATTGGCTCTCCTTAATATTTTGCTGGCCATGCAAATGTTGTTAGATTCCATCTCTCAAAATCCTTTCCAGCAGTTTCCTGACCACTGATGTTAGACTAACAGGTCTGTAGTTACTGGAATTATCCTTGCAATCTTTTTTTTCAAAAAAACAGCAGCGCCACATTTGCCATCCTCCAGTCTTCCAGAACTGTTTCTGTCTTCACCGATGAGCTCAAAATATCTGTTGAAGCCCCAGTAATTTCCTTCCTGCCTTCCCACAGTGTTCTGGGATGTACCTGGTCTCGACCCAGAGATTTATTCATCCTGATACGATCCGAGACTGCTGACACCTCTTCACTACTGATGCCTGGTCTGTCTTTAGTTATCTCCCTTCCCTCTCTCTCCTGCTTCTCCCTTTCCACAGTAAACACAGTCACAAAGCATTCACTAAGATCTTCCCTGGCTCTTAAATGTCACATAGACACCCCTCTTGATCCTTGTGTTCCTTTTGTTCTTTATAAATTTATGAAATACTTTTGGATTCCACCTTCCAAAGCCACTGAAAAACCTCTTTTAACCCTCCCTATTGCCCTCTTCTCTGCAGATGCATTTCTTATTCTCCTCAAGAGATTCTCTTGAACTTGTCTGCCTGTGTCTGAAACATCCCTCCTTGTTCTATCTGATCTGTGGCTTTGTATCTCTTATTAACCAGGGTTCCTTTACCTTTCCTGCCCTTTACCCTACTTGAGACATGGTGATCCTGGACCTTCCTTATCACCCTCTTAAACCCCATCCCTTTTGGCAGTTACACTCTTACTCTCTGATATTTGCATCCAGTCCACTATTACTAACTCCTGATTAATCATGGCGAAATTCCCCTTGCCCTAATTTAAGATTCTCACTTGAAAACTAATGTTATCCTTTTTCACATCTATCTTAAAGCTAATAGAACCATGGTCTCTAATCCCAGAGTGTTCCCCTACTGATACTTCGGTTACCCAACCTCTTTCATTCCCCGGTACAAGGCTCCACATTGGTCTTCCCAATGGACTTCTCCACGTGTTGATAGAGGATGTTGTCCTGGACACACTGAACAAAGTTCACCCTCATTCACTGAACACCTGTCAGTGTTGAGGAAGTTGAAATCTCTGACAATAATAACTTTTATTTTCTCTATATATCTGATCCTCTACCACCTAGGGACTTTTGGTGACCTACAGTATGCATCCAATAAGGTCACTATTCTTTTTCAGTTCCTGATTTCCACCCACACTGCCTCGCACAATCGTTTGAGATATACATTTTAAATCTATTTATTTATAACATGTTAGAAGCCGATTCCGGCCATGTGATGTCATGGGCTGTGTCCACTATCTTTTGAACGGCTTTACGCTCAGGCGTTTTTGTAGGGTGTTTGCAGGGTTTTATGCTTGACCATGATGCAGCCAGTCAGCCCACTATCCACCACACATTTGCAGAAATTTGCCAGGGTTTCCAATGTTTGAGGGTTTGAATTCTGAGACTTGTTGATATATCCTGCTTCTGCCTTTTCAAATTTTTCCTTGAAGAAGGGCTCAGGTCAGAATCATCTCCTATAGATGTTGAATAGACCAGCTGAGTCTCTCCAGCATTTTGGTGTTTTTATTCTGGTGTCATACCAAACGGCTGCAAACTCCTGAGGAAGAAGAGACACTTTCTGACGTGCTTTCTTCACGATGCCATTAATGTGTGGTGTCGAGGAAAGATTCTCTGAAATAGTGACTCCCAAGAACTCATCTTCTACATCCCTGATCCCCTTAAGATCACTGGATTATACACCTCTAGTTTTCCCTTCCTGAAGTCAACAATCAGTTCCTTGGTTTTGGTGACCTTGAGCGCGAGGTTGTTGTGGGTGCACTGTTCAGCTAAGTTTTCAATTTCCATATTATGTTTCCTGACTCATTGCGCCTTTTTATACAACCCACTACTGTAGTATCATTAACAAATTTGTAGGTGGTGTTATTGCTGTACTGAGCCACACAGTTATGGATGTAAAGTGAGCAGAGCAGGGGGCTATGAATGCAGCCCTGTGGTGCTCCAGTACTAATGGAGATTGAGGCGGAGATATTCTTACCATTCCTTACTGATTGTGGTCTGGAGGTGAGGAAATCCAGGATCTAATTACATAGTGGGGTGTTGAGGCCAAGTTCTTGGAGTTTTGAGGGGATGGTGGTGTTAAATCCTGAACCGTAGTCGATAAAGAGTGTCTTGCTGAATGCACCTTTGCTGTTCAGGTGTTCCAGGGCTTTGTGTAGCGCCAGGGAGATGGTGTTGCCCTATTGCTGTGATAGGCGAATTGGACGATCCATGTCATCACTCACACAGGAGCTGATATGCTTCAACAGCAGCCTTTCAAAACATTGCATCACTGTTGATTTGAGTGCCACTGGTCAATAGTCATTTTGCCATGTTACCACAGTCTTCTTGAAACGATGAATGCCCGTTTGAGACAGGTGGGAACCATGCCCTGTTGGACTCAAATGTTGAAAATATCCATAAATACATTGGCAAGTGGGCCAGCACAAGTTTTTAACCACTCGGCCGGGTACTCCACCTGCACCTAATCCTTTTCTCAACCTCAGATAGAAAGAGGGGAGTTAACTGTAAACTGAACTCAGAAGAAAGAAATGTAGACAAACTGACTGTGTAAATATGGACTAATAAATATTCAGTATTTATTGAGGTTGTGTCCCCTAGTTCTGCTCTCCCCTGCCAGTGGAAACAATTTACCTGCTTCTTTCACCTCTATTCCTTTTGTAATTTTATGTGTTTAAATGCAATTCTGTCTCTCTTCTTTGCTCCAACGAGAACTGCCCCAGGGTACTCCATCTTTCCTCATAAATGAATCTGTATGTTTAGTATTTTTGATTTCTCTCTGCCAGGACACTTACCTATGTATCCCCTTATTTAGTTTAAAGTTCCATCCAGCTCTCTAGCTTTAAGCAGTGAGGTGGGAGAACTGTAGCCACTGAAATGGTGCCCGTTTAAACCCATTACTAATTTCCTTCCTGCAGCTCTAGTTTTTGTATTTACATATTATATAACAATCTCTGTCAAATATGAGTTCATCATCTGCAAATAAATTACTCTTATATTCCTCCTGGTTGACCCTGAATGTCTGGATCTTGCCGAATGGCTTCTATACCCAAAATAAAGAGAGCTGGAGCTAATGGACATTCTTGTCTACTAGATCTTGTTAATGGAAATGCTGGAGAAAATTGTCCATTAGTCACAACCTTGGCTTTAGGTTCATAATATTATTCCAATTTATTAAAAAATTGCCATAGTCCAAATCTTTCTAGCACTTTAAATAAAACATCCCATTTCAATCTATCAAATGCTTTTTCTGCATCCAGGGCCACAGCTACACACAGATGACCTCTCGTTTGAGCCAAATGGATTATGCTAAGCAGCCTGCTTACATCATCAGTAGACTCTCTTTTTCACAAGGTCTGCTTGATCCATATTTATTAATTTTGGCAAAGATTTTGCCAATCTATTTGCCATAGCTTTGGCAATAATCTTATAATCTGAATTCAATAATGAAATAGGTCTATAAGATGACGGTTTCAATAGATCACTGCCTTTTTTAGGTATCACCATAATTATTGCCGTTGAGAATGATTCTGGGAGAATATGTGTTTCAGCCACCTGATCTAACACCTCCATAAAGAGAGATCAAAAGATCCTTACATTTTTTGTATGATTCAAGGGGAAACCCATCCTCCCCTGGAGACCTGTTGACCTGCAATGTGCCCAATCTCTATTTGAGTAAAGGGGGAAATGAGTCCCTCCTGTTCTTCTAAATCTAAATTTGGGCATTCCAATTATGATAGGAATTCTTCTATTTTGTTGATATTTCCTTGAGTTTCTGATTGATATAACTTAGAATAAAATTGTCTAAAGGCCTCATTTATTTCTTGCGGTTTATAAGAAGTCCTGTTTTATCTGCATTGATCGTTCTTGAGACCTGCTTTCAAATGGCAGGAGAGGACCTTACAGGCTCTTTCCCCCAGCTCAAAGATCTTTGGTTTAGTTCTTATTATTGCTGTTTTCTGTCTTGCATGTTTGTAATGTATTGTACTTGACCTCTTTACTAATAAGTAATCTACATTTTTCTTGAGAACCCATTTGCTGAAGGTCCTTTTGCAAATAAAGTATCTCCTTTTCCAATTCTTCCATCTCCCTCGTATATTCTTTCTTAATCTTTGAAATATAACTTATTATAGAGGGCAAATAATACGACAGTCTCTGATGTGTCCAAACTGTAAACATCATCAAATTGGCAAAAAAGCAATGCCAACTCCATAAAATTCCCTTGGTGCTTTTTCAAAGAACAAGTGAGTTCATGACTACATTTTTCTCTCAGGCAATGCCCTGAAATAGATAGAGCACATTGCTGTTTGTGAAACCTCAGCAGGCAATTCCCTTACAACAGTGATACTATAATTTGAAAAGTAACAAAAAATAAACAATTGCTGGAAGAACTCACCGGGAGAAAATTACTTTTTTTTTCTTCCAGAAATACACTCAAAGGAAAAACATGCCAAGTTGCTTTGCATTTTTCATATCAGATTCATCCGTTTCATTACTCAACATCGTTACAGTAATCCTCTTAACATGCTAACTAGCTCCATTGCCACTATAGTCTCTTGTATTTACCCTCCACCCATTCGCTAATTGACTCTAGACTGCACCCCTTCCACACAAAGCTGTCGCATTGGCTACGCCAAGCTTCAGGGAGGGGAAGAATAGTCAGAATCTTCGTCAAGACTCACAGTACAGAGAGGAGTGGCATGGTTTGTGATGGGGCTTGCGCAATGCTGTTACAGTGCCAGCAATTGGGACTGGGGTTCCAATGCCATGCTGTCTATAAGTAATTTGCACGCTCTCCCCGTGTCTGTGTGGGGTTTCCTCCTACACTTCAAAATGTACTGGCTGTTGCAATGTAATGGGGCGGCACTGATTTGTAGGCTAAAAGGACCTGTTACTGTGCTGTAGGTCTAAATTAAAAAAAAAGTAGATAGCCAGTGTAATGAGGGCAAAGCAGGAGGGGTTAGACTGGGAAGTAGGGAATTAGTAAACCAGGGAGGTGAAGGATGACAAACTGAGGTAGTTGACTGGCAGGCAGCACACATAGGGAACAAGACAAGAGGAACAAAAAAAGGTGAGGTAGAGGAAGATGAGTCAGACAGAGGAAGGGATGATGTGGGAACAAAGGCAACCAATGCTGGACTCTGAGAAGAAGAGATGGTGACAGCAGTGGCATAATGAGAGCTGTTAGGAGAAAGGTGAAGGGCATCGTTCAGTTCCAGGTGGAACTGAAGGGCGGGGGGGGAATGAAGACGGGGCAGATTCTGATTGTGTAAACAAGGATGGAACCAGAAAGGGAGGGAGGTGAGAATAAATTGGGGGAAATGCAGGTGAAGAATAGAATCAGAATTTATTACTATGAACATCTCCCAAAACTCATTGTTTTGCTGCAGGATCAGAGTGAAAACATTTATATAAACAACCTGTCAAAATAAATAAAAATAGTGCAAGAAAAAAATCAAAATAAGGCAGTGTCTTTGGTTCGTTGATCATTCAGGAATCTGATGGCGGAGGGGAAGAAGCTGTCCTTGTATCGCTGAGTGCTTGTCTTCAAGCTCCTGTACCTTTTTCCTGATGGTAGCAGAGTGAAGAGGGCATGGCCTGGGTGGTGGGGGTCCTTGAGAAGAGAGGCTACTTTTTTAAGACACTGCCTCATCTAGATGTCGTCGATGGAGTGAAGTTGGGTGCCCATGATGTTGCAGGCTGAGTTAACAATCCTCTGGAGTTTATTCTTGTCTTGAGAGTTGACACCTCCATACCAGGCAGTGATGCAACCAGCCAGAATGCTCTTCACGGTACATCTGTAGAAGTTTTCGAGAGTCTTTGGTGACATACCAGATCTTCTCAGACACCTCACAAAGTATAGCCGCTGGTAAGACTTCTTCCTGATTGCATCGGCATGGAGGCACCAGGACAGATCCTCGGAGATGTTGACACCCAGGAATTGGATGTTATTGACCCTCTCCACTACTGAGCTTTCAATGAGGACTGGGTCGTGTTCCCCTGACTTCCTCCTGAAGTCCACAATCATCTCCTTGGTTTTACTGTCATTGAGCACAAGGTTGTTGTCGTTACACCATTCAATCTCCCTCCTGTATGCCCCCTCATTGCTGTTTCTGATTCTGTCAACAACTGTGGTGTCATCAGCAAATTTGTAGATGGCATTGGGACTGTGGGTGTATAATGAGTAGAGCAGTGGGCTAAACACGCATCCTTGGGGTGTGCCTGTATTGATCAGAAAGGAGGAGAACAGAAGAAGTTTGGATGAAAAAAAAGAGGTATCTAGTGACTTTGATTACTTTCCTGTTTGACCCTAGAGGGTCCTTATAGTAACTATAATTTTTTTCTTTGTATTGGTGTAACTTTAAAAAAATCCAAACTAAGATGTTTGTATGCACTAAAGCTCAAAAGTGCAAATGCTCCGCAAGTCCACTGCCATCTGTGAAGAGTGAAACAGAATTAATTCCTGAGGTGGATTGCTTTTTACCAGAACTTAAAACCTTGATCTAGTTTCTTCTCTCTGCAGATGCATCCTGTTTTTATCTCTGATTGTCAGCATCACTGGACTTTGGTTGGAAAATGTTGCAATGATTTCCATCAATCAAATATTTTTGCCTCTACATCTATTCTGAAGCAAACTTCATATTGTAGCAGCCTGCAAACCCAGTCATGTCCTTGCTTACAAAATGGCTGGCGAATATGGCGATCACGGGGGTGGGGGGAGGAGGGGCCACAGGGACCAACGGCCATCATCCTGCATGACCTCCAGAATGGCGGGAAACAGCAGGCAACGGTGGGAACACCAGCCAGTTAGAGGACAGCACTGTGATGACATCACTCCTGTTGTCAGGGGCATGGAGTAAACATAAACAGAGCAATAAATCAGTCTTCGACCTTGACTCAACTGTGTATATGTGCTGTTCTTATTCCATACTTCGCAATGTATTTCTCTCTCTTTCACCAAAGTCTTAGAGCATTAGTACCTCTCTGGCAGACCTCAACAGGGGAACATCTCCAGATACACACAGAATGCTATAGAAACTCAGCAGGTGAGGCAGCTTCCATTAGCAGGCAATAGGCAGTCAACATTTCAGGCCGGAACCCTTGATCAGCCAGTCCTGACCCATTAGTTCCTCCGATGTTCTGAGTTCTGCTCCAGTTTTCCAGTGGTCTCTTTTGTTTGCCAAGAGCAGGTCTCCGCAGGTTGGCCACTTTAATACCACTATCCATTGACACACTGACACAAATGTCCATGGCCTCATGGCCAAACTGACGCTACCTATAAATTGGAGGAACAATATCTTTCATCTAGGTATTTTCCAATCAGATGGTATCAATATCGATTTTTCCAATTTCCATTAACCCCTCCCCCTGATCTTTCCCTTCCCTCAGTCTCCTTTCCTCCAGCTCATCCCCTTCCCTTCCTTCTTAGTCTCTCCTCCTATCATTTCCCAACTTCCTTCTCTTCTACCCTCCCTCCTGCACCCACCTATTATCTCTTGCCTGTGCAGTGAACTGGGATTCACTGGTAGGGTGTAGTGCTGATGGCTGGCCCCACCTCCTGGCTCCACCCCCATCTGCCCACAATAACCCTGGTTTCTCGCCTAAACCCAGAACCCTTCTGAAGACTACGGTTGAACCCTACCCTTAGTTATAAGGTAATAAAAGCATTTCTTCTCCCTCCAGTCATGAGAGCATTTATTCACACTACAACTTTATTAGTTTATTCCTGAACAATGGAAGCGCTACTCAAGCCAGGTATGTTGCTGATAGACCCTCTATCCTCGATGTAGCTAAGGAGTTCACATACTTTCTAGAATGCTTCCAGGCCTACCCGAATGCAACCAGAGACTTCTTCCTCACTGATGAACTCAGGAGATCTGTACTCGTTTTGAGGGTAAGAAGTCATCAGGGACTGCACTACACATGACACTGCCATCAAGGCATTGAAGGCTCAGTACCTGAAGTCGTAGAATGAGGTTCTAGTGGGGTACCGACTCGCTCAACGTCACTAGTGGACAGGAGAGACCATCGATGACTACCTGCTGGATCTGTGGACGCTTGCCAAGAAGTGCAGGTACAAAGTGGCTACAGGCCACGTTCGTGAAGAAGAACAGATCTGGGACACTCTAGTCACGGGGATCCCCTCGAGGTACATGAGGCAGCAACTACTTGAGTCAGGAAAGAAGGACCTAGTTAGCTACTTTGAGCTGGCCAAATCATTGCAACAGGTCAAGATCGAGAATGATGACCTCGAAGCCAGTGAGCTTGCCCACCCAAGTAAGCCCTTTCAAGGACTAGCTGTTCCCACTCCCCCTTCCCTAATGACTGCTGCTTCCCGTGGTAGGGAATGCTTTTTCTGTGGCAAGAGGCAGCATCCCTGATCTCGTTGCCTGGCAAAGACTCAGTCAGTTCCAACTGTGGCAAGAAAGGGCATTGGGTGAAGGTTTGTCGCGTAAAAAGGGAAGCCCAGGGAAATCTGCAGCCTGCACTGCTCCAAGCTGTTTGCCCTGAATTCACCTGAACCCACTTGCCGATGAAAGGTAGCAGTGAGGAAACAGCGCAAAAAGGCTCAGTGGCCAACTTGCTGCGACTCAAATTCAAACTCGGTGCCATCACCATCGGAGGAAGAAGGAGAGCAGCCATATTGTCGCACCATGAGGTCGACGTCATCTTGCCATGCAGGGCAACCCAGGATGGTGGGGCCACTTGAGTGAGGAGCATGGAGTCTCCAGGGACCTAGCCTCAATGGCCCTAGATCAGGACCGATTTCACCAGCTCAGCAAATCCATAGTGACTGTGAAGGTAAATGGACATTCCACTAAATGCCTGATTGACACTGGCTCTACTGGAAGCTTCATAGACTCACGGACTGTGCAAAAATACAACCTGAAGATGTATCCTTCTAATAACCACATATTTCTCATGTCTCATTCACATTCTATGCGTGTTCAACAACATTGAATAGTACACCTGTCATTTGAAGGGAAGGAATTCTGTAAATTTTGCTTGTATATTTTAATGAATTGTGTGTTCTGGTGTTGTTGGGTCTGGGCTTCTTGTGTCAACTTGGATTATTCTGGTCCCCTCCCCCCTATAACAGTTCAGAATGGAAGGTCCCTAAAATCAGAACCCACATATAGCCTCTTCACACTGAATATTGACCCCCCCTCCTCTTTTCCTGAAACTGTCCCCACACTGCAAGCCCATTGCTACCAAATACAGTGCAGCAGATTGAGATTTCATGAAGTCTGAGACACAATGTCCACTCGACGAAGGTATCATCAAACCTAGCACCAGCCCGTGAAGAGCACAAGTGGTAGTGGTAAAAGGAGAAAACAAGTCCAGGCTAGTAATTGACTGTAGCCAAACTATTAATCGGTCCACACCTATGGACGCATGCCCCCTCCCTCGTATTTCGGACATGGAGAATGATATTGCGCAGTATCAGGTCTATTCGACCATTCGCCTGAAAGCCATCTATCACCAGCTGCCAATCCATCCGAGGACCGTCCATATACAGCATTTGAGGTTAATAGTCATCTCTATCAATTCCAGAGGGTTCTTTTCGGTATTATTAACAGTTTTTTAAAAATCTTCCAGCTGCAGATGAACAGAATGCTAGATGAGTATGGGTTGAAGGCTATCTTCCCCTACCTCGATAATGTCACCATCTGTGTCCACAACTTGGAGGACCATGACGCCAACCTTCAGAGTTTTCTCCACGCAGCAAAAGCCCTGAACCTTACTTATAACTCTGACAAGTGCGTGTTCAAGACTAAACATCTGGCTATCCTTGGCTACGTGGTGGAGAATGGCATCATTGGCCCCGATCTCAATAGGATGGATTCCCTGTCAGAGCTCCCCATCCCCAGGACCACAAAGGCTTTGAGGAGATGCCTGGAGTTTTTCTCATATTACACCCAGTGGATCCCTCAATATGCTAATAAGGTTCGCCCTCTCTTAAAAGCCACTAATTTCCTCCTCTCGGCTGAAGTCCAAACGGCTTTTCACTACCTCTGGAACCACATTGCGAAAGTCGCCGTGCATGCGGTGGATGAAAATGTACCTTTCCAAGTGGAAAGCGACTCTTCATCTCAACCAGGTGGGCAGGCCAATTGCATTTTTTTCCTGGACATTACAAAGCCACGAACTCCAGAACCCCTCTATGGAAAAGGAGGCTCAAGCCATTGTAGATGTGAGGCACTGGAGACACTACCTGGCTGGTAGGAGATATACACTCCTCACTGACCAGTGCTCGGTTGCATTCGTGTTCAATAATGTCAAGAGGGGCAAATTGAAGAATGACAATATTGCTAGGTGGAGGATCGAGCTCTCCACCTACAATTATTCCATTGTCTATCGACCAAGAGTCCTTAATGATCCTCCAAATGCCTTATCCGGAGGAAGCTGGGCCTCTGCACACACTGGCCAAATGTGTTCTCTACATAATGAACTCTGCCATCCAGGCTTTACCCGCATGGCTCATTTTGTCAAGCTGTGCAATCTTCCCTACTCCATGGAAGACGTCAAGGAAATGACTAGGTCTTGCCAGATCTGCGCACACCGCACTTCGACTGCCCCACAAAGGCACAACTGATCAAGTTATACAGGCCCTTTGAATCACTTTGAATTTAAGGGACCTCTCCCCTCCATGAAGAGGAACACCTTCTTCCTCTGTGTCATTGACGAGAACTCCCACTTCCTGTTTGCCATTCCATGCCCAGACACATCCACCTCATTAGTTATGAAGGTCCTAGACTCCATTTTCACTCTCTTCAGGTATCCCAGCTATATACATAGTGACCGGGGCTCATCCTTTATGAGCCACGAGCTGCGTCAGTACCTGCTGGTGAGGGGCATTGTGTCCAGCAGGACTACAAGCTACAACCTCCAGTGGAATAGACAGGTTAAAAAGAACACCATGGTCTGAAAGACTTCAAAGTGATCCTGAAGACAAAAGGCCTTCCAGACTCACGCTAGCAGGAAGTCCTCTCTCTGGTGCTCCATTCCATCTGATCACTTCTATGTACCACGACCAACGCTACATATCATGAGCTCTTATTTATTTTCAAAAAAAGGTTGGCATCGGGAACTACACTCCCAATCTGGCTCACCATTCCCGGTCTGGTCCTTCTCAGGAAGCACATGAGGAGAAACAAGACCGACCCCCTGGTGGAAAGGGTGAAACTGCTCCATGCCAATCCCATGCACGCCTATGTGGAGTACCCGTATGGCAGAGAGGACACCGTCTCCATCAGGGACCTGGCACCCACCAGAAGAGAGGGTTCATTGCCTCAAGTTCCCTGCGAGCCATGGAGTTCATTCTCACCGCCCCCAGTCAGTGCCTCGGGGAATCCGGTTCAGGAGGAAAATGCATCCCCCTCCACCATTGAGCTGGAAACCAAGCCCACCTCTCCTCCCTCACAAGGGGACCAGGAGACCCAAGGAGTTCAAGCCCCCCCTTCCCCCGCCCCCTTCCCCCACCCCCCCTTCCCCCCTCCCCCTCCCCCCTTCCCCCTCCCCACTTCCCCCTCCACCCTTCCCCCTCCTCCCTCCCCCCTTCCCCCTTCCCCCTCCCCCTTCCCCCTCCCCCCTTCCCCCTTCCCCCTCCCCCCTTCCCCCTTCCCCCTCCCCCTTCCCCCTCCCCCTTCCCCCTCCCCCCTTCCCATGCTAAGGTGCTCCACAAGGATCACCAGACCCCCAGACTGCTTAAATCTGTAAATTTGTAAATAACTATATTTTTTTCACCACTTGTTTCTGAACCCATGTTGTCTGTCTTCATTTACACCCTAAATTCTACAGGAAGGGGTGAATGCAGTGAACTGGTATTCATTGGTAGTGTTTTGTACTGATGGCTGGCCCCGCCTCCCGGCTCCGTCCCCATCTGCTCACATATAACCCTGGTTTCCCGCCTAAACCCAGAACCCTTCTGAAGACGACTGTGAGACTCTTCCCACAGTTAAAACTAATAAAAGCGTTTGTTTTCCCTCCAGTTGTCAGAACTTTTATTCGCACCACAACCTGTTCCCTTGTTCTCCTCCCTCCACTCCTCTCCCGCCGTTCTTCGTCTGCTGGATCTTCGACACTCCTGAAAAAAGGGCTCAGGCGGGAAACTTTGACTGCCTTTGACTGCCCATTGTGGGCTGTTGTGTTTCTCCAGCTTTTCTTCTTGTGCACGGTATCAGACTCCAGGGTCTGCAAAGTTTTATTTCAGTCAATGAAATCGGAGCTCTCGAGTATCATTTCAGACTTTATCTCACATGATAAAGATGCTGTAGCATCTCCACTGTTCACCGACTCCCAAATCTACTTATGCCAGTGCAGTGAGACACCACTAGCCGACTGCAGGGGACAACCTGTGTACCTGCAGGAAGAGCACTGGAGGACAAGGCAACACCTGGCCGGCTGTTAATCACCCTCCGGGATATAAGCCACATCCAGCCCCTCGAGGTCAGTCACTCGGAGCTACAGTGAACCGCAGCAGGGACTTTAAGTGGAATAAGCCTGTTCAGTCTTTAAGTGTTGTGTCTGCTTTCTGTACGACAGCGCACCACAGCCACCACGTGTATTTATACAGAGACAAACAAGCTGTAGCAGAAAACATATGATGTGTTAAGCACATGGTAACACAGCCGACCTTTATTTTGTGTTAAGATCTTAGTTTGAACGAATATGAAGGAGAAAATTATTGTTTATGTCCGTGTCGACCGTTCAGGCTACAGTTTCTAAATGATATGAAGAAGAACGTGTCCTTGACCAGTTAAGGCTTAATTTCGCTGTATTAAAAGGGGCTGTTCGCCCAAACGTGTTAATGTCAAAGCCACCATCGGACTCCTCCACAACCAACAATCGGAGACTCATTTAAGGACTCGACCTGTGCACTTTACTGATATTTTCCCTCTCAGTTTGTTTACTTCCCTCTGTTTGTTTCCAGGTTTAAGTTTGGACTGGCAACAATGGTCTCCAACAGGGAAAACAGAATCTCAGGGTTGTACGTGATGACAATAAATCTGAACTCTGTCAACACAAACATAACAGATTCCTTCCACCACCACCCCCCCCCCCCCCCACCACGTTCTGAGACAGTGATCTCTTCCTTGAATGTGAAGTCTGCGTCCACCACTCACTCGAAGCGCAGCAGGTCCTTTCCGTTTTGAGCGCACGTCACTCCAGTTGAATGGCCCAGTGAGGCTGACAACGCTCTTGCTTCAGACAGACGAGATCAAACCGCTTCCTTTTCCCTTTCCTTTGGCAGCGATCGGTGCGGGATGCAGACATCTCCATAATTCAAGGGAACCTTCGCCCCACTCCTGCCGCTTGTGACCCCGAGAAGGGCTGCTCCTCTGCCGCCAAAGTCGGGAGAACAGCGCGCAATTCGGAAATGTGGCACTTTCAGCGGTGAGTCGTGCGTTCCTTTCATAAAATGCAGAAGGACCGGAGCGTGCTCATTGAAAAGTGGACAACTTCTCTTTTAAAGCGGCTGAGCAAAACCCTGAACTTTCTTTTTTAAGGTGCGATAGGTATTTTGTGTGCATTTAGATGAGATGCAGTATGAAATGCACGTTTGTGAACCGAACAGGGTGTTTGCAGAGTGCAGGGGGCGACATGCCAAACGGCACCAGGGCGTCGATTCATTAATTTAAAAAAATCTGAAGGAAAGAAGCTCTGACTAGGTTTGATAATTGCAATGTACCAATGCACTGGAATCTCACTTGCTGCACCCACACCGGTACATAAAATATGCCAACTACCATTCACACCATACCAGCCCCTTTCACACTTGCATCCCACTACATTGGTCAGTGGGCAAAGGGGGGGGGGGGGGGGAGGGTTTGGATTTTCACACTTGACCACTCCTAACTGGGACACTGAAAGCTTTCACATTATCAACTATCAACCCCCTGAGTTAGGACTGTTCTACCTTCTACCGGTGCAATTACCTGTCTCACACTTGCCCGATCGCAGCGCTGGCGTCTCGGGGATTGTCCTAGGCGTCGGGACCGTCAGTCCCCGGCGAGATGACAGCAGCTGACTCCGGCGTTGAGCTAATTTTGCTTTTACGCTTGAGCCTTTGAAGGCCGATTGGCATTTGATTCCTGGGATTACTGTCAAGTGTGAAAGGGAGACAATAAATGTAAAAGGATGGATAAATAAGTGAAGCGTGTGCAAGAAAGCCCAGTTTCATGCGTGCAATTGAACGCTGTTACCAGATTTCATTTTTCTGATTCTTGTTTCCCTGGTGCAGATGAAATTATTTCCCCTTTAAATGTATTGTCCATTTTACGCACATGGTCTGGGCAAACTTGTGGATGAATAACACAACCCTTGAAGAAGGAACTCCCCATTCAGCTTTTAACTCCCAAAAGAATCCAGATTTCTCCATCCACAGCAAAAACTTCCTTGTTCACCTGATATGAAACAGACTCTACATGCATCCTTTTTTGTGTGTGCACAAAACAAAGTGTTGGTGTGGATGTCTTCCACATGCCACCAACATAGATGGATTGGGGTGAATTTTTATTCTAATTTTAGTAAACCTACTAGAGTTATTGCATACTCCCTCTTGCCTCCCTGATTTCTCTCTTAAATAGCCGACCATTTAAATTCCACACACAGTTCCCACCCTGAATGCCTGCCCAGGGACTGCCAGACCGTGGCCACCTGCAAATCGGAGGAATGATATCTGATTTTCTCTCTCGGAAGCCTCCAGCCAGATTGCATTAATATCGACTTCTCCAATTCCTATTCATCCCCTCCCTGTTTTTCCCTTTCCCTATCCCTCTGTCTCCTTTCCTCCAGCCCCCCCCCACTCCAATCCATTGAGAGCCAACCTCTACCCTATCAGTTCTCAGCTTCCTTCCCTTTCACCCTCCCATCTGTTTCCAGTGACAACCCTTCACCTGTTAGCCTGCACTCGCCCCCCTTCCCCCTTCCTCCCAACTCTCCTTGCCCTCCTCCTCCTCCCCCCCTTCTCTACCTTTTTATTCAGGTGCCTGTCTATTTTTGCAGTACCTGATGAAGGGCCCAGGCCTGAAACATTACTTTCTATAGACACTGCGTGACCTGCTAAGTTTCTCCAGCACGTTTGTGTATTGCATTTGATCGCATCAGAGTCTGAAGTTTCATGTTTAACACTGACATTCTCTATATTCCTCAAGAGATTCACTTGATCTCACCTTTCTACCACTGACCTATGAGGAAAGAGGCAGGGGATGGTGGTGGAAGAGTGTTTGCAGATTGGAAGTCTGTAATCAGTGATATAAAATAGGGGTCAGCTCTGTGGCCCTTGTATTTCATCATATATGTTAATGCTTTGGATGGGAATATAATTTGCAGATGACACCAACATTCGTGGTGGATTGGATAGGGAAGAAGGTTATTTTAGATTACAACCGAGTCTCGATCAACTAAGAACATGGGCAAAGGACTGGCAGATGGAAGTTAACCATTGTGATTTGCAGGGCAGGATGTACTCTGTGAATGGCAGGGCCCTGAGAAGTGTTGTAGAACAGAGAGACCTGAGGGTGGGGGGTGGTGTTGTTTAAAAGACATAGTCTGCTGAAAGTGGCAACATAGGTAGACAGGTTGGCGATAAATCCCTGGGCAGGTTGGTGAAGAAAATGAACAGGATGCTTGTCTTCATCTGCCAGGGCACTGAGGACCTGAGTTAGAACATCACATTACAGTTGAAAAAACTATTGTTTGACTCACACTTGAAATATTGTTCCAGTCACCACACCATAGAAAGGATAAGTACTTACATGAGCAGAGCATCGAGGGATATGGAATGAATTCTCTTCATGGATAGGCATGGTCAGGACAGACACTATAGGCTGAAGGGCCTGTTGCAATGCTGTACAACTCTATAATCAAATAGAGGAAAAATGAACTGAAGGGTTAATGGTGATATTTTCTGCTCTGGCCCTTCCCTGTTTCTGATTTTCATATGCTTGATTGTACTGTGAAATTATAATAAATCTTTATCTCATAACCTAAATTATTGTTATAAAAATTACAGATAATTGAATTGAGGTGAGATTAGATAATCATCATTATATCCTTCATGTGTTGTTGATATCTTGGGAATGAACAAATGCCTGCCACTGTTAATCATCAGAAAGCCTCTTGGTCCAATAGCTGTGCACGTAAACCTTTCTCTTGCTGTTTTAATCTGCTGGTTTTCATGCTGGATTGATCAATTTCAAGCAGCAGAGGAAACAGCTGAAGGCCCAAATACCTTTATCAGACTGAGGTGGGGTGGGGGGGGGGGGACATTGCTAGAAATGTTTTGACATTATTTGGTGTAAAATATGTGAATTAAAAAAAAACACAGCTTTAAAATTACAGACGAAACACTGTGCAGAATGTGAGATGTAAAATGTTTCACATCACACCTGGATGAAAAATAAGTTATGGATGTATTGATATAACTCTTATCAAAACTGTTCCATGTGAAATTAAGCAGTAATGCAATTGTTCTGGAAGACAAAAATGTTGATTTTTTATTCTGCAGTGACCGATACACGATAAATGGGATCTCAATACTTTTGTAGCTGTTGCTTGCTGGCCAGAATGCTGACCTGCTCTTCACCTTGAATAATCCAAACAGGATCTTTGGTGAGGGGGTAGAACAGGGGAATGAGTCATTGAGGTAGGTGATAACACTGATTTATGGAGAAGGGTCAAAAGACCTAATGGGCTTCCTCTATACTAAGGAGAAGTAGAGGACAGTGACAGGTTTGTGGAAGGTCTGGACCATGTCCGTAATATGGCAGATGCCTTGGAGCCATAGATCTCCAGAGATGGATGGGAGATAAGGGAGGAGATTGCTGGAATTCTGATGGAGACTTGGCTCACTGGGTTTTTTGAGGAGATCCCAAAGACTGATGAAGGTAAGGGGTAGCAGATGTAAGTGAGGCAAGTTCAGCACACAAATGGGAGCGGGAGGGAGTCAGCAGGTCAGTCAGCATCCGTAGAGTGAAATGGCCAGTCCATGTTTTGGGTTGGGATATTCATAATCCAATAGGCCAGAAGGAGGCCATTAAGATTGTTCTATGATTAGACTTTTAAAAAGGGCTGATAACAGTGAGTACAGATTAGTCACAGCATCATAAGTAGACACACAACAAATTTTTCTGAAGCTGAGTATTTGATCGCACAGAATTAGGCCCTTCAGCCCACCAGATCCCCTGGTGACCCTTTTTCCCATTTGTTTGGAAATGCAGAATGGTGTGGTGGGCCCTGGAATAGGGAAAAAAATTCAGATTTTCCAAATGTAAGCTAAAATCAGCCAGAGAGCTGTGCTTGGTACTGCACAGTTAGTGTAGTGTTTACCATGCCTTTACACTGCCAGCGATCTGGACCGGGGTTTGAATCCTACCCTGTCTGTAAGGAGTTTGTATGTTCTCCCCATGTCTGCATGTGTTTTCTCCGGGGGTGGCGTGGTCTGGTTTCCTCCCACCCTTCAAAAATGTGCTGGGTGTTGTAGGTTAATAGAGTGGCATGGGCTGAAATGGCCTGTAACTGTGCTGTATGTCTAAATTTAATTTAAAATGTATAAATTCTATTTAAAATTTAAAACATCGACCAGTATAGCACAAGAATGTGTCCCTTTGGACCACAATGTCTGCGCCGAACATGATGCCCAAATTAAACTAAATCTCTTCTGCCTGTACATGATCCATATCCTTTAATTCTCTGCAGACACACACCTTCTGGACCCAGAAGCCTCTTAAATACTTCAGTTGCAGCTACTTCCATGACAACCCTCAGCAGTCTGTTTCAGGCACCCACCACTCACTGTGTGAAAAAAAACACCCCACCAATCTACTTTAAACTTTCACCCCTCCATGTTAGACCCACATCCTTGAGCATATGACAATTTTACTTTGGGAGAAAGATTGTGCTCTCCAACTGCCAATGGCTTTAATAATTTTATAAACTTCTATCAGGTCTCCCCTCAGCCTTTGATGGTACAGAGAAAATCACCCAGGTTTTTCCAATCTCTCCCTCATAACTCGTGCTCTCTAAATCGGGCAACAACCTGGTATTCTTCTGCAACTTGTTCAAAGCCTCCACATCAGGGCCGAGGTCACTTTCGAAAGATAGCACATGAAAAAGGCTCCATGACACATACAGATGGTGAGTCAGTGGTTGAATGGCAGGTTGTACTATTTTTTCGGCAGTGTCAGAGTGGGGTTGGGGGGGTGAGAGGACAAAGGCGCCACTTTTGAAAAATGTGGTCGCGTCTCCTGCACCCCCGCCTGGCTACACACCTGCTCCACATCCTTTCTGTAATGGAGTGACCAAAATTGCACACAATACTACATGTGTGCCCTAACCAAAGTTTAATTTAGCTCTCATGTGGCTTCCTTCTTCTTCCCTTCCTGACCAATGAAGATAATCAGGCCATACCACCTTAATTTGCTTCAAAAAATTTAGACATACAGCATGGTAACAGGCCATTTTGGCCCACAAGTCCATGCTGCCCAATTAATCTACACCCCTGATATGTTTTTTGAATGACTTGCATGGGCACATTCAGGGAGCAATGGACCTGGGCCCAACAGGCCTGAAACGTTAGTAACATATCCTTTCCTCCTTTGAGCAGTCCGAACTTGCTAAGTTTCTCCAGCATTTCTGTGTATTAACTACAGTCACGTTTTGTTTCACATCCCTGTGTACATCATTGCTCTTTAGAGTCCTGCCATGAACTTTTCCCCACATTTGATTTCCAAAAGTGAAACACACTTGCACGGATTGAACTCCATACCTGTAATTAATCCATACCCTGTAATATTCTTTGGTAACGCTTTACTCTGTCCACATCTCCACCAATCTTTGTGCCATCTGTAAACATACTAACTCATGCTACTACATTTTTGTCCATCATTTATCAATGTCATCTATTTTAGAAAGGCCCTGCATGATTGAAAAGGTCAGATCACATGAGATTCAGGGTGAGCTGGCCAATTGAATTCAGAATTGGCTTGATGTTGGGAGGCAGAGAATGGGTGGAGGGTTGTTGCCCTAGACTGGAAGCCTGTGACCAATGGTGTCAGGATCATTGTTGTTTGTCATCTATATTAACACTTTGAATGACAATGTCATTAACACGGTTAGTGATAAGATCTTGGAGCAGAAATCAGCGGTATAGTGGATGGTGATGAAGGTTGTCTGAGATTTTCACTTGAATGTGGGCCAAGGAGTGGCAGATGAAATTTAACACAGGTAAATAAAAGGTGTGCAGGTTGAGTGGCTATATTGGGTAGGACTCGATGATAAGTGATAAGGGAGTTGTGGAGCTGAGAGACCAAGGGGTACAGATATATAGTTCCATGAATATCATGAGCAGGTTAAGGAAGGATGGTAAAGAAGTCTTTTTTGCATCCTTGCCTTTATTTGGTGGGATACTGAGGACAAAAGTTAGGACTTAGGTGTACAAGGCATTGGTGAGGACACGATTGGAGTACTGTGAGGAAGCCTGGTCACCTAGCTGGGGAAAGTTATAAAGGTCCCAGAGGAGATTCGCCAGGATGTTGCTGGGAGCAGAAGAGTTGATTTATGGGGAGAGGCTGAATAGGCTGGAACATAGGAGGCATACCTTATGGAGGTTTAGTAGGTTATGAGGGGAAATGGCTAAAATAAATGCTCAGTCTTTCTCAAAGGCTTGATGATTCAAGAACTAGAGGGCATAGGTCTAAGGTGAAAGGGGAGAGACTTGAGGGTCCCAAGGGTCAACATTTTCACACAGAGGGTGGTCCATATCTTAACCACCTGCCTGAGGGAGCAATAGAAGTGGGAACAATTGCAATGTTCAAGAGTTATTTGGACAAATATAGATAGAGGAAGCTATTAGTATGATATGGTCTAAATGCAAGCAAATAGACTAGCTCAGCATGCCAACTTGGACAGCATGAATAAGTGCGGCCCTGTAAATATGCTTCTGTTGTGATGCATGGTGAGAAAAGGGGTTTGTAAACTCCTTCTGGTTTCAGTACCCGACACAAGGACCAGGTTCCCAGCACTCCTCTGAACCCTCCTTCTCCACTCTGAGCAGTCAAGGGCTCAGGGTTCCCAGGGGCCATTTGGAATGTTGTACCTCTCTAAGGGGGTTTGAGCACTTCCTGAATCTTCCCTTCTGCCCATCCACCACAGACAATGCTCCAGCCTTTCCCCTTCACTCTGTCCTGACCCAATACGAAAGCATTGCTTCATTCGCCAGACTTCAGCTTGGCGTTTAACATAATCATTCACCAGAGGCTGGTGGATAAGGTATCCTCACTGGGACTCAATACCTCTCTCTGTTACTGGATTTCGTAACAGAAAGACCACAGTCTGTCCGAATCAGTAGCAGATATCGAGCACCATTACACTGAGCCCTGGAGTACATCAGAGCTGTGTGCTCAGTTCGCTTCCGTTCACAATACTATCTGGAACACCTGATCCAGCTCCAACAGTGTTATCAAGTTTGCAGATGACACAACAGTCGTCGGCCTCATCAGCAACAACGATGAGTTGCACTACAGAGAAGAGGTGGAAATTCTCATGAAATGGTGTGAGAGGAACAACCTGAGTCTCAATGTAGACAAGGCAAAGGAGATAATCATGGACTTCAGGAGGACCAAGAATGACCACCCTCCATTACACATCAACAGCTCTGTAAAGGGGAGCACCACGTTCCTTGGATTTCATTTCAATAGTGACGTATCATGGACACACAACATCTCTTTACTTGTCAGGAAGACACAACAGCACTCTATTTCCTGAGAAGACTGAAGCGGGCAAGGCTACTGGCTCCCATCAACCTTCTACGGGAACTCTGTCGAAGGTGTCTTGGCTGGCTGCAACATAGTGTGGTATATTTGCTACAGGGAAATAGATCAAAGGTCAATCCACAGGATCATAAGAGTGGCAGAGAGGATCACTGGCTTTTTCCCCCCATCCCCCACCCCCCACCAATTGATGTGATCTACCAGGATCGTTGTCTGAAGAGGGCACACAAAAGCACTGAGGACCCCTTCCACCCTGCAAACAGCATCTTTCAGCTGCTTCCGCCAGGGAAGAGATCCAGGATGATCAGAGGCAGGACCACCAGGCCGAGGAACAGCCTCTTCCCACGGGCAGTGAGAACGACCAAAAGAACCACTCACACTAACCATCCAAAACTCTTCTATTCACAAGATAATGTTTATCTTTTTATTTGTATCGATGAATACAGTACTTGTCCTGTATGTGTATTGTGTGCCTGTATGTCCATTATGTCTGGTTGAGTGCCTGCATGTTTTGCACCGAGGACTGGAGAATGTTGTTTCGTTGTCCTTGTGCAGCCAGATGACAATAAACCTGACTAATCCCTTCGCATGATGGAGCTTGGATTACAGTTGATGTTTCCGTGTGGTTTTTGACATGCGATCAGTCTAAACTACCCAATCTAATAAGCCCCAGTCATACCATTTCAGGGCATGACATCCATTCATTACTGTCAATCACACCTCAAAGCTTAAAAATGAACCAAATACTTTTTGCCTTCTTGTTTTGTTGCTGGAGATTATAAAAGGGTAACCTTTGCACATTTATTTATTTATTAGCGTTTTCTGAGGACAATCTTCTGGTGCTCGCTCCAAAAGAAATGACCTTGAATTTAACCTCTGTTACTTGTACTTCCTACCCAGCTCTTCTGTTATTTATTTCATCATCTGTCATTCAGATTGCACAAAGAGATAGTGCATTTGGCTACTTCTTTTCACATGTTAGCAACTGATCTGAGATATTGTGACCACACAGGAACAAAGAATACACAAGTGAAACACAAAAGTCTGCAGAAACAACACATGAGCAACTGAAGATGGTGGAAGCTTGAACAGGCAAAGAATTGGTAGAGACTCTCAGCAGGTCAGTCAGGATCGATGGGTAGAAATAGTCAGTAAATATTTTGGGCTGGAACCCTTTTACATAGAATAGGTGAAATTAAGGTATATAAAGGTAGAAAGAAGCAGGGGGAGGGGCCCAGAGATGATAGGATGTAGGAACCAAGGTGTGAGTGAGATGGAAGGAAAGTGGAGGTCAAACCTTTAGGAAGAGGGCAGGGAAAGAAAAGTTAGAGATAACAATTACAGGAGCAGGTAAAAGAGGTGCAGAAGGTCCTGATGTACATGAAGGTGGACAAACCTGCTGGGCATGACCAGATACATCTGAGGGTGCTGCGTAGAGCTAGAGAGGAAATTGCAGAGATTTCCGAGTCATCATTAATTCCAGTTGAGGTACCAGAAGGCAAATGTTGACCCTCTCCTCAAGAAATGCTGCATGGCAAATTCTGGGGACTACAGGCCTGACACCTGTGGTTGTTAAGTTACTAGAGAGTATTCTGATGGAAAGGGTATACATGCACTTGGATTGACAAGATCCTTCACTTGGGTAGGACTTTCACAGTGAATCAGTGGGGATCTGGGCAGTGTTGTGGAGCAGAAGGATCTAGGAGGACAGTAACATAATACCTTGAAGGTGGCATCACAGCTTTCATCAGTTATTCAGGATAGTCAGCATGGTATTGTAAGTGGGAGGATGTCTCACAAATCTGACTGACTGTTTCGAAGATGTGACCAAGAAGGTTGATGAGGGCAGAGCTGTAGAAGTATATATGGATTTTAGTCAGGGATTCAATAAAGTTCCACACAGTAGGCTGCTCTGGAAGGTTAGACCATATGGAATCCAAGAAAGATAATAGATGGTTAGTAGTAAATTGGCTTCATGGAAGAAAACAGAGAGTGATGATGGAAGGTTGTTTTTGGACTGGAGGCTAGTGGTGTGGCACAATGTCCAGGGGTGGGCCCATCCACATTAATAATTTAGATGAAAATGTACATGGCATGGTTACCAAGTTAGTGGATGACACTAAAGTGTCTGATATTGTAGATTGCAGCAGGATCTTGATCTGTTGGACAGAGGAATGGTTGATTGAATTTAATACGGAGAAATGTGTGTGTGGCATTTTGGGAAGTCTAATGTAGGTAGGACCTGCACAGTGAACGGTGGGGATCTGGACTGTGATATGGAGCTGAGGGATCTAGGGCTACAGGAACATAGTACCATAGTGGCATCACAGGGTACATTTGGCACATTGGGCTTCATCAGTTAAACTATTGAGTAGAAATCAATGAAGTGCACAAGTACGAGTCCTTAAATGAGTCCCTGGTAGAGTTTGTTGTTGAGGAGTCTGATAGTGGAGGGGTAGCAGCTGTTCCTGAACCTGGTGGCATGAGTCTTGCGGCACTGATACCTCTTTCCTGATGGCAGCAACGAGAAAAGAGTGGGTGTTGGGTGGTGAGGGTCCTTGATGATGGCTGCTGCTCTCAGACAGCAGATGGTGGGGAGGGTTTTGCCTGTAACTTTCTGGGCTGTGTCCACTACATTTTTCAGGGCTTTACACTCAAAGGTATCAGTGTCCCCATACCAGACTGTGATGCAGCCGGTCAGCATACTTTCCATCACACAACTGTAGAAATTTCCCAGGGTTTCCGTTGTCATACCAAACCTTCGCAAGCTCCTGAGGAAGTAGAGGTGCTGACATGTTTTCTTCATGATGCCATTAGTGTGCTGGGTCCAGAAAAGATCCTCTTGAGAAAGTGACTCCCAAGAGTGTAAATGTGCTCACCTCTCCACTTCTGATCCCCCAATGATCACTGGATTGTGCACCTTTGGTTTTTCCTTCCTGCTTGGTTTGGGTGACACAGAATGCAAGGTTGGTGCACCATTCAACCACGTTTTCAGTCTCTCTTCTGAATGCTGACTCATCGCCCCTTTTTATGCATCCCATTACCTTGGTACCATGAGATAATTTGTAGATGGTGTTGTTGTTGTTCCGAGTTAGTGGAGCCACACAGTCATAAGTGTAAAGTGAGCAGAACAGGGGGCTAAAAACACAGCCCTGTGGTGGCCCAGTACTGATGGAGCTTGTGGAGGAGAATTTCTTACCAATCCCTGCTAATTGTGGTTTGGAGGTGAGGAAATCCAGGATTCAATTACTGTGCACCATGGGGTGTTGAGTTCCAGTTTGAGAGGATGATGTTGTTAAATGCTGAACTCTAATCGATAGAGAGCATCATGAAGAACAGACAGTCCCTGGTTATGAACGACTGGATTACCAACAACTTGTACTTATGAAAGGGCTGTTCCCCAATTTGTGCATGTGTATAATTTGCATATGCACATAATGCGCTTAATGTTACCTCACAAACGCTAAATAAGAACCGTATGTACCTGTTCCGCCTTACCTACAAATTTGGCTTATGGACGGACCCAGGTAATGGAACCCCTTTGTAACCTGGAGACTGCTTGTATGCACCTTTGCTGTCCAGGAATTGTGTAGAAGCAGCAAGATGGCATCCTCCATAGACCTGTTGCTGTGATAGGCGAACTGGAGGTATACACCCATTTCCTGATTGTCCATTACTATTGAATCATCTTTTAATCACTTACAGGTGGTACTTTCCAGATCTGCTTTGTATGGCTTTGTTCGGCTTTTTTGTTGAAGCAATGAACTTGAAATCGCTGGTTATCAAATTCCCACAAGTGGTTCATTTCCCTCCATTGATTGTCTCTGCAAAATCTTTATAATTTTATTTGGCTACTGACTATCCATTTGAACTGCTCAATTTGTCCCTAACCACCAGTGGCAGGGTTGCAAACAGTCAAAATCAAATAAGAACAATTGCATTTGACAAGACTCCCCACGATAGGCTCGTTAATAAAGTCATGAGCTATGGGATCCATGGAACTTTGGCTGCTTGAATTTAGAATTTGCTTATCTGCAGAAAGCAAAATGTAGCAGTAGATAGAACATATTCTGCCTGGAGGTCAGGGACGAGTGGCGCTCTGTAGGCATCTATCCTGCGACCCCTGCTCTTTGTGATTTTATAAATGACTGATTGTGGACTTCTGGAGGGGGATATCAGGAGAACATAAACCAGCTCTCATCAAGGGGTCAGCAGTGGAAAGGGTTAAGAACTTCAAATTCCTGGGACCCAACATCTCTGAAGATCTATCCTGGGGCCTCCATGTTGATACAATCATGAAAAAGCTCGCCAGTGACTATATTTCATGAGGAATTTGAGGAGAGTTGGTATGTCACCAAAGACACTAGAAAATATCGACAGGATACCGTGGAGAGCATTCTGATCAGATCCATCACTATTTGGTATGGACATGCCAATGCACAAGACAGGAAAAGGCTACAGAGGGCTGTGAACTTGGACAGTCTTCACTTCATTCAAGAGGTGTCTCAAGAAGGCAGCCTCTATCATCAAAGACTCTCACTACCCAGGCCATGCCCTCTTCTCACTGCTACCATCAGGAAAGAGTACAGGAGCCTGAAGACAAACATCCAGCAGCATAAAAACAGCTTCCTCCCCTCTACCATCAGATTTCTGAATAGATAATGAACCATCTCACTTTTCCTTCTTTTGGACTAGATTATTTATTGAAAAAAAAGTAAATTTATAGCAAATTTGCTGTGATGCTGCTGGAAAACAACGGATTTTGTGACACATTCATGACAATAAATTCTGATTCTATCTTAGCTGAAGAGGTGGGTTAGTAAGTTTGGAAATGATAGAATCAAATCAAGTTTATAGTCATCTGATTGTACAAGTACAACCCAATGAAACAGCGTTCTCAGGTCCTCGGTGCAAAACATGTAGACACACGACCAAACATAACACTCATACAGACAAATTATACATATGCTGGACAAGTATTTCATCTACACAAATAAATTAATAAATATTGTTTCATGAACATGAGTATCACAGATGGTTAATATGAACGACCTTTGGTCATTCAGCATTCTCACTGCCCATGGGAGGTTGGAGGTGTTGTGGTTATTGTCGAAGATAAAGGTAATGGAAAGATTCCAGTATTGTCACATAATTCTACATTTAGAATGTAACATACATGAAATTCTTTAATTTTTGCCTACTGTGAGGCAGACAGAGAGTTGCCACTTTGTCCAGTGCCCCTCACAGAAACCGACAGCACCTGGCATTCCTAGACGGTGTCTCCTCCAAGTACTGAGCAGGCCTGAACCTGCTTAGCTGCTGAGATCAGACAATCTCAGGCTATTGGTTACAAAGCGTATAGACAGGGTGCAGAGAAGTGCCAGATGGAATTCAATTTGGATAAGTGATGTACTCTTGAAGGTAGAACTTGAACATGGTTAATGGCAGAATTCTTAACACTGTGGAGGAACAGAGAGATTGTGGGATCCAGGTCCTTCAAGGCTGCCATGCAAGTTGATAGGGTGGTTCATCAGGCATTAAATATAGACAACGAGATAGACAACAGACTCACCAAGGCAAATAGCGCCTTTGGAAGACTACACAAAAGAGTCTGGAAAAACAACCAACTGAAAAACCTCACAAAGATTAGTGTATACAGAGCTGTTGTCATACCCATACTCCCGTTCGGCACCAAATCATGGGTCCTTTACCGGCATCACCTACGGCTCCTAGAACGCTTCCACCAGTGTTGTCTCCGCTCCATCCTCAACATTCATTGGAGCGATTTCATCTCCAACGTCGAAGTACTCGAGATGGCAGAGGCTGACAGCATCGAATCCACGCTGCTGAAGATCAAACTGTGCTGGGTAGGTCACGTCTCCAGAATGGAGGACCATCGCCTTCCCAAGATCGTGCTATATGGCTAGCTCTCCACTGGCCACCGAGACAGAGGTGCACCAAAGAAGAGGTACAAGGACTGCCTAAAGAAATCTCTTGGTGCCTGCCACATTGACCACTGCCAGTGGGCTGATATCGCCTCAAACCGTGCATCTTGGCGCCTCACAGTTCGGCAGGCAGCAACCTCCTTTGAAGAAGACCGCAGAGCCCACCTCACTGTCAAAAGGCAAAGGAGGAAAACCCAACACCCAACCCCAACAAACCAATTTTCCTTTGCAACCGCTGCATCTGTGTCTGCCTGTCCCGCATTGGACTTGTCAGACACAAACGAGCCTGCAGCTGACGTGGACATTACCCCTCCATAAATCTTCGTCCGCGAAGCCAAGCCAAAGAGAAAAAGAGATATGCTAGCCTTCATTAATCAGGGGAGTGACTTCAAGAGCTGTGAGGTAATGTTGCAGCTCTATAAAACTCTGTTAAACTACACTCGGGGGTATTGCATTCAGTTCTGATTGCTTTATTGGAGGAAAGGTGCAGATGCTGTGGAGAGGGTGCAGAGGGGATTTACTAGGATGTTGCCTGATTAAAGAACATGTGGTGTGAAGCAATGATGACAGAGCCAAGGCTTTTCTGTTTGAAACAATAAAGCAGGGGTGTCAAACTCAAATTCATGGAGGGCCAAAATTAAAAACTTGGACTAAGTCGAGGGCCGAACTAAATATTTATTGAAAATTTTCAACAACATCTGCATGTTTTCTCTTCTTTCAACATATGTAATGTTAAACTTTAGGATATAACTTTAGGAGGATAATGTTACAGGTCAGGAGTAGGTAGCTCAAGTTCACCCTTTGCTTGACCTGAGGGAAACACATTTGGTCCCTGTGGAGATGTAGTCAGCATTCACAGGCTGTGTCCATTTTGGCCTGCATCAGGACTCAGCATTTCCTGCTCACTCCTCAGGCTCTAGGCCTCTATTCACCCTCGACCCACCATCCCTCTACCTGACCAGTCCTTTACCCAACCTCTACTCACCCCTCACTCCACTCGCTCTGCCTCTACCCACCCCATCCTATACATGCCCCTCTACTGCCTCTCCCCTCAACCTGTTCCTCCCTCTACCCATCTCTCACCCTCTAATCACCCCTCCCCTACTCGCCCTGCCCCTCCCCTTTTACCTCTTCCCTATCCACCCCTCCTTCTACTCATCCCTCCCTCTAACTGCCCCTCGCACGCACCACCCTGCCCATTACTCCTCACCTACACCCTCTGCCCACCCCTGCTTACCCACTCAGGCCCAGCGCGCTGCCGATCAGCCTTTGCGGACAGCCACCATCTCTCTCTTCACGTGCAGGGCCGAACCAGCCGTTCCTGGGGTCCGCGCGGGTGCAAGCGCTGAAGGCCGTGGCGACCGGGAGAAGTGCGCTCGCGCTGTGGAAGGGCCGTCCGGTGCCAGTCGCACAGGGCTCGCGCTGCCCGGGGGCTGTGCGCAGCCTGCCATGCCCGTCGCGCCGACAGGAAATCACAGGCGCTCACCCATCCGCCGCACTGCTCGACAGGTTGGAGAAGTGACTGGTTGTGCGGGGAGCCTTCAAACTGGCTTGCTGGCTGATGACATCGACAGACTTCTCGTGTTACAATTTCTCATTTTACATTGGGGAAGGATGTGCAATGAAGGAGGAAGGATGGTGAGGGTGACATTACCAAAAAACAGCATCGGCTCTCGCTGCAGGGCGGGCCACCTCTAATACATTTTTGAAATGATCTTGCGGGCCAAATATAATTATATCTGGGCCAGAGTTCGACATGTGTGCAATAAAGAATTAGAGATGACTTAATAGATGTGTATACGTTTATGAGCAGCATAGATCAGATGGTGGACAGCCAGTGCCTTTTTCCTGGGACCACTATGAAAAAGTGGCAGATGAAATTGGTTTAAGGTGAGTGGTGAAAAATTTAGGGCAGATGTCAGAGGTGAGAATTTTGCACAGAGAGTGGTGGGTGACTTGTCAGGGGTGGTGGTGGAGGCAATAGGGACATTTTTAAAAGATTCTTTGATCGTCATATGGATGTCAAAGAAATAGAGGGTTCTGGGTGTGAGGTAGAGAAGGATTAGGTTGTTATGGAAGACATTTATATAGGTCAGCACAAAAATGTGGGTTGAAAGGTCTGTACAGTGCTGTAAAGATCAATGTTCTATGTACTTAATGTAACAACTACAGTATGGAAACAGACCATCTCGGCCTCTCTAGTCTGTACCCACTCCCTGTCCATAACCCTCCAACCGCCTCACATCCATGCACTCATCCAACCTCCTCTTAAATGACAAAAATGACCCTGTTGCAACCACCTCTTCCAGAAGGTCATTCCACTCAGCCACCCCTCTCTGAGTGAAGAAGCTCCCTCTCATGTAACTTCTAAACTTTTGCCCTCTAACCATTAACTTATGACCCCTCATTCCAATCTCATCTATCCTCAAGGGGAAGAGCCTATTCACATCTACTCTATCTATTCCCCTCATAATTTTAAATATCTCTATCAAATCCCCCCTCAACCTTCTACTCTCCAATGAATAAAGACCCAGTCTACTCAATCTTTCTCCACATTCTAGATACTGGAATAGTCTCAACATCACCTCCCAGCTCCTATATTCTATGTTTTGGTTTTTAAAGGCCAGCATACCAAAAGCCTTCTTCACCACTCTATCCAATTGAGATTCCACTTTCAAAGAATGATGAACCATAATTCCAAGATCCCTCTGTTCCTCTGCATTCCTCAATGCCCTCCCCTTCACTGCATATGTCCTGTTTTGATTATTCTTCCCAAAATTAAGTACTTATCTACATTAAACTCCATTTGCCACCTTTCAGCCCACTCTTCTAAGCATCCAAATCCTTCTGCAGTCCACAAAAACCATCTGCACTATCCACAACTCCCCCTATTTTTGTATTGTCTGCATATTTACTGACTCAATTTACCACTCCATCATCCAAACCATCAATATAAATGACAAACAACAAGTGACCCAAGAGTGAGCCCTGAGGCACACCGCTCATCACCGACCTCCATCCTGACAGACAGTTATTGATCATGACTCTCTGGCATCTACCTTCTAGCCATCGATGAACCCATCTGACTATCTCAACATTAATACCTAGCGCCTAAACCTTCCTTACCAACCTTCCACATGGAACCTTATTGAAGGCCTTACTGAAATCCATGTAGACTACATAAACTGCTCTACCCTCATCAACCTTCCTACAAGATTTGTCAAACATGACCTTTCCTGCACAAACCCATGATCAGTCCTTGCCCCTCTAGACACATACATATTATATCTAAGAATACTTTCCATTAGTTTACCGACCACCAACGTCAAACTTGCTGGGCAATAATTGCTGGGCCTACACCTCGAGCCCTTTCTAAACAGAGGAACCATGTTTGCAATACCCATTAAAGCGGAGTTTGCATTTGGCTATCAGTTGTGTTTGGCAAACGGTCAGGATCAAATAGGAAACACAAAAATACAAATGAATTTGTACTTTTTGAAAAAGCTGGTTGTTATGATAAAAAAAAGCCAAGCTTTGAAGAAACAATTGCAATCTGTCTCCTCACTGGCCTTGTTCCGAAAACTGTTTCATGGTTAGTATCAAAAGCCCACACATTACCACAACTAACCACCTCAGCATGCAACAATTCTCAATGAAAAATGTTGTTTATTTTCTGGATTTCAAACAATCCAATAATTTATAGACTTTCAATCAATCTCCACCAAATGAATCATTTTAAATCAATCTGGAGGATAAAGTCTGTGAAAATTAGGGATGGCCTTAACAACTAACTGCAACTTCTGCAGGTTCTCAGAGATCTGGCTACACAGGGTTAACTGTGATGCTTATGTAAACATTGGAAACTACTGGGGACTCTGTAAAGATTGGGGCATTCCAGACATTTGCAACACCCATCAATTGTGTCAGTAAAGTTTTAAGTGACAACACCTTCATAGCTTTCATCTTCTGAAGGAGCGGAGTCTGGCCTGTGAGTCATGGGTTCGACCGCTCCAGAGGGTAAGCCTGAAAATCTTGGTTGACTGATGTTAAATCACATACTGTAAAAGATTCCTTGCCCCTATGTTGGAAGGGAGCAGGAGATCTATCTATGTTATCCAGGTCAGTCTACATTGGAGAAAAAAATCTGGTTATTATCACCCGCTGGCCCGGGTGCATTGTAATAACAATGTCAGACACATGAACTTTTACTTGCTGCAGCCAAACAGGTACTTCTGTTCAAATAACAACTCCAATAGTATATGTAAAATATCTCCAGTAAAGAAAGAAATCGTAAGAATAAAAGATAGATCAAGTTCAAATTCATGATCCTCTGACAGTACGTTCACAACCAGACAAAACAGCTTTTCTCCCGACCAAGGCCTCTGGATAATGTGCAAACCATTTTGTCCACTAAATTACAAGAGCAGTTGGCTATTTTTGGATAACCCAAGCCTTTCTTTCTTTACACCCCAGGATCTCCTTACAAATATTTATCAAGTAGCCCTGAAAATATTGCAGTCATTGGGATGCATGGCCAACACTCAGCTAGATCAGGGTGTATAGGTGAGCATGGCTGGGTGTGGGTTAGGATATGAAAAGTGAGCCACTGAATGGAGTTATGATGACAGGTGGAGAGGTTGTACCTTGATATACATTTAGGAACATAGGAAGTAGGAACAGGAGAGCTGGGATTTGGAAGGGTTCAGGCCCAAAACTCTGGTTATATAGTACTTTGTTCCTATAGATGTTGTGTGCCCTGTTGAGTTTCTCCAGTACTTTTGTGCATTGCACTAGAATCATAGCATCTGGAGATTTTCCTGTTGAACTCCCTTCATCCTTGCTGGCCAAATTGTAGAAGATAGGTGGGTGGAGTTGAGTCCCTGACCAAATCAGCCACGATCATATTAAATAGCAGAGCAGGCTAGATGGGCTGAACAGCCTACTCCTAGTTCTTATGCATCTGAGCTAGAACCATTAGCACACACCCATCTGAACCTTTTCTATCCATTGATCTGTTTGCACATTTCTTAAGTGCTGCAGTTGCACCCACCGCAACCACTTCCATGCACCCAACACTCTGTGGGTTCAAAAAATGTCCCTCAGGTCCTTTTTCAACTTTGCCCCTCTCCCTTCAGATGAAGAACTTTGAACAGCTGTCAGGGTATTTAACCTTCTTCTAGGTTTTCGTTCAAAAGGCATAGTGCTGGAACTCAGACTGCAATTTCCTGATTCCAGTACTCGAAAATTAATACTTAACTCCACTGCACTTGGCTAACAATGGGAGTAATAAGAGAGACAATTAAAGAAGTGCACTTGCAGTTCCATGGAGTGAGGTGAGAGCTGGGGCGACATTCAAAAGACTCTTAGATACATCGATATAAGACAAATAGAGGGTTATGAGTGTAAGGCAGGAAAAAAAAATGAGATTGTAGTGGAGTAGATAGCACTACACTGTGGGCCAGAGTTAGAACAGAAATGCTGGAGGAGTTCAACAGTTCCTGCAGCATCTTAGGAAGTAAAAATATGTAAACCAATGTTTTGGGCCTGAGACCTTCTTCGTTAATCTTTACCTCCTATGGACGCTGAGTTCTTTCAGCATTTTTATGTTTTTAGAACAATCACAGGCTCTGGTATTTCTCTTTACCAGAACAGCTTTTTACTAGAACAACATTACAGGCTGAAGGGCCTGTAATGTTCAATGAAAAGGGTCTTTTTGATCTGGCGGTTGTGTCCCGTGTTTGTTGCAAATTTGCACTCATCTGGGGTCATGGTGAGCTGTAGAAATCAACTGGGGGAGTTTTAAGGAACTCACATGACCGAACAACTTTAGATCAAAGGGAGGCTTATTTAGCTGCCACACAAGAATTGGTGCAGAGATGCTAAAAAAAACAAAATCATAATTCGAGTTTCATCAGTCATTTTGCATCTGCAGAGGTGGCGCTTTAATGCTCATGACCTAACCCAGCCTACGTAAGCAGCAGAAGTGGTTATGAGATGAGAGTTCTGCAGAGCAAGCAGGCAAACCACAGTAAAGAATACTGTTACTGACAGCAGCGGTTATAAACACAATCAGAATCATGCAGTGCCCAATTTTAGAGTGATTAAATGTCATTACATAGAGCAGCTGCGTGAGATTTGCTCATTCAAACACTTTTTGTTTTTGTAACAGGATCCTGAGATGAAGGAATCCAGAGTGAAGACCTCAATAAACAATCTGTTTATTATTCAAATTTATCTCGCTTGTTTCTAATTTACTTCTTTTTTTTCTCATGCCTGACAAAATAGCAATCACAAACCCCTCCAGTGTAATAACATCAGAAAAAGGAGTCACCCTTCTGAACCATCGAGCCTGCTCCACCATTCAATAAATCCAACCGTGGATTCAAGTCCACTTATGAACCCATTCACAATAAGCTTTAATTCCCCAATTCTCCAAAGTCCTATCAGTCGGCATCGTTATATATTTAATGAGGCAACTTCTACTGCTTTCTTGGGCAGAGAACTCCACAGACTCCCTGTCTGGGAGTAGCAGTTTCTCCCCATCTCCGTAGCATTCATCAAAGGTCCACACCACCCAGCACACGCTCTGTTCTCACTGCTGCTATCAGGAAAGCGGTATCGGCGCCACAAGACACACACCACCAGGTTCAGGACCAGCTGCTCCCCCTCCTCAATGACAAACTGAATCAGAGACTCATTTAAGGACTCTTACTTATGCACTTTATTGATTTTCTTTGTTCTCCCTGCATTGCACAGTCAGTTTGTTTATATGCATTATCTGTTTACAGTTCTTTTATTTGTTTACATGTTTACGCTGTGTACAGTTTTTTTTTGCACTGCCAATTAGTGATAATTCTGCTGCACCTCAGGGTTTGTATGTGATGCCATGTAGGAACTCTGGCAATAAATCTGAAATCTACTCCCTTGAATCTTGAGGCTATATCCTCAAGGACCATGCAAGTGAGAAGGGCAGTTTTCAAGTATAAGAAAAAAACTCATGAATTAAAAAAAACTAAGGGTCTGCAGGGATAAATGTCTAGAGGTTATATCCTCTAGTTCTAGTCTCACCAGCTGGTGGAAACAGCTTCCCTCCTTCTATCTTATTTTATATTCTTTGACATGATGCACATTTCCATGCTACATAGAAATACAGATTTTCCACTGAATCCACTGAGTTTGCAGGGAACATGAACCAGTGAGCCGAGTTGCAGGGAAAGGTGAAACAGGTGAAGACTTTAATTTCCTGGAGTGTCAGAGAAGGAAGAGAGATTTGCCAGAGGTATACAACATTATGAGGAGTACAGGGAAGTAAAGGTAAGCAGGCTCATTCCACTGAGATTAGGTGAGAGAAGAACTGGAGGACATGAGTTATGGGCGAAAGGTGAAAAGTTTAAAGGGAACATTGTGGAATACTTCTTCATGCAGGGAGTGGTGAGGGTTCAGCTGCCAGCTGAAGTGATGAGCTTGATTTTGATATTTAAAAACAATTTGGCTAGGAAGGAGGAGGGTTATGGTCTGGGTGCCGGTCATCGAGACAGGGTAGAATAATAGTTCGGCACAAGCAAGATGTCTCTGTGCCGTAGTGTTCTATGGTTTTATGGAAGTTTAGTTGAGTGTTTCGTCTGGTTCAAGCTCTCCAGACCCTATCTAAGACTCCAAACCTAGTCACGTCCTCGACTGTACGTGACACAATGCTGGAGAAACTCAGCTGGTCAGACAGTGTACTCGCCGTGGCTCCAGCCCACAGCCTGGATCACAAACCCACTCACTTCTCTGGCTGTACATGAATCTGACCTCTCACTTGGCTCCAGTCCGCAGTCTGCCTCTGGCCACAACCCTCTGGATGAATGAACAAGCCAGATGACAAACCATTTGGATCTCGGAGGCTGGATTAGCAGAACTTGACTGTGCTGGGTCTCATACAAGTTTCACAGTCAGTAAGAGAAACTCATTCTAACTGGGTGTGGGAACAACTTCATTGCAATGTGTTCTGAGGAAGATGCTGATATGATGTCAGTTGTTGAAGGATTGCATGTGCTTTTTATTCTGTCCCCACACCCCAGCTACAGTTGTCAATGTTTTCAAATACAGAGGTGAGTGGCTGTGAGTTGTGAATCACTTCCCTCAGGTAGCATTGGATCTCTGTGGTTAGAAGTAAAAACTGTCAGCACTTTCTATGTGAGCCACTTGTCATGGGGGAGGACACATTCTCTTTTTGTTTCCTATACGTTCCCCTCCATTACCCTTGTTTACTTTTTTTTCTTTTTCCTACCCTTCCTGTTATCATTGCTCGTGAAATTTCTACTTTAATGACATCCCCTCTTTATTAAGTGAATCCAGAAGAGCTTGATTTTGTTACCCGCTATTGGAAAAGGAGATGCATTCAAATTCCACCAGGGAAGGAGTCAGTGACATGTTGGGGGAGCACTTGATCACTGACCATAATTTTATTAGTTTCGGGATGGTCAATGATGGGTCTGGTCAAGTTAAAGATGGGACCTACACAGTGATGGTGGGGATCTGAGCAATGTTTAGAGCGAAGGGATCTAGGAGTATAAGTAAACAGTGTTACAACCTTGTGTTTATGATTTATGGTTTTTTCATGACTTTTCCTTTAAGGAATAATTGTTTTGGTAGAGTATGTTATAATATCCAATGTCATGTGTTGTAATATCCCAGTGGAATGAGCACGGAAGAGACTTAAGAAACTTTTCTTTGAATTTATATTTATTATTCATCATCATTATTAGTCATTATTTAAGATTTATTATCATTTTAATTCATTTATATTTCAGTATCTCCAAGGACATGGTCTTGGGGAAATTGATGGGATTGAAGGCAGATAAATCCCAAGGGCCTGATAATCTACATCCTAGGTGGCCATTCAGATAGCAGATGCTTTAAGAATTATTTTCCAGAACTCGATAGACTCAGGATCAGTACCCATGGATTGGAGGGTAGCTAATGTTACCCCACTATTTAAAAAGGGGGGTAGAGAAAAAGCGGGGAATTATTGGCTGGTGAGCCTTACATCAGTAGTGGGCAAAATGATGGAATCCATTATTAAGGATGTAATAGCGGAGCATATGACTAGCAGAGAAGGGATCGGATGGAGTCAACATGGATTTACGAAAGGTAAATCGTGCTTGACAAATCTATTGGAATTCTTTGAGATGGTGACAGGTAAAATAGATGGGGGAGAGCCAGTGGATGTGGTGTACCTGGACTTCCAAAAGGCCTTCGATAAGGTCCCGCATAAACGACTGGCTTCCAAAATCAAGGCTCATAGGATTGGGGGCAAAGTATTGATGTGGATTGAGAACTGGCTGGCAGGTAGAAGACAGAGAGTTGGGATAAATGGCTCATTTTCTGAGTGGCAGGCGGTGACCAGTGGGGTACCACAGGGATCTGTACTGGGACCCCAGCTGTTCACAATTTACATTAATGATCTGGATGAGGGGATTGGATGTAATATCTCCAAATTTGCAGATGACACTAAGCTAGGAGGGGTTGTGTGCACGGAAGAGGGGGTCAGGAAGCTCCAGTGTGATTTGGATAAATTGGAGGACTGGGGAGATACATGGGAAATGCACTACAATGTGGATAAATGTGAGGTTATCCACTTTGGTAATACAAACCAGAGGGCAGATTACTATTTGAATGGCAATAGGTTAAGAGATGGGGAAGTGCAGAGAGACCTAGGGGTACTTGTACATCAGTCTCTGAAGGCGAGCATGCAGGTACAGCAGGTGGTTAAAAAGGCAAATGGTATGTTGGCCTTCATATCAAGAGGGTTTGAGTATAGGAACAAGGATACCTTACTGCAGCTGTACAGGGCCTTGGTGAGACCCCACCTGGAGTATTGTGTGCAGTTTTGGTCACCTTATCTAAGGAAGGATGCTCTTGCAATGGAGGGAGTGCAGAGGCGATTCACCAGGCTGATACCTGGAATGGCAGGAATGACTTATGAGGAAAGATTGCGCAAATTGGGATTGTACTCCCTGGAGTTTAGAAGATTGAGAGGGGATCTCATAAAGACCTATAAAATTCTGTCAGGACTGGACAGAATGGATGCAGATGGGATGTTTCCAATGATGGGAAAATCCAGAACCCGGGGCCATGGTTTGAGGATAATAGGCAAACCATTTAGGACCGAGATGAGGAGGAATTTCTTGACCCAGAGGGTGGTGAATCTGTGGAATTCATTGCCACAGAGGGCAGTAGAGGCAGGTTCATTAAATATATTTAAGAGGGAATTAGATCTATTTCTTCAGTATAAGGGTATTAAAGGTTACGGAGAGAAGGCGGGGACGGGGTACTGAACTTTAAGATCAGCCATGATTTCGTTGAATGGCGGAGCAGGCTAGAAAGGTCAAATGACCTACTCCTGCTCCTATCTTCTATGTTTCTATGTTTCTATATTTGAAGTTGAGTCTCATTATCATTAACCATATGCTTTGTTTTACTCATCGCTATGAAGTGTGAAGCTATGAAAATGTTTATTTGCTTTTATCAACAACAAATTAAAATTATTTACAGCTGCAATTACAAAGTTTGATTTATTTGGATGAATAAGATACAATTCGGAATATCGAGGCTGACTTCTCTTGGAAGGTGACATGTTTTGAGATTGGGAAATATTAGCAGCTGGGAAGAGTGTCATCTACGAACAGTAACTTGAAAGTGGCGACACAGGTAGATAGGGTGGTCAAAAAGACTTTCGGCACATTGGGTTTCATCATTCAGAGTAAGGAGTACAGAAGTTGGGAGGTGATGTTGCAGTTGTGAAGTCGCATTTGGGTTATTGTATTCAGTTTCAGTCATTGTGCTGCAAGAAAGATGTTTTCAAGCTGTAGATGGTGCAGAGAAGATTTACGAGGATGTTGCCAGGACTCGGCGGCCTGTGCTGTAGGGCAGGACGGAATGATCTCATAAAGGTGTACAAAATTAAGTGAGGCGTACATCGGCTGACCTAGAGTCTTTTTCCCGGAGTTTGGGAATCAGTAATAGAGCTCTTTGGCAAGGAAGTCTCTTTGAGGGATGCTTACCTGGAAGAAGTTCTCTGGGAGGGCTCAGTACCAAAACTTGGTTAACCTCTAGATTCCTATGGATGCTCTGTGATCTGTTGAGTTTCTCCAGCACTTTTGTGTATTGTGAGTAAATCCCTGGGCCCTGACCAATGTATAATGGGATGTCAAAGGGTGAAAGGAAGGAGATTTTTAGGACACTTTTTTTTTTGTTGAAAACTTTATTAAAAGATTTTAATCAAAATACAATTGAACATAACAAAGAAAAGTAAAGAACAAATTTTTATATATATTAAAAAAAACCCACCCACCCTCCAACCCTTCAGCCAGCTCCCTTAAGGGGAGCCAGATATAAAAACAGTACAGTTAATATAAAAAATATTTCAAAGTATTTCCAAATTCATATACTCCAAAAAAGGAGACCACACTTTAACAAAAATGAATAATTATCATGTAAATTACATGTAATTTGTTCCATAATAATACAAGCTCTTTATTCATTATGTCAGCATGTTATATTAATCTCTACATTATCTTTCCAAGTACTAGCTACACATTTTAGTGCTACAGATAACACTAGACGTACAAATGCAATTTGAAATTTATCCAACCCTAGTCCTTTCAAAGAAACCATATATCCCAAAAAAAATCGATGGGTCTAATGGCAATTTTATGTTAAATAATTTTTCCAAAACCAATCTAATTCCTTCCCAAAACGGTTGTAGTTTAACACAAGAACAGACAACATTTTAAAAAGTTCCAGTACATAATCCACATCTAAAACAAGAATCCGAATTACTGAACCCATATTTTTTTAATTTATCTGGAGTCAAATATAACTGATGCAAAAAATTATAATTAACCATTCCATATCATACATTTGTCACTTTAGTTACGCTATCATGGCACATAGCCTCCCAATTATCTTCAGAAAAAGTATAAATTAAATCACTTTCCCATTTAAGTCTAGATTTCTCCCAATCTGGTTTATCCATCACATCTTGTAACAATTGATACATACCCGAAATATAACCTTTATTAGGTACAGAGGAAATCAAAGACTCAAATTTTGTCAACATGGGTAGATTCATCTCTTTACCATAATTATCTTTTATCAAAGCTCTAAGTTGATAATACACAAATAAAGAGTTTACAGATATATCAAATTTTTCCCTCAGTTGATTAAAGGAAAGAAACTGGCCTTCTTCAAAACAGTCCTGAACTATCTTAATACCCTTAGAATTCCATCTTTTTAAGTGATTATTAAGCATTGAAAAAGGAATAAGCTGATTATGATATAATGGGGTGTGGATTGATAATTTATCCTTTGATCCTGAAACCATATTTTGCTTAACCCATAGCTTTAGCAAATATTTTAGTACCGGCATATTACATTCCCGCAATAAATTCCCTTTTTCCACTTAAATATAAACTGGTGTATCTCAACTTCAGATATACAAGCCATTTCCACCTTTGCCAACTCAGAGATTGGCCCATATCTATCAATCTACTAACAAATTTCAACTGAGCTGCTTCATAATAATTTTGAAAATGAGTTAACTACAATCCACCTAATGCATATTTCCATGTAAGTTAATGCAAAGCTACTCGTGCTAATTTTCCCTTCCATAAAAATTCCTGCTCTGCTCTATTCAAATCCTGAAAAAAAACCTTTGAAAGTAAACATGAAGCAAATATTGAATTCAAGGAAAAATATTCATTTTAATACAATTTACTTGACCATTTAATGTTAATGGCAAATCTTTCCATTTATTCAAATCCATTTTCATCCTTTTTAATAAAGGAACATAATTTAATTTATATAAAGATTGATAATCTGCATTTACTACCACCCCTAAATATTTAATTCTATCTGACCACTTTAATTTTATAATACTTTTATATTCTGAATAATTTCCATCCCAAACTGGCAATATTTCACTCTTAAGATTTTTAGGACACTTGCTGAAGTTTTTGCATCTTTATTAGACACAGGTGAGATACAGGAAGACTGAATGTGATGCCTTTAATTTAAAAATTCTGGAGGGATCACTTAGGGTAAATGATCACTTAGGCCTTTATGTCAATGATGAGAAAGTTATTGGAGGGGATACTAAGATTTATTTACATTTGAAGAGACACGGACTGATTCGGGATAGTTAGCATGGCTTTATGCAAGGGAAATCATGTCTCATGAATTTATATTTAGGCATACAGCACAGGCACAGGCCATTTTAGCCCACAAGTCCATGCTGCCCAATTTACACCCCATTAACCTACACCCCCTGTACATTTTAAAGGGTTGGAAGAAACCGGAGCCTCTGGAGAAAACCCTTACATACAGTGCAAGATTTGATCCCCAGTCCAGTCCTGATTGGTGGCACTGCAAAGGCACTGCACTAACCGTTGCACCAACTGTGCAGCCCTTAATTTGAGGTTTTATTTTTGAAGAGGGGACCAAGTGGATTGATGGGAGGGGCATGGTTGGAGATGTCATCTATGTGGAGTTTAGCAATGTCTTTGACAAGGTCCCATGGGGTAAGTTGGTCTGGAAGGCCAGAACACAAGGGTAAGCATGTCAATTGGATACGATTGGTTTGGTTGAAGGAGGCAGGTTATTTTTTAGGCACACAGCAGGGCTTGGAGCTGGGTTCCCCATTGAGTGTGTTCTGCATTAACAATTTGGATGATTTGTAAGTTTGTGATATCGTGATATGTCAAAGAGGTTGTCTCAGGTTCCACGGGATATAAATGAAGTGGAAACATCGGCAAAGGAGTGCTGGATAGGATTTAACTTTGACATTGATGCATTTTGGGAAGTTAAACCATGGCAGGAAAGACATAGTGAACAACAAGGCCCAGGAGGTACAGGTTCCAAAAGCATGAGCCACTCCTCTGCTGTGATGTTTATCCCAGTGAGAGGTGAGATGAGCCAATTGTCATTAAACCTTATTTCTTATACTTCTACACTACTTCCTCCTCTCAACCTTTCCGTAACCAAGCTCTGTCACCTGTCCTCATACACATGGAGGTGACCTAATATTTAAGGTGCCTGTTGCATTGTTCATCCACCATCTGCTTTGCTGTCTATACTGTTCCCAATCTAATCTTCCATGTCAAGAGTTTGAATCCCACTCATTACCCTTCCCTCTCACTCTCTCTCTCTTTCCTTTCTCTCACTCTCTCTCTCTTTCCCTCACTCTCTCTCTCTCTCTCTCACTCTCTCTCTCTCTTTTTCCCCCCTATTCCACTCCCTCTCTTTCTCTCTCATGGTAAAATATTTAAAGGGGAACTCCTTTGCTCAGAGGGTTGGGGGTTGTGAGAGTGGAACCAGTTGTCATTGGAGGTGGTGGATGTGGGTTCAATTTTGACATTTAAGAGAAGATTGATTGGGTACATGGATGGGAGGGGAATGGAGGGCTATAGTTGATGAGACTGGGAGGAATAGTAGTTCAGCATTACCTAATTGGGCTGAAAGGTCTGTCCTTAAAGTTCAAAGTTCAGATTTATTTGTCAGAGTACAAACAAGACATCACATACAACCCCGTGATTCTTTTTCCTGTGAGCCAGGCAGAATTTCTACTTATTGGGAGTGCAACAAACTGTAATTAAGTAAGGCAAAGTCAGCATTGCAGTTAGCGCAACACTGTTACAGCGCCAGCGATCAGGAGCAGGGTTAGAATCCCGTACTGCCTGTAAGGAGTTTGCATATTCTCCACGAGTCTGCGTGGGTTTTCCCTGAGGGTGCCAGTTTCCTCCCACCATTCGAAATGTACTGGAGGTTGTAGGTTAATTGGGTGCAATTGGGTGGAACAGACTCATGGGCCAAAATGGCCTGTAACTGTGCTTTATGTCTAAATTTATACTTCAAAATTTAACATTTAAAGGTATGTGTACAAAAGAGAGAAATGTAAACTGACTGCAATACAGAAAATTAATATTCAATTATAAATAAAGTGCACGTCAGAGTCCTTAAATGAGTTCCTGATTGAGTTTGTTGCTGAGGATTCTGAAGGTGGAGGGGGAGCAGCTGTTCCTGAATCTGGTGGTGCGAGTCTCCCAAGGATGTTGGGAAACATAGAGACTAATGCAAGGGAGGAGCTGAAAGAAATCAGTATCTCTAAGGACATGGTCTTGGGGAAATTGAAGGGATTGAAGGCCGATAAATCCCAAGGGCCTGATAATCTACATCCTAGGGTACTTAAAGAAGTGAACATTCAGATAGCAGATGCTTTAAAAATTATTTTCCGGAACTCGATAGACTCAGCATCAGTACCCATGGATTGGAAGGTAGCTAATGTTTCCCCACTATTTAAAAAGGGGGGGGGGGGTTGATAAAAAATGGGGAATTATAGGTCGGTGAGCCTTACGTCAATAATGGGCAAAATGATGGAATCCATTATTAAGGATGTAATAGCAGATCATATGACTAGCAGAGAAGGGATCGGACAGAGTCAACATGGATTTACAAAAGGTAAATCGTGCTTGACAAATCTATTGGAATTCTTTGAGATGGTGACAGGTAAAATAGACGGGGGAGAGCCAGTGGATGTGGTGTACCTGGACTTCCAAAAGGCCTTCGATAAGGTTCCACATAAACGACTGGCATCCAAAATCAAGGCTCATGGGATTGGGGGCAAAGTATTGATGTGGATTGAGAACTGGCTGGCAGGTAGAAGACAGAGAGTTGGGATAAACGGCTCATTTTCTGAGTGGCAGGTGGTAACCAGTGGGGTGCCACAGGGATCTGTACTGGGACCCCAGCTGTTCACAATTTACATTAATGATCTGGATGAGGGGATTGGATGTAATATCTCCAAATTTGCAGATGACACTAAGCTAGGAGGGGTTGTATGCACGGAAGAGGGGGTCAGGAAGCTCCAGTGTGATTTGGATAAATTGGAGGACTGGGCAGATACATGGCCAATGCACTACAATGTGGATAAATGTGAGGTTATCCACTTTGTTAATACAAACTGGAGGGCAGACTACTATTTGAATTGACAATAGATTGGGAGATGGGGAAGTGCAGAGACACTAGGGGTTCTTGTGCACCAGTCATTGAAGGCGAGCATGCAGGTACAGCAGGTGGTTAAAAAGGCAAATGGTATGTTGGCCTTCATATCAAGAGGGTTTGAGTATAGGAAAAAGGATACCTTACTGCAGTTGTACAGGGCCTTAGTGAGACCCCACCTGGAGTATTGTGTGCAGTTTTGGTCACCTTATCTAAGGAAGGATGTTCTTGCAATGGAGGGAGTGCAGAGGCGATTCACCAGGCTGATACCTGGAATGGCAGGAATAACTTATGAGGAAAGATTGCGCAAATTGGGATTGTACTTGCTGGAGTTTAGAAGATTGAGAGGGGATCTCATAGAGACCTATAAAATTCTGTCAGGACTGGACAGAATGGATGCAGATGGGATGTTTCCAATGATGGGAAAATCCAGAACCCGGGGCCATGGTTTGAGGATAATAGGCAAACCATTTAGAACCGAGATGAGGAGGAATTTCTTGACCCAGAGTGTGGTGAATCTGTGGAATTCATTGCCACAGAGAGTAATAGAGGTATGTTCATTGAATATATTTAAGAGGGAATTAGATATATTTCTTCAGTATTAGGGGTTACGGAGAGAAGGCGGGAACTTTAAGATCAGCCATGATCTCATTGAATGGCAGAGCAGGCTCGAAGGGCTGAATGACCTACTCCTGATCTTATCTTCTATGTTTCATGATGACGTTCATGTATTGGGTCCAGGAAAGTTCTTCCTCAATAATAAAATATTGCTCACCCTCTCCATCTCTGACTCCCCCCCAAACGTGTAGATGGTATTATTGTACTGAGCTACCCAGTCATAGGTGTATAGCGAGTAGAGCAGGGACCTAGGAATGCAGCCTGTGGTGCTCCAGTAATGATATAGATTGTGAAGGAGATATTCTTGGTAATTCTTACTGATGTGCCCTGGAGGTGAGGAAATCTAGGATCTAAATACATGGTGGGGTGTAGAGTCCCAGGTCTTGGAGTTTGAGGGGATGATGGTATTAAATGCCGAACTGTAGTTAATAAAGAGCATCCTGATGAATGCATCTCTACTGTGTTCCAGGGCTTTGTTGAGCCAGTGAGATGGCATCAGCTGTAAACCTGTTGCTTCGGTAGGGGAATTGGAATGTATACATGCCATTGCTCGGAAAGGATCTAATCTTATTCAACACCAGCCTGTCAAAACATTTCATCATTGTGAGTGCCATTGGTCTATAGTTTTCTCTCTCTCTCTCTCATATCTTTGGACCTTTGAGTCATTATAGCTGGAGGGAATCCGTGGATCAGGCAACATCCATGGACAAAAATGGTCAGTCAACATTTGGTGTCCCAATGGGAAATGTTCATTTCTACCCACGGTGGCTGCCTGACCTGCTGAATCCCTCAGTTCCTCTTTTCTCAATGTCCCAGCATCTGCCCTGTTCCTTGGGTTATACAAATGCAAATAGGATACCTGTACTTAAAACCATAGAAAACTACAGCACAGAAAACAGGCCACGTGGCCCTTCTAGTCTGTGCTGAAACATCATTCCGCAAGTCCCATTGACCTGTACCCATTCTATAACCCTCCAGACCTCTCCCATCCATGTATCTATCCAATTTATTCTTAAAAGTTGAGTGAGCCTGCATTTACCACATCAGATGGCAGCTCGTTCCACATTCTCACTACTCTTTGAGTGAAGAAGTTAACTGCTAAACCTTTCCCCTTTCACCCAAAAGTCATGTCCTCTTGTATTTACCTCTCCTAATCATAGTGGAAAGACCCTTCTCGCATTTACTCTGTCCATACCCCTCATAATTTTGTAAACCTCTATCAAATCTCCTTTCATTCTTCTACACTCCAAGGAATAAGGTCCTAACCTATTTAACCTTTCCTTGTAACTCAACTCTTGAAGACCCAGCAACATCCTAGTAAATCTTCTCTGCACTCTTTCAATCTTATTGGTCTTTCCTGCAGTTTGACAACCAGAACTGCACACAATACTCCAAATTTGCCCTCACCAATGTCTTATACAATCATACCATAATATCCCAATTCCTGTACTCAATACTTTGATATATGAAGGCCAAGATGCCAAAAGCTTTCTTTACAACCCTGTCCACCTGTGATGTCACTTTCAGGGAATTATGTATCCCAACCATTTACTGTGTATACCCTGCCTTGGTTTGTCCTTCCAAAATGCAACACCTGACACTTGTCTGCATTAAATTACATCTGCTATTTTCTGGCCCATTTTTCCAGTTGGTCCAGATCCCTCTGCAAGCTTTGAAAGCCTTTCTCACTGTCCACGATGCCTCCAGTCTTAGTGTCATCAGCAAACTTGCTGATCCAATTTCCCACATTATCATCCAGATCACGGATATAGACAACAAACAACAATGGTCCCAGCACCAATCCCTGAGGCCCATCACTAGTCACAGGCTTCCAGTCTGAGAAGCAATCATCCACTACCACTACTTTTCCCATTCAGCCAATTTTGAATCCAGTTTACAATTCTGCATGGATACCTAGTGTCTGGACAAACCTCTCATGTGATACCTTGACAAAGGCCTTACTAAAGTTCATATAGACAACATCCACAGCCTTTCCTTCATCTATGTTCTTGGTAATCACCTTGAAAAACTCTTAAGGTTCATTAAACCCGACCTACCACGCACCTACCATGCTGACTATCCTTAATCAGCCCCTGGCTGTCTAAATACTTGTGTATATGATCTCTCAGAACAATTTCCAATAATTTACCCACTACTAACATCAGGCTCACCAGCCTGTAATTTTCTGCTTTTACTTTTGGATCTTTTTTTAAACAACAGAACAACATTGGAGCTACCCTCCAATCCTCTGGCACCTCACCCTTGGCAAAGGATGATTTAACTATTTCTGCCAGGGCCTTTGAAATTTATACACTAGTCTCCCTCAAGTTTCAAGGGAGTATCCTCTCAGGCCTGGGGAATTTATCTACCTTTATTTGCTGTAAAGCAGCAAGCCCCTCCTCCTCTTTAATCTCTATACATTCCATGCCACTACCGTTTGTTTCCTTTCCTTCCTTATATATTATGCCAGTTTCCTGAGTAAATACTGATGCAAAAAAAGTGTTTACAATTTCTCCCATCATGTGAGGCTCCACACAAAGGTGTCCACTCTGATCTTTTAGGAGGCCAGTTTTGTCCCTTACTATCCTTTTACTCTTAACATATTTGTAGAAACCCTTCAGGTTTACCTTCACATTATCTGCCTTCCTGGTTTTCATCTTAAGTATTTTCTTACATTTTCTATTCTCTTCTAGAGCCTCATTTGCTCCTGTACACCTCTCTCTTCGTCTTTACTAAATTGCTAATATCTGTTGAAAACCAAGGTTCCCACTGCCTATTAATTTTGCCTTTAACCCTGACAGAAACATGCAAATTCTGCATTCTCAAAATGTTGCCTTCCACTTACTGAACACATCTTTGCCAGAAAACAATTCAACCCACTCCACTCTTCCTCGATCCTTTCTCACTTCCACAAAATTGACCTTTTCTCCAATTTAGAATCTCAACTCGAGGACTAGACCTATCCTTCTCCATAATTAACTTGAAATTAATGACATTACAGAAACTGGACCCAAGCTGTTTGCCTACATATACTTCTGTCACCTGACCTGTCTGATGCCCTAATAGGAGATCAAGTATTACATCTTCTCTCAATGGTACCTCTATATATTAATTTAGAAAGCTTCCCTGAACACACCTGATGAACTCCCAGCCATCCAACCCTTTCACAGTATGGGAGTCCCTGTCAATATTTGGGAAGTTAAAATCTCCTACTATCCACGATATGTTTCTTACATTGGTCTACTATCTCTCTACAGATTTTCTCCTCCAATTCTCTCTGACTATTGGGTGGTCTATAATACAACCCTATCAGTATAGGGTTGTATTATAGACCACCATTCCTATTCCTCAACACCACCCATATGGCTTCTGCGAGTGAGCCCTCTGGGCTGTCCTCAAGCTTGGTGACATAATGGGGGGGCGGGGCATTTGCAGCCCATGCTCCCTCAACTGAGTTATTGAGCTCCCCCACCCACCCACCCACAGTACGAGCATCACTAATGATCTCATGGTTTTGAATCCTTATGCCATAAGCACGTGTGCTTGTCTGTTACGTTGGAGGGAGGGAGAAGTGTGACGGTGGCGCACGGAGGAGGTTCATGGCAGGTATGCCGTTCCCCTCCCCCCTGGTGAGTGAGTGTTTGAATGTCAGTTTGTTCCCCCCCCCCAGATTAGACTTGTTCTGACGCCGACTCTGGGCTGTCCTGTCTAAGCACAGCTGTAATATTTTCCCTGACTAGCAATGCCTATCCTCCCCCTTTCATCCCTCCTCCCTCTATCATGTCTGAAACAATGGAACCCTGGAACACTGAGCTGCTAGTCCTGCCCCTCCTCCAACCAAGTCTCACTAATAGCGATAATGTCGTAATCCCACCTACCAATCCACTGCCTAAACTCGTCTGCCTTTCCGACAATACTCCTTGCATTGAAATAAATACACCTGAGAATATTTCTGTCATGTACAAACTTTTGATTTCTGTCTATATATGCAGTACTCGCGTGACCTTTTCCTCCCCACCTCACTATGTACAGTCCTCGCATGACCTAGGACCTTTATCCTCCCCAACCTCACTATGTACAGTCCTCACGTGACCTTTATCCACCCCCCCACCTCACTATATACAGTCCTCGTGCGACCTTTATCCTCCCCACCTCACTATGTACAGTTCTCGCGTGACTTTTCGCCGATTTCTTCAGGACTATAATTATTTAAATAGAAAACGTAGCCCGGGAGATCGTTTCAGAAGAGTTTATTGACAAGGTTAACCTTGGAGAGTCCACAACAAAGACTGCCCGTATCAGGCAGAGAACAAGCTTTTATAACCCAAAACAAACAAGTCTTCAATCATTCCTACAGGATATGTACTCTCTCTCACACAGTATGGTTACAAGACAGATTGAAAAGAAGGAATCAGATAAGGACGCATCCTTATCACATTCCAACAACTTCGTGTGAGTTACTCCCTCACCCCCTCCTGTCTTGGCATCTACTTGATTAAAGTCATGTTTCCTTCCACAGTTCCCTCCTTGTAGATCAAAGATCTACACCACTAAGGGAGCATCCTCTTTGTCCTGACAATTGGATATGGCCTCTTGATACACTCACCGCTGTACCCTTTTTATTGTCTGGTTAACCTGTCCCATGAGTGTGCGCACTCTAACCCGCATGCAAATTATCACCATAAGTAAGGCCACTAGGGCCGCAAACATAATCACAACAAGGTGCCATGCAAGGTGTTGGGTGGACAAGGCTCTAGTAAGTTAGGTCAACCTTAGCTTGGCTTAAAATGAGCCCAATTTTATGGAGCATTACCGTGATTTGCTCATTTTCTTTTAGCAACTGCTGTAACTGGCTATAATTCACTGTTGGCCTGAGTAAGGGTTGAGATGGGGAGTTCTATCTTCACTAACCTGTGTTATAGAAACTATGTGAAAAAGATGATTCTCGCGATGAATATGGATTGTGTATATCTTTTCTAAACAACCATGAACAGAGGGAGAGAGTGTCTTTTGGCCGTTCACAATTATCTCCGAATGTCCGTACATACATACTTCATGGAATCGCACCTCCACTACAACGGTCTGGTTTACAACCACTAGCAGCCAAGTGCACATGCCCTCTGTATGTCTCATAGTGCACGGGTCATACAGAGCAGAATGTAGCAGACATAGCATTCCATCAGACCATTGGGCACAAGACTTTGTTGTGTGTGCGACTGTCCTCATCTACCCAGGTTCCTCGGAATATTGGCTCCTAGAATTGGGCTCTGAACAGTTGGGGGATTGGCACGAACTGGCACCAGGTGGATGCATTCTGTCCCTTCACCAGCTGCATGGTAACATTGCATCCCCTACGGTCACAGCGTATATGCTGCAGGTCTGGGTGGAGCCAATACTGCGTTAGATTAAACATAACTTTCCAAAGTGCCATATGATGACACAATACCTTTCTTCCTAGTTCTGCCCGTAGTAACTGAATCAAGATCTCTGAGAGCACACATCTAGTATAGTTGTGCGCCACCCTGGTTTCCCCAAAGACATTTCCTATCTCAGCCATTAGTCGCGCGGTATGGGGTTCATGTTCGCATTTGGTTCCGATATCCCAATTCTATCTCCCCATGAATTCCCCATGAATTTCTGATTCTGATTCCTTCCCCAACCTTAGTCCCTGCCTTCTGTATCTTATTCTGTAGTGTCTCAATATCTGCAGCATTCAATATTCCCATTCCAGATCATTCTACAATGCATAGTGGAGTTGTCCCAGCACCCCTTAGCGTCGGGGTTCTCCTTGGGAAAGATCTCGATTGTCTCCTCTGTGGTTACTTCCGTCAATCCCCCCATTATTAGCCCCAGTATCTCGAATGTTATCCATGCAAGTATAGCCTTTCTCTGAATCATCATCCCGGAATGGCTTACACCGGGTTGCTTGGATCCAGCTGTCCATTGCATTTAACTTTAAGGCAGTTCTTGTGACTAGGAGGACTTGGTAGGGTCCTTTCCACCTAGGGGAGAAAGGAACAGTCGTGAGCGCTTTCACCATTACCTGATCTCGGTAAAAATGGATGGGTGTTTTCCTCCAGCCATGGTCCCTGGGCAGCTTTCATCTTATCATACATTTGAAGGGCAACCTCACACAACCCCTGGCCATATGCTAGGGTGCTTTGCTGTATCAAAACCTTGGTAACCTCTTCTGGCATCATAGGGGGTCTTATTCCTGTGCTCATAGGGTGTCCCATCAGAGCCTCGTGTGGTGTCAATTTTCTATTCCGATTTACCTGATTGCATAGGGCGTATAATATTATAGGCAAAGCTTCTGGCCAGGGTAGTCCAGTCTTGCCACACGTTCTTTCCAATCCCCTTTTCACTTCTCCATTTAATCTCTCCACCATACCAGAAGATTGAGGCTGATACGGTATGTGGAATTTCCAATCTATGCCCATTATTTCGCTTACTGCAGTCACTATCTTCCCCAAGAAGTGAGAGCTTCAGTCGCTATTTATTCCCCATGGGATCCTATACTGGGGAATCAATTCTTTCATCAGAATCTTTGCTACCGTCCGAGTGTCATCCCTTTTTGTCGGGTACGCTTCTATCCATTGTGTGAACATGTCAACGATCACTAATAGATATTTAAACCCTCTGCAAGCTGGCATGTGGGCAAAGTCAATCTGCAAATTCTTGAAAGTGGTGTGAGCAGGGGGAAGTTTATCAAATTTGGCAGGCGAGTGCCCCCGATTGTTTTGCTGACAGATCAGACAGTTTCTCACCTGCCTTTCTATGTTGGTAGAAATTCCAGGTGCAAACCAAATTTGCTTTATGTTATGTAGCATTCCTGCCTTTCCCAAATGGGCTCGTCCGTGTGCTGACTGCACTATAGGACGGTACAGGCTTCTTGGACACACCACTCGACCATCGTTGCTTTTCCATATGCCTTTGACCATCTGGCATCCATGGGTTTCCTACGTATGCCATTCTTGGGCAGAAACCCCCTCCTGTGCAGTTTTCAATTCTAATTTCTGTATCATTTGGTATTGCTCGGGAGTGTTGACCTCTCGCTTGAGGGTCATGGGTAACATGGGGTTCTGTTGGCTGGTGACTAGTTTGGCTGACACAGGATTTTTCTGATTGGTGTGAGCCTGATATTTAACAATGTCGGGAGTTGGATGGCTTCTAATAGCCCCTCTATCATTTCCACATGTCTTATCCTCTTCCCACTGGCTGTTATGAACCCTCTATTTTTCCATATCTGGCCGAAATTGTGGGTTACCCCAAAAGCGTACTGAGAATCAGTATAGATATTTGCTCTTTTTCCGTCTGCCAATATACATGCTCTAGTTAAGGTGAACAGTTCCGCCATTTGTGTGGTGGTGCCTTCTGGTAGGGCATATGCTTCGATAGTTTTGTCATCATTTGCTATGGCGTACCCCGCATACAGCACCTCATCCCGATGCCAGTGTGAAGACCCGTCAACATATAAAGTGATATCTGCTTCTATTGGGTTAGTCTTTAGGTCAGGTCTTGGGCTGGTCACAAGCTCGGTCAGTGCCTCACAGTCATGTGATTTGTGGTCTTCCTCTTCTGTTTCAGGCAACAGATGGGCAGGGTTGTAAGAGCCCGATCTTTTGTAGGTGTAATTGGGTTGGGATAACAGTACCACCTCATATCCTGTTCTTTGGGCTGTGGTGAAATGCTGTGTTGACGTTGAGTTGAGCAGCATTAGTACGGCATGATCCGCGACCACCGTGCATGCCCGATCCTGCACCAGCAATACCGATTTTTCTACTATCTCTGCCGTGATGGCCACCGCCCGCAGACATGGGGGCATCCTTATTACCGTTAACGGGAGTTTGGTGGAGTAATAGGCTACAGGCCTCTTTCCCCCTCCGTGCTGTTGCACCAGCACTCCACAAGCAGATCCATTCTTCTCCGCTACGTATAGCATGAAGGGTTTCTCATAATTAGGGAGGCCCAGAGCAGGGGCTTGAGTCTGAGCCTGCTTAAGCTTCAGAAAGGCTTGCTCTCTTTCCTTCATCCACTGCACTTCCTCCGGTTCTCCCTTCACAGTAGCTGCTCTTAGTGCTGCGACCATTTTTTGATATTCTGGTATCCACTGTCTGCAGTATCCCACCATGCCCAGGAAAGCCAGGATTCCCTTTTTTCCTTTTTTGTGGTTGGTTTGCTTATCTGGCATACAGCTGCTATCCTTTCTGTGCCCACTCTTTGCTCCCCCTCTTGTAAAATATATCCCAAATATTTTACTTCCTTCTGGCAGAATTGCATTTTCTGCATGAAGACACGGTGGCCTCAGCAGGCGAGGAGTTGTAGCAAAGCAACGGTATCTTCAATGCATGCAGCATCGTCGGGGGAGGCTACTAGCAGTCATCCGCATATCGCAAAAGGTTCAAACCCCTGGGTAGGGCAAGCTCCGTCAGGTCTCTTCGCACAGCAGCTGCATATACGGTTTGGATTTCGGTATAGCCCTGGGAAAGAGGTGTCCATGTATACTGTTGGTCCTCATAGGTAAAAGCAAAGAGGTATTGGCTCTCTTTTGTGAGTGGTATGGAGAAAAAGGCGGAACACAGGTCAATGACAGAGAAAATTGTGCCGGTGGCAGGTATGGCACACAGGATGGTGTTGGTGTCTGGGACCACTGATGCGGTTGGCACCACAATATCGTTTATGGCCCTGAGGTCCTGGACAAATCTCCAGAACTTCTTGTCCTTCTTTGGAATGGGCAAGATTGGCATATTGCAGGGGCTTAGTGTTTGAACAAGCACTCCCTGTCATTCCAGGTCCTCTATGATGCCTTGTATACCTTCAACAACGGCCGGAGAAAGGCGATATTGTTTTACCGCTGGCAGGGGTGCTCTCTCCCTCACTGTAATCTTATGTGATGGGGCAGTATGTACAAACCCCACATGCATATTTGACTGTGCCCACACTTTCATGGAGACCTGCACTAGGGCAGCCGGCCATCTATAGTGGATTGACTCTGGCGGATAGGTTCGGCAGAAGGACGCCGGCACTATTTTTCTTCCCATCCAAATGCTACCCTAGTCAAGGGAGTGAAAGAGGATGTCTACACTAAAATCTCCTTCTTTCAACTGTAAGTCAGCGTATGCCTCGCAAGCCCTTTCTGCCTGGTGTTGGGGTTCTTGCAGCCAGTTATCGTGTTTCCTTGTGATCATCTGTCCCATGTCTTTCGGCTGATGAGGCTGACGCACTGCCAAGATGACGTTTGGGGCTGTGTGTGGCAGTCAGAAATGAGATGTCTGGTCCAGGCTTAATCCGGCCTGTGCCCCTATCCCCTCTGGTCCAAAAAACAGTCGTGGTCCCATAGTTACCTCCTCAAAGTCCCCTTGTCCCATTATATGTGGGACCTCCTCTCCGGGCGCAAAATACCCAGATGTCACATGGAGATCCTTTACCTCGGCCACAATTTGCAGGACAACACCCAGTTGCTGCAGGGCCGAAAATTCCTGTGGTCTTTGTAATAACCTCATTACTTCTTCAAATTGTTCGAGAAAGGGGTTAGTCACTCGCCACCAGCCAAAGTGAGTTGGATTTTTATTAATATTGAGTTCGTCGTCCGTCATTGTGCAGATGAGCTGATATGTGTGAGAGGTGGGCAAATCCATAAATATTCCCTCCTCTGTGCAGTACATCATTAAATTAATTTTGCACAGAGCCTGTCTCCCTAATATGGGGACAGGGGTAGTGGCCGAAACAATAAGCTCTTCTTGTATCTTGGTGTCTCCAACCATTAGGGTCATTGGTTGTGAAAGCAGATCTATCATGGGACTACCGGGTACCCCAATGCTGCCAATTATCTTATAACTAAGGGCCACTCCCGAGGATGGTGGTAAGGAGGACATGGTGGCTCTGGTATCAACCAACATTAAACTCTGCCTCTCTCCCAATTTTACACTGATCATGGGTTGGGTCTCTCCACTGGAGGACAATTTGATGAGGAGAGCCTGCACCACCAGTTCCTCTAGGCACCCCTCTGTGTTCAGTTGTCGAAAAGAGATTTGGGGTCGCTGGCCATAGGTATCACAGTTCTGGGTCAGGTTAGAGTATAAACCTGTCTGGGGTCAGAATTCCTCCAGGCATCAGGTACCCTATTTTTGCCAGCCTCTCCCTTGGGATTGACTTCTACACTCTCGCGCCCAATGGCCCCTTTTTCCGCAGTTGCGGCACTGATTGTTACGCTTATCTCTGGATCTACCTCGTCCTCTCTTTTCTCCCTTCATGTGCATATAAAACTGTCCGGTTCACTTTTCCTTTTGCTAAACAGTCAATACCGTGATAGTAACCGCCCAGTTCTTTCCTTGCCAATCCAATTGCTTCATTTTATACATTTTTGCATTTTGGGGCAACATACAATTCAGCAAGTTTTGGTTATCAAGCAAGGTCTGGTTATCATGTTGGGGCACCCCAGTATTTTCGTCCCAGGTGTTTTTAAATCGAATTACGAATTCCATCATTTCGTCTCCCGTTTTCTGGAGACAGCGGTGACCTCTCCAATATTCCCGTGTCTTTTGGCACTCCATATGATAGCTTCTCTTCCCCTGTTTTCCAACCAGTGGACCATGGACATTCCCATTATCCACCATAGTGTCATCTGTTCTCCAATCCTCATTCTCTTCAGGTGATACAGTGAATGATTCTTTCACCGCCTGCCAATGAGAACCATAAGCGGCCTGAAGTAATGACTGGACATCTCCTGGAAGGGGATGGTAAAGGTGGCAGGTCTGGTCCAGCCAGTGGTGAAATCTAGTGGGGGCTTTAACAGGGTCAGGGGCATTAGTGATCATATCCCATGCCTCAGATGGCGTCCAGGGTTTCAAGATTGGGGTGTTGCCTATCATAACTCTAGGGTATCGAGTAGTAGAATCAGGTAGACCAGCTTTGGTCTGACTCCGGGTACACATCTGTGTCCCGGGATCCACTTCCTCTTCTTCAGCGCCCTCCTCCATCCTTGGGAGGTGCCTTCTCACTCGGAGATCCCTGGGCGACATGGCCTCATCCAAGGGTACGGGCGGGACATTTGCAGGAGCGGGTACGGGTGGAGGTATTGGACCAGCCGCCATCCCCACTGGCAAAGCAGCTCCCGGCACTTGTTGGTGGCTATAGGTGGCGCCGGTCTGAATTAGATCATCCCATCCTTTCCAATCATAGTTTGTGGGCAATCGTGGATACAGCATTACAGGTTGGGGGGTCCTCATGTTCGGGTCAGTATATGGAGGCGGTTGGTTCGTGGGGCTTGAAGGCGATTTACTCTGCGGTGGTTTAGGCCATGGTTGGTGGCACCTTGCCACCTTGGTCCAGGCTATAAAACAGTCTCTAAAATAATTAACATCTCATGTCAGATCCCCTCCTCCTGACTAAATGTCATCTTTGAGGTGGGATATTACTTTTAAATCAAGTGTTCCCCCATATGGCCAGTCTCCCTGGTACCATCCATAGAGATCGTTATTGAATGGTATGGCATAGTCCCAGTTAAACCCGTCTCATTCATTACGATGACCACTGGTGAGCCCGGAGGCTGCAGTGGGTCTCCTACTAGTTCCTTTCATTTGCGTTGTTGTTTTGATCTCACCTTCGTAGATCTTCCCATGGCAGGCTTAAGCTTTATCCTGGGAATGGAACCAGCCACTTGACCGGGCTCTGTCTCTTTAGTCTGACAATTTCCCATCTGTCTGTGGACTTAACAGAATTAGGATACATAAAATAGCAAACCAACAACAGTTTTCTTCTACCTTTATGCACGTCACCGGTGTCTCTTCCTTCCACGTAATCGTCCCGGGCTGCTTTAGAGTTCAATTTACCTATGTCTTATCAGGGTCTCACTCCGTCCTTGCGGAGGTCTCGACATCCGTTTCACTCTGTCCTTGCGGAGGTCTCGACGTTCACCTCACCCTTCTATACAGGGATCTTGGTGTGTGAGCCTGCCTCAAACCCTTTCAGCTAGGTTCTTGGTCAGGACCATCGCCCGCTCACTTCTGTCCGCGATCCTGCAAATGAGGACCCTGCTCGCAGCGCAGGGTCGCCGATTTCTTTGGGACTCTATAATTATTTAAATAGAAAACACACCCTGGGAGATTGTTTCAGAAGAGTTTATTGAAAGGTTAACCTTAGAGAGTCCACAACAGAGACTCTGCCCATATCAGGCAGAGAACAAGCTTTTATAACCCAAAACAAACAAGTCTCCAATCATTCCTACAGGATATGTATTCCCTCTCACACAGTATGGTTACAAGACAGATTGAAAAGCAGGAAACAGATAAGGACGCATCTTTATCACATTCCAACAATTTCGTGTGAGTTACTCCCTCACCGCGTTCTGTCTTGGGGTCAACTTGATTAAAGTCATGTTTCCTTCCACAATACTCCCCCACCTCACTATGTACAGTCCTCAAGTGACCTTTATCCCCCCCACCTCACTATGTAGTCCTCGTGTGACCTTTATCCTCCCCACCTCCCTATATTCAGTCCTCGCGTGACCTTTATCCACCCCACCTCACTATGAACAGTCCTCGCGTGAACTTTATCCTCCCCATCTCACTATGTACAGTCCTTGCGTGACTTTTATCCACCCACTTCACTCTGTACCATCCTCGTGTGATCTTTATCCTTTCATGAAATCACAACCTATCCTTCAACTTTGCACCTAAATACCTAAACTCTCATTGCAGGACCTCCTTATCATTCCTACCCACATCATTGGTCCCCACATGGTCTACGACATCTGGCTGCTCATCCCACCTCCTGAGAAAACTGTGAACTTGATCCGAGATATCGTAGACCCTTGCACCAGGGAGTCAACAGACCTTCGGAGATTCTCGATCTCTCCCACCGAACCTTTTATCTCTTCCCCTAACTATCGAACCCCACTGTCACTACTACCCTCCTCTCTTTCCTCCTCCATTTCTAAGCTGAGGCTCCAATCTTGGTGTCAGAGACATGACCACTACAACTTGGTAGGTCGTCCCCACCAACAGTATCCAAAACAGTGTACCGGAACACAATCCTTTATTCAGATGTCTAAAATCCGGAAAGCTCCAAATTCCGGCAAGTGGGGAGAGAGACTGGCATCGCGAGTTGGGCGGGTGAGGGGGAGAGACTGGCAGCACGAGACAGGCAGACGAGGGGAGGGGTGGAGATGGCAGCATGACTGAAAGGTGGTGGGGGTGGATACGGCAGCACAATTCAGGTGGGCTTAAATCTGGCTTTCCAAAATCTAGAAAAATCCGAAATTCGAAACACACTGTCCCCCAAAGGTTCTGGATAAAGGATTGTGAACCTGTACTTATTGTCGATGGGAATGGCTACAGGGGTGCTCTTCTCTCTCTGTCTATTCCCCTACCTACCTCCTGACGTTTGGAGCTGACTGTCTCCCTGAAACTTGTCTATCACTCTCTCTGCCTTTCGAATGATATAGAGTTCATCCAGCCCAGCTCCATTTCCCTAACTCGATTTGTCAGGAGTTGGAGCTGGATGCACCTTTTGTTGGTGTCGTCATCAGTGAGCAATTGTGCTGTCTCAGATTTCCTGCATCCTGCATTCGGAACAATCCATTGCCCTAGCTGTCTCCATTACCTACACCTAATTTAATTAAAGGGTTAAATTACCTCACCTGGCCTTACCTTTCTGGAAGCAAGCTCGTCCTCAGCCTCTGCTCGCTGAAGCCTCTCGAGCCAAAGCCTCAAAGCTCCACTTCTATACTGGGCCCTAATTCTTATTCTAATTTCTAAAATATCAAAAATTGAACTTCCCTTTGCCGCTGCTCCCACTGGGCCTCCCCTTGCCTGCCAAAGCCTCAGCACCGACCTGCCGAAGAACTCCTGCCCCCATTGAAGCCTTACCACCGACCCGCCAGAGAACCCTTTCCCCCATCAAAGCCTCACCACTGACCCACCAAAGGCCGTACCACTGAAGCCTTCCTTCTGACCCTCAGAAGGCTACCCCACCCTCTCTGCCAACCTGCCAAAGGCCGTCCTGCCAGAGCCTCACCGCTGACCTGCCGAAGGCTGCCTCACTGAAGCCTTGAAATACATCCAAAGAATGGAAATAACTTGGAACAGGAAACTTAGCTAGCGCTTAGCGCAACACTGTTACAGCACCTGCCATCGGGACTGGGTTTCAAATCTGGTGATGTCTGGAAGGAGTTTGAATGAGTTTGTATGTTCTTAGTGTGACTGCGAGGGTTTATTTTGGGGACACCGGTTTCCTACCACCGTTCAAAACGTACTGGGGATTGTAGGTGCAGTTGGGTGGCATGGGCTCGTTTGCCGAAAGGGCCGGTTACCTGGCTGCAAGTCTAAATTTACAGTTTAATCAGATGTAAAATGCCTGAGAATGCTCATCTTGGAGGGCAGGGATGTCAAGATTGGTAATGTCATAATATTCTTTGCAGGATCTTTATCATAGAACAAAACTGATTATATTTTAACCCTTTTTCCTGCAGTTGATAAGATATTCTCGCTGAAGATAGAAGAGCTGATAAAGATTGAAGATGTCACTCAATGTATCCTCCATCTGCCCAAATGAACAGTGGGACAGTGAGCTGTTTCTTTATGCAGTGGTGTATGGAATAATTGTCATTCCTGGGATTTTTGGCAACAGCATTGCATTGTGGGTTCTAATTGGCAACATCAAAAGGGGAAAGAAGGCAGTGATATTCATGATAAACCTCGCCATTGCTGACCTGGCCCACATGTTGACATTGCCCTTGAGGATTTTCTATTATGTGACTCACATCTGGCCTTTTGGAAAATTCATGTGCCTGTTCTGTTTCTATCTAAAGTTCGTGAACATGTACGCAAGCATCCTATTCCTCGTTTGCATCAGCATCCAGCGCTGCGTCTTCTTGATCACCCCGTTCAAGTACAGCACCTGGAGGCGCAGGTATGATGTAGCCTTGAGTGTGGTGGGATGGGTGATAGTCATTCTGATGTGCCTTCCCTTCCCCATTATGCGGAACACCAGCTCGTTCAACAGCTCACTGTGTTTCGCAGATCTTCCCATGAAGCAGGTCCAGCTGCAGAGTTCCATACTGATGCTTACCGCAGCAGAACTCCTGGGCCTTGTGGGACCCATGGTCATCATCGTCGTCTGCACCTGGAAAACAGCGGAGTCCTTAAGGCTAAAGTCAGTCCTGCCCAATGACCGGGGCGGAAAGAAGGCCTTAAGGCTGGTTCTGACGTGTGCGGTGGTGTTCCTGATTTGCTTTGTTCCTTATCACGTACTCTTCCTACTCAACCAAATGAGGAAGCTGAACTACATCGTGAATTGCTCTGTTCGGAAGAATATCCTGGTTCTGCATTCCTGGTCACTGTGCATCGCAAGTTTGAATGCCTGCCTGGATCCAACCATCTACTACTTTGTCACCAGCGAATTCAGAGATCAGTTGTCCCGGACAGGAAGCTTTCTAGTGCGGAGCCGCCACTTGAGTAGAGAGAGCACCACCAGTCGCTAATCTCTGGTGACCTCAGACTCTTCAGCTAATGTCCAGTCTACCGGGCTACTTCAGCAGGAGGTAAACAGAAAGTCCACTGCTCTGCTCTGTGATGTCTCTCTCAGCACCTGCTCACTTCAGGGGACCTTCGATGAAACATCGACCATTCTCTTTCTCCCAGTAATCCTGCTGACCTTCTCCAGCGGGTTGTGTTTGCTCCAAATCCCAGTGTCTGCAAGTCTCTCCTTTAACTTCAATTTAGAGCTCAGGATACTTTTTTTTCTCTCTCTTCCTTTGCCCTACCTCTCATTAGAGGAACAACACCACATATTCTGTCTGGATCCTCTCCAACCAGACAACATTAACCTCTAATTTCCCCCTCCCTGAGTTTCTCTCTTTCCCTATTCCTCTGTCTCCTTTCCTTCAGTTCCCCACCTCCTCTCCTTCCCTCTCCATTCAGAGCTACACTCCTCCCATCATCTCAGCCTTTTTCTCTTCCTCCCTCCCATCTATTACTCCTTACCTGTCATCCTGCACTCCCCCCACCCCCGGCCCCTTCCCCCTTCCTCTCCTCTCCTCCTCCCCTCTTACCTTTTTGTTCAAGCCCTTGCTTGTATCCGACGAAGGGCCCAGGTCTGAAACGTTGGTTACCCTTTACTTCCACTGGATGCTGCGTGACCTGTTGACTTTCTACCAGGCCTTGTTATCAAAGCAGTTATCAACAGAACAAATAATGCATCATTATTTCCAGACCAGGCAAGAAGCATTGCAGCAACCGGCTTAAAGTGTTAGTGGTGCTTTAATAGCTAGGTAGATAAAAGGTTTCTCGTTTTCTTTAAATACTTTAATTTTGTGTTCTTTAACTGCCAAGTGAAGATTTAGAATGTTTTTATTCTACTTTATTGCTTTAAGGTAAGAAAATGTAACTGTAGCTTTCACTTAAACATTTGGACAGTGATGCAATACATACAATCCAGTCTTCATTTGAAGGCAGTAATCACACTCAGAATCAAGGAGCCACTCATTTTGAAAAGAAATTTACCGATATAACCAGCAGGTAGAGGGGAGATTCCAATTTTTTTCTTCTTCAGCTGCAGCCTTTCCTACAAATATTCATAGAGTGGCCAACTTTGCATTTCCTCACCATGGACAAGATGGGCCAAAGGGTCTCTTTCCGCCCTGTGGCACTCATCGACTATGAGTAATCCAGTGATGATGTCACTTGGGGGTGAGGCCATTTTGACGTATTTGAAACGGGGCATTTGCTCTTCACGTTGAATTGCATTTTTTTGCTCCATACAGTGTGTGGGGTTAACTGTGTTGATAATTTGATAAGCACGTGCTTCATGTCAACGGCGTGTTGATATGTCGTAGCAATTTTGTACCCAGCACGATGCACAATGCCTCCAATGAATGAGATGGATGCACAGTGTTTCTAACATGATTCAAAAAGACGCCAGCTGAGTTTGAACTCCAAGTAGATCGCCCCACAATCAAAAAGAGCAAATCTAATTTCCATTACTTGCATCAGTACACAGTAGTTGTGGTACATCTCACACCAGATAACCCAAATTTCACACAGAAAGAGGTGCATGTACAGCAGAAATTATTCAATCTCAATCTGAAGCAGTGGTGTGGGTATTTCCACAGATAGCACTCACTGAAATGAGGTCCCATAATCCTACATGATTGGCAGAATGGTATTCTCACAGACTGGAATTTGCATATCCTCTCCAAGTACCTAGAGCAGAGAACAGTGCAGATGTACAGTCCCCTCGACTGACAATGTTGTACTGACCTACATAAATCTTATATTCCATCTGGACACTCTCCAACCAGGCAGCATTGACATAGACTTCTCCAATTTCTGTTAACCTGCTACCCCGAGCCTTTCTCTTACCTTATCCTCTGTCGCCTTTTCCCCAGCACACCACCCACTTCCCTTCCCTCTCCTATTAGAGACTACCCTCTCCCCATCACTTTTCAGCTTGTTTCCCTTCTACTCTCCAATCTGTATCTACCTGTGACCTCTCACCTGTTAACCCATGCTCCTCCCTTTTCCCCTTCCTTCTTCCTCTCCTTTGCCCTCCCTTCCCCTTTTTATTCAGGTGCCTGCCCATTTTTGCTTTTGCCCAGGCCCAAAACATTGGTCACCCTTTACATGGATGCTATATGTGTCTCCAGCATGTTTTGTGTATTCCACCATTCTCTCCCTCATAACCCTGTAACTTTTTTTAAACTGAAGGACAAATGAATAGACCATTTAGCCCACGGCGATGACAGCTCACATTTGCCAAACTGCTGTGTACACCGAATACATAGTAAAGTTTGCTATGTAGTTAGCCCAAACATTGATTTTGGGCTTCATCCTGATTTCTGGGCTTCTGACCATAATTTGAATAGTGTAATTTGATGGTATATCTGAGTAGAACTCTTTCCCCCTGGTTTAAGAGTGAAAACATGCTGAAATGCTGGAAGGACTCAGCCAGTCTTTTCAGGGAATAATGTGTCTTGCTTATTCCTGAAGAATAGCTCAGGCCCGAAACATCGGCAATATATCTTTGTCTCCTATGGACACTGAAAAGACTGGCTGAGTTTCCCAGTGTGCTATTACTACAATCTAAGCAGGTGCAGACTCTTGTGTTTCACGATGAGTGAAGGTAGATTGATATGCTGGGTGTGCGGTTATAGAATGCAGGGTGAACATTTCTATTGTTGGTAATGGTCCAAATATACCCGGATTGAGTTAACACATATATTTTGGATTTACCCTCAAGCCTCTTGTCACATTTGCCAAGGCACTGGATGTCCTATACATAGTACAGCAAGTATGGAACAGCAGGGTTAATGAAGATAGATCAGGTGGTGCAGAGCCACAGTGGTACGATTTTACTTTGCTGGGTGAACTCAGTAGGGCTAGCGCCATCAGTGGAAGAAAGAGTCTCACTCAGTCTCGATGAGTCTCAACCTAAACACTGCCTATTCCTTTCCCGCCCCAGATGCCACTCAACCTGCTGAGTTCCTCCAGCAGATTGTGTTTGCTCCTTTCCTGCACCTGTAGCCTCTCATGGGAGGCACATGCCGCTTTCAGGTGGAATCACCTGGAGAATGTGGCTCCGGAGTGGCTGTGGGTGTCTGCGAAGGGACGTTCAGGTGGCAGCGCTGAGCAGCGGGGAGAGGTGCCATGGAGCAAATGCCAGCTCCTGAGTCGGGGCAGGAGCAGCCGTCTGGCAGCTCCCCTCCCTGCTGCCGACAGCCTCCTCCTTGCTGCCTGACAACCCCCCAGCGTGGGACTATGGGGCTGGGGTGGCCAGCGCGGGACATCAGGGCTGGAGCAGCTGGCACAGTAAATCAAGGCTGGAGTGGCCAGCACAGGACATCAGGGCTGGAGCAGCCGGCCAGCACAGGACATCAGGGCTGGAGCGGCCGGTGCGGGACTACAGCCGCCCCAGCCCTGTAGTCCCACGCTGGCCATTCCAGCCCCGACATCCCGCACCGGCTACCCCAGCCCCATAGTCCCATGCCATTCGCCCAAGACGGGAGTTAGGTCCAGGCTGACTGTCAACAGCCTGCCCATTGCTGCTTTCAGGTGCTTAGGGGGAGCGCTCGTAAGCGGAGAAAATACTTCCCCGAGGTGGGTTGAGTAAGTGCTCCTTGGGGACAGGTTTTCCACTTTCAGGTGGCATCCCAACAGCCGCATTCGGGTATTTTAGATGGCTTTACATACGGGTATTCTGGCCACCTGAAAGCAGGTTCAGTTAGTGCAGCCCAGTAACCTGGCTTCAAATCCGGTATGAGTGCAAATTTCACGAGAAGTTTATACGGATAGGTTGAGGTGGAAGGGCAGCAATGCTATTACAGCGTCAGCGAACTGGGCTCAAATCCCACGCTTTCTGTAAGGAGTTTGTACTTTCTTCCCATGATCTGAGTGGGTTTCCTTTAGGTACTCCGGTTACCTCCCACCCTCCAAAGATGTAGGTTAATTGGGTGTAATTGGATGACACAGGTTTCATGGGCAGGAAGGGGTGGATCATTAAAAATAGAATTAAAAAAGTGTCTCCAACATATTGTTACAAGCTTGAAGTTCATTCAGGAGTCTGATAACAGCAGGAAAGAAACTGTCCTTGAATCTGGTAGTGGGTGTTCCTAAAACCGTGACTCTTCTTCCAGATGGGAGGGTAGTGAAGAATGGCCGGGGTGGGATGGGTCTTTTGGTATATTGGCTGTTTATCCGAGGCAGCGAGTGTTTAGATGGAAGCAATGGAAGGCAGCGTGTGATGGTCTGAGCTGCGTTCACAGCCCTCTGCACTTTCTTGACCTGTGCCTGTGTTTATACTTCAGTTATCTTCTCCTCTCACCTTATTTCTTCAAATGCTCCCACCACGTCTTCAATTCCTTCTCCACCATATACTCTAATTGGGAGCTCCACCCAAGAGTTAGATCTTCTTCCTGGGAAAACCTAGTGCAAGGGACAAGATGTGATGGGAGAGGGGGGAGAGAGAAAAGCAGAGGACAAAATTGCCACTGGGTTTCAGATACATAGCCAGAGTATCAAGAGATATCATGGTAAGAGCTGGGAAGAAGTAAGCAATTCTGTATTTATTTACAATATTCCGTGGGGCTCAATATTTTGTCATTCCAGAATTAGAAGAATCAAGATATAAACATTCAGCACCTTTTGTGAAAAAGAACAAGCAAAATAGGAAATAGGGGCAGCATTTGCCAAGAAATACAGGAGTTGGGATGCTATGTTAATGTTTTATCAGACATTAGTGAGGCCAAATTCAATGCAGTTTTGGTCACCCTATCACAGGAAAGACATCAGTAAAACTGAAAGAGGGCAGAGAACATTTACATAGATGCTGTCAGGACTTGAGGAACTGACTTCCAGGGAAAGTTTAAAGGCTTTATTCCCTGGAGCATCAGAGAATGAGGGGAGATGTAGAGGAGGCATACAAAATTGTGAGGGAATTTGATATGGTAAATGCAAGCAGGATTGTTCCTCTGATGTTGGGGGAGACAAGAACTAGAACTAGAGGGCATGGGCTAAGGGTGAAAGGTGAAATGTTTATGGAACATTCGGGGGAACTTCTTCACACAAAGTGTGGAACATGTGGTGAATGTGGGCTCAATTTTGACATTTTAGAAAAATTTGGAGAGGCACATGGATAGGAGGGGTATGGAGGGCAATGGAATGGGTTGATTGGAAAGAGCAGTTGATGGGAATTTATTCATTGGAAAAGTCTGTGTGTATGACGAACATTGTTTTAATAAATGCTGATTCTATTTGACAAACAATGTGTTTGGTTCATTATTTTATTAGTGTTAAGCTGCTAAAAACCCAATCATTTTCAATGTTATTGTCTAAAAATACATTAATGTCAAATTCCTCTCTATTCAATTTGAACGGATACTTCACATTGTTATTTAAATATCTCGAGCAGCGGTGAGATTTGATGCAAAGCTGTCAACACTAATACAAAACACGGAGGGGCTCCAAAATTTCACACCTTTGCAAAAACTACAAAGTTTGTTATAGGTGAAAAAAGGAAGTGCAAATTTTGAAAGCTCACTTTTCCATCTCTTTATCCTCAAGCAAACTGTATCATGTGTACATTGTAAGGGCCTTGTTAACCTTTACTTGATTCCTTGATATACATTAAATTGCTGAGGCGTGTTGATTCTCCACCGTATATGTAGTATACCATGAAACCTGATGATCACACCCCTGTGCCTGAGCCTGCTTTCAGTTGAGACTGTAAACTCATCCTGTTCCCACCCCTTTTTAAGTTGCACCTAAAATTTTATTTTGGTGATCGTTGAATTTGCTTCCAGAAAATCATTTAAAATTGCCTTCAGAATAATTTGGCCATTGAAAAAGATTTCCAGCTTCTTACTGGCCCTTTAATAACTATCTCTGTTCAGCAGCTCCATTACTTGGTGACAAAGGATTAGTCAGAAGATGCCAAACAATGCAAAGGCATATTTAAGCACTGAAGATAGAACATACAATACAGGAACAGGGCCTTCAGCCCGTGAGCCTGTACTGAACATGATAACCAATTAAATAAACTTTCTTCCACTTGTGCATGTCCCTACCCATCTACTCCCTTGAACTAGTTTTGGGAAATTGCCACACAAGTTGCTGTGTGGAGGTGGTAAAGTATGCGGAAAGTGGGTCTGACTGACACCAAAAACGCATGGCATCACCTCAGGCCATCTTTTGAATGCGTCATTAGACACAGTAAAGGCAGCTTCATTAAATATGTTTGACACAGCGTTTGATGGATTATTTTTTTCATAGTAGGCGAATCAAGGGTTGTGGGGAACAGTTGGGTAGGTGGAGCTGAGTCCACACCCAGATCAACCTGGCTTACAGCAAGTCGGAGCCATCTTGATGGGCCAGTTGACCAACTCCTGCTCCTATTCCTTGCCCTTATGTAATAGAAAGCTCCTACTCCCCCGTTTCCCCTCCCCTCACCCACGAGCCTGTTTTTGCTGATACCAGATGAAGGGGCTGAGGCCCTCTGGATGCTGCATGACCCACTGAGTTTCTCCAGCATGTTCGTGCATTGGAGCTTTCCCCCCTCCGGTCCACATTGATGGTGCGCTCCTGCCTCTGGCTGTGCCACTCAGTTTGTTGATGTCTCACAAGTGAGATGTGTCTGTTCAGGTGAATTGGTGCAGTGTGTGCAAGTGGGAAATGTGGGTGGGAGAATGACTCAGTGTGAAAGCTTATGGAACAAATGATGGTTGGCTTCAAGCCTTGATCAACAGTCATTGTTATAAACAAGTAAATCTGCAGATACTAGGGTCATGTACAGTACACAAATGTGTACTCAGCAGGTCATGCAGATTCCATAGGCAGTAAAGGCAATATTGGACATGACCCCTTTTCAGGAATATCAAATATATGGAAAGTGCCCAAATGAAAAGGCAGGGGAGTGGAAAGGCAAGGAGGTGGGGTTGGGGTGGGGGGAAGACGTAGTAAGAAGGTTGATACCTATAAGGTGAGAGGAAATTGAGAAGTGATGGGGGCGAAGGGCAGTGAAGGGTAACTCCCAGGAGGAAAAGGGGAGGGGGAAGGAGTGGGGAGCTGGAAGAAGGAAGACAGGGAGATGAGAGAAAGAGAGAGTCAGCAGGAGGGGGTTAATGGAAATTGGAGGTCGCTACTGATGCCATCTGGTAGGAGAGTGTTGAGACAGAATAAAAGGTGTTGTTCTTCTAATTTGTTGGTGGCCTCAATTTGGCAGGGCATGGGGCTATGGATAGACGTCAATGTGAAAATGGTGTGTGGAATTAAAATGATTGGCCACTGGGAGGTCCTTGTTGTTAAAGATGTTGAATGAAACAATCTCCAAGTTTGCTTCCTGTCTCTCCGAAGTGGAGACAACAAAGGGAGCACTGGATACAGTAGATGACCCCTGCAGATTCATAAGTGAAATGTTGCTTCACTTGGAAGGACTGTTTGGGGCCCTGAATGGTCCTATTTTGATCAGAAGAGGCAGAGGGCGCTTTCGCAGCAACAAAGGACGCATTGGCCAACAAAAATTCGGGCATAGCTGGGGCCCATGCGGGTAGCCATGGCTACACCCGAGACTTGGAGAAAGTTATCGAGGGTGAGTATAGATTGTTGGTAGGTTAGTGATGTGGTTCACTGTATACTTTGTGAGATCAAAGTTGCAAATGGTAGGATGTAAAAGTCTTTAATGACACGGATGAACTTGGAATGCTGCATCCAGGTTGTGAGACTGAATTGTGGGGCAACTGACATATACAGGCAACTCCTGAGACCATGCCCCTGAACTCCATCCAACAACTCTACCTCTAATTTTGCAGACATTATCACCTTTGTAGGCCACGGATCAAATAACAATGAAACAGAATGCAGGAAGGAGGTAGAAAGAGGTTAAAAATTTATTCCCTGGAGCATCAGAGAATGAGGGGAGATTTTATACAAAATACAAAATTAAGCTGGAGTCATACAGCATGGAACAGGCCCTATGGCCCAACTTATCCATCCTGATCAAGTTGAGCAAGTCCCATTTGCCTGCATTTGGTCTGAACCTTTCCTATCCATATACTCTATCTTTTCAACATTACAATTGTTTCCACTTCTATAGTTTCGTCTGGGAGCTCTTTCCAGACATGGAAAAAGTTACCCCTCAGATCCTTCTTAAATTTATCCCTTCTCAACTGTAACCGATGCCCTCTTGTTCTTGAATTGTCCTTCCTGGGGGGAAATAAGCATTTACTTTATCCATGCCGCTTAAGTGATAATGTGGTATTGGTCTAACAAAGGGTGTTCCTTTGAAATTCAGAGCAGAGCAAGTTCTTTTATGGGCCTGACTGAACTATGCAGAGCGAGGAGTGCCTGCCTCATTCCTCAAACAGATTATCGCTCACAGCAGAGGTTGTAACCACAGTTTTAAAAGGACAGAGACAGAGAGAATTGAATGCAAGAGAGAAAGCAGGACAGTGGTGCCAGACAGGGCTGGATGTCATTAACAGTCTGAATGCCAGAAAGACACAAGCCCAAAAAGTTTCTGAGATCATTATTCAGTGATGCTATTTTCATTCACCGCAAACACGTTATAATAAGAGGGTTGATCCATTGAGCCAGATAAAGTGCTCCATCTTCAAATCCAATTCTCAGGCATTTGACCTGAAATCCCACATTAAGTGATCTAGAGTAAATTTACAGTCAAAATTGCAAACTGAATTCCTGTAGAAATTTCCACTCAAACTCAGTTGCCTCATCACAAAGGCTATAAAAAGCAACACTTTAGAATGCCATTCCACTAGTATTAGAGCTGCTTCTCAATTTTTAAGAGTGTAGGTCTGGTCCATTTTGATGAAGAAAGCTAAATGTCATTTTTTTGCATGAAATTTGGAATATATAATGACTGATATCATCCATAAATGAACTATGCTGTTCTCACTTGCATAGATCCTATTATGGGAGGCAAAACATGGTTAGGAGGTCAAAATGTTAAGTAAAGTGCTGTACAAAGGTAAATTATCACCACCTCCCCCAATATCACCTCCTCCTCCAATATCACCACCTCCCCCAATATCACATCCTCCTCCAATATCACCACCTCCCCCAATATCACCACCTCCTCCAATATCACCACCTCCCCTAATGTTCATGAGCATTCGTGGCCCAGCATGGTGAGTTCCCATCCTTATTTTTTCCCTTGAAGCAGGCATGTTTACATGTTGCTCAAAAATTCTCACTCATTGACCTGTTGGAACCAATGGCTCTCCCCTGCCCTCTGATGGTGTTGTAATCTCATTACAAATCAGGTTTTGGTTCTTGCTCTGTGGACGCTGCTTCACCTTCACAGGGTTTCTCTTTTCCACCACCTACAGTATTTTGCCTTTTATCACATTCCACTTTCATTTTGCTTTTTTATTGTCACTTCAATTCCATAAAGCTAAGTGCACTAAAGGATGCCTCGTATTGGAGCCAATCCAAATAAAGACCACAGCTCTCATCTCTAGAGGGTGCAGATCCTGGAATCGAGCATCTTAGCAACTTCTTCAATTTTCGTGAACCCCTCCCCAGGTCTCTCTCTTTCCCTCTTTCCTCCAGCTCCCGCCCCTTCTCTTCCTTCCCCATTCAGAGCGCTATCCTTTCCCCGATCATTTCTCAGCTTGTTTCTCTTCTACCCTCCCACCTGCATCCACCTGTAACCTCTTACCTAAGCTACATCCCAGACCAGCAGCAATGGAAATTCACTAAGGTAGTGTTTATGTTTTTCTTTCATATACTATATTCTCTTTTCTGTTACCTTCAGTTAAGAGCATATTTGAGAGATAAGTTGGGACCAACAATGTTTCTGTCTAGCTGTACTGGTGTTTGGATGTGTGTGTCTGTGTGTGGGTGGATGTGGGTGTGTGTTTGTGGATGTGTGTGTGTGGGTGTGTGCTTGTCTGTGTTTGTGTATGTGTGTGGATGTGTGTGTGGGTGCTTGTATGTGGGTGTGTGTGTATGTATGTTTGTGTGTGTGGGTGTGTGTATGTGGGTGTGTGTTTGTATGTGTGTGTGTGTCTGTGTGTGTGTGTGTGTGTGTGTGTGTGTGTGTGTGTGTGTGTGTGTGTGTGTGTGTATTTCACCAACTATAACAGGGATACAGGGCATGTAAAAGCAAAAATTTGCATACTTACCTTATTAGTTGGTATTTTGGGGTCCCAGGGCTGGGCATGGCCATCTTGATTCCAGTGCAAATGCGCGAATCTTTAGTTAAGGACGTGATTTCAGTATCATCAGGGCACTTAACTCTCACACATGCGCCAAATGAACTCCAATATGCGAACCCACAAGAGGCTCGTGCATGCACCAATCGAAGACTTATACATACATATAGGAATCAAGATGGCTACACCCAACCCCGGGACCCCAGAGCACCAACTAAGAGGGTGAGCATGGACCAGAATGTAGAAAGATTCGCCAAGGTAAATCGAAAAATTCAGGAAATTTTAAGTTGTTATTGTCAAATGTACGATAAAATAAGATTTAATTAAAAAGTTTGCTTTAAGACTTTGGAATTCCATGCGCACAGACACAATTCTGACTTACATCCATTCTAAGATACGAATGACTTCTATCCCCATGATGGTCATAGGTTGGGGATTACCTGTATACAGTATACACACACATATGCACAAAACAAATAATACATACATAGTACACACACAGAATAGTAAGAGATAGAGGAGAGTTAGTATGAACAGTTCATTCAGCAATCTCACTGCCCATGGGAAGAAGCTGTTCCTCAGCCTGTACCCTTAAAGGAGCAGTGGCATTCGTTGAATACAAATGTTGGTATCTCATAATACAGGTGTACAAGGTGTTGGTAAGGCATTGGGTTCAATTCTTGGAAAGGGTGCAGAGAGATTCACCAGGATGTTGCAAGATTGGTTGAGTTATAGAAAGCGGTTGGACAGGCTGGTTGAGGCATAACCTTATAAAGCCTTATAAACTCAGGAGAGCCAGGGATAAAGTGAATGCTCACAATCCTTTCCTTAGAGTGGACAGATACATGGATAAGAAGAGCTTAGAAGGATAGGGACTAAATGCAGACAAATGGGCCAAGCCCAGAATGCCAACTTGGTTAACATGGATTACTTGGGCAGTTCTGTGCTATGATGCAGAATTGACCATTGACCATCTTGTTCCAGCTTCCGATATAACTGCACCTGATTAGCACCCAATCCCTGAGCATCGTACATAGATTTAACACACGCTTCCCTGCACTGTATTTGGGTTCTCTTCTCTAGATCAAGGAAACCAAAAGGTGAACATGCTGAGGATCTGCACCTTCATTCTTCATCCCAGTCCCACCATGACCTCTCTAAATTTCTCTCGAACTGTTCCAACAAAACCCAAGGTAAGCCCGAAGAGTGGTATCTCACCTTTTCACATTTGCTGCAGCCTCTGGATGCAGATAATTGGTTAGTGTCAGACCCGGCCAACTCTGATAGAAGGACCCCAACTCAGTACTTCTTTCTCCACAAATGCTGCATGACCTGACCCGTTGGGTTTTTCCAGCACTCTGGCTGCATCGTTCTGTGGGATGGTAGCTGCAAAGCATCCGACAGGAAAACCAATCAGAGGATCATCAAAATGGCTGAGAGGATCACTGGGTCTCCATATTCTCCATTGACTACATTTACTGGGATCGTTGCTTAAATAGGGTTCAAAGCACTGATGAGAATCCATTCCACCCAGTACACAGTTTATTTTAGTCCTCCAGCAACTGATGAGTTGTACACTTCATTGTTCCAGCAATTCTCTCTCTTTCTCTCCCCTCTCCTTTCCCCCCTCTCTCTTTCTCTCTTTCTCCCTCTCTGCCTTTTCGCTTCTCATTCATTTTTTCTCTGCTTAATGCCCTTCCCTGCAGATTCGCTCCAATTGTCCTTCACTCAGTTGCCACCTACATCATCTGTGTTACCCAGTTTCTCCTGATCTCCACTTGATCTCATTATCTTCTCTGCTTGCTTGCAACTTCAGTATGTATATTTTGTGAGCTTTACTTGGTTCTGAAGAGGTATCATTCATCTGACACAGTATTTCTCTTTCCACAGTATTGTTATCTGATGTAGTCACTTCAGACAGCTGATTACACTGGACAACAATTTTTTTCAAAGGCTTGCTTTCTGAAAATAAGTTGTGGCAATTTTAAGCTGAATCCAAAGATCATTTCAGATTTGCTGTATCACGTAGGAAGTTGGAGAAACATTAAATTAACTTTTTTTGAATTTAGCCTGTTTAATCGCATTATGAAGCTGACACGTTGCTTTAGTTCAACTGATCTAAAAATGTTTTATCGCTGATTTTCATTTTTACTCAGCACTTGATACCTCTTGTGTCAGTGGCCAACAATAGTTAGCGAACATTGATGTCTTCCAGTCGCCCTGACACCACTTTACCTTGGTCGCAATGTCTTGGTGAAACCTTTCACCATGTTCGTCACTGACGGCACCAAGATCAGCAGGGAAGAAGCCCAAGCTTAAGCCCATGCTTAAATTAGACTTAAAATAGGACAGGAAATCACAAAAATAGGTTATATCTAAAAATTAGTATGATATTGGAAACATTTAAGGCAAATTTCATGATCACCAGCCCAAAATCCATAAAATACACCCAAAAATGTTCAGGAAGCAAAATCCATCCCCAGTATTACTTTAAAGGATTAAACAATACCTCGTCATACACCTCCTCACAACAGGGCCTGTACTTCCTGAGGAAGTTGAGGAGGGCAAGGTTACTGGTCCCCATCTTCAAATTTTAAAGGAGCACAGTTGAGATGGTCCCATCTGGCTGCATCGTTCTGTGGGGTGGTAGCTGCAAAGCATCGGACAGGAAAACCAATCAGAGGATCATCAAAATGGCTGAGAGGATCACTGGGTCTCCATATTCTCCATTGACTACATTTACTGGGATCGTTGCTTAAATAGGGTTCAAAGCATTGATGAGAATCCATTCCACCCAGTACACAGTATCTTTGACCCACTACCATCAAGAATGATGTATAGGAGTGTCAAAACAGGACTGTCAGGCTAAGAGATGACTTCTTGCTGCAGGCTGTGAAATTGATGAAATGTATCCTGTGACCAAATAAATCCTCCCAAAATATTTATATATATATTGATTGTTATGTTACTCATTCTTCTTCTTTGGCTTGGCTTCGCGGACGAAGATTTATGGAGGGGTAAATGTCCACGTCAGCTGCAGGCTCGTTTGTGGCTGACAAGTCCGATGCGGGACAGGCAGACACGGTTGCAGCGGCTGCAGGGGAAAATTGGTTGGTTGGGTGTTGGGTTTTTCCTCCTTTGCCTTTTGTCAGTGAGGTCCTTTGCAAATGTGTATACAAATGCCACTGAGAGATAATGAACTTAGGACTTTATCATTGCTAATGTACAAAGCAGCCATTAAATATTTTGCCTTTTGAATAATGACTTACTCCATGTTCTTTAGTGAACTTGGCTTGGAGCCCTTCACCAGTCCTGCCACTGCTTACCTTCCCTGCTTTATGTCTTGTGAATTTAAATTTAGACATACAGCATGGTAACAGGCCATTTCAGCCCACGAGCCCATGCCGCCCAATTGCACCCAATTAACCTACAACCCCCGGTATGTTTTGAAGGGTGGAAGGGAGCCGGAGCCTCCGGGGAAAACCCACGTGGACACAGGGAGAATGTACTAACTCCTTGCATAGAATTCAAACCCTGACCCGATCACTGGCACTGTAACAGCGATGCACTAACCGCTAAGGCAACCAAGCTGCTCATTTAGAGCAGTTAGATGCTTGGACACAACAGATGTTAAGAAAGACAAAAGCCAGTGCATAAAAATTGGCTTGGATTTTATCAGACTGTTCTCTTCACCGTGTGCCTATGTCCAAAACACCGTCATTTACTCGCCTGTTCTCCAGATAGCTCAGAGTGGGATGAAAAGCTATCTGGACTTTATTCTCATATTGATATTGACCAGGTGCCATCCACATGACCTTCCTTTGCTCTTGGTTGCCAGCAACTCTTTCTAGTGAGCAGTGTGTCCTCTTGGAGCCCCGTGGGATATTTGACATCCCTCTCTGGCTGCTATAGACCTATAGATGTACAGTGAAAGTCATTGAAAGGGCTGATGCAAGTGAATGCGATTATGGCAAAAGTATTTGATATGCATGCAGTTCTGGCCTGGGGCATTGAGTATAAAAATTAAGACATCATGCTGTACCTGTATCATTGTATTTTAAAAACCACGTACAGTTCTGATCACATTCTACAGGAAGCCTGTAGTAGCCACAGAGAGAGCGTTGAAAAGATTAATCAGAATTTTACCTGGAATAGAGGACTGTAGTTATAAGGAGAGATGGGATAAGCTGGTTTTATTCTCACTGGATCATAGGAGGCTTAGGGGTAACCTTATTGAGGTTAACAAAATTATAAGGGGCAAAGATAAACTTTTTCTCCCAGGCAGCTGAGCCTAGAACTGGAGGATACAGATTAGATGGGAGAAATTTAGAGACCAGAGGAATGTGCTGCTAGCAATGGTGATGGAGGCAGGTACAATAGGGTCTTTAGATAGGTACATGGAACTGATAAAAATGGAAGGCTATACAGTTGGGAAATTCGAGGCAGTTGTTAGAGTTGGTACCAAACTGTAGGACAAAGGGCCTGCAGTGTGCTGTAGATTTCTATGCTCTATCTTAGGAGTATGTCTTCCTCGTGTGGTCATCCACAAGGAGCTGGCAGAGGTGGTGATAGAGTCAAATACAATTACAATGATTAAAAGGCTTTACGACAAGTACTTAGGAAAGGCAATGTGAACCTAATGCAGGCAGATGAGATGGTATAGACAAGCATCACAGTCAACATGGGTGAAATGGGGGAAAGAAGGTATTTTCTGTGCTGTGGATTCCATGATCACCATTGCTTAGTGCTGGCTCATTCGTGGAGAATAACTTCACCTTTGCCTGTCGTCAGTAATACTTCCATGAATGCACCAAATCTTTTACTTTCATGTGATCTTCTCCGCAATTTTATTCCAATTTCTTTCTTCAGTTTTTGCCTCTCAACACTGTTGAACATTTGGATAGCCTCAAAAACCCACTCTAGAAGCCCTTATACTGAAGAATTACAGCTGCAATGAATACTTTGTTCTTGTATCGTTTCTGAAACAGAAGTCAGAAATCAATGTCAGGCTTGCTAACTGTCAGCCCCATAGGGGTTCCCAACTATTCTAATCTGTCTGAGATGTGCCTAGTAATCACATGAAGTTAAAGGGGATAGGGGTCATTCTTGCTGGACAGTGAATAAGTTGCTCAAAACATGTTAAAATGGATGCTGTAAACTCTTTTATGATAACTATGATAGATGAGAGTTTGTCATATGCACAAGTACAATGATTCTTGGTTGCTGCAGGCGAGATTCACCAAGCTGTTGTTCATTGACTAGAGCTCAGAGTTCAAATCCATCATTCCAGCTAAACCCAAAGCCAAATTAAGGGATCTGGGACTCTGTACTTCCGTCTGCAACTGGAGCATTGATGGACTCCATCAAGTCAGATCGACAATATCATTTCCTCCTTGTTGATGATCAATGAGGGGGTACCCCTAGGCTATGTGCTTTGTTCTTTGAACCATTCCATGAATGCTCATGACTACGTAGACAGGTTTGGCTAAAACACAACCTATTAATGCACTGATGACACCACCATTATTGGCCAAATAACTGGAAATGATGAGTCTGCATCCAGATTGGAGATTGAGGTGTAACAGCAACTTCACTTTCTGAGAAGTCTGAACCGGTCGCCAATATGACAACCTTCTATAGGAGCTCTAATGAGAGCATCCTGGTTGGCTGCATCACAGTGTGGTATGGTTTTTGCAGAGAAATGGATTGGAGGTTAATTCATTGCAACATTAGAGTGGTAGGGAGGATCACTGGAGGTTCCCCTCCCCCATCAATGTGACCCACTGGGATCATTGCCTGAAGAGGGCATGTGAAATCATTGAGGACCCATTCCACTCTGTACACACCATCTTTCAGCTTCTCTCATTAGGGAAAAGATACAGGAGTATCAAAGCCAGCACCACCAGGCAGAGGAACATCTTTCCATGGGCAATGAGAATGCTGAATGACCAAAGGAATGGCTCACACTAACCATCCAAGACTCTCTTTTGTACAAAACAATATTTATTTATTTACTTATTTTTATAGATAAAATACGTCCTGCATATGTATTGTTTGTATGTGTGTTATGTCTGGTTGTGTGTCTGCGTGTTTTTGTACCGAGGACCAGAGAACACTGTTTCGGCAGGTTGTACTTGTACAATCAAATGACAATAAACTTGACTTAACTTGAGAACTGTGCTGGGTGGTGCTCTCAATGTCAGCGCAACCAAGGAGCTTACTGATGATTTTAGGAAGGGGGGGGGTGAGGGACCACACAACTGACCACATTGATGGGAGTGAGGTGGAGAGGGTTAGACCTTTCAAATTCCTAGAGACCATATATCAGAAGACCTTTACTGGAGCTCATGAAGGCGGCACACCAATGCCTCTACTCTCCAAGGAGATTGAGGAGATTTGGCCTTGAGAAGGAAGCCAACTTCATAAAATCTTATAGAACTCCATGACTCATACCTGTCTGCAATGGATGAGAAGTTGGACCCTGTGATGGTTATATTTGCTACCATCTGCAGCCTACTTCATTCCTTTCACTGTAATTTCCAAACCAGGCTGTGGTGATATACTTTCCATAGTGTACCTGTAGAAGTTCGAAGGAGTATCTGATGATATGCCAAATCTGAGACATAGAAATTGGAGGATGACATAGAAAGTCTGCAGACCCTGTGATTGTAGTTAATACACAAACATGCTAGAGAATCTCAGCAAGTCCCGCAGTATTTATTGGAGGCAAAGATACATAACTAATGTTTCGGCCATAATCCATTCATCAAGATATTGTGGGTGCCAAACTGGGAGGCCTAGAAATGGAGCTGGAAACAACAAGGCAGTGGAGTAAAGTTGCCAGGAAGGACACATGGCTGTGGAAGTGAGTCATGGTAGTCCAGGTTGACAGAAGAGTGAAAGAGACTCTCACAAAATTCCCTTCAAAGAGAGGAAGAGAACTTCTTTTGGGTGGAGATCCCTTGAAGATATTTCATAGTACAGCAGCTAAATAGAATGAAGGAAGAAAATCTGCTGATGCTGTAATTGGAGTTAATACACAAAACTGCTGGAGATACTCAGCTGGTCCTGCATTGTCCATCGGAGGCGAAGATATACAGTACATTTCCAATTATCCGAAACGCTTGGGAAAAGATGTCCATCAGTTAACTGCATTTTTTGGATAACTAAGAAATGGCTTTAAGCAGCCCAATGACATCAGCAGAATACTTGCATCAGCTGTCGCTGACTCTTGATATCTCCCCACCACTGTTGCCAATTCCCGACACCTCCCCATTGCCATTGCCAATCCCCAATATCTCCCCACCGCCATTGCCGATCCTGCCGGGAGTCCAAGTTCCCCATTCCTACCAGGAGCCCTACCTGTGAGACTGCTCTCCTTGATGATGCTGGGACAGCGGAGAGCCAACTACAGTGGAAGGTAAATAATAAATGGAAAGAGAGATGAGGGAGTTAACTGAAATGAGAACAACCTCCCCATGTGCTGCCTGACCCATCGACTTCCTCCAGTCACTTACTGATGTTACCAAACTGGTGATAAAAGAACATCAGAGCCCCACATGAGCACATTAGGTGAACATTTTTTGTCAACTTGTGACATCATGTTGCTGCTAAAAAAATTTTTGGATAGCTTTTAAAAAAATATTTTATTTATAAGTTTTAACCACCAAATAAAATTAATAATACAAACCTTTAAAATAATCTACTCCATTATAAATGGGCTCTCTGTTTCTCTGTATATTTATCGGAATCCACCCACCCCGCTCCCCTAAATCCCCAAGAAAGAATGAAAAAGATACAAAGTATAAGAAGAAAAAGCAGAGAGTTTCAAGAGAGTCCTTTTACAGAGATCATACTTACCATCAAATAAGAGGTCACCAAGGATTGAGGTTACCTGAGAAATTATTAAACATTCATTTCAACACTCTGAAAATATGGCTAACATATTTTCCAAAATATATGGTATCTATTTCTTAAACTGTATATAATTTTCTCAGGTGGGATACACCTATAAATTTCCACATTTCATTTCTTCATTCTTATGTTTGTATCTGATTTCCAAGTTATAGCAATACATTTCCTAGACACTACTAAGGGAACGTTTACAAAGTTTATTTGATACATATTTAATTTTAATTTAGGTGTAATACCTTTAATATTGCCTAACAGAAATAACATTTTATCCTGCGGGAATTTGATCCCTATCATTCATTCTAATAAATTGCCCAAAAGATTTTTACTTTAGGACACTGCCAAGTCAAATGCAAAAATGTACCAATCTCTTGTCCACATCTAAACCTCAAACCTGGCAATGTGTAGTTCAATCTATTTAACCTTTGCAGGGTAGAAAGTTATATTGTACCAACCTGTATTTTACATTAATTGTATTTGTCACACTATCCCTACACAACTCCATCCAATTTCTCTCATCTATTTGCCTATTCAAATCAATGTCCCATCTCTCTCTTGACTTATGCATCCCTTCTTTAGAAGATCCCTTTTGTAACAAAACATGCATTGCCGAGATAAATTTATATATATGTTACTGTTACAAATGAACAATTCACCCTCACTACAATTTGGTAATGTTAAATTTGTACCCAGCTTTTCGTTCAGAAAAGCCTTTACTTGATAATACCAGAACAAGGTATTATTAGATATATTAAATTTATTCTTCATTTGTTCAAAGGTCAAAAATTGAACTCTTTATTGAGTTCAACATCCACCCAGGTGGGGTTTTCTCTAAGTCAAGCAATATATTCATAAACCTCAACTGGGAAGCTCTATAATAATTTTTAAAATTAGGGAGTTGCAAGCCTCTCAAATCAAACTTCCAAGTTAATTTTTCCAAAGAAACCCTCGCCATTTTACCTTTCCATAAAAATGTCCTTATATATGGACATCAGTGTGCTAGATCATATATAAAACCTTAAAAACTTTTGAGAAATAGAAATTGGAATTGATTGAAGAAGGTATTGTAATCTAGGAAAAATATTCATCTTAACACAGTTTACTCTATCAATTAAAGTTATTGTTAATGTGCTCCATCTATTCAAATCATTCAAATTGCAGCAGCTACAGCAAAGAGATGCACAGCCACCACTTTGGATGTTCTCAATGACTGTTTTATTCAAATCCCGTGCATGGCCATTTAAGGGCAGCTTGAGCTCAGCCCCCATGTGAGCGGTGACATCATAATGAGTGCCCGAGGCGTGCACTTGGCTGGAACCACAAGGCAAGGAGGATCCTGACAGCACCACCTTCTCATGGCTGCCCCACCATGCAGTGGTACAAGCGGGGCTGGTTCGACATGAGAGAGTGCACTGCCATACAACCCCCCAGAACTGGCTTAGATTCACTGCCGCTTGGGCTGACGGCCTCGGCGCTTGAGCTTAGCCATTTGAACCAGTCACGAGAGGTTGAAGTGTGCTGTCTTTCGGTGGTCTACTGTAAACAGTTCATTTTTGACCCCCAATGTCTAATGTAAAAGTCTTGCCGGATCGCTGGAGGACTTTGTACGGGCTCTTGTAAGGGTGCTGCAAAGGTGCAGTGTGTTGTTTGCGCCAGACGAAAATGAATTCCGCCAAATCCAGCTCTTTGGGAAGATGGGCTGGTCAGGTACCATAATACGTAGGAGGCAGGGGGGATAGCGAGGCAAGCTTGCTGCGAAAGTCCACCAGTAGGTTCGGGTGCTCAGTCGTAGAGTTGGATTCCGGGCCGAAGAACTCACCATGCAATGAGAATGGCACAATTCTGCAGATGACGCCTGAAGATCCTCCTTGGGTGCTGTTCTGATGCCGAGGAGGATCCAGGGTAGTTTGTCTACCTAGCCAAGGCCTGTGAGACAAGCCATGAGGGCTGACTTCAGGTGGCAGTGAAATCTCTCCACCAGTCCATTTGCATGCAGGTGATAAGCCATGGTGTGGTGGAGTTTAACCCCCAGTAGGTTTGCCGATTGAGTCCAGAGGGCAGAGGTGAACTGGGCACCCCTGTTGCTGGTGTGCTCTGGAACTCTGAACCTGGTGATCCAGAGGGTGCAAGTCTCGGCGGAAGCCTCCTTAATGGGAATGGCTTCCAGCCACCATAAGCAGGTAGCGCGCCTCCCTGGAGACTGGCAGGGGGCCCACAATGTCAACATGTATGTGTTGGAACCTTTTGACTGCTGGGTTGAACTGCTGAATCGAGGCCTGCGTATGCCGGTGGACCTTGGAGGCCTGGCATTGAATGCAGCTCATCACCATCTCAGCTTCCTTCTTCTTGAGCCCGTGCTACACAAACCGCTCTTCCACCATTCGCACTGATGCCTTCACCGAGGGGTGTGCTAGATTATGTACCATGCTGAACACAAGTGATCTCCACTGTGAGGGGGCCTACCGGGCTTGGTGAACCAGTAGAAATGTCACAGAGCAACGTGTCCGGGCTGTTCGGCAACATAATGTCCTGGAGGAGAAACCCTGAAATGGCGATATGGAGGGCTAGCAACTCTGCGTCTTCCCTCTGCATCTGCGCCAGTTGTGTGCAGTTGAGGCTGGGGGCGAGGGTGTTGATTGCAGGTCGGGAAAGCACGTCTGCCACGACGTTGTCTCTACCTGCCCTGTGCCCGATGTCGGTGGTGAACTCTGACACATAGGAGAGATGACGTTGCTGGTGGGCCAACAATGAATCCTTGCCCATGGCGAGGGCCTGCATGAGAGGCTTGTGGTCAGTGAATGCAGTGAATGGTCTGCCCTCCAGGAAATACCAGAAGTACTGGATGGCTAGATAGAGTGCCAGGAGCTCCCGGTCGAAGGCACTGTACTTGAGCTCCGGCAGTTGAAGGTGCCTGCTAAACAAGGTCAGTGGGCGCCACTGTCCATTGACCCACTGCTTGAGTACGCCCCCAATGGCCGTGGCTGAGGCATCTACTGAGAGCGTGGTGTGTGCCTCCGAGCACTGATGAACCAATAAGTTGGCACTGACTAATGCGTCCTTTGTTGCTGCGAAAGCGCCCTCTGCCTCTTCTGATCAAAATAGGACTTTGTCTTTAGAGGCAATCAATGAGAACAGAGGGTGCATGATGTGGGCGGAGCCGGGGATGAAACAATGATAAAGGTTCACAATATCTACGAATTCATGTAGGCCCTTGAGGGTGGTGGATTTGGGGAACTGCTGTATGGCTGCAACTTTTTCTGGCGCCGGGGCGGCTCCTGCTGCTGAGATGGTGTGTCCCAGAAACTGCAGTGTCTGCTTGCTGAACTGGCACTTGGCCACATTGACTGTGAGGCTGAATTCTGCCAGATGGGCAAACAGGGTGCGGAGATGGGCCTTGTGCTCCTCGTGGTTGCAACTGGCGATAAGGATGTCATCAAGGTATATAAACACAAAGTCCAGGTCCCTGCCCACTGCGTCCATGAGGCGCTGAAAAGTCTGGGCCGTGTTTTTAAGTCCAAAGAGCTTGCGCAAGGGTGGACTGGGATTTCATGATAGCCCCGAACTAGGTCGTCTTTCGAGAAGACTGGGGCACCGTAGAGGTTTTCTGTAAAGTCCTGGATGTGAGGGATTGAGTACCTGTCCGGTGTAGTCAAGTCATTCAGGCGCCGATAATCCCCATAGAGTCGCCAGCCTCTGGAAGATTTGGGGACCATGTGAAGAGGGGATGCCCAGGGGTTGTCAAGAACTCCTCCTAGGCTAACTGCAGCTTCTCAGGCAGAAGTTGTTGGGCCTTGGTGTGCAGCAGGGGGCCTTGTGTGGAGATATGGTGGTAGACTCCATGCTGGGGCAAGGTGGTGGTGAACTGCGGCTGCAGGATGGAGGGGAACTTGTCGAGTATGCTAGAATACTTGTTCATGGGGTCAGTGATGGCGGCTATTTCAGGCTTGCAGGCGTCCGTATTATCAAGGCGGACTGAGTTAACCAGTCTTTTGCCCATCACGTCTACCAGCAGTCCATGTACTCTGAGGAAGTCAGTCCCCAATAGTGCAGAACCCACAGAGGCCAGCATGAATTTCCAATGGAATTTATCTTTCCTGATCTGGATCTGCGCCCTGCAGGTGCTGAAAGTTTTGATGATAGAAGCATTGGCTGCCCACAGGGTGGGACCACGAGGTCAGGTGTGGGTCTTGAGGGTGGACGGGGAAAGACACTCAGTTCCACTCCAGTGTCCACAAGCAAACATCGGCCGGTGGACTTGTTGGTCAATGGCGGCTAGCCGAGTCACTTCCCTGGTAGGTAGAGGGTTGCCTGCACATATGAGCTTGTGCCCCCCAGCGTTGATGAAGCACCAGGTGGGGTTGTGCTCCTCTGGCTTATGCTTGGCGGGGGTGGGGGGGGGTCTATGTTCGGCTGGCTCCTGGACAGGTGACTTGGCTGAGGGTGGCTTCGTTCTCTCTCTTGGTGTGCCAGAGGGTGTCTGCTTGGGCTGCGACTCGCCATGGGTCAGTCAAGTCTTCGTCCACCAGCAGGAGCTGAAAGCCTTTGGGCATCTGCTCCAAGAAGATCTGGCGGAACAAGAAACAGGGCTTGTGATCTTCCACCAGTGCCTGCATCTCATCCATGAGGACTGATGGCATTTGGTCTCCCAACCAATGCAGATGCAGGAGTCTGGAGACACGCTGTTTTAGGGAGAGACCGAATGTGCTGAGAAGGAAATTTTTGAGGGCAGGCTATTTACCCTCAGCTGGTGGGTTGTGGATGAGGTTGTCCACCCTGGCTACCGTCTCCTCGTCCAGCATGCTCACGACATGGTAAAACATCATGGCATCTGTGGAAATGTTCTTGAAGCAAAACTGTGCCTCCGCCTCCCCAAACCACATATATGGGCAATGGGTCCAGAAGTGGGGTAGTTTCACAGCGATGGCGTTGATCTCGGCGGGATCCAGAAAAGCATCTGGACTCATTGGGGTCACCAATGTAGCGACAGCTACATCAAAGAGACTCACAGCTACCACGTTGGATGTTCTCAATGACTGTTCAAATCCCATGCGCACCCCTTTAAGGACAGCGTGAGGTCAGACCCCACGTGAGTGGTGATGTCACAATGGTTGCCTGAGGCATACACTGCGCTGGAACCATGAGGCAAGGATGACCCCGAGAGCGCCCCATCACGCAGCGGTACAAGTAAGGCTGGTTCACCACAAGAGAGTGCGCTGCCACACTAGGAAAAATAATCATCTTAACACAGTTTACTCTACCAATTAAAGTTATTGTTAACATGTTCTATCTAGTCAAACCATCTATAATTTTCTAAAGTAATGGCAAATAATTTAACTTGAGCAAATTATTTAAATCTTTGTTCACTCGAATATCTAAGTACTTAATTCATGTATCTGACCATTTAAACTGAGGAACTCTTTTATTCTGTAAATAATTTCCACTCATTAAAGGCATAATTTCATTTTTATCCTAATTAATTTTATAACCTGATATTTCACCATATTCCTCCAACCTTAGATGTAATTGGCATAAGGAATTCAAGGGATTCCTTGAACATATCAAGACATCATCTTCAAATAAATTTATTTTATACTCCTCTCGATTAACTTTAACACCCTTAATATCAGGGTCTGATCGCATTAATTCAGCTAAGGGTTCTATTGTGAAAGTAAATAAAACTGGCAATTAAAAAATCAGCTTTGTCTATTTGACCTAATCAATTAAAAAGATGCTGAGACATCCATTTGTCACAACTTTCGCTCTGGGGTTCCTTAACCCAATTTATAAAGACTTTTCCCAGACCAAATCTAACCATGACTTTAAACAAAGAGTCCCATTCAAGTCTATCAAATATCTTTTCTGCATCCAAGGCTTGAATTCCCCCTTTTGTGAGCCAAATGGGTTAAGCTAATCAATATTTTGACATTATCTGCTGACTGTCATTGTTTTTACAAAACCATCTGGTCCATATGGATTAACTTAGGTAAGTATTTATTGTCTATTTGCTCAATTTTTTGCAACAATTTTGTAATCCACATTTAATAAAGAGATTGGCCTACATGACAATGGTTTTAACAGATCTCTATCCTTCTTTGTGACAATTGCAGTTGAAAAAGTATCCAGGAGAGAATATGATTCAACCACTTGATTTAACACCTCCATAAAAGGAGGAATCAACAGGTCTTTAAATTTCTTATAAAACTCTGGTGGAAAACCATCTTCCCCCAGTGACTTATTACTTTGTAGTGAACCCAACACTGACTTCTCTTGCAGTAAATGGTGCATCCAAATCTCTTTGCTCCTCATTAATTAATCTAGGCATGTTTATTTGAGATAGGAACTTATCAATCTTATTTTCATCTTGGCCTGATTCAGATTTATATAATTTAAAGTAAAAATATTTAAACAAATCATTAATTTCTTGAGGTTTATAAGTAATTATATTTGAATTTTTATTAACTGCATTAATTATTCTAGAATTTTGTTCAGCTTCTAATTGCCATGCAAGGACTTTCTGAGCCCTTTCTCCCAATTCATTACACCTATGTTTTGATTTCATTATCAATTTTTCAGTTCTACAAGTCTGAATAGAATTATACTGAAGTTTATTGTTGATTAGTTGTCTCTTCTCCTCTGAATCCCTTCTCTGCAAATCTTAAATTTTGCAATTCAACTTATTATCTGACCTCTCAAACATGCTTTTAATGAAGCCCCCAAAATAAAACTTATTACTTACTGATTTAGAATTAATTTCTCAGAAAACTCAACTCTCTTTAAGAACATAGAGTTAAACCACCACCTATAAATTGAATCTTCTTTCTCAGGAATCAAACACGTCATTCAAAGTGGAGAATGATCTGATAATATTCTAGCTTTATAATTAGTTTGATTAATTCTACCTTGTAATTATGCTGATATCAAAAATAAATCCATGTCTATGGGAATAAAATGAATAATCTCTCTCTCTTTTGGATACAACCTCTGCCAAATATCTATTAAAATGAACTCCTTCATCAAAGTCAATGCCATTTTCACTGCCTCAGCCTGAGTTATTTCCACATTTATCCAAAGCAGGGTGAAGACAACAATTAAAGTTGTTCCCCAACCCCCCCCCCACCAACCCAATTAATACTTGATTGTTTTGGATTACTGAGAATTTTGGCTAAGTGGATTTTGGATAATTACAAATGTACTGTATATCCAATGATTTGGGCTTGAGCCCTTGGTTAAGTTATACCAACACTTTTGTGCATTAATTAGAAAGTAGAGGTGTTGGTATGCCTTATTCACAGTTGTGCTTGCTCCCAGAAAGATCTTCTGAAATGTGGGCTCCCAGGAATTCGAAGGTTCTGACGGTCTCCATCTCCATCCCATCAATGCAGACAGGTGTGTGTTCCCTCGGCCGTTCCTTCCTGAGATCTGCAAGAAGCTTCTTCGGCTTTGTGATTGTTCTGATGCCATCCAACTGCCTTTTGTGCAGGAAGTTTTGATTCAGCAAACATCTTTGCAATAAGATTTTATTTATCAAGCGTCTTCAGGGATCAGTTTGAATGGAGTAAGGGCAACATTATTTTACTCATGAGAGGATTATCCAGTTGGCTGACTGAAGGAGGAGAGAAAATGTCCTTGAATCTGGTGGTGCATGAGTTTACAGTCTTGAGTCTTCTTCCCAATGGGAGGAGGGTGGAGGTGGAGGGTGGGGTGGACCCTTCAGTGCTTCATCTGCTTTTCCAAGGCAGCTGGAAGGGTCAATGTAATCGATGGAGGGAAGTGTGAATTGTGTGATGGTCTGAGCTGCGTTCACAACACTCGGCAGTTTCATATCTCGAGGAATAGGATATAAGAGCAGGGGTGTGATGTTGAGGCCTTACAAGGCACTGGTGAGGCCTCATTTGGAGTATGGGTTTTTGGGCTCCTTATTTGAGAAAGGATGTGTGGGCATTGGAGAAGGTTCAGAGAAGATTCACCAAAATGATTCTGAAATTAAGTGATTAACATATCAGGAATGTTTGAGCCTCTTGGACTGTACTCTTGGAATTCAGAAGAATGAGAGAGGTCTTCATTGAACTATTTTGAATGTTGAAAGTCCTGGTTGGAATAGATGCAGCAAAGTTTTTTTTTCCAAGCTATTTGAATATTGGACAAGATGGCACAACTTCTTGGAGTTCAGAAGAATGAAAAGTGGACCTCATATAAGCATTTCAAATGTTGAAAGCCCTGGACAAAGTAGACGTGGCAGAGTTGTTACCCAAGGTGGAAGAGACTGGAACATGAAGGCACAATATCAGGATTTAAAATAGATGCGGAGTAATTTCTTTAGCCAGCGGGTGGTGGACCTCTGGAATTTACTACCAAGGCAGCTGTGGAGGCCAAGTTATTTAAGGCTGTGTGAAAATGGATCAGCTCATGATGGAATGGCAGAGTGGACTAGATGGGTCGAATGGTCTACCTCTGTTCCTATATGGTCTTTTAGTTCCTTGCTGTCTTAGGTGTTGGAGTTGTACCATGCAATGAAGCACCCGTGGCACAATATTCTTGACAGTGGACCTGCAGATATTGTTAAGGGATGCTGGAGATGTGCCAATCATCCTCAGGCTCCTGCAGAAGTCAGGCCATTGATACATCTTCTTGGCCAACATGTTCAGATCAGGATGAGTCATTGGAGATATTTACTCTGAGGGAAAACAATGGCTCTGGAGTGAGGTGATGATCTGTACGCTGCTCCCAGCACATCATATCTTCACCCTCAATCTTTAATCTCCAAGATTTCCAGCACCCTGTATATTCAGTCCTTCAGTTTCTCTATTTATCAGGGTTGATGCTCTGCCAGGGAGAGTCATGAGCTGACATCAGCTGGAGATCCTGAGTAAAGCAGCCAGAAAAAAAACGAGGAACACACAGGCTCCAGATGCTGGAATCAGAAAGCATCCACAGGCAGAAATGGTTAGTCGACAGTTCGGGTCTGGACACTCTATCAAAGCAAATCACATGCTCAAGGGTGAATCAGTTTGGCATCTGTTAAATCCAGTTTTATACTCTGATTTACAAAGATCTATCTTTGGCGCAGAATTTTATTGGAACCAGATATTCAAGATTAACTGAGATGCTTATTTTACTTTTACATAAATAACCACAATTATTTACATTTGGCAAGTGTATTATTCCTCCACTCAACTTGATTAAATGAAGTCAATTCATCTCCCAGGGGAGGCTGATATATGGGAACAGAACTCTTGTTTTTCACACTGTAAAGAACAAAGGTCTTATTATCTGCAAAAGGTGCCAAAAATGTTTCTTCTCATTTTTCCCATTTAAGTACTTGATAATTTGCACGCAGTCTCTCAATGTTCAGACCAAGGCACACTGTGACTACTCCAGATACAGTGATTTGAAAACAGTGGACAATGAAGATATTGCTTCCTGAACATTTCTGGGTGTATTTTATGGATTTTCAGCTGCTGATCATGAAAATCACCTTAAAATTTTCATTTCATTTATTATTTTTTTCAGCTAAAATGTATTTTTGTGATTTCCTGTCATATTTTAAGCCTACTTCATGCAAATAAAATTATGAAGTGAAATATATCATTTAAAATTCATTTGCACTTGGACTTCTTCCCTGCTGATCTTGGTGCAGTCAGTGATAAACATGGTGAAAATTTTCACCAGGACATTGCAGTCATGGAAAAATGGTACCAGGGCCAGTGGAATCCATCAGTGCTGGCCGACTAATGTTGGACACTGAAACGAGAGGCATCAGATGCTGTGTACAAATGAGAATCAGCAACAAAACATTTTTTAGGTCAGTTGAACTAATGCATCATAATGCGATTAAACAATCTGCTGTAGAAGCTGCTACACCGCTAACTGAAGGATCACACAAACAGACGGGTTGAGTTCAGTGAGCAAAAACTGATTTATTGCAGGCTGCTTGGCTGGTCTTATACTTCTAGCCCAGACCTGGCTGAGAACCACGCTGGGGGGTCCCGACATCACCAGAGCATCACATGGGTCCCCCCAGCGCGGGCTTCTGAGCCCAGTGCCGAGGTCAGGAGGAAACCCCCGACGGTGCCATTTTGGCCGGCTGCCCAGCCGTGTGCGTGACAAGCAGGGCTGGTTCGCCTGCCTAATGGCGTACTGCCATACTACCTTCAATAAAAGTTAATGTTTCTCCAACTTTCTATGCAATACAGCAAATCAGAAATTATCCTTGTGTTCAGCTTGAAGTTGTGTCTCATAATCTCCAATTTTATTTTCATGAAGCAAACCGTTTGGAAAAAAATTGTTGTCCAGTGTACATCACAAAATCAGTTTGGGATATGTGTTAGAACATGGCCAGAAGAGACGGAGAACAAAGTACTGGGGGAAATGAACATAATTTATGTCAAAAGTTAAACATTATTTTCTATAAATAGAAAAAAATAGCCAAAATCCAGGTATTGCCCAGACGATCATTTTCGTTATTGCTGCTGGATGGGCTTCTGTCTCTGAAGAAACAAGATTGTGATACAGTGGTCTTCACCAAGAAGGGCACGGAGGTTCACAAGGTGGGTGTAGGGCATGCTAATATTCTAGGATGTGTTGATAAATCAAGACAGAAGAGGTGAGTCAACTGAGGTGGATATCTCCCCAAAGACTGTTGAGATATCTTTCAGGTTATTGAGAGAGGCAAGAGAAGAGATTGATGGGGTCTCCACCGAGATGTTTGTATCCTCCCTAGCCATAGGCAAGCTCTAGGAGGACAAGAGGGTAGCCAGTGCTGTTCCGTTGTTTAAGAAAGGTAATAGGGAATTACAGGACAGTGAGCCTTCCATCAAGGGTAGGGAAGCTGCTGGAGAGGATTCTTAGGGATGTGGTTTATTTGCATTTGGAAAAGCATTGGTTTATTAGAGATGGTCTGTATGGTCATGCGTTATAAATTTAAAATGTCAAATTTAGTCATATATCACGGTAACAGGCCCTTTCGGCCCAGGAGCCCGTGATTCTCAATTGACCTACAAACCACATTATTGAATGGTAGGAGGAATCCGATGTCCCCAGGGAAAACCCATGCATGGGGAGAATGTACAAACTCCTTACAATCTGCACAGGATTTGAACCCTAGTCCTGATCACTGGCGCAGAAACAGCATTGCTAATCGCTGTGCTAACCATGCCTCCCAAATGATAGATTTATTTTGTGGAGGTGATGAAGATGACTGTAGAGGGCAGGGAGGTGGAGTTTGGTCTCTAGTAATGCATTTAACAAATTCCATCATGGAAGCAGATACAATAGCAATATTTATGAAGCATGTTGTAGACAATGCCATGAACATGCAGAGAATGTAGATGTGTCGATTATGTGCAGTCAAACACAATTAGTTTAATTTGGCATCAGCACAGACATCATGGGAAGAAGGGTCTGCTCCTCTGCTGTTCTCTGTACTGCCAGATAACACAGGCTTATGGAACCTTAATGCAGCCTCCAGAGACCATTTTGCCAAATCCTGATCCTTAAGTTGCACTGATTAAACAAAACTGGAGGAGGCAAGGCCAATTTGGAGGTTATGGCTGCCACAGTGCTGGCAAATTTTTAAACAAGTCAAAGGGTGGTGATACTGAATTTCCAAGCCCAACTCTTGATTAAACAACCAGTCATTTTAAAAGCATGATTAAATTCAGGAAGTATATTTCCACACTGAACACTGGTTAAATGGCTACCTGGTATTGAAAGTGCTGCTTTGCACTCTTTCACCCAGGGACCAGTTCTTCAAAATTTACTGCTGTGCCTGGTGTTAGCAAAGTTTTCCGTTCCAAGAAAAGGGGAAGTTACATTGACTGCAAATTAAATTTACGCAATGCTCATGAATGTTCTGTTAAGCATGCAGATTTCAAAACATATAGGGTTGTAGGCTAATTGGGGGTATTTGGGCAGCATGGTCTCATAGGCTGAAAGGGACTCATACTGTGCTGTATGTTTCAATTTAGAAATTAAAATAAATCATCAGCCAGATGAGAATAGTGGTTAGCACAATGCTAGTAACCGGGGTTAGAATCCGGTGCTGCCTGTAGGTAGTTGGAAGAATCTCCCCGTGTCCTGCATGGGTTTCCTCTGGTTTTCTCCCACCGTCCAAAGCCAAACGGGGTTTATAGGTTAATTGGTGTATTTGGGTGTGCAGGTTCATGGGTTGGATGGACCTGTAACCATGCATTATCTTTAAATTAAATTAAATAAAGTACTGGTGCTTGCACAAATTTACTGTATACTCTCTGTAATGATAGTGATCATGGTTGCATTTGCTACTAGCAAGGTCTTAAGGATATAGTTCCTGTTTGATTATACTTGGCTGCCAGCAGGGGCTGACACAGAGCAGTAGACTGCAGTATGAGAGATCTGTAATGGAGGCTTGCAGCCTCATGGTCTGCCTCATGTGGTGTTTACATCAACTTTAAAGGAAAGAACCTTTTCCTTCATCCATGAGTTGTCTAAGAATTCACACATATGAATACAAGATGAAACATGGTGTCAGAGATGAGATGAAGGAAATCCTTTAAAAGGAAAATTCTAAAGTCAGCAACTGATCAGTGAAGAGAAATTAACACAGTGGAAAATGGAAGGATTACACCCACCAATGAAACTTCAGTTGACAGGTAATGAGGCTGAAAATTCGAACAGATTTAAACAGCATTTAGTGGCAGTCGGAGCTGACGAGAAAAGTGATAAAGTGAAAACATCAGTTTTCTTACATGTCGTGGGTGATGAAGCCCTGAATGTGTATAATAACTTTACATTTGCTGCTGAAGGAGACAAAATGAAATTGGAAAATTTAATGGAACATTTTGAGGCATACTGCATACATAAACGTAACGTGATGTTTAAGAGGCACAGACTTTTCACGTGTTCAGAAAACAGAAGAAAGTATTGATCAATATGTGACTGAATTGAGAAAAAAAAACAAAACATATGAATTTGGTGGATTGACCGACTCGCTGATAAAAGATAGGCTTGTGTGTGGTATTCCAGATAATAGATGAAGGGAAAGACTGCTAAGAGAGCAAAATCTAGACCTGGAAAAATCCATAGCACTCTGTAGGGCTACAGAAACTGTAAAATTGCAGGCAAAAGAGCTGTTCAGTGAAACTAGCTGCAACATGGATGCAATGAGCAAGAACAGACATAAACCGTGTAATAAAAAGTGTACCAAAGTGGAAAGAGAGGCGTGGCCAGTGAACAAAAAGGAAGGGGACCATCGAAAGCCATGTTGTCAATGTGGTACACAACACCATCCAAAAAAGTGTCCAGCATATGGTAAAACATGCAATATGTGCAACAAAAGCAACCATTATGCCCATTGCTGTAGGAAGCAAGTGCAACAAACCAAGGTTCATGCAGTAGATGAAAGGGAGATAGAGGAAGTCCATGCAGATGCTGTGAGTGAAAACAAGAAAGAAAACAGAAACTGGTTGTTGAGATTAAAAGTGAATGACATATTCAGTTAAATTGGATACTGGAGCACAAATTAATGTAATCAGAGACTGATTTTAAGAAGATTAGACCCAGACCAAAGATGTATGGAACAAAAGTGAAGGTGACAAGATATTCAGGTATCGAGAATGCATGGTCAAAGTGAAGCACAAGGACAAAGAGCACATGCTAGCATTCATTGTGGTACCAAAAGATGTACAGGCCATACTAGGTTTAACAGCCTGTGAGAAATTCAACCTGGTAAAAAGAGTCCTCATTGTGGAAAGCGAGGAGAGACAGTCTATTATGAACTCATGAAAGAGTACAATGACCAATTTCAGGATCTAGGCTGCCTTCCAGGAGAACACATGAACAAAGTGGATAAACGTGTGCCACCGATAATACATCTATGCAGAAAAGTTCCATTAGACAGGATGGAAAGCTTGAACGTGGTTCAGAAGATAGATGAGCCAACGTTGTGGGTGAGTTCACTCATTGCTGTGGACAAAAAGAATGAAAAGCTTAGAATTTGCCTGGATCCAAGAGATCTAAATAGAGCAATAAAGAGAGAACACTTTAAGCTTCCGACGTGTGAAGAAATCATGTCACAGTTTGCAAATGAAAAGTTTTTTTCAGCAAGTTAGATGCATCATCAGGATTTTGGCAGTTGAAATTGGATGAAACAAGTTCAAGACTGTGCACGTTCAATAGTCCATTTGGCAGATACAGATTCTTAAGGTGACCATTCGGAATCGCCTCAGCTCCTGAAGTGGATCACAAAACTATCCACATGATCTATGAGCACCTGGATGGAGTTGATACCTCAATGGATGACATCATAGTTTGGGGAACCACAAGAATGGAGCATGATGAGAGGATAAGGAAAGTGCTGGAAGCAACAAGGAAAGCAAGTCTGAAGCTGAATAGAGAGAAATGCCAGCTCAGGGTGACAGAACTAACATTTGTAGGAGAGATTATTGGCAGGGAGGGCGATCCCAGAAAGGTGTCTGCCATTGGGAACATGCCAAGCCCGCAATGCAAAAAGGACATACAGAGGTTTGATGGAATGGTCAACTATATGGGTAAATTCATATCCAACCTCTTAGAAAGGATGGCTCCACTGAGAAGACTAAGAGGAAAAAACATTGAATGGGAGTGGAATCATGAGCATGAAAAGTCATGGAGCGAACTAAAGAAACTGCTCACAGAGGAACTAGTTCTGAGGTTTTACAACCCAGCGAAACCCATCAAGATATTATCAGATGCATCACATAGTGGACTGGGTGCAGTTCTTCTGCAAAAATATGTTGATAGACACAGAGACATGATTCGGTCAAATTGAAAAGGAGCTGCTCAACATCACATATGCCTGTGAAAGATTTCATCAGTTTGTGTTAGGACAAGCAATCAGTGTAGAGATTAACCATAAGCCCTTGATTGCATTGTTCCAAAAACCATTAAATGAATGTCCACTAAGAATACAAAGAATGATGATTAGGCTGCAATGCTACACTCTGAATGAGGTGTACACTCCAGGTAAGCTAATATACACAGCAGATACATCTAGAGCTGTTGACACGAAAGCGCCCGCAAACACCAAAATGGATGTAGACGTGAATGCCTTCGTGGACTTGATCACAAGTGCACTGCCCATATCAGATGCAAAAAGGGAGCTTGTGAAATCAGAGACAAACAAAGATGAAACACTGAGACTACTGAGAAAAAACATCTTGGATGGACGGCCCAACATGAAGCAGGACTGCTCACCTGATGTTTCAGCGTACTAGAACTGCAGGGCGGAACTATCAGTGGTTGAAGACATCATCTGCAAAGGAAGCAAAATCCTTATCCCAAAGAGTCTGAGAAAAGAGATGCTAAAATGGATCCATGGAGGACATCACGGAATCAAAAAGTGTAAGAAAAGACCACGAGAGGTGATGTACTGGTCAAGAATCAACAATGATATAATAAATGAAGTGCCAAACTGGAAATATCAAACAATCCTGCAGAACCACTAAAGCCACACCCAGCACCACAAAGACCTTTCCAGAAGATAGCTGGTGACCTATTTGAATGTCAAGGGAAGGACTATCTTCTAGTCACAGACTATTACTCCCTATATCCCGAGGTGTGTAAACTGAACACCACTACTGCAGATACTGTAATAACAGGTATGAAAGCCATATTTGCCAGACATGGCTTGGCAAGCGAGGTCTTCACAGACAATGTTTGGCAATTTAAAGTTCCAACATTTTGTCAAAGAGTGGGACTTTGTACACACCACGTGAAACCCTCATTTTCCACAGTCTAATGGTCTAGTGGAAAAATCGGCACAGACAGTAAAAAGACTGTTGAACAAGGCAAAAGACAGTGGAACAGACTTCTACCTGAGCATGCTATTATACCGCACAACGCTGCTCCAGTGTGGTATGTAACCAGCGGAACTCCTTATGGGACGTAGGCAAAAATTAAATCTACCCATTCAGGAGAACCTCCTAAAAACAAAAGAAGGGGAGAAAGTGAGGAAATTCAAAGAACAATAGAAAGAAAAGCAAAAGTATTACTTTGAGGAACAAAAAACCTACCGGAACTCCAATTAAGGCTAAAAGACAAAACAAACTTATGGACTCAGAAGTGAAGTCCAGTGAAGATCATCCACCATTCAGACAGATGAAGGTGCTGTTCTGCAAAGAAATTGTCGAGATCTTGAAATGGGACCAGCCACAGTAGCTAGAAAAACGGATACTGTTGAACAACCTGAATACACAGCCGAAAAGACATTGTCTGAGGCAACAACTCAGATTCAAGGACAATCAATCAGGAGATCGTCAAGAGACGTGAAGAGACTCATTGAGCAAATTTAAAGACTCTTGTTATAGAATGTAATGCTACCTTATTTGCTCTTCAAGTTTTAGTGTATGTAAATGTGAACACACAAAACAAGTTTAAAAAATGTTAACAATGTTGATAATAATGAAAAGTGTTAACGTTAAAATTGCAGAGTTGTACAAAGAAAACATGTTAGTTAAAAGTAAGCTACTTTTGTTTTAAGAAAGGGAGATGTAACGATAGTGATTATGTTTGCCATGCAACTCTTTAAGGATCACAGTTCCTGTTTTATTATACTTGGCTGCCAACAGGGGGCTGACACAGACGGAGAGACTGCTGGATGAGAGATCTGCATTGAGGTCTGCAAGCCTCATGGGTGCTGCTTACAACTTTAAAGTGAAGAATTTTTCCTTCATCCATGTGTTGTCTAAGAATTCACACATACGAAAACAAGATGAAACACTCTCTTGTTTGTTACTCAGTAATAACTGTAATAATTTAAGAACCCTTTCTCTATTACCAATCTTATTGATTTATGTGCTTTATGTGGCAAGCATGGCAGTGGCCATTTAGCACCCCAAACCTGAATGCCTCCCAGAGGTTTTACCTTTGCTCCAACCTGCTGCCCATTTTAAATAATATTTAGGCTACTTGCTAGGTTACTCAAGCAGTCACCCACAATGCATGGTCACCCTACCTCACGATCTCCTCCTCCACGTTCTCCAACTTCTATCCTTCTGATGTGTAACCAGGGCCACATCATGTCTACCTTGCTGGATAAAGAGAGAATCTCTATTGGATTGTGTTCTGACAATGATGTTGGGATCTGAATTTTAATTTGTAATGTTTAATTTAATTTAGAGATACGGTGTGGTAACAGCCCCCTCTGGCCCATGCGTCGGCACTACCCAATTAACCTATGCATTCTGTTTGTTTCTGGAGGGTGGGAGGAAACTGGAGCACCCGGAGGAAACCCCAAAGTACACTAGGAGAATGTACAAACAGAGAGAGCCGGATACATTCAGAATCAGAATTTACTGTCATGAACAGATCATGACATTTGGTGCCAGCATTTATATTATAACCACCTTACTACATTAAATATAAAAATAAAATAAAATAATAACAATAATAGGGCACAAAAAGTAAGGCAGTGTCTTTGGTCATTGATCATTCTGGTGGCAGCCGGGAAGAAGCTGTCCTGGAGCCGTTGGGTGCTCGTCTTTAGGCTCCTGTACTTTTGCCCCGATGGTAGCAGAGTGAAGAGGACGTGGCCTGGGTGGTGGGGGTCTTTGAGGATAGAGGCTGCTTTTTGAAGACACTGCTCCATGTAGATGTCCTTGATGGTGTCTGTGATGTCATAGGTGCGTTAATAACCCTCTGGAGTTTATTCTTATCCTAAGAGTTGGCATCTCCATACCAGTGTGGTGCGCTGTTAGCCAGATTCAGACACACACAAGGTAAAGACTGTACAACAGGCTTTAATCCACAAAGACTTCCACAGAGCCAGGCTGGCTGTAGCTGCAGTAACTCTGAGTGTGTTTCGGGAGGCCGATGCAGACTTATATTTTGGAGGGTGATTGACACCCACCCGGATGGGGCTTGATCCCTTCAGGCTGGCTGATTGACAGCTGGCCAGGTGTTGTCCTGACCCCTTACACGCCTGCAGGTACAGAGGTTGCCCCCCGCAGTAGGCCGGTAGTGTACCACCACATTCATCCCCTTCTTTAAAATTGACCCATGGGGAGGCAGTAACAAGGAATCGTACCCATTATACAACAAACAATATTTACAGGTTGAGATGATTCGACGGCCGCCGAGTTCTCTGTGACTTTTGTAGGACTACTGGTCAGAAGGGAAGTGGGGGGGTTGTGGTGCCGTGTGGATGGGTGGCTGGGGGGGGGGCGCGAGGGTCGACGTGTGAGGGTCGTATTGGATGGGTGGGGGGACAGGTTCGTCTCCCAGGGCTGAAGCGGGCCCCTGGTGGTCAAGGAGGTCCTGCGCGCCACATAGGTGCCTGGGGACGGGGATGTATGCCCAGTCAGCATCGTCCTGGGTTGGAGGGTGGCATGGTGTGGTGGGTGCTCCTGCTGGTGCCCAGTCCCTGGTTGAGATGGTGTCCTCCCTGCCACTGCTGAACATAATATAGGCGTAGTTGTGGTTCGCATGTAGGAGGAAGACCTGCTCGACCAGGGCTTTGGCCTTGTGTGTCCATACATGCTTACGCAGGAGCACCGGTCCTGGGGATGTGAGCCATGCTGGGAGGGACATTTCAGTCGCTGACATCCTGGGGGATGAGAACAAGCGTTCATGAGGGGTCTCGTTGGTAGCTGTGCACAGCAGCGACCAAATGAAATAGAGTGCCTAGGGCAGGGCGTCCTGCCAGTACTCAAAGGCCCACACTTTTGACTTGAGAGCCAGGAGGACAGCCTTCCAGATGACCCCGTTTTCGCATTCCACTTGCCCATTGCCTCTCGGGTTATAGCTCATCGTGCGACTGGTCGCGATGCCCCTCGCCGTTAGGTACTGGTGCAGCTCGTCACTCATGAAACTAGACCCCCGGTCACTGTGGATGAAAGTAGGGTGGCCAAACATGGTGAAGGTCTTCCCCAGGGTCCTGATGACAGTGGCCGTGGAGGTGTCCAGGCAAGGGATAGCAAAAGGCTAGAAGACCCTTATCTTATTCAGACTAACTTTACTTCCTACATTCTATTATCTATTATCTATCCTTATCTTATTCATACTGGCTTTATTCATTACACATATATCCATACTAGTTTTCTTCATCTTTCATATTTTCATATTAGTTTTACTCATCTCTCACACCAGGATGGCGAGATGGGTGGTGCTAAGCACACACTTCTCCTTGTTATAAGTGAGGTTCAGCTCCCCGGCCAGCTGGAGGAACTTCTCCAGGTTAGCATCCTGCTGGTCATGGCCGCAGATAGTGATGTTATCCAGATACAGGAACGTCACCTTCAGCTTGTGTCAGTCTACCATGTGATCCATCTCCCACTGGAAGATGGAGACCCCATTCGTGACCCCAAAGGGAACTCGGCGGAACTGGTACAGGCGCCCGTCCACCTCAAAGGTGGTGTTGGGCTTGTCCTTCGGGTGGATGGGGATTTGGTGATACACCGACTTAGGTCAATCGTGGAGAAAACCTGGTAGGGGGCTATTTCATTGACCATGTCGGCGATCCTCGGCAGGGGGTAGTCTTCCAGTTAGGTGTGCTGTAATCCATGACCATCCTTGGTTTACTTCCCCCTTTGATCACCGGGTCTTGGGTTCTCTAAGGGCTGTTACTGGGCTCTATGACACCCTCCGCCAGAAGTCACTGCACTTCCACCTTGATGAAGTCTCTGTCTGCGGCGCAATAGCGCCTACTTCTGGTGGCGATCGGCTTGCAGCCTAGTGCAAGATGGAGGGAAGAACGCCGGTGGGTGATGCGTAGTGTGGGGAGGCCGCAGGTTGGCCTGGGCTGGTAGGTTGGCGTGCTGTATAATGTGAGTGTAGGTTTGGGCCCCCCGAAGGCAAGGGTGACACTCTGCAGGTGGCACTGGAAATCTAGGCCCAGGAGGACTTCATGACAAGGAGCCTGAACCCTGTGTAAGTCTCCCCTCCTACAGTTATATTGGCCGAGCAGTGCCCAAGGGTACCAACAGTCTTATCCTTGGTGGCGAGGGCGATCGAGCAGGTGGTGGGGTGACGCTCGGCCACGACCTCAGGTGAATAAAGTTCTCAGTGCTGCCACTCTTGAACTTTGTTACCTGCCCGTTGACTTGCACGTCCATCATAGAGCGCCCGAGATCGTGAGGGATGTTCCTAGTCAGTGTGGTGGTGGCCAGGACTGTCTCGGAGTTGGAGTCGTCACTCTCTGGTTGTGCGCAGCGATTTATGGCATTCGGAGGCATGGGAAGCGTCGGTAGGGTGGCCTGGTCATTGCCTGTATTGACCACGTCGACATCACTCATGGGGTGTGGTGTGCGATAGCCGATGGCATTTGGAGACATGGGGTGCATCGTTAGTGCAGTCTGGTCATTGCCGTTAGCACCCAGAGGTGTGTGGAGCATCGGTAGGGCGGCCTGGTCACCGCCCATGTTGATCACATCTTTCTCATTGTCATTGGGGGCCCTCCATGACGGCCGCTGCCTGGCCCAAAATGGTGGTGGCATGTGGGGGCCTGCTGAGTGGCTGGCCTCCTTCCCCAGTCATGTTTGTTGCGTCGGGGGAGTGACATCATCGCAGCTGGCGGCAGTGATGTCATCACGTCAGCCGGAAGTGACGCCGCTGTAGTCCTCGGCAAGCGGTGCTGGTGAGGGTGAGGGCTGGTCCAGTTGCTCGAGGCACATGCTGCGACTGTCGCTGGTGGGGACAGATGCTGCACCGTTGAAGTCGGGGAAGGCAGAAGTTGTAGCGGGGACAAAGGCTCCGCCTGGCACGTGCACATGGAGATGTCCGTGGGGGAAGTGGGCAGGTCATAGAGGGCCACTGAGCTGCCGGCTGGTTTTTAGAGGCACACTTTAGTGAAGTGGCCTTTCTAGCCACATCAGGAACAGTATTGGTTCCGAGCCTACAGGGGCGCCGGGCAACTACTGCAGTGATGTTTTCTTCCCCAGCTCGGGCTGGGGCTGCAGCTGCAGTGTGAGAGAGAGCCATGAGGGAGCCTGAGAGAACCTGGAATTGAAGGATTCAATGTGCAGGGCTCCCACTTCCAGGGTTTGGACCACTTCCACTCTCTTGGTTAGGGCGTAGATATTTTCTTCCAGCAGTTTCTGCTGGATGGCCCTCGAGTGTAGCCCTCAGACGAAGACGTCCTGGAGCAGCCTCTCGACCTCCTCTGTGCCTACCCCGGGTTCATCCTGACATGGTCGGGCCAACTCTCGCAGATATCCCAGGTAAGACTCAGCCGTCTCCCTGGGTTGCTGGGCTCGGGTGTTGAGGAGGTACCTTGCAAAGAATGCATTCATGGGGAGCTTGTACAAGTTATCGAGAGTGTCCTTTGCGCTCTTGTACATGGAGCAGCCTTTGGTTGCCTGGATGGCATGGGGACCCAGCTTTGACCGGAGTAGGACCAGCCTCTTCCGATCTGAGTCCAGGATGCCGCCTTCATGAGCCTCGTTAATTGCCTCAACTGTGTCTGCCAGATCTCAAAGCGTGTCTGGGCTTCTGGGTGCCATGGGTCGACTTCGAGGCTCCCTGCATTCAGAAGTTTTTCCATGGCAGCTAAAGGAAAATTTTGTTGATTAAATTGTGGTGTGCTGTTAGCCAGAATCAGACATATACAAGGTAAAGACTGTACAACAGGGTTTAATCCACAAAGACTTCCACAGACACAGGGTGGCTGTAGCTGCAGTAACTCTGAGTGAGCTTGACATTATCCCACTACCCAGAGAATCTCATTAGCGACGAGGTCGCACTCGACCGGAATAAAAGGGTATTGCATCGCCACGCTGGAAGTACAGGGCGTAACGGTCACCCACTTCAAATTATTCGTCCTTCCCCAATTGTGCGCCCCAGTGTTGCTGGGATTAGACTTTCAGTGTCAGTTCCGAATGGTGTCCCTACACTTTGGGGGACCCCACGCCCCCCCCTCTCGGTCTGCCATTGCCCCACCCCCGAAGCATCCGAGCAACCCGCCCCCGTGTCCCGGGGCCAATCCTGCGGCTTTTCCACACTCCGGATTGCCCCGCCAGCACTCTTCTCAAACCTCACCCCTGGCTGGAAGCCTGTGGCCACCAAAAGTCGGCAATATAGTTACGAAAACAGGCAATTCATTAGGAGTGAGGTGCGTAGATTGCTGGATGAGGGCATCATCGAACCCAGTTCAAGTTCCTGGAGAGCCCAGGTGGTGGTTGTCAAGAACGGGGAAAAACTACGGATGGTGGTTCACGCTCCTGGATGCGTACCCCCTGCCACGCATCATGGATGTGGTGAACCAGATCGCCCAATACCGCATATTCTCCACCACTGACCTACGTTCGGCCAATCACCAGCTCCCGATCCGCTGTGAGGACCGACCATTCACGGCCTTTGAAGCAAATGGGCGGCTATATCAATTTCTCAGGGTGCCATTCAGGGTCACGAATGGTGTCGCGGTCTTCCAGCAGGAAATGGACCGGATGGTGAACCAGAATGGGCTAACTGCTACCTTCCCGTATCTGGACAATATCGCCATCTGTGGCCACGACACGCAGGACCACGACGTCAACCTAGACAAATTTCTTCAAACTGCCCGTCGGCTGAACCTGACTTACAATTTGGACAAGTGTGTCTTCCGGACCACACGACTCGCTATTCTAGGTTGCGTGGTGGAGAATGGGATAGTCATGCCAGATCCTGACCGCATGCGTCCCCTAATGGACTTACCCCCCCCCCCCCCCCCCCCATACCCAGAAAGCGCTCAAACGCTGCCTGGGCCTTTTCTCGTATTACGCCCAATGGGTTCCACACTACGCCGACAAGGCGCGTCCTCTTATCAAGACCACCTCCTTTCCCCTCTCGACCGAAGCCAGAGCGGCTTTCGATCGAATCAAATCCGACATCGCTGCTGCGACGCTGCACGGAATCGATGAGTCTGTCCCATTTCAAGTCGAGAGCGATGCATCCAACTTCGTCCTGGCAGCCACCTTGAACCAGGCCGGTCGGCCAGTAGCCTTCTTCTCCAGAACCCTCCAGGGTCCAGAGAGTAGACACTCCTTGATCGAGAAGGAGGCACAGGCCATAGTTGAAGCGGTGTGTCGTTGGAGACATTACCTCGCTGGGAGGCACTTTACACTGTTGACTGATCAACGCGCGGTCTCCTTCATGTTCAGCAACACCCAGCGTGGTAAGATAAAAAACGACAAAATCGCCAGATGGAGAATCGAACTCTCCACCTTTAACTATGACATCCTGTATCGGCCTGGTAAGCTCAACGACCCACCTGACGCGCTCTCCAGGTGGACGTGTGCCAGCATAAAGATGGACAGACTACAGAAACTCCATGAGGCGCTCTGTCATCCAGGGGTCACTAGGTTTGCCAATTTGTGAAGGCGCACAACCTACTCTACACAGTCGAGGAGATCCGCTCCATGACCTGAGCCTGTTCGGTGTGCGCTGAATGCAAGCCCCGCTTTTTCCGTCCGGATAACTCCCACGTAATCAAAGCCACCCGCCCCTTCGAGCGTTTTAGTGTAGACTTTAAGGGGCCCCTAGTGTCGACCAACCGTAATAACTACATCCTTACAGCCATCGACGAGTACTCCCACTTCCCGTTCGCTGTGCCCTGCCCAGACACCACTGCCACCTCAGTGATACAGGCCCTTCACAGTATTTTCGCCATTTTCGGGTACCCCAATTCCACAGTGATAGGGGGTCCTCATTCATGAGCGCAGAGCTGCAACAGTACCTTCTGGAGTGTGGTATCGCTTCAAGCAGGACCAAGAGCTATAACCCATGCGGTAACGGCCAGGTCGAGAGGGAGAATGCCACCATATGGAGAGCGGTTACACTGGCTCTCTGGTCTAAAGGTCTCCCCACCTCTCACTGGCAGGAGGTTCTCACTAGTGCTTTACACTCCATCTGTTCCCTCCTATGTACCGCAACAAATGCCACCCCCCACGAAATGTGATAGTACAGTTCCTTTTCCCGAGGAAATCTGAATCAGGAACCACTGTACCGGCGTGGCTCACCGTCCCTGGCCCCGTCCTTTTGCAACGCCACGTCCGGCACTCAAAGAACGACCCCTTGGTCGACCGAGTGACTCTACTCCACGCGAACCCGCATTACACCTACGTTGAGTTCCCAGACGGGCGGGAGGACACTGTTTCGGTGCGGGACCTAGCTCAGGATGCGGTAGACCCAGCAAACTCCCCAACCCAACCTTCACCAACTCTTTCTTCCCCAGGCCCCGTGCCGCAACAGAAGGACCAACAGCATCCCAACGACCCAGGCCACCCTGCCGACAACACAACTGGGGAATTGAGCGAAGGAGTGGTTGCACCCGACGAGCCTGCTGGCGACACCACTCCAGCGACCCCAATCCCGGCACCACGGTGGTCACGCCGGATAGTCAGACCCCCTGACCGCTACAGTCCTTAACCTACCCCTTCCTTTCATTCTCTCCCTCGTTTTTTTTACCAGGGTCAGTGCTCCAAGGGGTGAATGTGATAGTACAGATCTATCACCAATGTATATAGTGTATATAGTTACAGTATCTAGACTGTGCTTACAGCGATTGGCTGAGAGCTAAGCCACGCCTACTTTGACAGGTGTTATCCTGTCCCGTTACATGCCTGCATGTACAGAAGTTGCCCCCGCAGTAAGGCGGTGGTACACTCCTGCAGGTACAGATGTTGCCCCCTGCAGTAGGCTGGTGGTGTACCACCACAATCAGGCAGTGATGCAACCAGCCAGAATGCTTTCCATTGTTCACCTGTAAAGGTTTTTGAGTGCTTTGGGTGACATATGAAATCTCCTCAGACACCTTCCAAGGTATTGCTGCTGGCAAGCCTTTTTTGTGATTGCATCAATGTGGAGGCTCCAGGAGAGATCCTCAGAAATGTTGACAGCCATGAATTTGAAGTTCTTGGCCCTCTCCATGACTGAGCCCTCAATGAGGTCGTGTTCCCCTGACTTCCTCCTGAAGTCCACAATCATCTCCACGGTTTTGCTGACATTGAGCACATGGTTGCGGTTGTTACATCATTCAATGAGCTGATCTATTTCCCTCCTAAATGCTGCTACATTTCCTCAACCCAGGCTGCAGGTGCTGTAATAACATTGCACCGACTGCTGTGCTAAAGGTGGCCAGCGTTCTGTTTCTTGAAGAAGCACGGACCTCAGCATAAGAATCTTTAAATCTGACGATCCTTTATGAGCTTGGAGCCAGGAACTGTGATCAGTGAGTTTATTGCCATATACATTTGCAGCACAGTTCTCCTGCAGCCAAGAAGGGGCTTCATTAAGAACAAAACTACAATGATAAACATTAAATACAAGATAATAAATACTGATAGATAATTGTATACAGAAGTGCTGGTGAAAATCAGCAGGTCACACTGCCACAGCTATTGGCCGCGCTTGACATAATCTACCACGGACCTCTCCTAAACTCATCCTCTGCCAAATCCATATCTTCAACCACCTCAATCCATCAAGGATCAGAAGCTCGCCTCCCTCCAGACAGCAGGAACTGCTGAGTTACTCCATTAGTTCAGTGTCCCACGCCAGACGGCAGGACTTCTTGTTCACCTAGATAATAAGTAGTCACAGTTATCTGAGAGCAAGTATATAAAACGGCATTACATCAATGCAGACAGTCCTCTTGAGGTGTCGTAGCTATCTGTCATGAGTGCAACAAAGGGGAGTTCAAGAGCCTAATAACCATTGGAAAGAAGCTGGTTTTTAAGCCACAGGTGCTAGTCTTCAGGCTTCCAAGGGTAGCTATGAGAAGAAGCAATGGTAATGCCCCATATGCTCCGAGCAAACCCATTACAAGGCCTGGCAGCAGGAGTATCCCAGGCACATTTAAGCAAAAATCAAACCACTGAAGGAACTCAATGGGTCAAGCAGCGTGTATGGAGTCGACGTTTCACATCAATGGGCTGTATCAGGATTGAGAGTGTAATGGGGAGATTTCTCCAGGCAGTTTACTTCTGCAATGTGAAAGGATCATCCCATCTTCCATGGTACCTTGTTTAACCATGTGTATTTACTTGTTATAGCTCTGCATAATTTACAAATAAAAAGAAAGAAATGAGAAATATCTGTGCCATCTCCTTCCTTCCCTGGGCAGTATAACAAATGTAAGTGCCAGTCATATCTGAGGTCAGAGATCATTGCCATGCCCAAACAGACTGCAAGATCTGTCCAATAAAGATATGGTTTTTTTTCATGTGGCACCTTATCAAATGCCTTTTGGAAATCCAAGTAAATAACTTCCACCTGTTTCCCCTCTACCTACTGCGCTCACTTTATCCTCAAAGATTTCAACTAAGTTTGTAAAACAGGACGTGTTTCTGCTGAATTCATGCTGTGTCTGCTTGATGGTTCCAATTCATTCCAGATGCCTCGCAATTTTTTCTTTCGTGATAGCTTCATGCATTTTCCCAACCACAGATGTGAACCAACTGGCCTATAGTTCCCGGCCTTTTTTCCTATATCCTTTTTAGAACAGTGGCGTGACATTCACCATCTTGCCCAGAGTCCAGAGAATTTTGGAAAATTAACACAGAAGCCTCAACTCTAGCCTGCCATTCCTTTCAGTACCCTGGGAAATATTCCATCATATTTCTCTTTAGTCCAACAAGTTTGTTCAGCTCCCTTCTTTACTATTACTATTGCATCCAGGTCCTCACTCCCATCGCGTGCATCAACTTTGTCTTTGTCTTGGTAGACACGTCCTCCACGATGAAGATTGACATAATTAGTCATTTAAAGCTTCTTCCACTTTCTCATTACCCTTCCCTTTCCTTTCCAAGGGACCTACGTTCAGCTGCCCTTTTCCGCTTTAGTGTAATTATTAAAATAAATACTCTCCATTTTTATATCTTCTGCAAATATTTTTCTCATGATCTACCTTCCCTTTCTTTATTGTTCACTCTTTTGTTCCTTGTTGCTTCTTAAAATTTTCCCAGTCTTCTAGTATCTGACTATCTTGGTGACTCTATATGCATGGGCTTTTCATTGGATCCTTTCTTAATTTCCTTAGTTATCCAAGCCTGGCTGTCCCCACCCTGACTGTTCTTGCTTTTAACTGAAATATATTTTTGTTGCGCAACATGAAGAATCTCTTTGAAAGTCTTCCACTATCCCTCAACCATCCTTTCATACAGCCTGCATTCCCCATCTACCCTGGCCATCGCCTTCTTCAACCCCTTGTAAGCTCCTTTGTTTATGGGTTTTATACCAAATTATTGCACCCTTGTGGAACTCATTCATACTGTGATCACTCTTTCCAACAGGATCCCTGACGACAAGATCACCAATTTTACCTGTCTCATTGCACAGGACCAGATCCATGTTCCCTTGTAGGTTTAGTAACTGCTGTTCAAGAGAGCCATCACGTATGCAGTCGTTGAAGTTCTCCTCAAGATTGTCCTGCCTCAACCAACCTGATTCACCCAGCCTATGTGCATGTTAAAGTCCCCCATGATAACATTCTTCCATGCTTCCAGTATTTGTTTGGTTTATTGCCAGTGCCAGTGTAATGTTATTATTGGGTCGCCTATGGACAACTCCCACCAGGGATTTTTTTTCCCATACTATTCAATTTTTTTGTAAAATTTTATTTAATAATTTAAAATTACATAAAGAAATTCAAATACATATATAAAAAACTATAAACTACATCCCCTCCCCCTTACTAACACAAACCCACCCCCAAAAAAACATTTCCAATGCCCCCTCCCCCCAGAGCCTTATAAAAAGTATTGAATATTCCCTGATTGTCCCCACATATCAATAAAAAAAGAATAATTATTTCTTACATTATGTTAATTTTTCTAAATATAAACAAGACTGTAATTCATGATGCTGTCTTTGCAAACTTAATTGTACATCATTCTTCCATGTAACCACTATACATTTTCTTGCTACTGCTAACCCTAATCGTAAAAAAAGCTAAATACAATTTAGGCATTTGTGATTCTACAAATGGAACATTAACATAACCCAGCAAACACATCTTAGGATCCAGTCAAATCTCCATTTTGAACAAATCTCTCAAAAACTTTATAACTTCCTCCCAAAAATACTTAATTTTCTTACATGACCAAACTGAATGTACAAAAGTACCTTTCTGCTCTCTACATCTAGAACATAAGTCTGTTAAATTAAATCCATATCTCTCCAATTTCCAAGGAGTTAAATAGAATTGATGTAAAAAGTTCTAATTGACCATATTAATTAATTATACTCACATTAATTAACTTTGTAACACTATCAACATACATTTGTAACCATTCCTCCCATGTCAAAACAATGTTTAAATCTTTTTCCCATTTCTCTTTAACTTTATACAAATCTACTTTTTCCATTTTCTCCTGCAACAATCTATACATATCAGAAATAAAACCTGTTTCAACTTTATCTCCAATTAATAATTCAAATTTCATTTGACCTGGTAAAATTATTTCCTTACTATAATTCTTCTTTAAGAAATCTCAAAGCTGATAACAAACAATGATTTTGACTCAATACCATATCTTTCCTGTAGCCTTTTCTTCTTTTCTTCTTTGGCTTGGCTTCACGGACGAAGATTTATGGAGGGGGTAAAAAGTCCACGTCAGCTGCAGGCTCGTTTGTGGCTGACAAGTCCGATGCGGGACAGGCAGACACGATTGCAGCGGTTGCAGGGGAAAATTGGTTGGTTGGGGTTGGGTGTTGGGTTTTTCCTCCTTTGCCTTTTGTCAGTGAGGTGGGCTCTGCGGTCTTCTTCAAAGGAGGTTGCTGCCCGCCAAACTGTGTAGCCTTTTAAACGAACAAAATCTCCCTGCCTCAAAACAATCTATAACATTAACTAATCCTTTAATTTCCCAATCTTTCAGATAGGGATTATATAATGAAAAAAGAATTAATTTATTCTGATATAAATGGTGATCTTATAGAAACTATCCCTTTAGAACCTTCACTTAAATCTCACTTATACCAAATATTCATTATATGTCATACAACAGGTAATTTAAATTCTTGTAACAATAAAGGATTCCATTTATTAATAAAGTGAGTAATAATACTTTCCGTAATCTGATCCATCTTATCTTTTCCATTCTAGGAGATTGTTCAATATCAAATAACCTATTAACAAACTTCAACTGTGCCGCCTCATAATAATTATAAAAACAAGGCAATTGTAAACCACCTAACTCATAATGCCAAGTCAATTTTTGTAAAGAAACCCTTGATAATTTACCTTTCCATAAAAATTATCTGATAACTTTATTTATTTCCTTAAACATTTTTTTTGGAACTACACACGGAATAAATTGAAAAAGATATTGTACTCGAGGATAAATATTCATCTTTATACAATTCACTCTTCCCATTAAGGTCAGCGGTAAATCTTTCCACTATAAATCAATTTTAACCTTATTCAATAAAGGTACATAATTGAAATTGTATAATTCCTGATAATTTTTATTTACTGGTAAATATTTAATTTTACTTGAACATCTAAATTTAGTAATTTGTCTGCAGTCCATATAATCTTCTTCAGCTATTGATAAAATCTCACTCTTTTCCCAATTAACTTTACATCACAATAATTTACCATATTTATTTAACAAATCTTGTAATGACTTTAATGAAGTTTTTGGATTAGTTAAATATACCAAAACATCATCTGCAAATAAACTAATTTTATATTCATTTTCCTTCACTTTAATTCCCCTAATACTAAAATCTTGTCGACCAACCTGAGCTAAAGGTTCTATCACCAAAAAAAAACAAAGCAGGTGAGAGGGGACAACCCTGTCTTGTAGAACGAAACAAATTAAAAGATTTTGAAATCTGACCATTTGTCACTACCCTTGCTGTAGGCCCTGCATATAAAGTCTTGACCCAACCTCTAAAGAACAGACCAAAATTAAATTTTTCCAATACTTTAAACAAAAACTTCCACTCAACTTGGTCAAATGCCTTCTCAGCATCCAAAGATACAACCATTGGTTGATTATCTTGTTGTTTTGCAACATTAATTAATGAAATCAATTTAATTGCATTATCTGCTGAGATTCTACCTTTAACAAAACCTACTTGATCAATATATACCAATTTTGGCAAATAATTCACTAACCTATTAGCTAAGACTTTCACCACCAATTTATAATTAACATTTATCAATGATATTGGTCTGTAAGATGACACTTTTAAAGGATCCCTGTCTTTTTTAGGTATAACTGTAATCAATGCTCTCAAGAAAGATTCTGGAAATACACCAGTTTCAGTTGATTGTTTCAAAACATCTTTATATAACGGAAATAACAAATCATTAAATTCTTTATAAAAACTCTCCAGTAAATCCATCCTCTCCAGGAGATTTCCCATTAGGCATCTTTTGCAAAGCTTCCTTCAACTCTAAATCAGTAAATGAAGTATCTAAATTTTCACATCAACCTCATTCAATAATGGCAAATTCAAACTAGATAAAAATAAATCAATTTGATCCATTTCTTGATCATCCTCTGACATATATAAATTTTTATAAAATTTTAAAAATTCATCATTAATATCTTCTCGCTAATGCAATCTCTCCATTCTTCCTAATAGTATTAATTGTCCTCAATACTTGCTCAGTTTTAAGTTGCCGTGCCAAAACGTTATGTGCTCTTTCTCCCAACTCATAATAATGTTGTTTAGACTGCAAAATCATTTTTTTCATATTTATATGTTTGTAAATTATTATAACATAATTTCAATTTAGATAATTGTATCTTATCATCTTCAGTACAATAAACTTTCTAATAAATGTTTTTTTTAAATCTTTGCTGTATAACTAATAATTTGTCCCCTCAAATATGCTTTGAAAGCATCCCACAGAACAAATTTACTCTGAATTTTCATTCATTTGTAAATAAAATATAATTTGATCTCCTGTGGCAGCTCACCACAAGGCAGGCGAACAGGCCCCGCTTGTAAGCCACGCGGCGGGGCAACTGGCTAAAATGGCGCCATTGGGGGGGGGGATTCCCTTCCTTCCAGTTCGGGGCTCAGAAACCCACGCTTGTGGACCATGTGATGTCCGGATGGCGTCAGCGCCCTCCAGAGCAGTTCTCAGCCAGGTCCAAGTTTGGAGTATAAGTACAGCCCAGCAGCCTGCAATAAACCAGTCTGCTCACTGAGCTCAACCCGTCTGGTTGTGTGTGTTATTGCAGGAGCAGTGTAGGCTCTGCTACAATTGGTGACCCCAACTGGTCCAAACATCTTTGAACCCATCATGAGTGAGCCTCTATAGCCGTGAAACTGCCTGAATTCTGGGTTCAAGAGCCGGAGACCTGGTTCATCCACATGGAGGCCCAGTTTCACCTCCACCAGATTTCATCCAACACGACCAAATTCTACCAGGTGGTCGCTGCCCTGGACCAGGCCACTGCCAGACGAGTGCTGCACCTTGTTCAGCACCCATCCACCAAGGACAAGTGCGAGACCATCAAGCAAGTGCTTTCTGGGTCCCTCGGACTATCCAGACACCAGCGTGCCACTCGGGTGCTGCACCTCGATGCCCTGGGGGACAGATCCCCGATGGAACTGATGGACAAGATGCTCACACTCATGGGTGAGCACACCAACTGCTCACTTTTTGAGCGCATCTCCCTCGAACATATGCCCCGGGACATCCGCCCACTGGTGGTTCAGGAGATCTTCACTGACCTGAGGAAGGTCACCTAGAAGGCCCAAGAGCTATGGCTCGCATTATTCTCAGAAGGCTCAGTGGTCCAGCAGGTCATGAGGCATGGGCACGGGCATGACCATGCCAAGCCCTCCCCTAGTGTTGCGGTAGAGCACCCACGCCCCTGCAGGGGCCTCTGAGAGCATAACCAAGGCCACAGCATCCTCTTCAGGCCTCTGCTTCTACCACCAGCACTGAAGCCAAGGCTCAGAAGTGTCGTCAGCACTGCTCATTCCAGGGAAACGACCAGGCTGGCCGATGTTAATGGCTGCGGCGGCTGGCCAAGGACACAGCCTTCTCTACCTGCGGGACTCAGTCAGCGGCCAGCAGTTGCATGTTGACACTGGAACCCAGATCAGCGTCATACCGGCCACAGCCATCGAATCCAGGAACCAACCTCGTGGACCTCCCCTCCGTGCAGTTAACGCTAGGCAATCAGGGCATATGGAGACAAGACAGTCCACTTCCAGATCGGCCAACAGAATTTCGCATGGAGGTTCACCGTCTCATCCCTCCTGACTGCCATCCTGGGTGCAGACTTTCTCCACGCACATGGGCTTCTTGTGGACATTTGAGGTAGGCACCTGGTGGATGCCCATACCTTCCAGGCCGTTTGCCTTAATGCCTCCTGCTCGGAGCCACCACAGATGGCCACGATCAGCACACCCAGAGACTAGTTCCAGCAGATCCTGGACGAGATCCTGACACTCCTCAAGCTCCTGGACGAGATCCCGACACTCCTCAAGCCACAGTTCTCCGCTGCCTCCCGCCTGACAAGCTCCAGGTAGCGAAGGAGGAGTTTTCACTCCTGTTGGAGCTGGGGATCATTCAGCAGTCCAACAGGCCGCAGGCCTCATCGCTCCAACTGGTCCCAAAAGCCACCGGCGGCTGGCGTCTCTGTGGAGACTATTGACAGCTCAGCGAGGCAACCGTTCCTGTCCGTTACCCCATCCTCACATGCAGGACTTTACGGCCAACCTGCACGGCGTGAGGATCTTCTCCAAGGTTGACCTGGAGCGCAGATATCACTAGATCCCGGTGCACTCTGAGGACATACCCAAGACAGCCATCACCAGCCCCTTTGGCCTGTTGTATTCCTGTGCATGCCGTTCGGGCTCAAGAATGCCGCTCAGACCTTCCAGCACCTCACGCTCTCTGTGGGCAGGGACTTGGATTTCATCTTTATTTACTTGGATGACATCCTTGTCACCAGCAAGGACCGGGCGCAACACAAGGTCCACCTACATGCCCTTTTCTCCTGGCTGGCCGACTTCGGCCTTACCATCAACCCGGCCAAGTGCCAGTTCGGGAAAGAGTCCATGCAGTTCCTGGGCCATAACATCATGGCTGAAGGACCCACACCCACCGCTGCGAAGGTTGCCGCCATCAGGGAGTTCCAACCCCTGAACAGCCTCAAGGGGCTGCAGAAGTTCGTGGGTATGGTCAACTTTTACAACCGCTTCATCCCGGGACTGCGCGCATCATGCAGCCACTGTTCACCCTCATCGCAGCTAAGCACAAGATGCTCGCTTGGAACCCAGAAGCCTGCATCACATTCAAGGCCACCAAGGACGTCCTCGTGAAGGCCTCCATGCTCGCCCACTCGTACACCGACCAGCATATGGCACTCTCTGTCGATACCTCTGCCACAGCCGTTGGTGCTGTCTTGGAGCAGCAGGTGAACGGACATTGGAAGCCGCTGGCATTCTTCAGCCACCTGCTCCACCCACCGAAACGCAAGTATAGTGCCTTCGACTGTGAGTTACTGGGCATGTACCTGGCAGTGCGGCATTTCCAATATTTTTTGGTCGAGAGGACTTTTATGATCTTCATTAACCACAAACCCTTCACCCAGGTGCTCGCGATGGCAAAAGATCCCTGGTCGGCCTGCCAGCAGCGTCACCTCTCCTTGGTGTCGGAGTTTACCATCGACATTTGACACAAGGTGGGGAAGGACAATGTGGTTGCTGAAGCACTCTCATGACTGGCCATCTGCGTGCTGACGCCCAGCATCGACTTCCACCAGCTCACCTGGACCAGGAAGCTGATGAGGAGACGAGGGCCTTCAAGACTGCTATCACCGGCCTGCGGTTCCGAGACCACCCAACTCCAAGCAGCAAAGGTACCATCCTGTGCGATATCTCCATACGCACCCCGCGGCCAGTGGTTCCCCAGCAGTGGCGCAGGCTGGTCTTCCGTCACATCCACGACCTTTCACATCCGTCCATCAGGTCCACGGTCTGGATGGTGGCAGAACGGTTCATATGGCATGGGCTGTGGAAACAGATCGTGGGCTGGACCAGAACATGCACCCATTGCCAGACGTCCAAGGTGCACAGGCACACCAGGGCGCCCGTACGGGAGTTTCCAGGAATGGTTCAGCTGCATTCACATGGACATCGTTGGGTCCTTACCCATTTCCCGGGGCAACCGTTACCTGTTTACAGTGGTGGACTGCACCACTCGCTGGCCCGAGGCGATCCTGATGCCAGACGCCTCCACCAACTCCTGCTACTGAGTCCTGTTGCATGGTTGGGTCGCCCGGTTTGGCATCCCGGCACAACTTACCAGCAATCAGGGTGCCCATTTCAAATCTGAGCTCTGGGCACAGCTCACCAGCAGGTTGGGGATACAGCTACACCGCACCACAGCCTACCACCCGCAGGCCAATGGACTGGTCGAACGTCTCCCCCACCACCTTAAGTCGGCGCTCATGGCCAGCCTCACCAGTACCGTCTGGATGGATGAACTGCCTTGGGTGCTCCTGGGCATCTGCTCCACTCCCAAGGAAGATCTGCAGGAGTCATCAGCTGAGCTAGTCTATGGTGCGCCGCTGGCACTACCTGGTGAGTTTGTTAATGTACCTCACAATCCCAAATGGTCACCGCATGAACTACTTCCTCACCTCAGGGCACGCTTGGACTCCTTCGAACCCCCACCACCTCCCAGGCATGGCACCCGCCCGACTCATGTTCCTGGAGAGCTGCTTTCCGTGGAGTTCGTTTTCGTTCAGCGGGGCCTGACCGCGGCACCTCTGCAGCGACCATATGAGGGGCCATACAGGGCTATACAGCATTCCGGCTCGACATTCACGCTAGACTTGGGTGGCAGGCATGAGCTGTTTACCATGGACAGGCTGAAGCCAGCGCACCTCGATCCCTCAGAGAGCGTGATCATTGCCCAGCCCAAGAAGCGAGGCCGCCCAGCAAAAAGGACATTGGCACCAGTTCTGGGGGGGGGGGGTGGGCTATGTGGCAGATCACAAGGCAGGTGAACCGGGCCCGTTTGTAAGCCACACGGTGGGGCAGCCGGCTAAAATGTCGCCGTCCTTCCAGCTCGGGGCTCAGAATCCCGTGCTTGGGGACCACGTGATGCCCGGATGATGTCTGCGCCCTCCAGCGCGGTTCTCAGCCAGGTCCAGGCTAGGAGTAATGGTGCAGCCCAGCAGCATACATTAAATTAGTCTGCTCACTGAGCTCAACCCGTCTGATTGTGTGTGTTATTACAGGAGCAATGTAGCTGCCGCTACACTCCCATATATTTAATAAAATCTGGTCTCTTTAATAACATTTAATTAAACCTCCAACGATAAGCTGTCTCAGTTACTTCAGTACCTAAACAATTTAACTAGCAATAACGAATAATCTGACAGTAATCTACTTTTATATTCCGCAAAATTAAATCTACCTTGCAAATGCGCAGAAATCAAAAATAAATCTATTCTAGAAAAAAATTAATCTTTCTCAGTTGGATTTAACTTCCTCCAAATTTCCACTAAATTTAAGTCCTTCATCATCTCAAGCAATCTTTTTTGTCATTTTAGTTCTTTTAACAATTTTTGGAGATTTATCTAACAAAGGATTCAAACATCAATTAAAGTCTCCTCCTTCCAATACATTCCCATTTGACTGATTCAAATTTAAAAATACATCTGAAATAAATGCCTGATCATCTTCATTTGGTGCATAGACATTCATTAATGTCCAACTTTCAGAAAAAATCTTACAATTAACTATCAACACTCTTCCAGCATTGTCATAAAAAGAATCCAAACTAAAAGATTTTATTTTTTAACTTACCAATATCGCCACCCTTCTGGCTTTAGAATTAAATGAAGAAGAAATTACATGTCCTACCCAATCCCTTTTCAATTTCATATGTTATTTCTCTGTCAAATGAGTTTCTTGCAAAAATGCAACATCTACTTTTAACTTCTTATATAACCTAAAACACGTTTCTGTTTTATTGGATGATTCAAATTTGCAAAATTTAAACTATTCATTACAACTTACACAGTGGCACCCAATCTTTCACCATTGGCTCTAAAAATAAAACCCTTAACCTACTTCAAACCACCCCCCCCAAAAAAAACTGCAAAGCTGTAACCCCCCCTTATTAACTGGGTGCAGTTAATACCAACAGTGGCTGATGACCGGATTTAGCTGGGATGTCATCTTCTCCCCAGCCGGAGAGCAAAGAAACCCCTCAGGCACTGGATACTTCTGGAAATTCTTCTTGCAAATCCATCAGTTGTTCAACTTCCAATTGCTTTTCTGCTTTCCTATTTTTGGTTTTATTCAAAACCACCAATGGTTTAGAAGAAAAATCCTGTATCAACTTAGAATCGGGTAAAGAATTAGCAAAGGTCAATGCAGCCTTTGGATTTTCAAAAAATTGAGATTGATACTGCCCATAAAATATTTTTTAAATTGCTGGGTATCTAAAAGTAGATCTATACCCTTTCTTCTATAAAACTGCTTTAGCAGCATTAAACTACTATCTCATAACAACCGCCTGACTCAGATCTGCATGAAAAAAAACCTTACTGTTCTCAATTACCATTGGACCATTCATATGTGTCCGTAAAACCGCTGCACGTAAAATCATCTCACGATCTTGATACCTCAAACACCTCACCAAGATGAGGTGGTTGCCCTGGTAACAGTTTTTTCCTTAACGCACAGTGAGCCCTCTCTATCTCCAAACCCTCCGGAAAATATTCTGGACCAAACATTTCAACGATCCAGTCTTTAAAAAAATTTGTAGGATTTGCTCCCTCAAAACCCTCTGGCAACCCCACTATTTTTATATTTCACAGACTTTGACTTTCTAATGAATCAATCTTCTGTAAAAATTCTTCTCAATCTGCCATCCAGCCGCTGCTCCTTCAACTTGATCCACTCTGTCTTTCACATTTTTAATTTTATTTTCAACCATATCCACTGCTGTCAGACATTTATTAACATTGAAGCAATCTCACCAGACATATCAGTAATTTTAAGTCCAATATCAATAAACTGTTGATCAACATTTTGAAAACTGGTGGACACATAATCCATCAAACTCTCATCTTGCTTAGTTATTGTTTCTAACATTACCATCACACCAGAAAGGGGCATAGGACTCATTGTACTGGGAGACTTATAAGATGAAGGCAATTTTAAAGTTGTTGGAGTACTTTCTACTTTGGCTGCAGCTAATAAAAGTTGACTGTCTTCTTCCTCCAGATAATGTTTCAGCTCCTCTTCCATTTTTTTGTTTTAAATTAACTTCTTTAACTTCCTTAAGCTGGCTGTAGGTCTGCTTCCCACTCAACGACAAGCCAAATTCATCAGCCTGATGCTGAGCAGCAGCCCCCGCAACCCTCACTCGCTCGAGGGTTTCTCGCATGCGCACCGCTGCTCGAGTCCTGGCAGTGACTGCTTAGCGCTGGTAGGCCACCCCCAGCACGTCCCCTGCGTGCTGCGCTAAAGTCACTGCCGCAAGTGACATGTCACACCCTCTGACCACCCCGCACTTGGCCACGCTACCTGACGCACTCAGCGCAGCGGACTCCCTCCCAGAGCGACGTCAAGGACGCCGCAGCGGGATCATCTTGCATCGATCTGTGCGTGGAGGATGCCGCCGCTATAGCCAGTCTCACTGATAGAGATCGTTGAGTCTTCAGCTCCATCTGCAATTGATGCCGAGGCTCCAAATTTTCGGTAAGGCCAAATTTTTCAGATTCTTCCACCTCTTTAGATTGCAGGTTTTTTTTTGATTGTTGAACTTTACCTCTTTTAACCAGTTTTCTTCTCGTATCACAAACAGTATTTTCATAAAGTTTTCAAACATATATTGTCATTAAATTCGGGCTTTAAACTTTCCAGCTGAGGAGAGATGAGCTCCCATGTCTTCACCCTACGCCATCTTGCCACGCCCCCCTTTCCCATACTATTCCTAATCTCTACCCAAATGGATTAAAAAATTTGCTCTTGAGATCTTCTATCATCTCTCATGGTCTCCCTGACCTCATCCTTCCCCTAGTTTTTCCTCCCACTCAGTAATTCCAGAATACTTCAATATTCCTTACTCTCTTTCCATTGGCGCTTTATCGTGGAAAATGTGCAAGCATGGTTAGTATAGTGATTAGTGTAACACTATTACAGCACCAGTGATCTGGGTGTGAATCCTTCGCACCTTGTCCATGTTGGTTTCCTCTCATGTTCCAAAGAAGTGCAGGGTTAGTAAGTTAATCGGACACATTTGTAGTTGGGACGGCACAAACCTATGGGATCAGAAGTTACTGAACTGCATCTCTAAATGAATTTGACATACTGTCATCCAACAACATTGATGGAGCTTAGGTGGCTAAATAAATGTCCGCCAAGGAGGCAAAAGAGAGTGCAGAAATAATCTGCTTCTTCACTTGCCTGGATCTCATTCATACACCACACGTGATTCTCCTGCTAAACCTACTGTGTGCTTTCTAGAGCTCACAAGGTAAAGTCAAGCTCCTGGAAATGCTACAACAGCTGTCTTGTGAAGTACAAGTCCACGAGCAGACACTGGGGCTCAGAGAGTAGATCACGATGCCCTTGAGTTAGATTCCCCTATTGAATTGAGGAATGACTAAAAGTACATTTATATTACAAAAATTAATTGACTACTTTGAGTAAAATAAAGTAGCGACTCGTTTAATTTTCTAGCAACACCAGTATGTACAGTTCGATAATTTGTCAATGTACATTGCTCCAAATCAAAAGAAATCTTTTTTATTTCCATCATATTTTAATCCTTGAATTTTATCCTTCCACTGTCATTATTTTCGTTAACATTTTTCTCTTCCACACACAAGCCCATCTCTTTCCTAGTAGTTGAAAGATGCTGTGTGCAGGGTGGATTTTCCACACCCTCTTTAAGCAACAAACTTGGTAGATCACACCATTGGTGGGGTGGGGGGGTAAAGAGGATGATAGAGACCCCAATGATCCTCTTTGCCACTCTTATGGTCCGGTGGATTAACCTCCGAACCAATTCTCTACAGCAACTGTACCACACTGTGATGCAGCTGGTCAGGACGCACTCGATAGAGCTCCTGTAGAAGGATAACATGATGGTGGCTGGTAGCCTTGCCCACTTCAGTCTTCTCAGGAAGTGCAGTCACTGTTGCACCTTTCTGACAAGTGAGGAGATGTTGAGTGTCCACGATCCAAGGAACTTGGAAGTGAAATCCAAGGAACTTGGTGCTCTCCATTCTCTCTACTACAGAGTTGTTGATGTGTAGTGGAGGTCCTTCTGAAGTCCATAATTATATCCTTCATCTTGTCCACATTGAGAATCAGGTTGTTATTTTTGCACCATATCATGAGATTTGCCACCTCTTCCCTTAGTGCGACTCGTTGTTCCTGATGAGGTAACTACTGTTGTGTCATCTGCAAACTTGATGGCCCTGTTGGAGCTGGATCTGGTCATGCAGTCATGGGTCAGTAGCGTGAACAGGAGCAGGCCGAGTACACAGCCCTGAGGTGTGCCTATGCTAAGCATGGGAGCGCTGCCGACCCTGAGAGACTGTGGTCTTTCTGTTAGGGAGTCCAGAATCCAGTTACAGAGAGGGGTGTTGAGTCCTAGCAAGGACAACTTGTCCACTAGGTTTTGGGGAATGATGGCATTAAATGCCGAGCTAAAGTCAATGAACATCAGCTTGGCATATGAGGCATCATTCTCCGGGTTGGTCAGGGTGGAGTGGAAGTTCCATCTGTAGGTGAATTGAAATGGGTCCAGTGTCTCTGGGAGGTGTGCATTCCAACAGCAGACACTTGAAGCATTTCATAATGGTGGAGGTCAGTGCCACAGGGCTGTAATTGTTGAGGCCCATTACAGTTGTCCTCTGTGGGTACTGGGATGATGGTGGATGTCTTAAAATCCACGGGGACATTAAAGGTGAAGGCATGAATAAGCTTTATGGGGCCATCTGTGAACCTGATATCCCAGCCTGATAGTGCAGTGAGGTGTTGATGATCCCCTTAAAGACCTTCTTCAATTGGTCTGCGCAGTCCTTCAGTACTCAACTAGGTATTTTGTTTGGTCCAGCTGCCTTGTGTGGGTTCATCTTGGATAGGGTTCTCCTCACCTGGGCCGCGGCTTTGCAGATTCATTAGGGGGCCATGGAGCTTTCTTGGGTGTCATCATGTTCTTCTCCTTGAACTGTGAATAGATGATCATTATGTCTGGAAGAGAGATTTTGTTGTCTTTAACTCACAAGATTGACTTGTAATTTGTTATAGTTTGTCCCTTGCCACATGTGCATTGTGTCACCAGTGTCGCACACCTGACTATGGACCCTATGTGGATTCCCACACTTTGCCTTTGGATTACACAGGAGTGTTTAGCCCTGGCTGATTTTAGTGCCATCCTACCCCCTGTCCTGAAGGCAGCATCATGAGCTCTGAGAAGGGCATGGACCTCATCATCCAACCATGGTTTCTGGTTATCCCTGGTGGTGAAGCTTTTGATTTCGGTGACATCCTCAATGCCCTTGCTGATGTAGTCAGCCACTGAGCTTGGGTACTCCTCTACGATTACATGACCATTGTAGGTGGCCACCTCCCTGAAACCGCTCCAGTCCGTGGTCTCAAAGCAGTCTTGCAGGGCTCCTAGGGCCACACTTCCCCCCACCCCTCACCCAACCCTGGCCACGTCCTGATCTCCCTGTGAGCTAGCCTAGTTTGCTTTGCCAGAGGTTTAGCAGGACACATATGTGATTCAAGTAATTAAAGTGGGGGCCAAGTGCAGCCTTGTACACACCAAGGACATTGGTGTACACCTGATCCAGGTGTTCTCTCCTCTGATAGTGAAGTTGATGTGCGGTTGAAACCATTCTAGAACAATTTTCAGGATACAGTGATTTAGGTTGCCAGCTACCGTCGGAGTGGGAAGCCAGGTTCCCAGATGGCACCATAAAGCTCCTTCATGGCCTTGGAAGACAGCATGTAGACTCGGCAATCAGCGTGGCTGAAGAATTCCCTGGGCATGTAGAAGGGTCTGCATTTTACCATCAGATACTCTGTCTCAGCTGAGCAGAATATCGTTACAACAGAGTACATTTGTACAGCAGTTCCAGATGTTGTAAATGCACCATCCCCCTCCACGAGTCAAACCGGAAGCAACAGCATCTCTGTTTGCCATAATTTCATTGAGCTCGATCCCTGAGCCTGGAGCCATGTTTCTGTAAACACCAGAGCACAGCAGCCCTGCAGTTCTCTCTGGATCAGATGCAGCCTCAGCTAATCCATTTTCTTTTCTCCAGCTATCTTATTTTTGTGAGATCCTAGATCCTAAGATCCCCTTTAAATCTCATTCCTCTCACCTAATCTGATTCCCTCTTGCTGGTAAAAGGTTTTGACCATTTACCTGATGTATTCCTCTCATTAACATGTATACTTTACCAAATCACCCCTCAGCCTCCTTTCCTCCAGGGAAAACAAGCTCATTCTCTCCAATTACTCCACACATGCTCCAATCCAGGTGACCTTCTGGCAAATCTCCTGAAAGCGTACTCTATTCAGCATTACGAGCCACTAATATTCCCATAGCTCTTCATTCATTGTTTCAGAACCCGAATTTATTCTAATCAACATGCCACGAAATTCACTGTTTAGTGCAGTTCAAACATTTATACAAACCAGCTTACGACATAGGTGCAATAAAAAGGAAAAGACAAAGTAAGGCAGTGTCTGTGGTTCATTGATTATTCAGGAATCTGATGGCAGTGGGGGAAAAGCTGTCCTTGTGCCACTGAGTGCTCATTTTTAAGCTCCTGTACTTTTTCCTCAATGGTAGCAAACCTCAAAGCAAAGCTCGACGATACAATCCGCCTCACGGACTCGTCCCCTGAAACCCTCTAGGATCAGCTGAAGACTACCATACTGCAATCCACTGAAGAGGTACTGGGCTTCTCCTCCAGGAAGAACAAGGACTAGTTCGACGATAACAGCCAGGAAATCCAGGAGCTGCTGGCAAAGAAGCGAGCTGCCCACCAGGCTCACCTTACAAAGCCGTCCTGTCCAGAGAAGAAACAAGCCTTCCGTCGCGCATGCAGCCATCTTCAGCGCAAACTCCGGGAGATCCAAAATGAGTGGTGGATTAGCCTCGCCAAGCGAACCCAACTCAGCGCGGACATTGGCGACTTCAGGGGTTTCTACGAGGCTCTAAAGGCTGTGTACGGCCCCTCAACCCAAGTCCAAAGCCCGCTGCGCAGCTCAGACGGCAAAGTCCTCCTCAGCGACAAGATCTCCATCCTCAACCGATGGTCAGAACACTTCCAATCTCTTTTCAGTGCCAACCGCTCAATCCAAGATTCCGCCCTGCTCCAGCTCCCTCAACAGCCCCCAAGGCTAGAGCTGGATGAGGTCCTCACCCAGGATGAGACATATAAGGCAATTGAACAACTGAAAAGAGGCAAAGCAGCAGGTATGGATGGAATCCCCCCAGAGGTCTGGAAGGCTGGCGGCAAAACTCTGCATGTCAAACTGCATGAGTTTTTCAAGCTTTGTTGGGACCAAGGAAAACTGCCTCAGGACCTTCGTGATGCCATCATCATCACCCTGTACAAAAACAAAGGCGAGAAATCAGACTGCTCAAACTACAGGGGAATCACGCTGCACTCCATTGCAGGCAAAATCTTCGCTAGGATTCTCCTAAATAGAATAATACCTAGTGTCGCCGAGAATATTCTCCCAGAATCACAGTGCGGCTTTCGCGCAAACAGAGGAACTACTGACATGGTCTTTGCCTTCAGACAGCTCCAAGAAAAGTGCAGAGAACAAAACAAAGGACTCTACATCACCTTTGTTGACCTCACCAAAGCCTTCGACACCGTGAGCAGAAAAGGGCTTTGGCAAATACTAGAGCGCATCGGATGCCCCCCCAAAGTTCCTCAACATGATTATCCAACTGCACGAAAACCAACAAGGTCGGGACAGATACAGCAATGAGCTCTCTGAACCTTTCTCCATTAACAATGGCATGAAGCAAGGCTGTGTTCTCGCATCAACCCTCTTTTCAATCTTCTTCAGCATGATGCTGAACCAAGTCATGAAAGACCTCAACAATGAAGACGCTGTTTACATCCGGTACCGCACAGATGGCAGTCTCTTCAATCTGAGGCGCCTGCAAGCTCACACCAAGACACAAGAGAAACTTGTCCGTTAACTACTCTTTGCAGACGATGCCGCTTTAGTTGCCCATTCAGAGTCCTGTTTTGCGGAAACTGCCAAAATGTTTGGCCTGGAAGTCAGCCTGAAGAAAACGGAGGTCCTCCATCAGCCAGCTCCCCACCATGACTACCAGCCCCCCCCCACATCTCCATCGGGCACACAAAACTCAAAACGGTCAACCAGTTTACCTATCTCGGCTGCACCATTTCATCAGATGCAAGGATCGACAACGAGATAGACAACAGACTCTCCAAGGCAAATAGCGCCTTTGGAAGACTACACAAAAGAGTCTGGAAAAACAACCAACTGAAAAACCTCACAAAGATTAGCGTATACAGAGCCGTTGTCATACCCACACTCCTGTTCGGCTCCGAATCATGGGTCCTCTACCGGCATCACCTACGGCTCCTAGAACGCTTCCACCAGCGTTGTCTCCGCTCCATCCTCAAAATTCATTGGAGCGACTTCATCCCTAACATCGAAGTACTCGAGATGGCAGAGGCCGACCGCATCGAGTCCACGCTGCTGAAGATCCAGCTGCTCTGGGTGGGTCACGTCTCCAGAATGGAGGACCATCGCCTTCCCAAGATCGTGTTATATGGCGAGCTCTCCACTGGCCACCGTGACAGAGGTGCATCAAAGAAGAGGTACAAGGACTGCCTAAAGAAATCTCTTGGTGCCTCCCACATTGACCACCGCCAGTGGGCTGATATCGCCTCAAACCGTGCATCTTGGTGCCTCACAGTTCGGCGGGCAGCAACCTCCTTTGAAGAAGATCGCAGAGCCCACCTCACTGACAAGACAAAGGAGGAAAAACCCAACACCCAACCCCAACCAACCAATTTTCCCCTGCAACCGCTGCAACCGTGTCTGCCTGTCCCGCATTGGACTTGTCAGCCATAAATGAGCCTGCAGCTGACGTGGACTTTTACCCCCTCCATAAATCTTCGTCCGCGAAGCCAAGCCAAAGAAAAGAAAGAAAGAAGCAGAGTGAAGAGAGCATGGCCTGTGTGGTGGGGGTCCTTGAGGATAGAGGCTGCTTCCTCATGTAGATATCCTTGATGGAGTGAAGTCTGGTGCGTGTGATGTCCTGAGCATTAGCATCTTCATACCAGACAATGGTACACAGTAATTCACAACAGGGGATTAGGGCTGTCAACCTATCTCATTTGTGGCTGGTCTTTGTATTCTTTCTTAACCCAGCTTCTCAACATTACTTTTAATTTATTTTCACTCTTTGCTGGGCTATTTGGAAAGTGACAAGCTACTTTCCTGAACCATTTCTAATGCTAGTTATTTTCATGCAATTGGCATTCACGTTCTGAAGACGCTCCTACTATTTTGCTATTGAATATATTGGCAGTCATTGAAGGCTCTCAAGCAATGTGCACAAAGGGACTAGGCGGGCCCAGCCTGACTAATATAATCACATATTTTCTGTCTGTGATGATGACTGGAATTGTATGGAATACTTAAACATGGGGGGGGGCTAATAGCAGTTACAAACATGACTAGCATCACTTCACTGGTCCCATACTCTATTCCTAGGTTTTTATCAAAACACCATTCAATGTATCTCTATCGCCTTTTCCTAGTTCCAGAACATCGATCATTGCATCACAGTTCAGGGCTTCAGCGTTTGATGTTGAAACGCATGGAAACCCTCCCCTCAACAGTCGAATCCTTCCATCCCTCACACCCTTAACCATCTGTTTTTCTTACATCTTTGTCCTATCTGACTGTATTTTGAATGCTTCTATTGTACATTTAAGGATATCTGGAAAACCAATCCATGCTCCATTCCTCCTCCAAACTTTACAATATCCATTTATTTTGACTGTATTTTGATTTCTTGCATGTGCTAAAGTGCATGACTTTGTGCTTCTTGGCAGCACAGTTGGTGCAGCGGTTGGCACAACGCCATTAGAGCACCAGTTATCGGGACCAGGGTGTCAGTTAGGAGCTGGCACCTTCTTCCTATGTCTGCATGGGTTTTTCCCGGGGGCTCCCGTTTCCTTTGACTGTTCAAAATGAACCAGGGGTTGTAGGTTAATGAGGTGTGATTGGACAGCATGGGCTTGTGGCTCAGAATGGCCTGTTACTATGCTGCATGTCTAAATTTAAATTTCAAAGACCAGTTGCCGCTTTTTGACTCAACTCACCACGCCACCTACATCTTCCTGTAGCTTTCCTATCCAAATCAATTTTGGTGTCATCTCGAAACTTGTTTTTAATCATGCCCCCTATATCAAAGCTAATATAAATAACAATGTACCACAAAACCAATGGAACAAGTGTATGCAATTTGTAGGATTCTGTCAGTATCAGCCTTCTCATCACATTTCTCCACTATACCAGTTTCAGAGCATTGCACAGTACAGCGTTTGATGTTGTGCAATATATAAACCTACTCCACAACAATCCAATCCTTACCTCCCTCACACCCAGAATCCTCAATTCTTTTTCCACCCATGTGCCTAAATATGTAAGAGTATTTTTTATTCCAGGCACCCACCACCCACTGACATCCTCCCATCATCTTCAACCTTGCTATTGCCACCCCAGGATCAGACTTTTGCATTTCCTGTTTTGAATAGCCTCTCCTTTCATAGGTTTTGCTGAAGGATATTGCAGTGAACTGGGATTCACTGGTAGGGTGTTGTGCTGAGCTGGCCCCGCCTCCCAGCTCCACCCCCATCTGCTCACTTATAACCCTGGTTTCCTGCCAAAATACAGAACCTTCTGAAGACCACTGTGAGACCCTACCCATAGTTATAAGCTAATAAAAGCTTTTGTTCTCCCTCCTGTCATGAGAGCTTTTATTTGCACTACAATTTTATTAGCTTATTTCCTAAACGCTGGAAACGCTACTCAAGCCAGGTTTGTTGCTGATCGACCCTCTGCCCCCCCGACACGGCTGAGGAGTTCACATACTGGCTAGACTGCTTCCAGGCCTACCTGAACGCGACCAGAGATGTCTCCCACACCAATGAACACAGGAGGTCCACACTTGTTTTGAGGGTAGGAATGAGGGGGTATGCAGTCATCAGTCATCCTCTACATATGAGGCTGCTATCGAGGTTTTGAAGGCTCGGTTTGTGAAGTCGCAAACCGAGGACCTAGTGAGGCACCGACTCGCTCTACGTCACCAGCAACCAGGAAGGACCATTGATGACTACCTGCAGGATCTGTGGATGCTTGCCAAGAAGTGTAGGTACGAAGCAGCTACGGGCCATGTTTGTGAGGAAGAACAAATCCGGGACAATCTAATCGCGGGGGTCCGCTCGAGGTACATGAGGACTGTTCGAATCGGGTAAGAAGGACCTGGCTAGCCATGTTGAACTGGCCAAATTATTAGAACAGGCCAAGTTTGAGAATGATGACCTTGAAGCCAGTGAACTCACTCACCCAGATGACCCCTTCCAAGACTGGCTGCTCCCACTACCCCTGCCTTAATGGCTGCTGCAGGGAGTGCTTTTTCTGCGGCAAGAACCAGCATCCCCGATCATGTTACGCGGCTAAAGACTCAGTGTGTTCCAGCTCTGTCAAGAATGGACATTGAGTGAGGGCTTGCCACACATCCAGATCTGATTCCAGCCCCAAGGCGCTTGCCCCAAATTCACCCAATCCCACTTGCTGTACTACACACCAATGGAGGGTGGGAGTGAGGAAATGCACAAAAAGGCTCAGCGGCCATCTTGCCGTGACCCAAATTCAAACTTGACACCATCATCAGAGGAGGAAGGAGGGTGGCCATCTTGCCGCACCACAAGGTTGACGCCATCTTACCCACGCAGGACAGCTCAGGATGGGGTGCCACTCGATTGAGGACCTTGATGGTGCTAGATCAGGACAGACCTCACCAGCTCAGCAACTCCATAGTGACTGTGAAGGTAAACGGACATTCCACTAAATGCCTCTACTGAAAGCTTCATGGACTCACGGACTGTGCAAGAACACAAGCTAAAGATGTATCCTTTCAATTACCACATATTCGTATCTCATTCACATTCTATGCGTGTTCAACAACATTGTATAATACATCTGTCGAATGAAGTGGGGAAAATTCTGTAAGATTCGCCTCTATGTACTTGATAAATTGTGTGCTCCGGTGCTGTTGGGTGTGGATTACCTGTGTCACCTTAAAAGTATGACCTTGGAGTATTCTGGTCCCCTTCCCCCTGTAACAGTTTGGAACAGAAGGCCCCTAAAATCAGAACCCATATGCAGCCTCTCCACACTGAATATCGACCCCCCCCCCCCCAACCTCTCTTCTCGAACCTATTGCTACCAAGAGCAGGAGCTACAGTACAGCAGATTGAGATTTCATAAAGTCTGAGACACATGTGCCTGACAAAATATTTATTGAACCTAGCACCAGCCCGTGAAGAGTGCAAGTGGTAGTGGTAAAAGTGGAAAACAATAGTTTGACTATAGTCAAACTATTAATCAGTACACATTCCTGGGTGGATACCCCCTCCCTCAAATTTTGGACAGGGTGAATGATATTGTGCAGTATTGGGTCTGTTCATCCATCATCCTGAAAACTACCTATCACCAGCTGCCAATCCATTCTGAAGACTGTCCATATATGGCATTTGAAGTTAACGGTCTTCTCTATCAATTCCAGAGGGTCCCTCTCTGTATTACTAATGGGTTGTCCATCTTCCAGAGGCAGCTGAAGGGTTAAAGGCTACCTTTCTCTACCTCGATAATGTCACCATCTGTGGCCACACCTTGGAGGACCATGACATCAACCTCCAGAGTTTTCTCCACACGGCAAAAGTCCTGAACCTCACTTGTAACTCTGACAAATGCATGTACAGGACTAAACGTCTGGCTATCCTTGGCTACGTGGTAGAGAATGGCATCATTGGCCCTGATCCCGATAGAATGTTTCCCCTGTTAGAGCTCCCCTTCCCCAGGACCACAAAGGCTTTGAGGAGATGCCTGGGGGTTTTCTCATATTACGTCCAGTGGATTCCTCAATATGCTGATAAGGTTCGCCCTCTATTAAAAGCCATTCATTTCCCCCTCTCGGCTGAAGCCCAAATGGTTTTTAATTACCTCCAGAACCACATTGCAAAAGTCACCATGCACGTGTCGACAAGAATGTACCTTTCCAAGTGGAAAGTGATGTTTCGGATGTAGCCCTGGCCAGTACCCTCAACCAGGCGGTCAGGTCGGTTGCATTTTTTTCTTGGACACTACAAAGCCACAAACTCTGGAAAACCTCTGTGGAAAAGGAGGCTTGAACCATTGTAGAAGCTGTGAGGCACTGGAGACACTACCTGGCTGGTAGATTTACGCTCCTCACTGCAAGCTGCACTTCTACCACCTTGCAAAGACACATCTGATTAAGTAATCGAGGCCCTTTGGATAGCTCAGTGTCGATTTTAAGAGACCTTTACCCTCCACGAATGGGAACACTTTTTTCCTCTCTATCAGTGATGAGTACTCCCACTTCCTGTTCACCATTCCATGTCCAGACACATCCACTACGTCAGTCATAAAGTCCTTAGATTCTATTTATGCCCTGTTCAGGTATCCCAGCTTTATTCATAGCGACCGGGGCTCATCCTTTATGAGTGATGAGGTATATCAATACCTGCTGGCAAGGGGCATCACATCCAGCAGGACTACTAGCTACAAACCCCGGGGAAACGGGCAGGTTGAAAAAGAGAATACCATGGTCTGGAAGGCTGTCAAACTGACCTTGGATTCAAAAGGTCTTCCAGACTCACACTGGTAGGAAGTCCTCCCTATGGTGCTCCATACCATCTGATCGCTACAATGTACCATGACCAACACTACTTCTATTCAATTTCAAAAGGTCGGCATCGGGAACTACACTCCCAACCTGGCTCACCATTCCTGGTCCAGTCCTTCTCAGGAAGCACGTGAGGAGAATCAAGACCAACCCCCTGGTGAAAAGGGTGAAACTGCTCCACACCAATCCCATATACACCTATGTGGAGTACCCAGATGGCAGGGAGGACACAGTCTCCATCAGAACTTGGGATCCACTAGAACAGAGGGTCCATTGCCTCAAGTGCCCTGTGAGCCACGGAGCTCATTCTCGCTGCCCCCAGTCAGGGCCTCGGGGGATCTGGTTCAGGAGGAAAGTGCATCCCCCTCCACCATTGAGATGGAGACCCAGCCCGCCTCTTCTCCCTCACAAGGGGACCAGGAGACCCAAGGGGTCAAAGGCACCCCGGTGCTAAGGCACTCCACCAGGAAATCTATACCACTGGACTGCTTAAATCTGTAAATTTGTAAATAACTGTCGGTTTTTCAACTTTTTTTTCTGAACCCATATTCTCTGTCTTCATTCACACCCTAAATTCTACAAAAGGGGTGAATGCTGTGAACTGGGGATTCACTGGTAGTGTGTTGTGCTGATGGCTGGCCCCGCCTCCCGGCTCTGCCCCCATTGGCTCACATATAACCCTGTTTTCCCGCCTAAACCCAGAACCCTTCTGAAGATGAGTGTGAAACCTTACCCATAGTTATGAGCTCATAAAAGCGTTTGTTTTCCCTCCAGTCATGAGAGCTTTCATTCGTGCTACAGCCATTTATTTAAACATTCAGCCTGGTAACAGGCTTTCTGGCTCATGGGCCAATGCTCCCATTAATTAACCTACAATTTTCCATATGGTTTTGAAGGGCAGGAGTAAACCAAAGCTCCTGAAGTAAACACATGCAGACATGGAGAGAACATACAAACTCCTTAGTGACAGTGCCGGATTTGAACTCAGGTCACTAGCACTCTATTAGCGTGGTGGTAGCCCCTACACTATTTGCTATTTGACTATCAAATATTTGACTATTCATAACCACTTTTGCTTTTGGCTGATCATATAATTCTTTTTATCCAATTTACAAAAGTATTTGGAATCCTAAATGTATTAAGTACTTTAAACAAAAAAATCCCACTCCAATCTAGCAAATGCTTTCTCTGCATCTAATGCAATGGGTACTGCGGGTATCTTTCTATTTTGTGTTACATTTATCAAACTTAAGAATTTAACTATATTATCTGCCACACTTCTATTTTTAATAAAACCAGTTTGGTTCATATTTATTAATTTTGGTAAAAATTTAGCTAACCAATTAGCTAATAATTTTGATACAATTTTATAATCAGTATTCAGTAGTGATATAGGTCTATATGAAAAACATTGTAGACAATCCTTCCCTTTCTTCAGAATTAATGTTATTACCACTGTTTTGAAAGATTTTGATAGATTGCTAGGTTAATAATTCCTTAAATTCTTTATAAAATTCAGGTGGAAAACCATCTTCATCTGGTGCTTTATTATTCTGTAATGACATTAAGGACTCTTAAATTTCTATTTCAGAAAAAGTATACATTGAACCTTCTTGGTACCAAAACAAAACCCACAATCTAATTGTTAGGGCACGTCAATGAAAAACAAAGGAAAATGGCAGATGCTGAAAATAGAAATTGAAAATGGAAACTGGTGGAAATCTTCAGATGGTAACGCAGCATATGTGGGAAGAGAAGCAGAGTTGATGTTTCAGATTGTCCACACATGTGCCTCTGCAATGTCTTCTTTCTTTGTGAAACATGGCTTGGAGCATAGAAGAGTGCAGCATAGGAACTGTATCTGCTCAACCTTTGGCCTTGACTCATCTTACCCATTTCCTGTGCCTTTGCTCTCACCCCCTCTCCTTTGGGGAAGAGGGTGGGCAGAATTCCTCGCCATCCATAATCCCAACCTCTACAATAAACAGACCATTCTCTGCCTCCTTCAAAGAAATTCCACCATCAGACATATCAACTCTCCTGCCCTTTCGCAGAGACCTCTTCCTATGTGGATTCTTTGACCACTTTCCCATTCCCACCAACCACCCGGCTTCTAACAATGTTACTCTTGCCACCCCAGCACAGCACAAGCCCTTTAGCCCATGATGTTCTGTGACCTATGTTAACTTACTTCACAACAATTTAACCTTTTCAAACCTCACACCCACCATCTCTTTTTCTTACATCTGTGTGCCTATCTAAGAAGCTTTTGAATATCCCTGTTGCACCATACTTGATCAATAAAATGACCCTGTTGCCCACATTGTTAATTTCCCACCCCACTTTGACCTCCTGCACTGTACAGTCAGCCCCAATGTTTATTTGAGGAACAGGACCTTATTTTTCATCTGGACACCTTCCAGCTTCTGGACTCAGTTTCAAACTGTACAACTTCATGTTATTTGAATTCTCAGTCTGCATCAGTCATCCACCTGGTCAGCTTTGCTGTTCTTTCTCTCTGGAAGTGGAGGAAATGCAGCCTCTCTTGCCCTGTGTTTTGCAACTTCCCCATTTCTTTGTCTACAGGAGGAAAAAACATTTTATATCTTGTCTGGGCAATCTCCACAGGACATAATCAATATTAGCTTCTCCAATTTCTGTTAGCTCCCTCCCACAGTCTCTTTATTTGTCTCATCCCTCTGTCATTCTCTGCTTCCAGCGCCTCACTCCTTTCCCTTCCTTCTCCTGTCAGAGAGCCACCCTTCTTAGCCCTCTGTGCTCGTAACTTTCACCCTGCTGCAAACAGATCTCTGGTGTGAGAAGAGTTTTCCAGCCAGATGGACCAAAAGAAAAATCTCAGATGTGCTCCAATGTTCCTTGAAGAAACTTACCATCTCCTTCACACCTCTGGAGCATGACCACTTGCATTCCTTTATAGTGGAGAAGGAACATTCAGGACCACAGGCCATGCGTCTGAAACACACAGAAACCTCACAAGTGGTGGAGGGATCACACAAATTCTCCACCTCTTGCCCTACCCACGGATGAGTCCACAGTTGCCACACACAACTCACCTCTTGCCTCAGAACACAAAAGCCAGATCAAGGCAAGTCAAACTCAGTCCTGAGGGACTAGCCAAAAAGATTAATTTACTCATCTTCATCCTGCCATTTTCTTACTTCCTATTTCTGCTGTTATTTATGAAATAGTTCACTATTCTATCTTAATGGCTACTTGAGGAGGATAGAACAGTACAGAACAGGAAAAGATCATGATGTTTGCACTGGACGTGATGCCAGATTGAATTAAATCTTTTGGCCTGCACATCAAACTGCATCCTCCATTCCCTCCACATACATGTGTCCATCTAGAAGGCTTTTAAATGCTACTTTCATATCTGACTCCACCATTACCCAGCAACCCATTCTACGCACGAGCACTCTCGGTGTAACTTTGCCCCTTCATGTTAAAAACAATTCTACACTGGGAGAAAGATTCTAACTTGTCTATCTTTTGATTTCATAATTTCAAAATTCAGTTTTTGCCTACTTTTTCCCCTAATTTCTCTTTTTTTTAAAAATATCTTTTTTGAGTTTAATAAAAAAAACATACTTACATATTTATCACATGCATGGGGTGAAATATCAGAAAAGACAGATAATTTGTATTTTTCAAATAAAACCTGGACCAAACATAGCATTAGTTGTGCGTCCCCTTCTCAGTCAAACCCATTTTAGCAAAATACCTCAAAAGAAAAAGACCCACCCACCTCCCTATAAATTGAACCCTTCCCTCTAAACAAGATTAACTTGCAGATCTAATATAGATTGGAAGCAAAAGACAACATTTGGAAAGCAGGCAGTGCTGCTCAAGAGTATCCAGTCCCCCTATTCATTAAATTATGGTGATACTCCATGAATGGGCCCCACATCTTATAGAAATTCATTTTTAGATCTTTCACACTGTTTCAAATTTTTTTTCTAAAATGAGGAAGGATGTGACCTCCTATAGCCATTATGGGTTGGTGGAGTACTGTCTGTTCATTTCATCGGAATTGCCTGTTGAGCAATCAATGAGGTAAACACTAAAATCCGCTCTTGAGATGGAGGCAGTGATATTTCCTCTTCTTGAGAAAAGCCAACTAGACCAATTAAGGGGTAGGGTCTAATTTGACTGAAAAATGACTGATAAAGCTTGAAAGTTAATTTTCCAAACATCTTCTAAACTAGGGCAAACCAAATGAAGCTTCAAATATTTTATGCCTAATTTCTGATTATTTATTTTTTAAAAACTCCATTGTCCATATGTGGCCAGTGGGATAATCATACCTTTTGTGTTCACTTGTACTCCTTTCTCAGAAGTTTCATGCCACTGTAAACTGCCTCTTTTGTTGGCCTGCGCTTTCATTACCCTGGACCAGTTCCTGGCTCTTAGTGAGACTACTGCCTTACTTCTTTTCCCATGGTTGTTGTGTGCCTTGATGCATCCTGGAGCAAGTTTCTACTCTCTGTGATGCGATTTTGGTTCCCTAGTAAGCTCCTCTGTGTTTGGGGTTGTGTACCCCCTCCTAGAGTTGGAGTCATGGGAGAAGAAATGTGGGTCCGGTGCAAAGTCTGTATTGTAGGTTTCTAGTGGGTGATGCTTCCCATTTCACGGGTTGGGATTGAGGTTAAGGGTTGGGGCTGTGTTTAGGATTGGGGCTCAGGTTAGGTTTGGGCTTTAGGTAAGGGTTAGGTTTAGGTTTAGGGTTAGGTTTGGGGTTCAAGTTAGGATTAGGTTTGGGTTGGGTCACCGAATGTCTCAGTCATTGTCTCTCCCTTGTTCAACACTGGTGAGGGAGGGCGGTCATTGGCATCTGCTGGTGTCATTTATAGAGTTGCCACCCAAATACACCCCATGTGATCAATTAACCTACTAACCCATCCTCAATCCATCCTCAATCGATGGTCAGAACACTTCCAATCCCTTTTCAGTGCCAACCGCTCAGTCCAAGAATCCGCCCTGCTCCAGCTCTCTCAACAACTCTTGAGGCTAGAGCTGGATGAGATCCTTAACCGGGAAGAGACATATAAGGCAATTGATCAACTGAAAAGTGGCAAAGCAGCAGGTATGGATGGAATCCCCCCCAGAGGTCTGGAAGGCTGGCAGCAAAGCTCTGCACACCAAACTGCATGAGTTTTTCATGCTCTGCTGGGAGCAAGGAAAGCTGCCTCAGGACCTTCGTGATGCCATCATCATCACCCTGTACAAAAACAAAGGCGAGAAATCAGACTACTCAAACTACAGGGGAATCACGCAGGCAAAATCTTCACTAGGATTCTCCTTAATAGACTAATACCTAGTGTCGCTGAAAATGTCCTCCCAGAATCACAGTGTGGCTTTTGCGCAAACAGAGGAACTACTGACATGGTCTTTGCCCTCAGACAGCTCCAAGAAAAGTGCAGAGAACAAAACAAAGGACTCTACATCACCTTTGTTGACCTCACCAAAGCCTTTGACACCGTGAGCAGGAAAGGACTTTGGCAAATACTAGAGCGCCTCGGATGCCCCCCCAAGTTCCTCAACATGGTTATCCAACTGCACGAAAACCAACAAGGTCGGATCAGACACAGCAATGAGCTCTCCGAACCCTTCTCCATTGACAACGGCATGAAGCAAGGCTGCATCCTCTCACCAACCCTCTTTAGTATCTTCTTCAGCATGATGCTGAAACAAGCCATGAAAGACCTCAACAATGAAGACGGTGTTTGTATCCGGTACCGCATGGATGGCAGTCTCTTCAATCTGAGGCAAGCTCACACCAAGACACAAGAGCAACTTGTCCATGAACTACTCTTTGCAGACGATGCCGCTTTAGTTGCCCATTCAGAGTCAGCTCTCCAGCGCATGACGTCCTGTTTTGCGGAAACTGCCAAAATGTTTGGCCTGGAAGTCAGCCTGAAGAAAACTGAGGTCCTCCATCAGCCAGCTCCCCACCATGACCACCAGTCCCCCCACATCTCAATCGGGCACACTGAACTCAAAATGGTCAACCAGTTTACTTACCTCAGCTGCACCATTTCATCTGATGCAAGGATCGACAAAGAGATAGACAACAGACTCTCCAAAGCAAATAGTGCCTTTGGAAGACTACACAAAAAGAGTCTGGAAAAACATCCACCTGAAGAAACACACAAAGATCCGCAAGTACAGAGCCGTTGTCATACCCACGCTCCTGTTCGGCTCCGAATCATGGCATCAGCTACGGCTCCTAGAACGCTTCCATCAGCGCTGTCTCCGCTCCATCCTCAACATTCATTGGAATGACTTCATCACCAACATCGAAGTACTCGAGCTGGCAGAGTCCGCAAGAATTGAATCCATGCTATTGAAGACCCATGGGTCACGTCTCCAGAATGGAGGACCATCTCCTTTCCAAGATTTTCCAAGATCATTCCAAGATCTATGGCGAGCTCTCCACTGGTCACCGAGACAGAGGTGCACCAAAGAAGAGGTACAAGGACTGCTTAAAGAAATCTCTTGGTGCCTGCCATATTGACCACTGCCAGTGGGCTGATATCGCCTCCAACCATGCATCTTGGCGCCTCACAGTTCGGTGGGCAGCAACCTCCTTTGAAGAAGACCGCAGAGCCCACCTCACTGACAAAAGACAAAGGAGGCAAAACCCAACACCCAATCCCAACTAACCAATTTTCCCTTGCAACCGCTGCAACCGTATCGGACTTGTCAGTCACCAACAAGCCTGCAGCAGACGTGGACATACCCCTCCATAAATCTTCGTCCGCGAAGCCAAGCCAAAGAAAAGAACCCTGCATGTCTTTGGAACATGGGAGGAAAATCAGAGAACCAAAAAACCTTTTAAAGAATTCTGCCTTGTTGTTTTTCAAGGCTTCTTGCTGTCTACCTTAGAGTCATAGAGTCACATAGTATGGAATCAGGCCCTTCAGCCCACCTTGTCCATGGTGACCAAAATGTCTCACCCACACATCCCACCTGCCTGCATTTGCCCTATATTCCTCTAATCCCATCCTATCCATGTGTCCAGTTTCCTTTCACCCTTCATAAACATTGCAATTGTACCAGCCTCTACCACCTCCTCCAGCAGACCTGTTCCATACACCCACCACCCTCTGTGCTAAAAAGTTGCCCCGCAGCTTCCTGTTTAATCTCTTTCCCTCACCTCTGGTTACTGACTCCCTTACTCTGGTGAATCTATTCCTCTCACGATTTTGTACACCTCCATGAGAGCACCCCTCATCCTCCTGCCCTCTAAGGAATGAAGCTTTAGCCTGCTCAATCTCTCCCTGTAGCTCAGGCCCACAAAATGTACTAGGACTTTGCTGCTCTCTGTCCAATTAAATATTGGGTTTGATAAGGGCCAGCATGGTTAGCAAACCAGTCAGTACAATGGTATTACAGCGTTAGCTACTCAGGTCCGAATCTGGCACTGTCTGTAAGGAGTTTGTACCTTCTCCCTCTGTCTGTATGGATTTCCTCTGGTTGCTCTGGTTTTTCTGAATAAAATAAAGAATAAAAATAGAAGGTTATTAAAATAGAGTTTGATTTTCCAAGACTGTAATCTTCAAATTAATCATATCAAAGATAATGTGATAGCAGATTGCTTGTCTAGATGTTAAAATGATCATGCAAAAGAAAAACTTCCATGATTGAGGAACATTGTGGTCACATGTGTGGTCACATGTTTATCACTGTAGTGATTAAACTAATTTCTAACTTTAAGTTATAAATCATTTTAACTCAAGAGCTAAAATTCCTTTGCAGGGGAGAGTTACAGAATTAGTTAATAAAATAATGATAAAATATATCTTAACAGGGTAAGATTGTGAGGTTTAGTTATTAGGTCACATTTCACAAACAAACATATCATTTGCCATGCAAGTTCTATCCAAGAGTAAACTTTATGTCTGCAGTTGGCTTTGCAGAAACAATGGAAAGTGGTTGTGAGAGTTTCACAAGAAGGTGCTAATGGACCAGTGTGCTTGAACAGTATCCAAGCTCAGGAAATGAGAATTGTTTTGCTGCTCAACTGGTTGATGTTTGTTGTCCGAAGAGGGGTCATGTGGTTTTGCAAACAGAGGGAAAACATCCATTGTTTGGGGGGTAGAGAGAGAGAGGAGTATTCTGCAGCAGTTTGTGGTGAAGGCTGCAAGTTGGCAGATCTGCTGCACGACCCCCATTTCAAGATGGGTTTTGAGTTCTAAATTTCTGTAGTGAATTGCAGAAATTGAGGCTGGTTATTCTATTTCCCCTGGAAATAGGGGAAAATGAAGTCCTTGTGATAATCTGGAAGAAGAGATTATTTAAAAAAAAAATCCCAAATGGGGGCAGGTTTCTTTGGTAAGACACATCAGTTGCTGATTGAAGGAGATCAGTTTGTGTATCCAACGAAAATCTCTCTGAAATCAACAAAGACTTTCCTAAGTGGTAACAACTTAAGTTAAAGCACCAGAACCTGGTGAATATAATAAATGTTTGATTCTGTGCACCGTATGGAAGTTTGTCTCATACCAGTGAACTTAGAGAAGTGAATGATTGGAAAAAGAAATTCTTGAACACATAAATACTACATACACATGCACTTACAGTTGGATAACCATGTTCCTCAACATGGTTATCCAACTGCACGAAAACCAACAAGGTCGGGTCAGATACAGCAATGAGCTCTCTGAACCCTTCTCCATTAACAATGGCGTGAAGCAAGGCTGCGTTATCGGACCAAACTACTTTTCAATCTTCTTCAGCATGATGCTGAAACAAGCCATGAAAGACCTCAACAATGTAGATGCTGTTTACATCCGGTAGCGCACGGATGGCAGTCTCTTCAATCTGAGGCGCCTGCAAGCTCAAACCAAGACACAAGAGAAACTTGTCCGTGAACTACTCTTTGCAGACGATGCCGCTTTAGTTGCCCATTCAGAGCCAGCTCTTCAGCGCTTGACGTCCTGTTTTGCGGAAACTGCCAAAATGTTTGGCCTGGAAGTCAGCCTGAAGAAAACTGAGGTCCTCCATCAGCCAGCTCCCCACCATGACTACCAGCCCCTCCACATCTCCATCGGGCACACAAATCTCAAAACGGTCAACCAGTTTACCTATCTCGGCTGCACCATTTCATCGGATGCAAGGACTGACAACGAGATAGACAACAGACTCGCCAAGGCAAATAGCGCCTTTGGAAGATTACACAAAAAGAGTCTGGAAAAACAACCAACTGAAAAACCTCACAAAGATTAGCGTATACAGAGCTATTGTCATACCCACACTCTTGTTTGGCTCCGAATCATGGGTCCTCTACCGGCATCACCCACGGCTCCTAGAACGCTTCCACCAGCGTTGTCTCCGCTCCATCCTCAACATTCATTGGAGCGACTTCATCCCTAACATCGAAGTACTTGAGATGGCAGAGGCCGACAGCATAGAATCCACGCTGCTGAAGATCCAACTGCGCTGGGTAGGTCACGTCTCCAGAATGGAGGACCATCGCCTTCCCCAGATTGTGTTATATGGCGAGCTCTCCACTGGCCACCGTGACAGAGGTGCACCAAAGAAGAGGTACAAGGACTGCCTAAAGAAATCTCTTGGTGCCTGCCACATTGACCACCGCCAGTGGGCTGATATCGCCTCAAACCGTGCATCTTGGCACCTCACAGTTCGGCGGGCAGCAACCTCCTTTGAAGAAGACCGCAGAGCCCACCTCATCGACAAAAGAGGAAAAACCCAACACCCAACCCCAACCAACCAATTTTCCCTTGCAATCGCTGCAACCGTGTCTGCCTGTTCCGCATCGGACTTGTCAGCCACAAATGAGCCTGCAGCTGTCATGGACATTACCCCTCCATAAATCTTCGTCCGCGAAGCCAAGCCAAAGAAAAGAAGAAACACATGCACTTAGAATTAGAAGTTGGGTAAGTTCTTATTATTCTATACTAGTTTTGTTTAAGTACTCATCGTCTTGGTGAATTTCTGATGCTGCTTGTTTTTGAGTCACTTTGGGCTCCAAATAACTGAAATAATCTCATAATTTGGATCTCATATGGACCCCAACTGGTTAATCTCCGCAGGATAAATCCGAGTGCCCACCCACAAACCATCCCGAAATCCAGCAATCAATCTGGTGAACTTTCTGCATAACAATCACATCCTCCTTCCTCCTTTGGAGGAGGTAGGAAGAGATCAGAGCTCTACACAGTATTCCAGGTACAGTTTCATCAGGTTGTCCTTGGACAATATAGAAGAGAAATGGAGGGCTTAGTGTCAGGGCAACAATGTCTCCCTCAGTCAGCCAGACCAAAGACTTGTACAGAAGCGTGGAAATCAATCCTGTGAGGTTTGAGTTGCGATTTGACCGGGTCCAGCACCTACACTTCTCAGAAGCTGGAGGGAAGCTGGAGGGAATTTAGCATGTTTATCTGTATCCGCCAACAGTTTCTACAGGTGGATTACAGAAAGTAATCCTGTCAGGGTGCATCACACGTAGGATGGAACTGCTCAGGCCATCGCTTATTCCCCCTCCTCTCCATCAACTCTATCGACACTGAGAAAAACAACCAGTGCTAAAAGACTCACCTCAACCTGTCACTCTCTCTTCACCCATTTCCTGTCAAGAATACATTCATGTGAGTGAGCTCACACATCACTAGATTCAAAGAAAGCTGTGATCTGTCCCTGAATGAACCCCTCACCAGTAAATTCCCACTGCTTTTGATCTCTCTCTGTTTCTCTGCACTTCTGCTCTGTGCTTTTCTTTCTGTACTCATCATCATTGTGTAGCTGTCCCTCATGGTCGAGGATGATGGCCCTTCATTCTGTTGATCCATCAAGCGAAGATGCCTGTGCATGGATTTGTTTAACGTGCACTCGATGTTGAGCTCCAAGAACCACATAATACTTCACAAATCAACCAACTAATTCCAATGCCATGGAAACCACCAGGATTGGAGCTGATGGATTTGTTGCAGCCTTTGTCTGCCTTCACAGCCATTGAGTTCAGAGTAACTTCGTCTGCCTGTTCCACCGTTGAGGTCCTGGTTGGAAAGTTTTTTTGTCAGGGATCTCACCCTCAACCTTACCTCCATGGTTGACACTACCAGAAGCCCAGCTCCAGATGGCACCGCTCTTGGTATCTCAAGACCACACAAGCTTCTGTGACATAGTGTATGTATAAGGTTTGTTAGAGTAGGTCACATACAAACACTTTATAACAGATCTTATTTAAAATAGTAGAGCTCTGCCCCATTGTAGAAGTATCGGCTCCAGAGCATTTTCAAGAGCTTTGAAGAATGTTCAAGAGACTTCATTAATGGATTGTTGTTTACATAAGGCAAAAGACGAAAGAGCATGTCAGAGTCGCTTCTGTCTGGAATAGCACTTGCTTAGCAGAGAGTCAAGAAGCCTTTCTTTCAGAGAGTCAGAGAGAGAGAGAGAGAGAGAGAGAGAGAGAGAGAGAGATCACTTTAACAGTGTTACAGCCAGCAGAAGTAGCTGAGACTGGAACAGGACGAGCTGGCAAGCTTATGGAAAACCCAGTTGTTATACGCCCTAGACAAAGCCTTTGTGGTTCATGCAAGAGGGGAGAACTGGCTGTCTAATGTTTCACTTGAAATTAAGAGAAACAGAAAGGAACACTGTGTTGACCTGAAAGGAAGAGGTTACCATTTGGAGAACCCTGAAGGGGCAGGTTTTGTCAGCAAGACACTGGAGTGGCTGATTAAAAGGAACAACAAATCTCTCTCTGAAAACCATCAAGAACCAAAGCCTGGTGAACTTCATAAATATTAAATTCTGTGCACAGTGTAAGAATTGCCTGCAACCAGTGAACTTGGAGGAATGAGAAGTGAGATTGGACTGTGAACCAAAGAACTTTTCTGAACGTACATACATGTGTGCTTAGAATTAGAAGGAGGTTGTTAGGTTATTTAAGTTAAAGTGTGATTCTATTTTCATGTTTAAAGATAATTAAAAGCAACTTTTGTTTAAGTAACCATTTGTCTTGGTGAATATCTATCGCTGCTGGGTTTTGGGGTCCTCTGGACTCGTAACACTTCACCACGGTAAGGTGGCAATCCATGGAGAAACTTTCTGTTCTATGTACCGAGTGGCGAGCTTGCCACTCGAATTTTAGTTCAATGCCTCTGAACTAATTTGTGCTCAAAACCTCTTGTAATACAAGGTGAATGCAACCTTCTGTCGATACGGTCCCCTCTCCCTGCATCTCCATCCACATGGACCCTTTATTTCCAAACTCTATCTCACAGTTCCAACCCCACTGAGCTCTCTGTGATCTCGGCAGCTAAACCGTCCCTCCTTTCCTTCCCCTTCATGCTCATTTTACGCTGGAGAAGCTCAACAGATCAAACCGTGCACTTTATATAGCAAAGATATATAAAGATACATCACTTTGCCTGCAGACTTTTCGTACTTCACTTCTGCTAAGTTTCAGCTCGCAGATTTCAACACTGTCCCGAAGTTCAAATGAAAGCGAAAATCCCTCGAATTACTCATGCCTTCATTCGAAAGTCACGGACGCACCGGAACGTGGACTGAGCGAGGCTCCTTCTCGATGATCCGCCGGCCGAGAGTCCTTAGAGCGGCGCAGAGCGAAACTACCCGAGGGCCGGAGAGAAGCGGCCAGTCGAACGCACCAAGACTTGCCCAGTGGAAGGGGGGCGGAGTTGAAAAGAGGGCGAGAAGATCCAAGCATGAGGCAGCCAGCCAGGGAGACAGGTCGGCAGTGAGTAGTTAGCGATCAGTGTATATATATATATATATATATATATATATATATATATAAAACACCCCCCATTGACTGAAGTGCCAAGCAGATGAACCCTGTTGTGCAGACTTCACAGGCTAGAACGTGCAGAAGGCAGAGCCGTGAAATGTTGACCAAGATTCGCGTTCAGTTCCCATAACTTCTTGCAACACGTTTCCAGAGCGCAGAGGGAAATCCTTTCTGACAGCTCGTTCTGGTTGACACAGCCCTCCCTCTTCCCCCCCCCCTCCCCCCCTCCCCCCTTCCCCCCCTCCCCCCTCCCCTTCCCCCCCCTCCCCCCTCCCCTTCCCCCCCCTCCCCCCTCCCCTTCCCCCCCTCCCCCCTCCCCTTCCCCCCTCCCCTTCCCCCCTCCCCTTCCCCCCCCTCTTCTCCCCCCCCCCCCCCACCACTGTTAACGGCCGGGGAAGATGTTCTCGGACTCTGTGTGAAACCCCTGGAGGTTCGACACCTCCGTGCAACAGCTCTGGTCGAAAGTGTCCGCTTTCCAGCGTGCAAGAAACCCCCACCCGCCGCCGCTTCTTGTAGACTGAATTTACATAAAACCACCAGCCGAGTGAGTGTGTGAAAAAAAGGAAATGCACAAGCCTTCAGACAGTTCGGGCGGCTGGAGCTTCGAAAGGCGCTCGGTCCCCGTGGCCGCTTTCAACGCGCGTCGCTCCCTCGCCGGTTCCAGGTGCCTTAAGCAAAGCGGGTAAGTGCTCCCGCCTCCCGCGTAGCTCAACACCGGGCACCACTTCAATAAATCCCACCTCGCTTCTCCGTCGCTTAGAAGCCGGGGGAAGAACGTGGATCCGCGCTGCGACCTTTACGTGTTCGGACACGGACAGACGCGTGATGTATCCCAGGTCAAACTCGGGGCCGCCACCACCGGGGACCGAAGGGAGGGTCAGAAAGGACCGTGGGGCTAGGGGGTGGGTGGGGATAGAGCGGGATATAACGACTCAGTGGGACAGAGTCGGTCGGCGTGGCGGAGATTCCTAGAGTCAGGCGAGGAAAATCAGCATCCGAAGCCAACCCAGTTCGACCCACCTTTGCATGTCCGGTGGTGCCAGGAGGAGGAGGAGGAGGGGGGGGGGGGTTATTTCTTAAATGGAGGGTTGCCAGAAGTCGGTCCTGCCACTCTGGACTGGCCCGGGTTTTGTACATGGTAAGGGGTCTCTGCGGGCTGAAAGGTACATCCTCACCCACAGCCCGCCCCCCCCCCCCCCCAGGCCTGGCTGAACCAGTAAGCAAAATCACCACGTGCTTAGGGCTCCGAGGGAAGGGGAGTTTCCCCAACCCTCCCACCCAGTGCTTGATTTACCATGGTGCAGTTGAACTTGGGCTCCACAAAAAGCACCCCTCCCTCAATAAATTAAAAATATTTATAATATGCAGGTTATATTTATAATTTATATATACAGGTTTATATTTATAATATTTAGACTATAGTTGGGTCCAGCCTGGAAGATAACTGCATTTTTATTATTTAACATTCAGCATTTATTGAGTCTTGTCAGTCAGACAATGGAAGGGTCTAGGGGGAACCATGGTTGGGCTGTGCTGAGGACATCAGTTGGCCTTAATCCAGCCCTGCCCCCCCCCCCTTCCCAAGAAGAGTGGCCCAACAGGGAAAAGTGTGCTCCATTCCCACTCAAGACTACAGCATTTGTGAAAGGCAAAGAGTACTCTCCGCGAATCCGATGGCACAACTGGTGGAGCTGCTACCTCAGCACCAGAGATGTGGATGCCGCCCTGACCTTGGGCGATGTCTGCGTCCAGTTTGCACCTTCTGCCTTTGTGTGTGGGTCTCCTCACCCTCGCACATTCTCCCCCCCCACCACCCTTCCTTGAGATGTAGAATCTGATGGATGTAGCGAATACAAACAATCAGATTAATATAGAATATAAATTGTGGATTAGGCCAGAAAGGCCTTTTTTTTCATACTCTATTCCTCTGTTAAAGTTTCAATGTTTGGGCACATCTATGCCAGAAACATTACTTGAAATTCAAACCTCTTGAAGAAATTTGAGGTAAAAACACAAGTTAAAAAAAATCTGTGGAAAGAGAAACTGAGTTAATGATTCAGGCAGAAGTCTCTTCATGAGAATGAAGAGTAACTGGCTCACAATGTCTGTACCAATATGATATCAAATTAAATTAATCCCACCTACCTGCACATTATCCATATACTTCCATTCTCACACAATTCTATGATTACTCGACATAATTCAATTATGTATTTTAAACATCAACATTATACTATCTGCACACATCCACCCACCCAAAACAAACACACATCTGCAGACATACAAAACACACATACTCATCCCCACACACACACACACACACACACACACACACACAGACATGCCCACCCACCCAAAACAAACATACACAAAACATGCACACACACAGAACCAACATTCACACACAACAAAGACATACACAAAATCAGACACTCACAAATACACAAGCATAAGCGTGCATGCACACACACCCGTCCACACATCAACACACAAATAACAAACACACACACACAAGCATACAGACATACAAAACAGACATACTTGTATACACACATCCATAGACATACTCACACACACAAAACAAACATAAACACAATAAACATACACAAAACATGCACACACACAACACACAGACACACACAATATACATTCACGCACCCCCTTAAAAATTCCCACTCTCACCCTTCTTTGGCTTGGCTTCGCGGACGAAGATTTATGGAGGGGGTAAATGTCCACGTCAGCTGCAGGCTCGTTTGTGGCTGACAAGTCCGATGCAGGACAGGCAGACACGGTTGCAGCGGTTGCAGGGGAAAATTGGTTGGTTGGGATTGGGTGTTGGGTTTTTCCTCCTTTGCCTTTTGTCAGTGAGGTGGGCTCTGCGGTCTTCTTCAAAGGAGGTTGCTGCCCGCCAAACTGTGAGGCACCAAGATGCACGGTTTGAGGCGATATCAGCCCACTGGCGGTGGTCAATGTGGCATGCCCACCCACCCAAAACAAACATACACAAAACATGCACACACACAGAACCAACATTCACACACAACAAAGACATACACAAAATCAGACACTCACAAATACACAAGCATAAGCGTGCATGCACACACACCCGTCCGCACATCAACACACAAAAAACAAACACACACACACATGCATACAGACATACAAAACAGACATACTCGTATACACACATCCATAGACACACTCACACACATACACACCCTCTCACCTTAAAGTGTGGCCTAATAGCATTTGGCAAGTTCACTGGAAATGGACAATTATGGAAACCAATAACATGTTTCCCACACATATGGCAGAATTTGGAACTTCTATCTGGGAAAATATTGTGAATATTGGAACAATTTCACCTCCCACCACCTCCTGCTCCCCTGTAACCTCCATAGCTGCATGGCTTCTTATTCATTCCAGCATTGAACCCCAAGTTCCATACGTCTATGCCTCTCTCCTTGGTCCCAATCCGCAATATGATCAGGAAACCGTCAGGAAACTGCCCAAGGCCCTTTGGGAGCCCTGCTTGCTATTGACATCCTTGTGGATCCCAGTTCTGATACTTGCTTCCAACGAATCAGTCTCCAGCAGTCACTCACTGGTCCAATGCTGTGTTCTACCACCCTGTAGTGTCCTCTCTCAGGCTTCTCCTAGGTGGGATGATGTCTTCCACTCTGGTGATTTATAAGAGGCTTTAAATATAAGATTATATAAAGCCCTGATAATAACTCACCTGGAATTGTGTGTGTTGACCTGGTCTGTTTTACAATAAAGGAAGTGAAGATTCTCCAGATTGATTCTGGAATGGCAGGTTAGCGCAAGAAGAGACAGTTAACATACTAGGCCTATAGGCAGTGGTAGATTAACCATTAGGCTGAGTAGGCTGAAGTCTAGGGGCTGGAGGGTAAGGAGGCTCCAGCCCCTAGGCTTCAGCCTACTCAGTAAAGGGTAGGCACCTGATCTCTACTTGCTGTGCCTGCACGGGTGAAGCCAGTGACCATGGGTGACATGCATGGTGGTTTCTGGGAGCAGGCAGTGGTGGGCTGGCAGCATGAAGATTTGCGGAGTGTGCCCGATCCTCTACCTTCCCATCAAACTATTAGATGCTTAACGTCCAAATCAGGCGGAGAGTCGTTTAACATCTAATATTTGGTGGGAAGGTGGAGGATTGGGGGTTGGGCGATGCATCCTGCCCATAAGCTCCAGCATGCTGGACAACAAGGAAGAGTTCAGGAGCCCCCCACAACGAGCACGACATGACCTGGCAACAGGCACCAAACTACCACTTGAGTTCGGTGCCTGCTGCTGGGTTGTGTTGTGCTTGTTGGGGGCTCCTAAACCCTTCCTTGTTATCCAGCATTCTGGGCCCCAATAGTCACTCGCTTTTCATACCAAGGGAACACCATCTATTAAGTAATCTGGGGCAACAAACAGCAGGATGTGACAGATGAATCACTAACAAAATCGCCATGTGTCCCCTATCGTGATCCACACAGGTGCTAATTTGCTAACCAGTAGGCAGCAGTTATTTGTGAGATTGTTTACCATGATCCATGTCCATGATGACACCAGCAGGGTCTCGGGCTCCGCCGGTCCCATTGCTACCTGTCAATCAATGTTGGCGTGTTTGTAAAAAGTGTGCGTGAGACTGGGGCCTGCCTCCTGCAGCAGAGCTCAGCTCATCACTCACGGAAAGGTTGGGGACAACTGATTCAATTAACCTTGGACTCTGCCATGGGACTGGAGTAAGTGACCATTTTAATTCATTTATTCATGCTGTTTAAATTATGAACGACAGAACAGTTTCTGGAAGTTGCATTATACCTAGAGTTTGCAAATTGCAATGGTCGCTGAAAGGAAGGGGTATTTCAAGTCTCATTGTGTATAGCGACCACATGTTTTTGCTGCCCTCGTCCTTCCATCTTCGTGTAATGTCGTCGTGGTTAAAAGCTCCTGCCCAAGGAGTATTTCTGAGTGGTGGCTGCAGCCTGCAGATGATACAATCTTACAAATTACTACTGCCATATATCAGTGGTGGGGAGTCGGAGAATGGCTGTGTATTGAATGCCCCCCAATCGGGCTGATGTGCCATGTATGTTGTCGATCTTCTTGAGTGGTGGCAAGTTATGTGGTGAATTACACACTCGTGCAGAAGGCCAACACCTCAGTTTTAATCAATGTGATGTAGACAGTGACTGTTATGCAATTTACATGGTGTGGGGTGAGAGCTGAATTTCTTGGATGCCTGGCCTGGTTGTGGCTGGTACAAGACGGTTGTGCTTTTTTAGTGTTAAGGACTGATTTTGAACAAACACAAGACCATGTGATATAGGAGCAGTAGGCTGTTTGGCCCATTGTTTTCTATGCTATTCTATCATGAGATGATCCATTCTCCCACTCAGCCCCACTCCCCTGCCTCCTCTCCATAACTTTTGATATGCTGAGTATCAATCTCTGCCTTAACTACACCTAATGACTTGGCTTCCACAGGTAGAAAATTCCAGAGGTTCGCTACTCTTTGGCTGAAGAAATTCCTTTGCATCTCAGTTTGAAATGTGCACCCTTCAATCCTGAAGTTGTGCCCTCTTGTTCTTGACTCCCCTATCCTAGGAAACATTAGCTTGATTTCAACCATTGAGGACAATAAAAAATAATTACAAAATGGTTGAAAAGTGGTTTCTTTCTTTGGCTTGGCTTCGCGGACGAAGATTTATGGAGGGGGTAAAAAGTCCACGTCAGCTGCAGGCTCGTTTGTGGCTGACCAGTCCGATGCGGGACAGGCAGACACGATTGCAGCGGTTGCAAGGGAAAATTGGTTGGTTGGGGTTGGGTGTTGGGTTTTTCCTCCTTTGCCTTTTGTCAGTGAGGTGGGCTCTGCGGTCTTCTTCAAAGGAGGCTGCTGCCCGCCAAACTGTGAGGCGCCAAGATGCACGGTTTGAGGCGTTATCAGCCCACTGGCGGTGGTCAATGTGGCAGGCACCAAGAGATTTCTTTAGGCAGTCCTTGTACCTTTTCTTTGGTGCACCTCTGTCACGGTGGCCAGTGGAGAGCTCGCCATATAATACGATGGTCCTCCATTCTGGAGACGTGACCCATTCAGCGCAGCTGGATCTTCAGCAGCGTGGACTCGATGCTGTCGACCTCTGCCATCTCGAGTACCTCGACGTTAGGGGTGTGAGCGCTCCAATGGATGTTGAGGATGGAGCGGAGACAACGCTGGTGGAAGCGTTCTAGGAGCCGTAGGTGGTGCCGGTAGAGGACCCATGATTCGGAGCCGAACAGGAGTGTGGGTATGACAACGGCTCTGTATACGCTTATCTTTGTGAGGTTTTTCAGTTGGTTGTTTTTCCAGACTCTTTTGTGTAGTCTTCCAAAGGCGCTATTTGCCTTGGCGAGTCTGTTGTCTATCTCATTGTCGATCCTTGCATCCGATGAAATGGTGCAGCCGAGATAGGTAAACTGGTTGACCGTTTTGAGTTTTGTGTGCCCGATGGAGATGTGGGGGGGCTGGTAGTCATGGTGGGGAGCTGGCTGATGGAGGACCTCAGTTTTCTTCAGGCTGACTTCCAGGCCAAACATTTTGGCAGTTTCCGCAAAGCAGGACGTCAAGCGCTGAAGAGCTGGCTCTGAATGGGCAACTAAAGCGGCATCATCTGCAAAGAGTAGTTCACGAAAGCCGCACTGTGATTCTGGGAGAATATTCTCAGCGACACTAGGTATTATTCTATTTAGTAGAATCCTAGCGAAGATTTTGCCTGCAATGGAGAGCAACGTGATTCCCCTGTAGTTTGAGCAGTCTGATTTCTCGCCTTTGTTTTTGTACAGGGTGATGATGGTGGCATCACGAAGATCCTGAGGCAGTTTACCTTGGTCCCAACAAAGCTTGAAAAACTCATGCAGTTTGGCATGCAGAGTTTTGCCGCCAGCCTTCCAGACTTCTGGGGGCAAAAGTGGTTTAATGAACTTCTGAATCACCACAAACATATTATCTTTCACTTTAGAACTTAAGGGAATCCATTGCGAATGCAAATCAAAATTCAAAAGCTCAATGAAGTAACATTTAAAATTATATTCTTTATTCAGTTTCCGACCTAAGGCATGATGTCAGGAGAAGGGCGAACTCTAACTGAATACTTCCATATTGCAGCTGAGGCATGGAGGGGAAGTCCTCTGGTGACTCACCTTGCAATGTTCATCTGGAGCTTTTTCAGCTTACAGAATGATATTCATAATTATATCAGTGCTAATATTGGAAAGAAAATATACTTCTTGGTGAGGAAACAGTTCAAACAGGTCCATTCAGTGGTAGCTTTCTCTTTGTCTTCTGAAATCCCTGAGGAGAGAAGACACCTTGATTCCACTGGTTTTGTGCATTCTGCAGTGGCTGTTGGGAACCTCAGACTTTTCCACAGGTGGGAAGTGTGGTTGTTGAAGGTAGTTAGTGAGGTGGTCTGATCTGTGAGGGGGTTCTTTGTGCTCCCAATAGATTGCCTCAAAATCATTCTCAATGCTCCTTCTCCTTGGCACAAAGGTCCCCAGGAAGGGCAGGGCAGTTAACATAGCAGTTTGTGCAACATCACTACAGCACCAGGGACCTGGATTCAAATGCAGCACTGTCTATAAAGGAGTTTATATGTTCTCTGTGCTACCTGAGGATTCTGAGTGCTCCGGCTTCCTCCCAACCTCCAAAACCTATGGGATTGGTGTGCTCATTGGTTGTAATTGGGCTGCACAGGTTTCATGGGCAGGAAGGGCCTTCTATAAATAAAACTCAGTGGGGGTGTTCTCAAGGCAGCTTTGAACACATTCTTGAAACTTTTCCTATAATTTTTTCCTATGCCAAACATCCAAAGTGTTCATTTTGAGAGGTCATGAGCTCTCACTAAAGAACATCATGGCCTACTCAATGTTGCTGACAGAGTGTAACTATGCTGGGAATGCTGGCCTGGAAGAGGACACTGACGTTGATTCAATTGTCCCTCCAGTGAACTAGGAGAATTTTTCCAGTGCTTTGAATGATCCAGCTCTGAGACGCAGATACAAGGGCAGGGATAGTCCAGCCAGTAGCTCATCGATTTACGCAGATCTTTTTTAAATTCTTTCTCTTTTTCATTTACAATTTTGTTTTATTGAGTTTAACATATAAATCCTACCTACAAAGCCCTCTCATAAAACAGATAGCAGGTCATGTCTGTACATATCACAGATTAATATAAATGTACATCAAAAAACCTATCCATATTTGTTTATTTAACAATATTTCTTAAATATAATTCTGGATAGAAACCAAGTAAACTACATTAGACAATTCCTTGGTCTAAATAAAGGGTCAATTCTGTCTAATGATCATTCACATTAAAACAACCACATTAAACCCATATTAACAAGTTAAAAATCTTTGAAAAAAGAATAAAAAGAAAAAAAAAACCCTAAAACTAGATCTAATTGATCTCCTCCCTCTAATCAAGAATAGGTTGTAAAGATATGAGTCGAATAACAATCTTCAGAAAGCAGACAGAGAATCACCGGAGCATCTAAACTTCTTAAATCTTCTGATCATGATCGTATTCTACGAATGGGCCCCACATCTTGTCAAATTGAAACTTTCTATTTATAATGTTGGATCTAATTTTCTCCAAGCTGAAATAGGACATTACATCATGTATCTGCCATGTATGAGTAGGTGAAGAGTCATCTTTCCATTTCATTAAAATTGCTGTCTGGCTATCAACATGATAAACACTAAAACTTTCTCCTGGGATGTGGACAGAGATAGATCCGGTTCACGAGATAAAACAAACAAGGCAATTAAAGGGCAGGTTCTATTTTGATCTTAAAAATCGTTGATAAAATTTGGAAAATGTTTTCCCAAAATCTTCCTAAATTGGGGCACTCCTTCCAGCTCCCCCCCCCCCCCAAATAAAAAGAATTAATGAATCTTCAAAAATTTTACACTTCTCACATAATAGATTTATTTAGTCATACAGCATGGTAATAGGCCCTTTCGGCCCATGAGCCCGTACCACCAAATTACACCCAGTTGATCTACAACCCCCGGTACGTTTCGAATGGTGGGAGGAATCTTGAGCCCCTGGGGAAAACTCATGTAGACCCAGGGAGAACGTACCAACAGCGTAGGATTTGAACCCCGGTCCCGATCACTGGTGCTGGAACAGCACCAAACATGCCACCACATAATCTTCAAATATTTTCTTTCTCAATCAAAAGTGGTGCTGGGAATTTGAAGACAATGGTGAAGCTCATCACTGATGCCAGCCTTTGCCGGGTTGGGGGGAGGGGGGGGAGGTGGTTTCCGAGATACGGAAAGTGGTCCGCTTTTTTCCAGAGTCTCACTGCGAACTTGTTTTTTTTAAGAGAGCACAAAGATCAGTAGTGAATCAAGTTTGTCGAGGACCTTTGTCTTGGAAATGTTGAATGCAAGGCATATCCTTTCATATATTTTGAAGAAGTTGATGGTGTCTTCGAACTCAGGTTCCAAGCTTGACTAACTGATGTTCAGGTGACTGGTTCCGCAGTGAAGTTTCTACAGGTTGCCCACATCCTAGATTAAAAAAAATGTTCTGAAACTCTCAGATTTATGCACCATTATAAATTTTTAATTTTATTTAGATAGATATAGCTTGGTAACAGGCCTTTACACCTAATAACGCCCAATTGAATTACATCCCCCGTATGTTTTGGACGGTAGGGTGAAACTGGGAAAGGCCACACAGATATAGGGAGGACATACAAACTCCTTAAAGACAGAGCCAGATTCGAACCCCCGTCACTGGCGCTGTAACAGCATTGTGCTAACTGCTACGCTAACCGTGCAGCCTGTATGAGAGTGTCCCCTTCATAAGGATTATCTGGGGCATTGTATCAGGTCTTCATCTTGCATAACAGAAGTCGCATTAGCTAAGTGATCTTTAACACTTGGAAGAAAAGTGATAATTCTTGTGTGAAGTTCGACCTTTTGGTTTCAACCCCATTGTCTCAGAGTCATGGAGTGTGCAAATGGGGCCTCCGGCCCAACTTCCCCATGCCATCCTGAATGTCCCACCTGCCTGCGCTTGGCCCATATCCCTCTCAGCCCATCCTATCCAAGTATCGGTCCAACTTTTCTCTTAAAAGTTGCAATCATATTCCCATGCTCTGGATAAAAGACTTTGGATTCATCCAATCTGTTCCTTTTGTGATTCTGTCCATCTTAGGTGTTTTTTAAAAAAAAATGTTGATATACAGCATGGTAACAGGCCCTTCTGGCCCACGAACCACTGATGCCAAACTACACCCAATTAACCTACAAATTCCGTGCGTTTTAGGAGGGTCGGAGTAACCTGGAGGAAACCCATTCAGACACAGGGAGAATGTACAAACCCCTTACGAACAGTGCTGGATTGGAAGCCTGGCCACTTGTGCTATTACAGCGTTGTGCTAACTGCTGTGCTAATCGAGCTTCTTAACTACTGTCTCGTATTGAGAAGAAAATGTTATGAATGCTCAGCACCTCTGTCTTCTCAGGAAGTGCAGTCACTGTTGCACCTTCCTGACAAGTGAGGAGCTGTTTAGTTGCCACGATAGGTCACTAGTGAAGTGAACTCCAAAGAACTTGGTGCTCTCCACTCACTCTACTACAGAGTTGATGATGTTTAGTGGAGGGTGGTCATTCCTGGTCCTCCTGAAATCCACAATCATCTCCTTTGTCTTGTCCACATTGAGACTCAGGTTGTTACTCTCTCCCCACATCACGAGATTTCCCACCTTTTCTCTGTAGTGCGACTCATCATTGTTGCTGATGAGGCCAATGACTGTTGTGCCATCTGAAAACTTGATGACACCATTGGAGATGGGTCTGGTCATGCAGTCATGGGTCAGTAACATGAACAGGAGCGGGCTGAGAACAGCCCTGAAGTGAGCCAGTACTCAGTGTGATGGTGCTTGATATTCTGCTACTGGCCAGACTGAGTGTGGTCTTTCCATTAGGAAGTCCATGATCCAGTTACAGAGAGAGGTGTTGAGTCCCAGTGAGGATGGGTTCTCTACCAGCCTCTGGGCAATGATTGTATTAAACGCCAAGTTGAAATTAATGAACAGCAGCCTGGTGTATGAGGCATCGTTCTCCAGGTAGGTCAGGATGGAGTGAAGCAACGGCTATAGCATTGTCTGTGGAAAAGTTTCTTCTATAGGCAAATTGAAATGGTACCAGCATTGAGGCCTGCAACCCACTTGGGTACCGGGATGATGGTGGCTGTCTTGAACCCTGTGGGAACAATGGACTACTGCAGAGATGTGATGAAGATGTTCATGAAGACCCCCGTCAATTGGTCTGCTCAGTCCTTCAGTACCTGACTAGGTATGTTGTTTGCTCATGCCACCTTGTGAGGGTTCACCTTGGATAGGGTTCTCCTCACCTTAGCCGCGGCTATGCAGGGGACCAGTTCATCAGGGGGACATGGAGTGTTCTTTGGCATCATCCTGTTCTTCTCATCAAACCATGCATAGAGAGGTTCAGCCTGTCCAGAAGGGAGGCGTCATTGTTCTTAACTCGCAAGGTGGACTTGTGATTTGTTACAGTCTTGATCCTTTGCCACAAGCGCCTCGTGTCGCTGGTGTCACGCAGCTGTCTGTATAACCCCACTTTGTATTCCTGATTGCACAGGAGAGTCAGCACTGTGTGATCTTAGTACCATTCAATTCCCTGACCTGAAGGGCCTGAACCTCTGCATCTAACCATGGTTTCTGGTTAGCCCTGGTTGTGAAGCATTTGATCTCAGTGACATCCTCAATGCACTTGCTGATGTAGCCAGTCACTGAGCTTGTGTGCTCCTCTACATTTACATGACTGTTGAAGGTTACCACCTTCCTGAAACAGTTCCAGTCCATCAACTCAAAGCTGCACTGCTATGGCCCCTCCCCCCACCACCCCCCCCAGCCACATTCTGATATCCCTGCAAACTGACCTAGTTTGCTTTGCCAGTGGTCTATACACCAGGGTTAGCAGGACAGATATGTGATTTGAGTAATCAAGGTGGGGGGCGAGGTGCAGCCTTGTAGGCACCAAAGAAGTTGATGTTAGCCCGATCCAGGGTGTTCTCTCCTCTGGTGGTGAAGTTGACATGCTATTGAAACCATGGTAAGACCGTTTTCAGGTTGGCATGATTGAAGTCACCAGCAATAATCGTGGCACCGTCAGGGTGGGATGTCTGGGCATCGCAGATGGCACCATAAACGCCCTTCATGGCTTCATCTTCATTAGCCAAAGGTGAACCGTAAACTACAGCAATCAGCATGGCCGAGAATTCCCGGGCAAATAGAAGGGTCTGTATTTCATCAGGAGGGTCCGTATCTGCTGAGTACCAGTTCTCATTGATGTAAATGCAGTCCTCTTCCTCGAATCTTGCTAGAAGCATCAGTGTCTCTGATTACCCTGAAGGAGATAAGGCCATTCAACTAGATCCCTGAGCCTGGAATGGTGTCCTGGAGCCATGTTTCTGTAATCACCAGAGCACAGCAACCCTGTAGTTTTCTCTGGTTCAGATGCAACCTCAGCTAATCCATTTTATTCTGCAGCGATCTTACATTTGAGAATAAGATTGTCCTGAGTGTGGGTCTGAAGGGGTTAACTCTCAGTCTAACTCTGATGCCGACCTGTTTTTCACGTGTTCTTCCTTCTCCAAGAGTGCTTCTGATGGCCTCCCACACATCTCCTGAGATGCGCTCCGTGGTTTGCAGCAGGCTGTGTTTTGTAGGCTTAAACTACACAAAATGTTATTGATGTGATCTGCTAATTCGAAAGTCCAGTTCACGTTTTGTATTTTGACAAGTTTCCTGATCGTAGATACAACGTAGTGGGATGGATATTTCACTGTTGTGAGGAGCTGAAGTGGCCGCTGCAACATCGTGCACCGCCATCCGGATTCTCAACTAGCCAGAGAAACACGATAAGACACTGTGATGGTAGTAAAAACACCAAAATGCTGGAGAAACTCAGCTGGTCTTTTCAGCATCTATAGGAGACAAAAATTATATTGCTGACATTTCAGGCCTGAGCCCTTCTTCAAGGAGAATTCAGAAAAGGCAGAAGGAGGATATATCGGAAAATCTCGGAATTCAAACAATAATTTATCATGTCTGTGCGAAAGGAGACAGGGAGTGGAGAGACGATGGGGGAAGCGGGGGGAGGGCGGTTTAAGGAAAGCCAGAGAAGTCGACATTAATGCCATCCATTTGGAGGGGGCCCAGTTGGAAGATAAGATGTTGTTCCTCCAATTTACGGGTGATTTCCGTTTGTTAGTACATGAGACCAAATACTAGAGCGCATCGGATGCCCCCCAAAGTTCCTCAACATGGTTATCCAACTGCACGAAAACCAACAAGGTCGGGTCAGATACAGCAATGAGCTCTCTGAACCCTTCTCCATTAACAATGGCGTGAAGCAAGGCTGTGTTCTGGCACCAACCCTCTTTTCAATCTTCTTCAGCATGATGCTGAACCAAGCCATGAAAGACCTCAACAATGAAGATGCTGTTTACACCCGGTACCGCACAGATGGCAGTCTCTTCAATCTGAGGCGCCTGCAAGCTCACACCAAGACACAAGAGAAACTTGTCCGTGAACTACTCTTTGCAGACGATGCCGCTTTAGTTGCCCATTCAGAGTCCTGTTTTGCGGAAACTGCCAAAATGTTTGGCCTGGAAGTCAGCCTGAAGAAAACTGAGGTCCTCCATCAGCCAGCTCCCCACCATGACTACCAGCCCCCCACATCTCCATCGGGCACACAAAACTCAAAACGGTCAACCAGTTTACCTATCTTGGCTGCACCATTTCATCAGATGCAAGGATCGACAACGAGATAGACAACAGACTCGCCAAGGCAAATAGTGCCTTTTGAAGACTACACAAAAGAGTCTGGAAAAACAACCAACTGAAAAACCTCACAAAGATAAGCGTATACAGAGCCGTTGTGATACCCACACTCCTGTTCGGCTCCGAATCATGGGTCCTCTACCGGCATCACCTACGGCTCCTAGAACGCTTCCACCAGCGTTGTCTCCGCTCCATCCTCAACATTCATTGGAGCGACTTCATCCCTAACATCGAAGTACTCGAGATGGCAGAGGCCGACAGCATCGAATCCACGCTGCTGAAAATCCAACTGCGCTGGGTAGGTCACGTCTCCAGAATGGAGGACCATCGCCTTCCCAAGATCGTGTTATATGGCGAGCTCTCCACTGGCCACCATGACAGAGATGCACAAAAGAAGAGGTACAAGGACTGCCTAAAGAAATCTCTTGGTGCCTGCCACATTGACCACCGCCAGTGGGCTGATCTCGCCTCAAACCGTGCATCTTGGTGCCTCACAGTTCGGCGGGCAGCGACCTCCTTTGAAGAAGACCGCAGAGCCCACCTCACTGACAAAAGACAAAGGAGGAAAAACCCAACACCCAACCCCAACCAACCAATTTTCCCCTGCAACCGCTGCAACCGTGTCTGCCTTTCCCGCATCGGACTTGTCAGCCACAAACGAGCCTGCAGCTGACGTGAACATTTACCCCCTCCATAAATCTTCATCTGCGAAGCCAAGCCAAAGAAAAGAAGTACATGAGACCATGGACATATATGTCGGCAAAGGAAGTGGGATGGAGAATTGAAATGGGTGGCCACTGGAAAATCCACACTATTGTGGCAGACAGAGCTGAGGTGCTCAATAAAGCAAACTCCCAGTCTGTGTCCAGTCTCACCAATGCAGAGGAGACCACAGAGGGAGCACCGGACGACCCCTGCAGATTCACAACTCTTTGGGGCCTTGAATGATAGTGAGGGAGGAGGTGTGGGTGCAAGTGAACCATCTCCTGTAGTCACAGGGGTAGGATTGGACAAGAAAGTTGGTTGGCAGAGGTCCAATGCAACTCCACCTGAGACTGAGTAAAAGGCTATCAAACTTAAACTTAGATGGCCATCCCAAATGATTTTAGATCCATTGGTTCTTCCTGGTCTTTTTTCAGATTTTTTTTTTTTGGAATATTTTATTTGTTTTATAAACATACACAATATAGGACTCAATTAATAAAACATTAATACATTGAATATAAAATCATAAAAAAATTCGTAAGGTCTGAAAAATAAATAAAAAGGAAAGAAGAGTCGCTCTTCTCCCAGCGCCCCCTCCCCAGATTGGAAAGAAAAAGGGACAGATGCTAGGGAATAAAGGGAGATGAAAAGAAAGAAAATAGGAAAAAAAAGTTATGGGGGAAGTTTCGACATCTCAGAGTCACATCATTTTAAAAGTATGTAATTTCTAATAAGGAGGACACTAATTGAAAAATATCAAAATACAATCTGGGCATTTAAGTAATGTAAATAAGGTTGCCGAATTTCGACGAATGTATTTAATCTTATTCCTAAGACTATATAATCTTCTCAAGGGGAATGCCACTTTGCATGTCCATGTTCCAATGATCAATATGAAGGAGGGAAGTTCCATGTAACCCTTCTACATTTCCTGGCTATTGACAACACAATTTTAATAAATTTAGATTTACTTCTGGAGAAGTTAAGTTTTATAACTGCCAATTTCCACAGAAGTTTCAGATCTTAACATTATATAGGCTGGAGCCAACAAGCCAAAAAAAGTTTTACTTGCAATGCCTAACCTCGAGCAATTGGCTCACTTTCAGGTGAGGTTAAAACATGTTCATAGTTCGTAAATTTGAAATTTGTCCTCAGATGTTTTTGGACATACTTTAATGCTTTAGGGAGAGACAGTGAAGTAGCTAGGGATTCAACAGCGAAGCAGGTATAGCGGGTGGTGAAGAAAGCATTTGACATGGTTGTCTTCATCAGTCAGAGTAGAGTAGAGAAGCAGGGGAGTCATGTTACACTGTACAAGATGGTGCACAACTCTAGGAAAGATGACATTAAGCTGGACAAAAGTGCTGAAAAGATTTACAAGCATGAAACAGGACAGGATGGATTGTATTATCAGGTGGAAAGGCTGGATCTTTTCTGTTTGGAGTGTTGGCGCTTGACTATCAAGGATGGGTAGTTAAATTCAAGTTCAAGTCAAGTGTGTGTATGTGTATATTTATGTGTTTATATATTTATGTGTATGTGTATATTTATATGTGTGTGTATATTTATATGTGTGTGTGTGTATATATATATATATAAAAATATGTGTGTGTGTGTGCATTTGTGTGGACTTTTGTGTGTGAATTTATGTGTGAATGTGTGTATACTGTACACAAACAACCATATGAAACAGCATTTTTCCAAACCACGGTGCACACAAACATACACAATAGTCAGCACATAAGAATCACATATATGCATAAATATATAATGTAAAATAAATATGTATAAATAATTTTGATTCATTTAACTGTTTCATTTATAACATACCCAAGGTTACAGGATGCTTTTCATCAATCTCATAGCTTGTGAGAATTAGCCTGGCAGTCCTGATTCTGATGCACCTGTACCTCCTTCCTGATGGTAGTAGTTCAAATATATTGTTTGATAGATGGTAGGCATCCTCAGTAATTCCTGCAAATGTTATTTGCTACTTCTCAGCCCATGCCCAAATGCTGCTTTACAGTCCATTTGCAATGGAATTGTACAGTGTGCTGATACCAGTGAACAGCAAAGTATATTTTTCAAACTTAGTGGTTGGGCAATAATTTTTTTTGCAAAGATCTTACAATATCTTTTGCTATTTGTGATAATTTGGTTCTGTACTCATTCTGTGTTTATGTATTTTGACATTTACTGGGCTTCAGACATATTTCAGCAAAACATTGCAGATGCTGACAGTTTGAAAAATAGAAAATAGAAAGAAGGAAATTCATCCGCCTGCCAGCTTTCCTAATCGCTTCTCTGCAGCTTCAGGCAATCACCACGAATATGCATGTAATTCGCAAATTCTGGAAATAGCTGTGGAATATAAATTCCTGAGCAACAGGTTGCAATCCGAGGGTTAAATTTCCTTGATTGGAGTACACAAGCTGCTCCTTGCTCAAGTTCAAGTTGGCATTTTTTGGGGCCGCACAATACAAAGCACATAATAATCACATTATTGGTGCTCCTTGCACAACTGCCAAACTCACTGAAGAATGTGTGTGTGTGTGTGTGTGTGTGTGTGTGTGTGTGTGTGTGTGTGTGTGTGTGTGTGTGTGTGTGTGTGTGTGTGTGTGTGTGTGTGACAATCCATTTTTAATACACATAGTTATAGTTTCTTACCTAAGAATTCCCTGCTAATTGTTGGAAGATCTAAAATTTCTGACAAAGTTAGAATTTGGTCCAATGTTTAGGATGGGCAACCGTGCCTCCCAACTGGGATGAGAGCAAAAGGTTGCTTAAAGTTTAGGAAATTTTTGTTGTATTTTTAAATTTTAAAAAAACTCAAAAAGAATCTGAAGTTCTTAAACATTTATGAAGGGGTCTTGGATTTATCAGGAAGTTTTTGAAACATTTGGAACATTCTGGTGCTATATATGATTACATTTGAAGGAGTCTACTTAATTGGCTGTCAATGGTTTATGCTGCTTTTTGTGGCTTTTGATTTATTTTTGTGAGGTTTTCTCCTGAGAACACTGGCAGAAGGATGCTGATTTTTTTTCTTTCTCTAAGATGTGAGTAGTGAGCTGAAAATGCTTACTGCTGCCTGCAAAACCTGCCCCAATGTTTTAGGTCAGGCAGCCTTCCCACTCTAACCTTTTAGAGTTTTGGATAACACCAGGAAAAACAATTTGCACTCATTGTGGAATTCAACAACATTCAACAGGTCTTTGACTCTGGTCTCGTATTTCATGAATGGCGGGAAGTTCTGCCTGTGTCACTGGTCACCTCTATCATTCTGTCACTTCAGTCACCTCTGCTCTCTGTGCTTGTATTTTCTTCCCTTTTGCATCCAGGTAGTTCCTACATCCTCAATTCCATTACTCATTTTTAAAAAAAACTTTATTTTCTTCATTTTTTTCCATAAATATATTCATATAGTCTTTAAACTTATACATTTCAAATATGTTATTTACAAGCAAAAGAAAACAGAAACATTTCCCCCCTTTTTCCCTCCCTCACCCCCTAAAATAGGAATATAACTTTTCGTACTGTCAGAGCTCTCATTTCTCTCCTAATTCCTTTTTCTGGGATACCACGTCTTTCCATAATTTGAACCCTTCTGTAATCTAAGTATGGTTGCCATATCTTAATGAAAGTGTCATACTTATTTTTTAAGTTATGTGATTTTCTCCATGAGTATACAACTTGTGCATCTCCTCGCCCCATCGAGCAATGAGTAGGGGAGATTTGGACTTCCAAGTGATTGCCACAGCCAGGGCTACCTTAACGAAACAGATTTTAGTTTAGTTAATTTGTTGCTCACGTCCATAAGTTTGCCTAGAAGGTAAAGCTCTGGCTTGTATGTGAAGGTCACCCTGTTATTCTTGTTAATGTTTCAGTGATATCCTGTCAGAATTGTCTTACCCTCGCACATAATCATGTAGAATGTATAAAGGTTCCAATTTTGATGCCACATCTAAAGCACATTTCTGATATTTCAGATTTGGATTTATTGTGGTGCAAGATATAATTGATGTAAAAAAAAATTATATTGGACCAGTCCACTTCTTGCATTAATCGTTGATGTCGTACTGCCCAAACATTCCTCTGGTATTGTAACACCTAGATCCAATCCCACCTCTCCATCAACTTTTGTAGCCTTGGCCCTTAACACTTTCACCTTGGAGAGCAGAATACATCCTAGTTATAAATTTAGGTGCATTTCCCAATCGAAGTATCCTCTCCTCTTCATTATATTATGGGACCCAATCTCTCTCACAAGAAGGACCTCAACTGAAGAAAGCAGTGGAAGGTTGCCTTTGACAGATTATATTTCTGTTTTAGTCAAAGGAAATAAGCCCTTCTTCATTACAATCTTCATTCTTTCTCATGCCAAATATTTAAAATTATATTGCCCAAGTTCATGGGCAATAGTTCATTTTGGCACAATGGTGCTTTTGGTGATATCCCCACTTTTTTTCCAATACTCTCATTCCTCCTTGGCTTGGCTTCGCGGACGAAGATTTATGGAGGGGGTAAAAAGTCCACGTCAGCTGCAGGCTCGTTTGTGGCTGACAAGTCCGATGCGGGACAGGCAGACACGATTGCAGCGGTTGCAGGGGAAAATTGGTTGGTTGGGGTTGGGTGTTGGGTTTTTCCTCCTTTGCCTTTTGTCAGTGAGGTGGGCTCACACCAAATATTAATCATATGTATTAGAATGGGGCTATCTGTTTTTGTTATTAATTTGACCTTCCATTTATAAATGAAATCCTTCGCTGTATACTCTCTCTCTCTCTCTCTCTCTCTCTCTCTCTTTCTTTCTCTCTCTCTCTCTCTCTCTCCTCTCTCTCTCTCCTCTCTCTCTCTCTCTCTCTCTCTCTCTCTCTCTCTCTCTCTCTCTCTCTCTCACACACGTAATATTTACTACCATTTGGATCCATGAGGGAATATTCCCTTCTTCAAAAAGGATGAGAGGAACCTCATCTGGGCTGCTAAATAATATTTTTAAAAATCTGGTAATCTTAATCCTTCCAGCCTACTATATTCCCACATCAATTTTTCGAATGTAATCCTAGGCACTTTGTTAATCCAAAGAAATTGTCTTATATGACTATTAAGTATCTTAAAAAAGTTTTTAGGCAAAGAAATCAGCAATGATTGTAAGAGTTATTGCAGTCTCGGCATCACTTTCATTTTCACACAGTTAACCCTTCCAATTAAAATAATGGGCAGGTCTTTCAATCTTTGTAAGTCCTCCAAAATCTTTCCAAGCAAGGGGAGATGGTTAATTTTGTATAAATGTTGTAGATTTTTTATCTACCTTTACTCCAAAATATTTAAGTCCATCCATTTTCCATTTAAACTGACTTCCTTTTTGGTATCTTTCATAGTCAAAATTTGTTAATGGCATAATTTCATTTTTTTCCCAAATTAATTTTATATCCTGAAACTCTCCCATATTTTCCAGTGTGGTCTGTAGAATTAGTAATCTATTGTCATGGGGTGTAACTGTCATCACACATCTATCAGGTTTAAATCTTTCATAAAAGATGAGTTACTTTTTCAGCTCTTTCCTTTGTCACTCTCCCTGTGGTTTATCAAGGATGGGATCAAGCAAATATTAAAGTCTCCTCCAATCAGTACATTTTGTCAACCCTCTTCTCTTTTTAAGAAAACATTTTGTATAAAGGATTCATCATCAAAATTTGGAGCATAAATATTCATGAGGATCCAGGATTCTGCATATATCTGACAATATTTAACGCCATTTGAAAATTTTCTACTGGATCAATGGATATGTCTTCGACCAAAACCGATGTATTTTTGTTTATTAAAATTTCTACTCCCCTTGCTTTGGTGTAAAAAGAGGAGCATATGACACTGTCCCACCCAGTCCCTTTTTAATTTATTGTTTTCTGATTTTATAAGGTGTGTTTCTTGTAGGAAAGCTATATCTGCCTTTAATTTTTTTTAAGTGTGCCAAAACCCTCTTTATGGGTCTGTTTATACCATTAATATTGTAACTGATAAATGTTAACATTCTATTCATATTTACATTTGTACATATTAAGTTCTATCATTAGACCCTTTTGGTTACTTAAACACTAAAGTGAGTTTGTACTTTTAACAAACAAATATATTGGTCCTGCTCTGATGCGGATGTAATCAAGAAACCCTGGAAGCCTGCAAAAAAAAAGCCCATGATACTGTCTGAGGAAGAATCCCTCCCCTTAGCTTTGATGCCATTTTTAAAAAAATTTCTCTCTCTCCAGTGCCATTAACCCCATTAAATTGGAGTCTCCACCCTGCTACTATTTCTGTTGAGGTCTCTGTGTATACCTTTCAATATTACTTTAAATAATTGATAAAATATAACTATAATTTTACCTTTTATCCAATTTTTAACATTTTCAGTTCACTTTGTTCTTCTTCTTTCTTTTCTTTCCTCTTTCTGGCATCTATTTTTGGGTCACTTTTACAGTTCTTGTAGAAATCTCTCTACTTCCTTTACTGTTTTATAAAAATCAATTCTATTACTTTTTATGCAGACCTGAAAAGCATTTCAAACATTTACTTTTTTTTAATGTTTGTGTTTAATAAGCTCATTATGATGCTCCACAATGGTGAAAGAGATGGTACAAATGAAGGAGGCAAAAGCAAATTGAATCCAAATTTAGCTTAGTGGCAAGGATGAAAAGTATTGGTTGATTGGTGATTTTTGTGATTGGAAGGCTGTTACCATATGGTCTCTTATATAGATGCACACTATGTATATTTAGGCCTACATTTGGGGAGCATGATAAGGAAGTTTGGAGATGACTTTGAAAATAACTTGACGAGGAACAAAGTTTTAGGCTGCTGGTAGATACAGGTGGACTGGAGAATTGGCAGGGTCACGGCCAATGAAGTTTTAGCTGGAGAAGTGAGACATGATGCATTTTAGGGTTTCAACAACAGAAGGATATCCCCAGTAAATGGGAGGATATTAATGGCATGTGGAACATAGGTAACCTTGATATCTTAAAGGCATCATGATGTCATGACATGATTAGAAATTGCATATGAAATGTTATTCATTATTGACACAAAAAATATAAGAGCAGAAAAGTCATGTTGGAACTGTATACACCATTTGAATCATAGATGAATATTGCATGGTTCAGGAAAGACGTAATTGCACTGGAAAAGGTGCAGATGATATTTCTTTTAGTGTAATTCCTAGTCAGGAAAGCAATGGCTTCCATTTTATCTTTGATTTTTTTTGTCTGTCATTTTCCAGAAAGCTGACTTCAGCAAGACCTCCAGCTGAGAGATATCCTGACGGAACAGATGGCAAGAACCTCGCTGGTTGAAGTTCTCCTTCTTGCAGACTCACCTTTTGAAGGCCATGTGCCCACCTTAACTGTGAATTTTCAGTCCTTCTGCATCCATAATGTTCGCAACTTGAAATCAGCTTTGGACCAGTGTTTAATCCTGAGATCAGACTTCACAGTTAAGAAAGGTCCAAAGTAATGTAAGATTTGCCACTTAGACACCTTTGAAGTATCTTTGTAAGAATACATTCCAGCATTTTGAATCATTTTTTTCCAATCACGGAGAATATTCCTCATTTGAACCAGGTTTATTTTCAAAGGGCCGGCAATTGGAAGATGACGATCAATTCAACCAACTGCTCTGATGAACGTTCGGCTACTGATTTCCTCTATGCTATCATGTACGTTATAATCTTTATACCAGGCCTAATAGCAAATGTCCTGGCTCTGTGGGTATTCCATGCTTACATCAAGGAGACAAAGCGAGCAGTCATATTCATGATTAACCTGGCAATCGCAGACTTGGCGCAAGTAATGTCCTTGCCTCTCCGGATTTTCTACTACCTGAACCAGGATTGGCCTTTTGGCAGCTTCCTGTGCATGTTTTGTTTCTATCTTAAATATGTGAATATGTACGCAAGTATATTCTTTCTGGTGTGCATCAGCATCCGACGGTGCCTGTTTCTAATTCAGCCCTTCAAGTACAATGACTGCAAGCGAAGGTATGACGTCTATGCGAGTATCATAGGCTGGGTCATTGTGGGCGCTGCTTGCCTGCCCTTTCCACTAATGAGGATAGATACCAGAAACAACTCCAGCCATTTCAATAGCTGTTTCACAGCTCTCCCTGTCATAGAAATTGATATCCCCACCTCCATTGCCATGGTAACATTGGCTGAACTAACAGGATTTGTCCTACCTCTCATCATTACTATGATCTGCTCTTGGAAAACCATCATGTCCCTGCGAGAGAAAAATCCCGTCTTACAAGACAGTGGTGAGAAGAAGAAGGCGTTAAAGATGGTGCTGACTTGCACCACCGTCTTCTTGGTTTGTTTTGCACCATATCACATCACCTTCCCTTTTCATTTCATGGCCTTATCAGGACGCATCGAAGATTGTGCCACCAAGAACATCATACTCAAATTCCACCCAGTTGCGCTGTGTCTAGCCAGCCTGAACTGTTGCCTAGACCCAATCATATACTATTTCACAACGGATGAGTTCCGGAGAAGACTGTCACGTCAGGAAATCAATGAAAATGGTATTATACTCCATTTAACAGAATGCTCCATTTGAAGAATTTGTACCAGCTACAAGTTCAGCTTCACAAATAGATTCAGGGAAAGGACATTCAACGATTAATGCCTGTAATTTAGTATATTTGTATAAAGTATTTGTGCATGTTGTACTTGGTTCAAAATGCAAATTCTTTACAATGGTAATGGATTTAAAAGGGCTCATGACAAGTGTTCTATTTTGAGAGTTTTGCACAATAGTGTCAAGTGGGTTTGAACAAAACCATTGCACAAGGATGTGGCTTAAATAGATTAGCAAAGTGCTGTTTGAGTTCTCTTCTGATAACTCCACTTATTTTACTCATGGGAATAAATTTTAAATGCTTTTTTAAAAATTAAAATTTTTAAATTACATTTAAATCAAATTTAGACATACAGCACAGTAACAGGCCATTACAGGCCACGAGCCCGTGCCACCCAATTTACCTACGACCCCCCCGGTATGTTTCGAATGGTGGGAGGAAACCAGAGTCCCCGGGAAAACCCAGGGGGGGAAACATACAAATTCCTTACAGACAGTGTGGGATTTGAACCCCGGTCCCAATCACTGGTGCTTTAAAGACCTCTACGCCAGCTGTGCTACCCAACACGTAGAGTGACTGCGTAAAAGCCCACCGTATTAATACCAATGACATATGGAGCGGTGCACTAGTTTGACGTTTGTCATGTAGGTGTCATACAAAAACAACACTGAATGGGGTGTGGGGGTGGGCCAGCTTTGGAGTGTTATTCTGAATCAAGTTCTATCTGGTATCCCCTTAGCCTCCAATTCCCCAGAGAATAAAATCTAAGTGCCCAACTCACAGCTGAGACTCTTCAAATAATTCTCTCATTCCAGGTCACTCCATTAAAATATTATGGTGTGGTGGCCCACTGCAGCGGCGATCGAGCCGGCACTCTGGGCTGCGAGCACAAAGGCCAGCAGCCAGCACAGCGGCAATGGCCCCAACAAGTGAACTGGCAGATGAACAGCAAGGGCAGCTTAAAGGTCAGTGACCCCAAAATGGCACTGGCCTTGCTGTGCAGCCACAAACAGGGACAGCGAGCGGGGAAGAAGGGAATTGTTATGCAGGAAAGTACCCGCGTATGGGAAACTGCTTTTGTAACGCATGTGGTGATGTCAGCCAAGGGGGACCATGGCGGGGACAGTGCAAGTGTGAAAGTTGGGCCTGAGCCCTAATAAAACTCAGAGCTTAAACTGACTACACTACATGTGTGTATCTTCTTTTGAGTAGCACGCGGCTACAATTGGTTACCCCAATGGTTTAGATGGCTTCTAAACCCAGTGATTAGCAAATGGACAGCAGTCCCTGTATGTTTGGGACTGACAGTCCGACAATACTTCCTCATGGACACAGGAGCAGAGGTCAGTGTCCTCCCCCCGTTGGGTCAGGACACCAGGTACAGACAGTCAGGCCCCACGCTCAGGGCTGCCAACAACAGCACGATCTGGTCCTAGGGTACCCGCAAGGTCCACTGCAGTTGGGAGGTAGCCTCTTCTCGTGGGTGTTCAAGCTGGTCAGAGTGGAACAGCAGCTCCTTGGGGCAGACTTCCTGCGTGCCCACAGCCTGCTAGCGGACCTCAAGGAAAGGAGATTGGTCCATGCAAGACTTTTCAAACCTTGCCCTTCGAAGTTGCCAGGCTCCCAGCACTCCATCTAGACTCCGTACAGAGATCGGACAACAAGTACACCAGGTTCCTGGCTATGTTCCCTGCAGTGCTCACCCTGCCATTTCACCATGGTGTTGACCCAACATAGAGTTGCCACATTCTAACCCAGGTAACCACTGCTCCACATAAGGGCAAGACGCCTTCCTCCAGAGAAGCTCCAACTGGCGAAGGAGGAATTCAGGAAGCTGGAGAAACTCAGCATCTTACGGATGTTGGACAGCCAATGGGCTTCTCCCCTGCACATGGTAACCAAAGCAACTGGGGGCTGGAGACTATGCGGCAACTACCACCAGATCAATGAGGCCACAAAATTGGATCTGTACCCCATGCTGCACATCCAGGAGTTTGCAGCTAATCTGCACGGGACAACGATCTTTTCCAAGGTGGACCTTGTGCGGCAATATCATCAGTTCCTGGTACACCCCGATGATATCACCCTGTTCGGCCTGTTTGAATTCCTCCGAATGCCATTCGGGCTAAAGAACACCACACAGACCTTCCAGCGACTCATGGATGCAGTGGGCTGAGATCTGGACAGTAACTTCAGGTACCTGGACGACATCCACGTGGCGAGCAGGAACCAACAAGAACACATGACACACCTCTGCAACCTCTACACCTGACTGAGCAAGTTCGGCCTGATGATCAACCCAGTCAAATGCCAGTTTGTGTTGGAGGCCATCGACTTCCTGGGCCACAGGAAAACCAGGGAAGGAGCCACACCATTACCCAGCAAAATGGAGGCCATCCAGAAGTTTCCTAGGCCCAACACAACCAAAAGACTACAGGAATTCTTGGAGATGATCAACTTCTACCACAGGTTCATCCCCTCCGCTGCCTGGATCATGCGGCCCTTGTTCGCCCAGATGGCAAGCAAGGCAAAGGACAATGAGGAGTCAGCAGAAGCCTTCATGAAGGCCAAGGAAGCCCTGACAGACTCCGCTCTCCTGGCACATCCCAGGTCGGATACTTGGCCCTGATCCTGAATGTCTCAGGAATGGCGATCAGCAGAGTTCTGAAGCAGCCAATCGACAGAAGTTGGCGGCCACTGGCCTTCTTCTGCAAACATCTGCAGCCTCTGGAACTGAAGTACAGCACTTATGACAGAGAGCTGCTGGTGCTGCACTTAGCAATCCGCCACTTCAGGTACTTCCTAGAGGGCAAGTCTTTCACGACCTTCACAGATCCAAGCCCCCTGACTTTTACCTTAGTACACCACAGATGTAAGGCATAATCCCAGCAAGGACAATGTGATGGTCAACACACTGTCCAGGCAAAGTATCCACGTGCTATCGGGAGAAATGGATTTCGTGACACTGGTGGAGGCGCAGCAGAGCAACAAAGAGATGCCCCAATGCAGGACTCCCATATCGGGACTGCAGCACCAGGACATCCCAGTCAGTACAGGTAACACCAGCCTCCTGTGCGACGTGACCACCAGTCAGGTCGGAACCATTGTCCCGTTGGCTTGGAGATGGCAGGTTTTCGATTCCATCCACGGACTGGCTCATTCATCCATCAGGACCATGGTCCGGATGGTGGCGAGCAAATACAAGTAGCATGGATTGCGCAAACAGGTCAGTGGGTGGGCGATGGTATGCACGCAGTACCAAACAACCAAGGTACAGCAGCACACCAAGACCCCACCTCAGCACTTCGAACCGGCAGAACAAAGGTTTGACCATGTCCACGTGGACATAGTAGGACCCTTGCCAGTATCCCAGTGTTTCCGCTATCTGTTCACGATGGTCAACTGCTTCACCAGATGGCCAGAAGCAGACTCACTGGCAGACATGTCCACAACCTCGTGCACTAAGGCCCTCATCTTGTCCTGGGTGGCACGGTTCGGGTTACAGTCCCACATCACATCGGACAGAGAGGCCCAGATCACCTCCAGCCTGTGGTCTGACCTTGACAGCCTGTGGGGCGCCCAGCTACACCAAACAGCAGCCTTCCACCCACAGTCAAATGGGTTGGTGGAGCACTTCCACAGGCACCTCAAGGCTGACTCATGTCCAGACTCCAAGGACCTAACTGGGTAGACAAGCTAGCATGGGCACTGTTGGGTATCTGCACGGCACCCAAGGAGGACTTCAACACCTCTTTGGTTGAACTCGTCTATGGAGCTCCATTGATGGCCCTGGGGTAATTCATACCATCCCAGGCGGACAGCAGGATGACTCAGCAGCTTTCCTCTGCAGGCTGAGGGAAAGAGTTAGCAACCAGGCACTCACTCCACCTTCCAGGTACAGACACGCGAGGGCCAACATACCCAAAGACATGCAAGACTGTGAGTATGTTTTCATTTGCAGGGGTCCACATCGTCCATCACTTCAGAGGCCAAAAGAGGGCCCATTCCAGGTCATTGGTAACAACGGAACCACATTCGAGCTGGAGGTCAGAGGCAAGATGGAGGTATTCACCACAGACAGGCTGAAGCTGGCACACCTGGCCCAGTCGAGACACCAGCACCATGCCGAAAACCCAGGCCACCGAAGGCTGCAGGGACTTGGACTTTGGGAATCAAGGAAAATAACAAGGACAATACCACTAGTTCTGAGAGGTGGGGGTTAATGTGACAGCCTGCTGCTGTGGCAATCGAGCTGGCACTTCTGGCGGTGAGCCCAACCAATGGTCAGCAGGCTGTGCAATGGGACTAGTCCCAACAAGTGAACCAGCAGGTGAACAGCAAGGGTAGCTTAAAGGCCAGCAACCCCAAACTGGCACTGGCCTTGCTGCACAGCTAACAGAGAGGGACAGCGCACGGGGAAGAAGGGCATTGCTATGCAGGAAAGTACCCGCACATGGGAAACACACTTTTGTTATGCATGTTGTGACGTCAGCCAAGGGGGGCCACGGCGGGAACAGTGCAAGTATAAAGGTCAGGTCTGAGCTCTAATAAAACTCAGAACTTAACCTGACACACATGTCCACCAATTCTCTTTTTGTTGTATCTTCCTTTATTGCTAATTCTTTTTCTGTATTTGCTATTTCCCTTTCCAACTGTTCTATTTCCTGATTGTAGTCCTTCTTCATCTTAGTTACATAACTTATTATCTGCCCTCTGATGAATTGCGTCCCATAGTATAAACTTATCTTTCACTGATTCCGTATTTATTTCAAAGTACATTTTAATTTGTCGTTCAATGAATTCTCTAAAATCCTGTCTTTTAAGTAGCATTGAGTTTAATCTCCATCTATACATTCTCGGTGGGATGTCCTCCTGCTCTATTGCCAATAACAGGGGTGAGTGATCTGATAACAATCTAGCTTTATATTCTGTTTTCCTAACTCTTCCTTGGATGTGGGCTGACAACAGGAACAGGTCTATCCTTGAGTATGTTTTATGTCTACCTGAATAATATGAGTATTCCTTCTCCTTTGGGTGTTGTCTCCTCCATATATCCAAAAGTTGCATTTCCTGCATCTTTTTGGTTAAATTTGGTTACTTTGTTCTTTCTGCTACTTTTTTCCAGTTTTATCCATCTTTGAGTCCAAATTAAGGTTAAAGTCCCCTCCTATCAGTATATTGCCCTGCGTATCTGCAATCTTCAAAAAGATATCTTGCAAAAATTTTTGATCTTCTTCATTAGGTGCATATACATTGAGCAAATTCCAAAATTCTGAATATATCTGACATTTTATCATTACATACCTCCCTGCTGGACCTATTATTTCCTCCTCTATTTTGATTGTTACATTTTTATTGATTAATATAGCTTCTCCTCTGGCTTTTGAATTATATGATGCTGCTGTTACATGCCCTACCCAATCTCTCCTTAATTTCCTGTGTTCTACTTCAGTTAGATGTGTTTCTTGCACGAATGCTGTATCAAATTTTTCTTTCTTCAGTAAATTTAACTGCCTCTTCCTTTTGATTTGGTTATGTTTTCCGGTAATATTTAAAGACATATAGTTCATGGCCATTTCATACTTTGTTTACCTTTCCTTTCCGCTTCTTTATCACCACCTTCCCTTCTTATCCATTTCTGTTTTCTTTTTTTGAACACATTGTAAGACAACATTTCTAAAACATAAAATATTTCCACTATTCCCACATCTAAAATTCCTTTAATCCCAAAAGTCCCCCCCCCCCCCTCTCTGAGTTGTCCCTTGTCGGGCAACCACATCTCCCCTCTCCATTTGGATTGCGAACCCGCTCGCAAGCGTCAACTGATTTCGCAGTGACTGTTATTCTCTCCCACCCAGCCCCCTCCAGCAAAGACTTGTATCTTCACATACAACAAAGCTCACCCTCTTAATTCCCCCCTTACTTCCTTTCTTCCCCTTCTTAGTTCTTACTTATACATTATTTTTCTTCTTTATATGAAGTTTGTCATCATTCTTATTCTTGTTACATCTCTTCATCTCTCTGTCTGTTTTGCAGGTGTTCTGCACATTCTCGTGCTTTCTCCGGATCTGAGAACAGTCTGCTTTGCTGCTCCGGGATAACTATTTTAACTATTTTATTTTATCTTAACATAAATTTATAGCCTTTCTTCCATAGGATCGATTTTGCTGCGTTAAACTCCTTCCTCTTCTTCAGGAGCTCAAAACTTATGTCTGGGTAGAAAAAAAATTTTTGACCTTTGTATTCCAGTGGCTTTTTGTCTTCTCTCATTTTTTTCATTGCCTTCTCCAATATATTTTCTCTTCTTGTATATCTCAGGAATTTTAGTAGAATGGATCTTAGTTTTTGTTGTGGCTGTGGTTTAGGGTCTAATGTTCTGTGTGCTCTTTCTATTTCCATTCCTTCCTGTAATTCTGGCATTCCTAGGACCCTGGGGATCCATTATTTTATAAATTCTTTCATATCTTTGCCTTCTTCATCTTCCTTAAGGCCTACTACCTTTATATTGTTTCACCTATTATAGTTTTCCATTATATCCATCTTCTGAGCTAACAACTCCTGTGTTTCTTTAACTTTTTTATCAGATTCTTCCAATTTCCTTTTTAAGTCGTCCACTTCCATTCCTATGGCTGTTTCTCGTTCTTCCACCTTGTCTACTCTTTTCCCTATTTCTGTCATGACCATCTCTAATCTACTCACTTTTTCATCTGTACCTTTTATTCTTCTTTTTATTTAATTAAATTCTCGTGTCTGCCATTCTTTTACTGCTTCCATATATTCTTCAAAATATTTCCTATCTATGTACAGACCACTCCCTTTATCTTCTATTTCTCTGTGCAGAGCTTGATGTTCTCCCTCCTCTTCCCCTGAGTCCACTCCAGGACCTGTGTCCTCTACCTCTTTTCCTTGTATTTGTGCCTCTTCTGACTTTCTTGTTGGGCTGTGTGTCTCAGTTAGCTGGGTATTTTTTTTTATTAATGGTGTCTTGATGTTGGTCCTCTTCCTCTGGACTGGTCATGCGTTGAGTCTCTGATTTCCTTTTTTCATTCTCCTCCCTCTCGTTCCCGTTATTTTCTGTATCTTCCCAATGGGAGCCCTGCTGTTGGGTCTTACTCAGCTGGTCCCCCCTCCCATCGGTGTTGTCTTTGTCATGCGTGAGGAATTGCGCATGCGCGGTTGCGCACCTCTGTTTGGCTCCATGAGCCATCCTTGTAGTCCTGCACTTGGTGGATTGCATCCCCTCGGGCTTTCCACTGACCTCAGGGAGTGGGCTCTTCTCTCCATGGCGGGTCCCTGCTTTTTCGTACAGGTAAGACCTTCACCTTTCTCTTCCAACATCTTTCCTTCTTCTTTTCTTTCCATTGTTTTTGGCTTTTCTTTCTTTGGTGCCATTTTCTCCACACCTTTATTTTTTATTTGTTGTTTGTGTGTTGTGGCTTTGCTTTTTCTTTACTTTTTTCCTTCTTTTCTGGAGTGGGCTGGTATTCCCCTACCGGCCACTACTCCATCACATGACTCCTCCCATTTTTCCATACCTTGATGTAGGGCTCACCAAAGCCTTGGGAAACAAGACTGGTTTATTGCTCTGGCCTTCGCACTTATCTGGGCTCCAGGGCCCTGCATCATCAGAGCACTATCCTGGGATTGGCCAGCATTCCCGCCACAGTTCCCCGCCTTCCAGCCATGTGGGAGGTCACCTAGGATGACAGCCGGGGTCACCCCAGGTCCGCACGGTTGCCGTGTTCGTCAGCCATTTTGTGGGCCGTTCCGCGTCTCCGTGTACGGGCCGCTGCAAGCTGGTTAAAAATTGTGGATGATGTAAATCTGAAATGAAAACAAAAATGTTCCGGCAACATTTGGGGGGTGGGGGGGTGAGAGAAACAGTTAATCTTTTAGGCCAATGACCTTTTGTTAATCAGATAAGACTATAGCTGACTGGGTGAGTGATTTCAGTAATTTCTCTCATTGATGTTCAACTGGGGTTGAAGCTTGAGAGGGAAAAATCTTTCATTTTTCCTCGCTATTTAATGTTCCTTTAAGATGAATCAGTATCAACGAGAAAATAAGATGAGATCTGCCTTTCATTCAATCAAAGAAAGAATGTGCATGAGTTTCCAAAATGATTTTTGCATGGCTTAATTCATCCCAAAAGACTTACTATCCATTTGGGAATGCATTTTGAAGTTTGGTAGCTCAGGGGCACTACATATGAGAAATAGATTCATAAACAGAACTTGTCCTTGAAGACTGAGGAATTGAAATGTTAGAATTATTCAATTGTGCAAATTTCTGACCCCTCTGGCAAGCGAACGGGATTAGTGATGTATAAAAATTAATGCTAGGTCTTCGAGTCAGAAACTAGAAAAACTAATTTCCAGATAAACAAACGTAAAATACTGGTTCCTGGAAAGCAGCGGGTCACTGGAAGCTCTTGGACTGTAGCAAGAAGGTAAATGGAAATGAGGTTTGAAGCAGCCATTTACAATGGTTCAAAAGGAAAGAAAGGTGAACTTCTGCTGAAAATGACCTTTAGCTGAATAAGTGACACTGTTTTGACCAGAATTAATTTAAATGCTGGAATCTGGAACAGTAAACAAAATGCAGGATGATCTCAGTGGATCAGGCAGCATCTGGGGAGGAGGAACGTTGGAAGTCAATACTGGGATTGAAATGCAAAAGTGCTAGAGAAAGTCAGAAGCTCACGCAGGATATACAAGAAGGAAAGAGTAATCAATGTTTCAGCCATTTATCAAGGTATTAGCAAGAAAGCAGGCAGGTACGTGAATAAAAAGAAAGGGGGAAGGAGGAGAGGATGGAAGAAAGGGAGCAGGGACAGGAGCACAGGCTAACAGGTTGATTGGGAAGCTAGAAGAGAAATTAGCTGAGAAGAGATGGGGTGCAGAGTGGTTCTCTGAATAAAGAGGGAAGGGTTGGGAGTTGGAGGACAGGAGATAAAGAGGTGGAAGGGGGAGAAAATGGAAACTGGAGAGGGCCGAGACAGAACCTTAGGTGTTGTTGACAGAAATATCAACATTTTTGGTCAAGACTCTGAATGAGGGCTGTCAAAACCCCGACTATTCCTTTCTCTCAACAGATGCTGCTTGAACACACTGAGATCATTCAGCTGTTTGTTTTTTTTCGTTTTGGATTCTTTTGTTTTGGATTCAAACCCAATTTCTGATTGTTTCTCTTTTTGTCTCTGAGAGGACCCAGTTGTCCCCTAGCTGCCCTCTTGCTTATCTTTCCAAATCCCAACACATCCCTGTTGAAACCCCATCCCTTCCCATTACCATACCCCTCCCAACTAGCACTGGCAGACTACCCTGCAAGGGTATTTGGGGTTCCTTCTCCAGTTCCAATGCATCCTGTCCATGTACGGGTCCCCCGCATCTAAATGATTCAAATGTCCAAAGCCTGCATTAGTTCCTTAGCCGTCCTTTCCCCCGTTCCCCCGTTCCTCCACTCATGGCTCAGAGAGCAATCCAGAGATGACAAACTCACTTTGCAGCTTCCTACCCAACTACCTCTACACTGGACCTTTTATGAGGTCCTAACCTACAAAGGTCAAACTTGAATAGTTTTTCTAGGGGTGCCACAGGTTGAGGACAACCTGATCGAAGTATCATACTGGTTGGTTAAAGGTCAGGTACAACGTAGTGTACTTCTGACGTTCTGAAGTTGTTTATTCAGTGAACAAAGAGTAAGGAGTCCAGCACCAATTCCTGTGATGTACTACTGCTTGCTGACTTCAAATCACAAAACCAGCCCTCCACCATCATCCTCTGTATCCTATTAACGAGCCAACATTGGAGATAATCTACTAACCAGCCACCAGTAAGAGAAAGAGAGTCCCTTCAAGTTCAAATTCATCATGCAACCAGACAAAATTGTGTTTTTCCGGCCATGGGTGCAAATAGGCACACACACAATACACAGCGCATAATAATTACATATATATAAATATATTATTTAAAATAAATTTATTTAAATATTTTGGAATAATTTACTTGGTTCATCATCCAACAGTCTGCAGGAAGCCCTGATTTTGATGCTCCTGTACCTCCTTCCTCGTGCTAGTGCATTAATGATACTGGTGCTGGATGGAAAGGGTCCTCAATGATTCTATTTATTCAGACACCAAGTGTCCGTGGATTTGCATCCTGTGCTCCCCCAACATCTGCAGCTGAACAGTCTCCTATCCATTCCAGCAGTAACCCCACATTCGCAGCCCATGATATGATCAGGAAGCCGTCAGCCCTTGAGACCTTTTGGGAGCCCTGTCCACCATCAGCACCCTCGCAGATCCTGGTCCCGATAGCTGGTTCCCAACATGAGCTGGTCTCTAGCGGCCTGGTGTGAGCCCTTAAACCACCAACCTCTTCATTTATCCCGCTACTGTGATCTCCTCCCCTGTAGGGTTCTCTCCCAGGCTTCTCCTCCTCAGTGAGGTGATATTGTCCCATGCTGGTGTCCTGCATCAGTCCCTTGAAGATCTGTAATGGCACTGCATGTCATGAATAGAATGAGGGTGATACAGTGTTGAGGCTAGCAGAGCCGCTACGTCGCAGTGCCAAAGACCTGCTGTCCATCTGGAGTTTGCACCTTCTCTCTGCGACCATGTGGATTTTCTATGTGTACTCTGGTTTCCTCCCGTTGAAGCTTCTAGGTCATTGTAAATTGTCCTGAGAGAGTGATATCATTTCCTGGATCTCAGGGTAGAATCTGGGGCGAGTTGTGGAGAGAGTAAAATATGGTTTTAGTTGCATTATTAGAGTTGATGGGATGGTCAGTGTGGACCTGTCTCTATTCTGTATGACTCCATGACTTGTAACCCTCAGAGAACATGCACTCAAGGTATCTAGGCAATTTGAATTCTTTCTGTTTCAGGCTATATTGTGGCCCGGTATCATAAGGCATTGGAGAGGGAAGATTTTTCATGCTGAAGGGAGATCTGATCTCTGGTGAACCATCAATAAGAACATAAGAAACAGGAGTTGGCCATCTTCCCCATTAAGCCCAGTTCACCATTCAATGTTACCATGGCTGTCAGGCTGTGGACTCAGATGCACTTAATCAGAACCCATAAATTCCCCTTTTGTGTCTTAAATATAGTTAATGGGGCAACTTATGCTCAATTCTGGTCACCTCATTATAGGAAGGATGTGGAAGCCGTGGAGAGGATGCAGAGGATATTGCCTCGAATGGAATATTTATTCTTATGAGGCAAAGTTAGCAGAGGTGGGACTTGTTTCTTTGAGGCAGAGAAGGATGAGAGGAGACTTACTAGAGGTCTACAAGGTTCTGAGAGGCATAGATAGGGTGGACAGCCAGTGCCTTTTCCCTAAAGTGGGAATAGTAAACACCAGAGGACATGAGTACAAAGTGAAGGGAGGGAGGTTTAGGGGACATCAGGGGTAAGTTGTTTACACAGAGCCTTGCTGGGGATGGTGATGGAGGCTGAAACATTAGGGACATTTAAGAATCTCTTCAGCACAAAGATGAAAGAAAAATGGAGGGTTACAAGAAAGGAAGGGTTTAGTTTTTTTAAGGAATATATATGTTGGCAGAAAATTGAGGGCCAAAGGTCTGTAGTGTTTTATGTTCTATGTTCTACAGTCGCATTGGACAGAGAGTATCGCAAACTCACTATTTGCTTCCAGAAGCATTCCTCCTCATGCCCAGATTAAATCTACTTCTCTGAATCCTGGGTCTATGTCTCCTCGTTCTGGAGTGGTTCCATTTTATATACTCTGTTAAAGATCCACTTGTCCTTTGACACTCCAATGAGTGTCATCCCAGGCTAATCAATTTCTCCTTATTAGCTACCCCTCGTTTCCAGAACCAATCCGGTGAACCTCCTCTACACCACCTCCAAAGCTAGGATATTCTTTCTCAAATGAGGAGACCAGAATTGCCCGCAATGCTCCAGGTGCAGCCCAACCAGTACCCTGTTACCCTGTACAGTTGCAGCAAATCTTCACTGGTTTTGAATTCAATCCCTCTGGCAATGAAGACCAACATCCCAATTGCCTTATTGATTCCCCGTTGCATCTGCAAACCAACTTTTTTTTGATTCACGCACAAGCACTTCGAAGTCCCTCCATAAAACAGCACGCTGCGGTCTTTCACCATTGAAATAGCAGCCAGTTTGCTGTTTTTCCATTGAAGGTGGATTTACATCACATTTACCAACATTGTACTGCATTTTCTAGATCCTTTCCCACTCCGCTAACCTATCTCTCTGCAGACTCTTGTGTCCTTGGCATAACTTGCTTTTCCATGAATAAAGCAATGTTAAGATCTGATATCAATTCCTGGTGCTCAGGGTAGTTGGATGGAGAGGTACAATCACCTAGTAGAGAACGAGTAAGCCCAGGAAGCACAACGAGTCGACATTCAATGCTAAGTTGCATCTCTTTTAATGCAAGGCATATCACCAACAAAGCAGATGAGCTCTAAGGACGAATTATGCAGATGAATAGTTATCTTAGACATGGTTGAAGGAGGGGCAGGACTAGCAACCCAGGGCATAAATTATTCAAGCCAAATGAAGGGGGAAGTAAAAGAGGTGGTATTGTTGTATGGCTGCAGTTGAGAGAGGATATCCTGGAAGGCTCAAAGGAGGCCATATAGGTAGGGATTAGGAACAGAAGGAGTCATGTCCCTTTGATGGATCTGTATTACAGACCTCTCCATAGTCATCAAGAGGTAGAGGAATGGATATGCACGCAGATCTCTGAAGATGTTCAATAGAAATAAGCTGCAGTAGGAAATTTTAATGTCCTGAATGTTATCTGGAAATTCTTTAGGGCTCAGAGGGACAGATTTATTGAGGTCTTAAAAGAGGATTTTTGACTCAATATGTAGATGGCCCAAAGAGGGAACCAGCACCACAGAACCTTATCTTGCAGAAATCGAGCTGGCCAGGTTGAGGAGGGGTCAATGGGGGAGCATTTTGAGAATAGTGATCATAGCTACATACTGTACATTTCAAAATAGTTATGGGCAAAGACAGGGAAAGACTAGAAATGTCTTAAATTTGGAGATGGCTGATTTCATTGGAATGAGATAGGAACTGGCTAATGTCAGCTCTTATGGACCCATACTCCACTTGAAGCTGGGAGTGATAGCATGTAGATTAGATGGTTAGGAAGGCATATAGGATACTGGCCTTCGTCAGTTGGCAGATTAAATACAAAAGAGAGAGATTATGCTTCACCTCCATAAAATGTTGGTTAGAGCTCAACCACGTTCTGGTTACCAAACCACAGGAGGAACATAATTGCACTACAGAAGGTTCAGAGGTGATTAACCAGGATGTTGCCTGGGGAAGAGTGTTTTAGTTATGAGGAGAGACTGGAAGGGCTGGAGAAGGTTAAGAGGAGATGCAATTGAGGGGTTTGACTGCAGGAAACTTTTTCCCCGATCAGAGATAAATTAGACAGCATTGGTTTAGGATGAAGGGGAAGAAATTGACAGGGGATTTGAGAGGACCTTTCTCACAAGGATGATAACCAGAACGTGGAAAATGCTCTGCCCAAGAGATTGGTTGAATCAGGTCACTGATAGCATTTAAGAGCTTTCTTGATGAGCACTTGAATTGCTTAGGCATAGAAGGGCATTGGCCAAGTGATGAGAGATGGGATCAGTGCAAATGGGTGTCCTTTGGTTAAATTTAAATTTAGACTTAGAGCATGGTAACAGTCTATTTCAGCCCATAGGTCCACACCATCCAATTGACACCCAATTAACCTGGTATGCTTTGCATGGGAAAACCCATGCAAACATGGGAAGAACATACAAACTCCTTGCAGACAGCATGGGATTCATATTCCAGTTCCAATTGCTGGCACTGTAAAGGTGTTGTGCTAACTGCTATGCCAACTGTGCTATCCAATTGCTTTGGCAGCGGTTGACATGGATGTCACAGCCAATAAGACCGCTTCCATGTTGTGAATCAAAGAGCAAAGGATGTGGAATTAGTTGACCAAAGGAAAGGGGCAGATTTAGTGAGCTTAGTGTTCTATTTCTTAAAACAAAACTTTGTTCTAATGATGGAGAAATGTTCTCAGTGGTGTACGACTGAAGCCAAGGATCTGACAAGAAGTAAATAAAAATGATGATAGGCACAGATAGAATCTATAGTACATAAATAATCAGAATCAGGCATCTGAAGGCACAAAGTCAAAGAAATAATGGCCTAAACAACAGATGAAAAAGTGCAGGAGACTTTCCAACTGTCCAACAACCATTAATGTATAGTCTTTAAAAAATAAACTTGACAAACTCCAAGCAAGATTACAGCAACAGATGGACATCAGGGATTCTGTTTCACCGAAATGGGCCTGAATGAAAGCACAGCAGCTGGAAGGTTTCACCTTCCCCTGCCTGACTTGACACCAGCATCAGGTAAAGGCAGAGGCAACGTCATTTGGGTCATCACCAACTCATTGTCCTGCTCTCTTGACCCGGAACATCTGGCGATTAATGTTGTTTATTCTATCTGCCAAGAGAGTTTTCCACCATAGAAACATAGAAGATAGGAGCAGGAGTAGGTCATTCGACCCTTCGAGCCTGCTCCGCCATTCAACGAGATCATGGCTGATCTTAAAGTTCAGTACGCCGTCCCCGCCTTCTCTCCGTAACCTTTAATACCCTTATACTGAAGAAATAGATCTAATTTCCTCTTAAGTATATTTAATGAACCTGCCTCTACTGCCCTCTGTGGCAATGAATTCCACAGATTCACCACCCTCTGGGTAAAGAAATTCCTCCTCATCTCGGTCCTAAATGGTTTGCCTATTATCCTCAAACCATGGCCCCGGGTTCTGGATTTTCCCATCATTGGAAACATCCCATCTGCATCCATTCTGTCCAGTCCTGCCAGAATTTTATAGGTCTCTATGATATCCCCTCTCAATCTTCTAAACTCCAGCGAGTACAATCCCAATTTGCGCAATCTTTCCTCATAAGTCATTCCTGCCATTCCAGGTTATCAGCCTGGTGAATCGCCTCTGCACTCCCTCCATTGCAAGAACATCCTTCCTTAAATAAGGTGACCAAAACTGCACACAATACTTCAGGTGGGATCTCACCAAGGCCCTGTACAGCTGCAGTAAGGTATCCTTGTTCCTATACTCAAACCCTCTTGATATGAAGGCCAACATATCATTTGCCTTTTTAACCGCCTGCTGTACCTGCATGCTCGCCTTCAGAGACTGGTGTACAAGTACCCCTAGGTCTCTCTGCACTTCCCCATCTCTTAATCTATTGCCATTCAAATAGTAACCTGCCCTCCGGTTTGTATGACCAAAGTGGATAACCTCACATTTATCCACATTGTAGTGCATTTGCCATGTATCTGCCCAGTCCCTCAATTTATCCAAATCACACTGGAGCTTCCTGACCCCCTCTTCCGTGCACACAACCCCTCCTAGCTTAGTGTCATCTGCAAATTTGGAGATATTACATCCAATCCCCTCATCCAGATCATTAATGTAAATTGTGAACAGCTGGGGTCCCAGTACAGATCCCTGTGGTACCCCACTGGTCACCGCCTGCCACTCAGAAAACGAGCCATTTATCCCATCAACCATCATCCTGGTTGCAGTGTACATTCCATCTCATGCTAATGTCAGGCTTGCACTGGAGGGACTGAGCACTGTAATCAGTAGCCGCAAGATAGCACACCCTAATGCCATTGTTGGGGTGTAATGGAGTAGATAATTTGGGAGAATTTGGTAAAATTAGAGTAGGTTACATACATACATACATTTCAAAACAGATCTTATTTGAAATACTGAAGAATTCATATTCAGAAACTTTACAGAAACAATGGAAAATGCTATGTACATTTCACAAGTAGGTGCTAATTGAAATGATTTCAAGAAATGAATAGACCATTATTTGGATTGGAGACAGGCTGGCTGGTTGAATAACTACAAAGCTTCTACAAAGTGCTCACAGAAAGGTCACTCCTGAATTTTGTTTATCTAAGACAACAGTTTGACCAAGAAGGATAACTCCTGTTGTTTGCTGAAGAAGGTGGGGGTTTTGCAAATGAGTCACATGGGGTTACACGCAGTCTCAGTTGAAGAGAGAGAGAGGGAGCGGTGAGAAAGCTCAACAAGCTCTCTCAGCCAGTGTGTGTGACACTGAAAGAGACTGAACAGTCATGGCTGAAATAAGCCAGGAGAAGCTTGTTGGAAACAGAAAGCTCCAGAGTGGCAGATGGTTGGAAATGCTATCTGTCTGATGCTTCTCTTGGAATAAAAGGAACAGAAAGGAACTCTGTGATAGCCTGAAAGAAAGAGGTTATCATCTGGAGAACCCTGATGGGGCAAGTTTCATCAGTGAGACATTGAGGTGGTACCTCAGTTGTGGAAATCCTGGAACAACATCTCTCTCTGCAAACCCTACAAAAACCTTTCTGAGTGGTAAACATTTACCTTTCGAGAACCAAAGCCTGGTGAACTTTATACATGTTAAATTCTGTGCACAGTATAAGAATTGCCTGCAACCAGAGAACTTGGAAGAAGAAGTGAGATTAAACGGTGAACCAAATAACTTTTCTTAAATTTACACACAAATCATACTCATGCACTTAGAATTAGAAAGGGGTTAATTTGGGTTAGTTAAGTTAATAGAGATAAGTTAGTTTGATTCTATTTTCATGTTCAAAGATAATTAAAAACAACTTTTGTTTAAGTAACTACTTGTCTTGGTGAATGTTTATTGCTGCTGGGCTTTGGGGTCCTTTGGGCTCATTACGGGACAGCCTGAAGGTCTCTGACAAACTGCCATCATCTTGTGCAACTAGAGGAGTCACCATACTTGACCACTGTTGCACTGCCATCGAGAAGACCTACCGTGCCATCCCACACCTGGACTTTGGCAAGTTTGATCACCTGTCTGTCCTATCACTCCTGGCATACAAACACAGACTGAGGAACACCTGTGGTGCAGACAGTGGAAGTTTGATCAAGGGAGGTGGAAGAGTGCCTGCAGGACTGCTTTCAATCAGTGGACTGGAACATATTCAAAGACTTAACTTCAAATTTGGAATGAATATACCATGGTTGTCACACACTTCATCAGGACCTGTGTGATAATTGTGTGCCTTTGTGTACATATCAAGAATACCCTAACCAAAAGCAGTGGATGAACCTAAGGATTCACAGCCTGCTTAGGCCTAAATCGAAGGTATTCAAGATCAGTAATCCAGAACTTCAAAGGAAGACAAAGTATGACCTACAGAAGGCTATTGTAATAGCAAAGAAGCTACTCCAAGAGTAGTTAGAAACAGAATCAGATACACACCTGCTATGGCAGGGATTGCAGGCCATTACAGCCAACAAGGCAAAACCTAACATCACAAATGGCTGTGATGTTTCATTATCCAATGAACTGAACATCTTTTATCTTGGCTTTGAAAAGGAGAATTCAACTGTACCTGTGAGAATCCCTGCAGAAGCTGAGGACCCTGTAATATCTGTCTCTGAAGCCAATGTCGGAACATCCTCCAAAAGGGTGAATCCTTGCAAGACGTCAGGCCCTGTTGGCATATCTAGCAGGGTATTGAAAATCTGTGCCAATCAACTAGCTGGAGTGCTCATGGGCATTTTCAATCTCTTACTGCTGCAATCGGAGATTCCCATCTACTTCAAAAGGGCATCAATCCAAATGGTATCCAAGAAGAAGCAGAGAGAGCTGCCTCAATGACTACCATCAGGACCACTCACGTCTACTCTAATGAAATGCTTTGAGAGGTTGGGCATGGCCAGAATTAATTCGTAGCGAAGCAAAGACCCGGACCCACAGCAATTCACCTACTGCTACAATCACTCCACAGCAGATACAATCTTGCTGGCTCTCTATTCAGCCCTGATCACCTGGACAAAAGCAATATGAGGCTACTTTCAACACCACCATCTCCTCAGTGCTGGTTATCAAGCTTTCAAAACCTGGACCTCTGCACTTACCTCTCCAACTGGATCCTTGACTTCCTCATCAGAAGATCACAGCCAGTAAGAATTCGAAACAACGTCTCGTCCTCACTGATCATCAACACGGGCGCAACCTCAAGGATGAGGGCTTAGCCCACTGCTCTGTGCTTCCTACGCCCATGACTGTGTGGCTAGACACAATTCCAATGCCTTCTACAAATTTGCTGTTGTTGGCAGAATCACAGATAGCAATGAGGAAGCTTGTAGGAGTTGGTTAGATCAGCTCATTGAGTGGTGTCACAATAACAACCTTGCATTCAACATCAGTAAAACAAATGATTGATTGTGGCCAGAAGGAAGCTGCTGAGGGATCAGCAGTGGGGAGGGTAAGATATTTCAGATTCCTTGGTATCAACATCGCTGAAGCCCTATCCTGGGGCCATCATGCCAATGCAATCATGAAAACAGCTCACCTGCAGAAACTTTTCATTAGGAGTTGGAGGAGATTTGCTAAGTCACCAAAGACTTACAAATTTCTACACGTGTAACATGCAGAGTATTTTTGACTGATTGCATCACTGTGTGGTTATGGAGGTGCCAATGAACAGGACAGGAACAGGGTGGGGAGGGTTGTAAACTCAGCCACCACCATCAGGGGCATCATTCTTCATTCCATTAATGACATCTGTATGAGGCGGTGCATCAAGAAACAAGCTCTTTCATCATAAACCATCACCATCCAGGCCATGCCCTCTTTTCACTGCTACCATCAGAAAGGAGGTACAGGAGCCTGAAGACACATACTCTACAAAACATGCTTCTTCCGCCCTCCCCCCCCCCCACCCAACATCAGATTTCTGTACACTATTCACCTTATCTTCTCTTTTTTACACTTCTCATTTTAAAAAAAATCTTTTAATCATGTAATTGTAATTTTACAGTAATTTTTGTACTTGTTCTGCACCTACTACTGCTGTAAAACAATAAATTTCTTGACACATGTTCATGACAATAAATCTGATTCTGTTTCTGATTACATTTTAAGGTGCTTGGGAGTAAGTCCAGGAGGAGGATGTAAGAGGTAAGATCTTCACACTGAGCGTGGTAGGTGCATGGAATTGTGCTGCCGATAATGATGGTGGAGGCAGGGACAATGGGATCTTTGAACTGTCTTTTACATACTGTATACAGGTATACGTGGAGCTGAGCAAAATGGAGGGTTATATAGTAGGGAAATTCAAGGCAATTGTTATTAGGTCGACTCAACACTGTGGGCAAAGGGGCTGTAGATTTCTATGTTCATTAAATGCATACATTCGTCAGTACTATCAAGGTGATTTTATAGCCCAAAATATTTACCAAGATCGAAGATTATCTCAACCAATACTTTGTCTTAAACAAGAGTTTCATTGACCCATCCTCTACCATGTTATCAGCTACAATCTCTGTGCCGCACGAAGACATTTAAAAATAAACAGATTAGCTATTCAGCTCCTAAACCTGTCCTGCTATTCCAAAGGATCATGGCTGATGGTCTAACCCCATGTTCCCTGATTCCCTTGATTTTCTGGAACTTATTGATTTCTGTCCAAAGGATATCACAATAATGCAAAAGTTAATGTTGCTGCCCGACAATTCCACAGACATTAGCCTGAGCCTGACTTCTGGTGCCCTCTGTGTGCAATCACAGTGCTTCACAGCATGGAAACAGACTAATCAGCCCAACTTGTAAATGCTGACCAAGCTGGTCCCATTTACCAGCATCCGCCTAACCATCTACCTGTTGAAATGTCTTTTCAAGTTCAAGTTTATTATCATCTGACTGTACATCTATAACTATATAAAACAGTGTTTCTCTGGACCATGTTGTGCTTGTGCACGTGCACACACATCCTTACCCCCCTCCCCCTCCCCCCACACACACCCCATCCTCACACCCTCACACACACACACCCTTACACCCTTACACATACATCCCATCCTCACACCCTCACATTCTCATACATACATTCACACACACACCCTCAAATCCTCACACACTCACATCCTCAAACCCACACACCACACCCCCTACCCCACCCTTACACACACACACACACACACACACACACACACACACACACACACACACACACACACAATACGTAGCATATAATAATCATATATATACACAATGATATGATATAAAATTCATTTATGAATCTGCAGGAGTTGTCTACTGCATCCGGTGCTCCTGCTGTGGTCTCTTCTACATTGGAGTGACTGGATGCAGACTTGGAGATCACTTTGTTGTGTACTTGGCTCTGTCCGCTGAAATAGTGTGGATCTCCCAGTGGCCACCCATTTCAATTCTCCATCAAATGCCCTTGTCAACGTGTCTGTTCATGGAATCATGTATTGCCAGACTGAGACCATACTCAAATTGGAGGAACAACACCTCATCTTCCGACTGGGCCCCCTCCAACTGGATGGCATTAATAGCAACTTTTCTGGCTTTCGTCAACCAGCCCCCCTCCAACCTCCACATCTTTCCCCCATCACCTTCCCCCTGCTCTGTCTCTCTCCCTTTTCCCCATCTCTTTTCGCACAGACATGATCAATTCTCAGCTCTCCCCTTATCATACCCTTTGTTGGACTGGATTCCTCCCCCTGGCCGCCACTGTCTGGATTCTGGCTCATTCTGCTTATGCCTTGAAGAAGAGCTCAGGCCCGAAACATCGACAACATAACTTTGCTTTTTATGGACATTGAAAAAAATGGCTGAATTCCTCCAGTGCAGCTTTATTACAATCACAGCGTCTGCAGACTTCCATGTTTCACACACTATGATGGACTCCTGAAACAAGTTCGCAAGAAAGGGGTCAGTAGCCTTGAATCAAATTTCACATGCAGTACTGACAGTATTGTTTCAATATTGGCTTTCAGACAACCTTAAGTCAAGATTCTGGCTGTTTTTTCTGTAAGTTCAAAGATCCTTTGACACTATTCAAAACAATAGCATGGGAAAGAAAATTCAGTCCTTTTATGTCATCCCAAACATTTTATTGCCAATTAAGTCCAATCCTTGTTGTACTGTCAGAAATACAGCAAGCAACATGCTCACTCCTGCTCTTCTTTGAAATAATGCCATGTGATTGTGAACATTTACATCAGAAAGCAAACAGTTCAGGCTTTCTCTTCACTTTCCTAGTTCCGTTGAAGGACCTTTGACTTGAGAAGTTATATCTGTTTCTCTTTCCACAAAAGTTGTTTGACCTGCTAAGTATTTCCTTGTTTAATGACACAGTTTAGTGCCAAATCCAAAAGACAGCTCATCCAGCCAAACAGTTCTCAAATGAAATGCCCTGGAGTGTCAGTAGAAATATTCCAAGTTTCCAGAATGGATCCTAAACTCAAAACGTACAGACTCAGAGAGAATGGAATTTGGCCCTTCGGCCCAACTTGTCCATACCGATCAAGTTGTTTACCAAAACCAGTGATACCACCCACCCCCACCCCACTTTCATCTGCAGCTTGTCATTTCCTTTAAATTTAGAGATTCAATTCAGTAAAATAGCCTTGAAGCCGCGCCAGCCAAATACACCCTTGTGACCAATTCATCCACTAACCCCGTCTGTCTTTAGAAAGTGGGAGGAAACCAGACCACCTGGAGCAAACCCACACAGACACAGAGAGAACGTACAAACTTGGACAGACTGCAATGGGTTCAAACCCTGATCACTGTTGAGGTAATAGCATTCCACTAATCGCTACGTTAACTGTTCCACCCTTTCTAACGGTCCACCTGGTATCCGGCACCTCTGGGGATTAGTAGTTGTCGGATAAGTGAATTTTCCTGTTGCTTGAGATTGTGTTTTGCGTGATTGGCGAACTAACAGTGAGGTGTGCCAATTTTAAACTTCTGTAGCAGCGGCTACACTGCTCCTGCAATAACACGCACAACCAGACAGGTTGAGCTCAGTGAGGAGACTAGTTTATTGCAAGCTGCTGGGCTGCACTTATACTCCCAGCCCGGTTCTGGCTGAGAACCGTGCTGGAGGGCGCTGACATCACCTGCGTGTCACGTGGTCCCCCAGAGCGGGTTCCGAGCCCCGTGCTGGAAAGAAAGGAAACCCCCCCCGACAGCGCTATTTTGGCTGGCTGCCCCACCGCATGGCTTACAAGCGGGACGGGTTCACCTGCCTTGTGGTGAGCCACAACACAGTGCCCCCCCCCACCTCCCAGAACCAGCGCCAATGTCCTCTTTTGCCGGACAGCCTCGCTTCTTGGGCTGGGCAACGACCACAGACTCGGTGGGATCGAGGTGTGCTGGCTTCAGCCTGTCCATGGTGAATAGCTCCCGCCTGTCGCCCATGTCCAGCGTGAACGTCGAGCCAGAACGTTGTACAAACCTGTACGGCCCCTCGTACGGTCACTGCAGAGGTTCCACGGTTGGGTCCCGCCAAACGAAAATGTACTCCATGGAAAGCAGTTCGCCAGGAACGTGAAACAGGCAGGTACCATGCCTGGGCTGCGGTGGGGGTCGAAGGAGTCCAAGTGTGCCCGGAGGTGAGAAAGTAGTTCGTGCGGTGACCGCTGGGGATTGTGAGGTGCATTGATGAACTCACCATGTAGTGCCAGCGGTGCACTATAGACCAGCTCAGCTGATGATGCCTGCAGATCTTCCTTGGGAGTGGAGCGGATGCCCAGGAGCACCCAAGGCAGTTTGGCCATCCAGTCGGGACCGGTGAGGCGGGCCATGAGTGCCAACTTAAGGTGGTGGTGCAGATGTTCAACTAATCCATTGGCCTGCGGGTGGCAGTCTGTCCAACAGTGGTGCGGTGTAGCTGGATCCCCAACCTGTTGGCAAGCTGTGCCCAGAGCGCAGATGTGCACTGGGCTCCCCGATCGCTGGTGATCGGCAAACCAGGTGACCCAACCATGTAACAGTGCTGGAGAGCAGGAGTCGGTGGAGGCATCTGGCATGCCCGGGTTCTGCCACCATTTGGACCGTGGACCTGCTGGATGGATGTGAAAGGTCGTGGATGTGATGGAAGACCTGCCCGTGCCACTGCTGGAGAATCACTGGCCGTGGGGTGCCCAAAGAGTTATCACACAGGATGGTGCCTTCGCTGATCAGAGTTGGGAGTTCTCGGAACCACAGGCTGATGATGGCGGTCTTGAAGGCCTTCGTCTCCTCATCAGCTTCCTGGTCCTGGGCGAGCTGGTCGAAGTCAAGGCTGGGTGTCAGCGTGCAGATGGCTAGTCGCGAGAGTGCATCAGCAACCAGATTGTCCTTCTCCGCCTTGTGCCGAATGTTGGTGGTGAACTCCGACACGAAGGAGAGGTGACGCTGCTGGCGGGCCGACCAGGGATCCTTTGCCATTGCAAACACCTGGGTGAGGGGTTTGTGGTCTGTGAAAATGGTAAAAGTCCTCCCCTCCAAAAATAGTGGAAATGCCGCACTGCCAGGTACATGTCCAGTTACTCGGGGTCGAAGGCACTATACTTGCGTTCCGGCAGGCAGAGCAGGTGGCTGAAGAATGTCAGCAGCTTCCAAAGTCCATTCACCTGCTGCTCCAGGACAGCACCGACGGCTGTGGCAGAGGCATCGACAGAGAGTGCCCATATGCAGGTCGGTGAGCATGGCGGCCTTCGCGAGGGCATCCTTGGTGGCCTCGAATGCAGTGCAGGTTTCTGGTTTCCAAGCGAGCATCTTGTGCTTGGCTGTGATGAGGATGAACAGTGGCTGCATGATGCGCACAGCTCCCGGGATGAAGCGGTTATAAAAGTTGACCATACTCGCAAACTCCTGCTGCACCTTGAGGCTGTCCGGGCATGGGAACTCCCTGATAGCGGTGACCTTCACAGTGACGGGCGTGGCTCCTTTGGCTGTGATGGTATAGCCCAGGAACTGCATGGACTCTTTCCTGAACTGGCACTTGGCCGGGTTGATGGTAAGGCCGAAGTCGGTCAGCCAGGAGAAATGGGCATGTAAGTGGTCCATGTGTTACGCCCGGTCCTTGTTGGCGTCGAGGATGTCGTCAAAATAAATAAAGGCAACATCCAAGTCCTTGCCCACAGAGTCCATGAGGCGCTGGAAGGTCTGAGCGACGTTCTTGAGCCCGAACGGCATGTACAGGAATTTGAACAGGCCAAAGTGGGTGATGATGGCTGTCTTGGGTATGTCCTCAGGATGCACCGGGATCTGGTGATATCTGCACACCAGGTCAACCTTGGAGAAGACCCTCGTGCCGTGCAGGTTGGCCGTAAAGTCCTGGCATCTGGTTGCCTCGTTGAGCCGTCGATAGTCTCCGCAGGTACGCCAGCCACCGGAGGCTTTCGGGAACGGGTGGAGCGGCAAGGTCAACGGGCTGTCGGACTGCTGAATGATCCCCAGCTCCAACAGTTGTAAAAACTCCTCCTTCTCTACCTGGAGCTTGTCAGACGGGAGCCGACATGCATTGGTGTGAATTGGCGGGCTATTGGTGGGGATGTGGTGGAAAACCCCATGGCGCGGCGAGGTAGCAGAGAACTGTGGCTTGTGGAGTGTCGGGAACTTGTCCAGGATCTGCTGGAACAGGTCTCTGGGCATGCTGATCGTAGCCATCTGCAGTTGCTCCGAGTGGGAGGCATCAATGTGAATGGCCTGGAAGGTATGGGCGTCCACCAAATGCCTACCTTGAATGTCCACCAGTGTGTGAGGAGGAAGTCTACAGCCACGATGGCAGTTGGGAGGGACAAGATGGTGAACCTCCTCGCGAAATTCTGTTGGCCGATCTGGAAGTGGAGTTTCTTGTCTCCATACATCCAGATTGCTGTTGCGTTGGCCGCACAGAGGGGAGGTCCATGAGGTCGGTTCCTCGATTTGATGGCCGTGGCCGTGATGACGCTGATCTGGGCTCCAGTGTCAATGAGGAACCTCCGGCCACTGACTGAGTCCCGCAGGTAGAGAAGGCTGTGTCCTTGGCCAGCTGCCACAGCCATTAACAGCTGCCATCTTGGTCATTTCCCTGGAATGAGCAGGGCTGATGACATTTCCGACCCTTGTCTCCCCAGTGCTGGTTGTAGAAGCAAAGGCCTGAAGCGGATGCTGTGGCCGTGGTTATGCTCTTGGGGGCCCCTGCAGGGGCTGGGTGCTCTACCACAGCACTAGGGGCAGGCTTGGCGTGATCGTGCCCATTCCTCATGACCTGCTGGACAACTGACCCTTCCAGAAATCGTGCGAGCCATAGCTCTTGGGCCTTCTGGGTGACCTTCCTTGGGTTGGTGAAGCTCTCCTGGACCAGCAGCAGCTGGATGTCTCCAGGCAAATGTTTGAGGAAGATGCGCTTGAAGAGTGGGCAGTCGTTGTGCTCACCCATGAGCGTGAGCATCTCGTCCATCAGTTCCATCGGGGACCTCTCCTCCCAGGGCGTCAAGGTGCAGCACCCGAGTGGCACGCTGGTGTCTAGATAGTCCGAGGAACCCGGTAAGCACTTGTTTGATGGTCTTGTACTTGTCCTCAGAGGGTGGGTGCTGAACAAGTTGCAGCACGCATCTGGCAGTGGCCTGATCCAGGGCAGCGACCACATGGTAGAATTTGGTTGTGTCGGACGAAATCTAGCGGAGGTGAAACTGGGCCTCCGCGTGGACGAACCAAGTCTCCGGCTCCTGAACCCAGAATTTAGGCAGTTTTACAGCTATAGCACTGATCCCAGGCTCGATCATGATGGGTTCAAAGATGTTTAAACCAGTCGGGGTCACCAATTGTAGCGGCAGCTACACTGCTCCTGCAATAACACACACAACCAGATGGGTTGAGCTCAGTGAGCAGACTGGTTTATTGCAGGCTGCTGGGCTCCACTTATACTCCCAGCCCAGACCTGGCTGAGAACTGAGCGAGGGTGCTGATGTCATCCAGGCATCACATGGTCCCCCAGCGTGGGTTTCTAAGCCCCGTGCTGGAAGGAAGGGAAATCCCCAACGGCGCCATTTTGGCCAGCTGCCCCACCTCGTGGTGAGCGACCACACTTCCGTATTTTTTACCTATTTATTTTCTGCTAGTTTCTTGAGACTGCCGTTTGCTTGAATTCCAGATAAGTGGAGTTTTACTGTATAAAGACTTTACCAGCTTAATGATACTTCAAGTGGTATGTGAATTTTTTTTTAAAATGGTTGCCCACCCCTTTCTTAGACCATGGGCTTTTTCAAGCTTCACGGTGAAAAGAAATATTTCCCACCTCAGTCCTAATTGTCCACACCATATCTGAATGTACACTGGATACTGGATGATCTCAGTGGGTCAGCCAGGAACAAACAAGGCAAAAGTCCACTGGTTTTCAAACTTTTTCTTCCCACTCACATGCCACCTTCCTAATCACAGAGCACTTATAGCATAGGGATTACTTAAGGTGGTATGTGAGTGGAAAGAAAAAAGTTGAAAAATCACTGATTAAAGATGATCAATGTTTCAGCCTGGAACATTCCATGGAAGCTGCCTAATCTGCTGACTCCCCCTGTGTTCTGCATGTTGTTCTAGTTTTCCAGCAATCTCTCCTGTTTACCTCCATATCTGAATGTCTAACCATCTCTTCTAGTCAGTCAAGACTAGGGAAACATCCTTCTGACTAGTTCAAAAGACCAAAATTGTTCACAATACTCCAAGGGCTTGCGTAACAATAATAAGACATCCTTGCTCCTACAGTCAAGTCCTCTTCTCTGAAGGCGAACTTTAGGAGATGGGGTAGAGCCCACAATCCTGTTGATATTAATGGCCCTGATGTCAAAAGGGTAATTAATGTCAAGCCCTTAGGAATAAATGTCTCCAACCTGGGACTGACATATTGACACTTAAGAAAGTAAGAACGTGCACCAATGCCTCAAATATTTTAGAAGAAAAAGGAAGTTCAAGATGTCCGCCTCATGGCTCCACAGCTTCTATCAGTGCATCATCAAGTGCATGCTTACTGGATGCATCACAGTATGGTGCAGGGCTGCTCAGCTCAGGATGAGAATAAGCCAAAAGAAAATGCTCAGAATATTATCTTTCCTCCTCGCCATTGACACATCCTGCGGGCTAGGAAAGGCAGCCAATGTACTGGATCCATCCCACCCCAGACACATTCTCTTCTCCCTCCTCCCTTCAGGGCTGAAGAGTGTAAAAACATGCAACAACAGGCTTAAGGACAAGTTCTTTCCTACACCCATCAGGCTCCTGAATATAACCATATAACCATATACAGCATAGAACAGGCCAGTTTGGCCCTACTAGTCCATGCCGGAACAAATCCCCACCCTCCTAGTCCCACTGACCAGCACCTGGTCCATACCCCTCCAATCCTCTCCCCTCCATGTAATTATCCAGTGTTTCCTTAAATGTAAATAACGTCCTTGCTTCAACCACCTCTGCCGGAAGCTTATTCCACATCCCATCCACCCTTTGCGTGAAGAAATTTCCCCTCATATTCCCCTTATAATTTTCCCCCTGCAATCTCAAACCATGGCCTCTGGTTTGAATATCCCCCACTCTTAATTGAAAAAGCCTATTCACGTTGACTCTCTCTGTCCCTTTTAAAATCTTGAACACCTCCATCAAATCCCCCCTCAATCTTCTATGCTCCAGAGAAAAAAGCCCCAGGCTGCTCAACCTTTCCCTGTAACTCAAACCCTGACATCCTGTCAACATTCTCGTGAACCTTCTCTGCACTCTCTCTATTTTGTTTATATCCTTCCTAAAATTTGGTGACCAAAACTGCACACAGTATTCCAAACTTGGCCTCACCAAAGCTTTGTACAATTTCATCATAACATCCCAATTCTTGAATTCAATACTCTGATTTATGAAGGCCAACATTCCGAATGCCTTCATCACCACTCTATCTACCTGAGTATCAACTTTGAGGGTACTATTTACCATAACTCCTAAATCCCTTTGTTGCTCTGCACTCCTCAATTGTCTTTCATTCAATGTATATGACCTATTTAGATTTGCCTTTCCAAAATGCAACACTTCACACTTATCCGTATTAAATTCCATCAGCCATTTCTCAGCCCACTCCTCTAGCTTTCCTATATCACTTTTTAAGCTACAGTAATCTTCCTCACTGTCCACAATACCACCAATCTTTGTATCATCTGCAGACATCCTTATCCAATTCACCACCCAGATCGTTAATATATATAACAAACAATAATGGACCCAGGATCGATCCCTGAGGAACTCCACTAGTCACCGGCCTCCAATTTGACAAACAATTTTCTACCAGTACTCTCTGACACCTCCCATCCAACCACTGCTGAATCCATTTCACTACTTCCTTATTTATACCTAATGCCTCCTTCTTTTTTCCTAACCTCCTGTGAGAAACTTTGTCAAAAGCTTTACTAAAGTCTAAATAGACAACATCTACAGCCTTCCCTTCATCCCATGAATCCCACAACAAGGCTGCCCTAAGGTGGTGCTAATTTCACCGCAATTTTATATTTTGCTCTTTACTTGGCTGTATGAATGTTAGAGATAATCTGCTTGTCTGCTTGCAGAGGAATCCTTCTCATTGCACTGGGTATTTTATGACAAAGTTAAACAGCTTACCATTTTCCTTCTTAACTCTGTTGCACATGTATGCTTGGCTTCATTGTCATGTTTACAAGAGCACCAAGAGTGCTCAACTAATTAGGCCTCAGCTTGAGTATTGCATACAGTCTTGGTCACATGAAGGGTGTGATCACTCAGGGGAGTGTGTGCAGAGGAAATTTAAAAAGATGTCAGGACGGGGAAATTACACCAATGAGATAACGTTTTATGGGCTTTAGTTGTTTTATTTGGCACAGAGAATGTTGAATGGAAACTGAAAGCAAGTCTACAAAATTGTGGTCTGTCTGAAATGGTGGTCGAGGCAGAAAGCCTCTGATATTTAAAAAGCACCTACATGGAGCTACACGAGCAGCCACATCCTGCAGGGGTGAGGTTAGACTAGGCACCTCTTTTCTCATTGCCACAGAATCACCTCTTGCCATGTTGTGTGATGCCATAGGGTAGGATCTCAGTCACTCATGTGAAAAGTAGAAACATGGCAGACACTGTAATACAACAGCCAACACATAACTGACCCTTCAGACATTGACTTAAAAATGTAGCAGCCATTGTTTATGGTGCCCATTTAAAAACGATTTTTGTGTAATTTCAGGTGTATCATGCAAACACTCAGCTGAGTTGAGATGACTCCGTGGAACAATGGTGGTTCAGTTTCAACAATGGGAAGTATACTTAAACAGGTTCAAGGTGATATATAGACTCCTCCTATCCCGAAACTCTCGTGATTGAAACTTTCCCCATTTTCCCTCAGTCTTTTCCAATTGTGCTGAATACAAGGTTCACTTACCAACAGATTCAAGGGCAGCTCCCTTCCTACCATTATCAGGCACACGAGCAAACTTGTGCTATCTTTGCTCTGTAGAATGCATTGTCGTACACTTTGTACAATGTATATAGGCACCAAAATTCTTACTTGCTGCAACTGAACAGGTTAACAGTTTTTCACTTTGCAAAAGGAAACAACAATTAAAACAACTAAAAAACTGACTGCAATAGTTTATTAATTAAATTAACAAACAATAAACATAAAACATAGATACAGAAAATTCACAGTTATCTTATTGTTCAGAAAATCCTAATAATGTAACAAATAGTTCAAGAGGCTGATAGCTGTTGGAAAGAAACTCTACTTGAACCTAGAAGTGCTGGTCTTCAAGCTCCTGTCCTTTCTGCTCAATGGTAGCCAAGACACTGGCTGCACTTTGCACGGGAAGAATCCCTGGACTACTCGCAAAACAAACTTTCGCAAACAGGACCTCGATATATGTGACAATGAACTCGGGCCATGTGAAACCTCATTGGATATTTTACAGTGTTGAAATTTAATACTTGTAAGTTATTTGAAATAACAAGGTTTAGTAACAGGTGGAAATAGTCCACTGTGTCACCAGGAACAAGGAAGATGTGGAATTTGTTTAGTAAGTGTACTTATCTACATTCAGAAGTATTCACTCACTTTACTTTCAGTTATGTGCCAGGATGTTTTTTTATGTCAACATATGGTGATGTGACAGAATGGATGTCGAAGGGTATTTCCTCTCAAGCAGGTATCTAGAACTAGAGGAAGTATTTTTAGAATAAGGAGGCAGTCATTCAAGACCATGAGAATAAATTTCTTCTCTGAAAATTCTCCAACTTTGAGAAATATGAAGGCAGAATAATTGAGGAGGAGACAAACAAGACGATTGAACTACAAGGGAGGCAATGTTATTGGACTGGGAATGTGGTGTTGAAGCCAAGATTAGATCAGTCATGATCTCATTGAATTTGAGCACATGTTTTAGGCACTGATTCACCCCCTGTGAATCCTGTTTTCCAATGTTGTTTCTGAACTTTTTTCCATGATTTTGTCCATTATATTTTATCAAAATCAAACTAGTGTGGGGTGCTGAGGTAGCAGCAAACAAGCACAAACTTGAAAGACTGTTCAACGGGCTTTATTCCAGTAAATGTCTGAACACCAGATCAAGCCCGAGCGACTGGCTCAGGAGGGGCTGGCTCAAGCCTATATTCGAGTCGACTGGTTGACATCCGGCCAGGTGGAGTCAGCCCCTAGATGGTCTTCCTGCAGGTACAGAGATCGCCCTTTGCAGTCGGCTGGTGGTCATCTCACCACAAATACAAAGAATTATTTATTTGAAATTATAACAACCACTTTAATTGCTCAATAACACCTTTTTATATAAAGAAAATTTATTTTGTATGACTCAAAGCAGGAGTACAGCTGAAAATATTTATGTTTGTCGTTTGAACATTTCAGCAAGATTTTGCATTTTGTTTCAATTGGTAATGTTGTAAGTGACAAGCTGAAATGATACCTCTGGTTCTAGGGTCTTTTGCAATTCTACATTATTACCTTTCTACCACTCCTTACGGGCGGATGACAGGATGATGCATCACTTGAGATTTAGCGTCCCTTTGGTCAATACAGAATATTGTTCCCAATACACATGAGTCCGTCTTCAAGAAAATAAACACAATCTGCTGGAGGAACTCAGTGGGTGGATCAGCGTCAATGGGAGAAAAAGAATGATAGATGTTTTTCAGCCAGAATTTCGACCGTGCTTTATGATTGTTGCTTGATCTGCTGATAGATTGTGTTTGGCATCTGTAATCACCTGTGAACTACCGGGCCTTCACATCCTTTATCTTATTAAATTAATTCTCTGTGGATAATTTTTATAATGGAAATTCTGATTTCTGACAGAGGTTAACTTTAGGGATGTAGTTTGCACGTTCATGCTGGCTACCTCCTGATACTGACAACAGTTAACTGCATGAGGCACAAAACAAATTACATTGCTCTACTGGAACTGTCCAAAACCTTCTCCCCCCCCCCTCCCCCCATCAATGCCCCCCTCACCCACTGGCCACTATGAATATTCTACACAACAGTCGAAGTACAAGACTGATTCCACTGAATGAATGGATTCAAATCCAAATCTTAGAGTCAATAGTTACACTCACCACAAGATGATTGCTTGGAATGAAAAGCTAAGGTGAATTTTCGCATAATTAGGCAGTAAGAACTATAGTTAGGGAACCAGATAAAAGAACTGGTATCCTGTTCCCCAAATAGGAACACTTTGTCATTAACACATGATGCTGAGTCTAGCTGAGTACAAGTTGCAACTAAAAATTCTGGTGAAACAGTTCTGTGATCGAGTTCTGGTTAAAAGTGAGACTGCATCGTTAACACGTGATGTTGAATGAAATTAAACAATGCAAGTGCTGAGGTCGATTTCAATACACAAACGTGCTGGAGAAACTCAGGAGGCCATGCAGCATCCAGAGGAAGTAAGGAGTAACCAGCCTTCTTTCCCTACCATTTCTCAGCCTTTTCCTCTTTTCTATTCTCCCACCTGTATCCACCTATGACCTCTTACATGTTGGCCAGTGCTCTTTCCCCTACTTCTTTCTTAGTCTTCCCCCCCCCTCCCCAAAGCTTTGTGCTTATACCCTTTGTTTCCTGTGGATGTTGTTTCTCCAGCATTCTTGTGCTGAATCAAGTAGGCTGACAGAGTACAAATTGCAACCAAAACTTCTGGTGACACAGTGAGTTAACAGTTAAATGATCAGCCACCTAAATATAGCAGGCCATTTCTTCCTTTATTGGCAAAGAGAAGTAAACTAATGACGGAAGGGGCAGCCTGGTTGGCATAGCGGTTAGCACAACGCTGTTACAGCGCCAGCAATCAGGACCGGAATTCGGCTCTGGCGCTGTCTGTAAGGAGTTTGTACGTTCTTCCCATGTCTGTGTGGGTTTCCTTCGGGGGCTCTGGTTTCCTCCCATTTCGTTGGAAATGCATCAGGGATTGTAGGTCAATTAGGTGTAAATTGGGTGGCACAAGCTCATGGGCCGAAAGGGCCTGTTACCTTGCTGGATTCTAATTTAAAAATGTTTATGTTAATTTTTGGCAGGGCAAGGAATTGAAAAAAGGTTATGAATAAACACATACTTTAAAACTGAAGATTCTTAGGAAATGAATCTTTTTTGGGGCATCACATGAATATAATGTAAATGAGGAAACAGAACCCTTTTCAGGTTGTCACTAGTGATTGCAATGGTTTACTTTAGTGCTGTGTTTGCCATTGTTTTACCCCATACTTTATTTTTAACCTTGATCATTTCCATTAGCTACTTGAAGTTTCAAGCTGAGAAATAAATGCTTTGGGGTTTGATTTAAATAAAAAGTCCTTTAACCTTTTTTTAAAATTTGTGGCTGTATTAAATGACAACTAAAGAGATGAGTTTCAGAGTTTTTGTTTAAAGTTCAATAAATCTGACCTTTTGAACTCCCATTTTAAATGTTGAACTAAGCCATCAGTAGTGATTCAAGTGAGACCAACTCACCACAGATTTTGACTGATGCTCAACCACTGAACCAGTAGCCTTAATGCACAGTTCCAGAACGAAACAAGATTGCAAAAGCTGAAGCAAGAGTCTTTGAATCAAGATAGCCTCAATAGGTCAAGGTTTTCTGGGTGTCAAAGTACACAAAAGGGCCTTGTAAAAGCTGTAAGTTCCAACTGTAAGTTGGAGCTGTTGAAAAGAATTGAACCTGAAAGGAAAGGGCTGGGGAATTAAAGACTGCCTCACTCCAATTCAAACTTGTTCCTTTTTAATCAATCACTTCAGTGTCTTGCTGACAAAACTTGCCCCCTTCAGGGTTCTCCAGCTGATAACATATTTCTTTCAAGTCGCCACAGAGTTCCTTTTTGTTTCCCTTATTTCAAGTGAAACATTATGCAGCCAGTCCTCTCCTCTTGTATGAACCACAAGACCTTTGAGCAGGCTGAACTAAGCACTCACAACCCATCTTCAAAATGTTTTATTTTCCACAAGCTTGCCAGCTTGTCCTGTTCCAGTACCAGCTGCTGCTGCTTAACTGTAAGAACTGCAGAACTGAATTCTCTCTCTCTCTTTCTCAGAGAAAAGCCTGTTTGACTCTCTCTGCTTGCAAAACCACATGACCCTCTTAGAACAGCAACCTCCACTCAGACAGCCCGTGGCTCCAGACCTAATTGCCTGATTTCTTTTATCTGTTGCTTTTCAAAACAACAATCCATTAATAAGGTCCCCAGGGCACTCCCCAAAGCTTTTGCAAAGGCATTCAGAGCTGGACTGTCTGGCTTGAGAAGAGCTTCAGTATTTTAAATGAGATTGGTTTTGAAGTGTTTGCATGTGACTTATACTAAAAACCTTGCCACACTCTATCTCCAAAAATCATATCTATATACAACATAAAACACACTTGTCTCTCAGTAAGTGTCTGTACTGCCAAATTTGAGTTTGAGAAACAACACCAAATCCTCCATGTTGCAGTCTTCTTGATGGCCTCAACTTCAACAGTTGCACTTAATCACACTTTCTGGCCCGTTCTGCTGTAACAATATCCATACGTGATGCCGAATCAGTTTTTTCTCCATAGACAGTGGGTATTTCCAACATTGGCCAAATGGTTTCAGTTCTCTGAAATAGCTAGACAATCAAACGAAACAGTGATTCTCTCGACCACAGTGCACACATAGTCACACACAAATCATAGGATATAATAATTTCATGTGTTGTATACATAAAGAGATCATTAAAAAATATATATACATTTAATTTTTGGAATGAGTTACTTAGTTACAGGATACAATTCATCAATCTCACAGCTTGCAGTATATTTTGGAGTACAAGTTGACTGGTGTATAAGTCGACGCCCCCTTTTTCAGCCTCAGTTTAAGGGTTTTATGGCATACCTGGCATATGTTGACCCCGATTTTATGGCTGCCTGAGGTGCCCCATTGACTGGCATATAAGTGACCCCCAATGCTCTCGATGCCTGAAATGGGCCATTCACTATGTATACTGTTACGGGTTATATTAGTATGGTTATGGATAAATATGTCTTTAAAAGAGATAGATTGTTGGGGTTTAGAGTAGGTCACTTCACAAAGAGAGTAACACTTCTCAAAAGACATCTCATTTAAAATGCAAAAGCTTTGTTGAAGCTAGACATTGAGGCACCAGTTGGCTTTGCAGAAGCAATGAAGAATGCAATGCTGATCTATTGTGTATGGCAATAAAGTCCAGTCCTAGAAGTACTGTTAAGATCTTTCAAAGATTGGGTTTTGAGCCTTGGGACAGGTTTTTGGTTTCTACAAGCAAAGAGAGGAAAAAAACAAACAGGATTCTTCTCTGAATGAGAGAGAGTGAGAGAGAGAGAGAGAAAGAAGTCAGTTCTACAGTAGCAAATGAGGCTGCAAAATGGCAAGCTGACAGGTTTGTGGAAAGACCCCATTTTGAACACGAATTGTGGTTCTGAGTTCAGCCTGTTCAAAACCCTTGTAGTCTTTTCAAGAGGAAATGGCTGGCTAGAGTGTTTCTCCTGAAATGAGAGAAACAAGACAAACTTTGTGGTGGCCTAGAAGAAGAGATTATCATCTGGAAAACCTGTGATGGGGCGAGTTTCTTCAGCAAGACACTGAAGTAACTGATTGGAGGAAATCAGTTTGTGTGTGTCCAATGAGCAACAATTATCTCTCTGAAACCAACAAGAACCTTCCTGAGCAGTAACCATTTAACTTTAAGCACCAGAGCCTGGTGAAAATTCATAAATGTTAAATTCTGTGTACAGTATAAGAATTGCCTGATACTGGTGAACCTGGAGAAGTGAGAAGTGAATGACTGGACTGTGGAACTGTACTGACAATAACCACACCAGCAGTGAGAGTATAAGACAGCTTTAATAAACTAATATGTACACTAAGAGGTCTTGTCTCTCTGCAAGACAAACCTGGAAGGCTAGACTGTAGCTCTGGACTGCTTTATATACAAGGTCACCGGAATGACCCCTGGTGACCTAGTGGTGTAATTACATATCACTACATTCGCCCCCTTAAAAAAAATTGTTAGTCCACCCCCCATCCCTTGTCCTTGTTTGTAAGTTCATAAGTCCAAAATTTTTCATGGCTTCCGTTGCCTTCTGGACCTCCTCGGCAGTGGTATAGGGGTGGGGAGTGTGGTCTGCCTTTCGGACTTTCTTGGTGGAGATGTGGGCTGGGGATCCTCTTGTATGGGATTAGGTCATGCCAGCAAGTCTAGGGTGGTGATATTTTGTGGGGTGGGCTTATCCAGGGTCCTGATTTCCGGGGTGAGTGGTATAGTCCTCTGGGGTGACTCGATGGATGACTGTTGTAGTGAATACTGCTGTGCTCCTTGTTGATCCATAGACTTCTGTGTTGCCTCCACGTTGTTCACACATCCAGCCGGTGGGAGATCCCTGGTGGCCACCGAGTCTTCTCTACCATCTGGGAATGTGATGAAGGCTTACTGAGGGTTCGCATGCCTCAACTCTACTTGATCCACCAGCGGGTCCACTTTGTGGGGTCTGCAGTGCTTCCGGAGGAGAACAGGTCCTGGTGTCATCATCCATTTAGGCAGCACTGTGCCCATCGTGGCTTTCCTTGCAAAAGAAAAGATACGGTCATGTGGGGTCATGTCAGTGGTAGTACACAACAAAGAACGTATAAAGTGTAGGGCTTCTGGCAACACTTCTTACCATCTAGTAACAGGCAGGTCTTTTGCTTTTAAGGTCAAGAGAACTGTTTTCCAGATAGTGGCATTTTCCCTTTCGACGTCCATTCCCCCTGGGATTGTAACTTGTAGTGGGGCTGGTAGCAATCCCTCTCTCGGGCAGGTACTGCTGTACTTCTGTGCTCATGAATGCAACTCTCCCGTCTGTGTGTATGTAGTTCGGGTACCCAAATATGCTGAAGATGGGTTGGACGCATTTTATAACAGTGGCTGCTGATACATCAGAACACGGGATTGCGAAGGGGAAATGGGAATATTCATCTATTACATTTAGGAAATAGACATTTCTATTATTGGACGGGAGCGGGCCTTTAAAATCGAGGTTGAGGCGCTCAAAAGGTTTGGTAGCTTTTATCAGGGTGGCTTTGTCTGGCTGGTAAAATTGTGGTTTGCATTCCGCACAGATGGGGCAGCTCTTGTTCACTGACCTCACTCCCTCTACTGAAAATGGGAGGTTTTGGGTTTTAATGAAGTGAAACAGTCTAGCGACCCCCGGGTGGCCCAGCTCATTGTGCAAGCTCTGCAATTGGGACGTGTGGTTAAGGATGGCACAAGTGCCTCTGGACAGTGCACATGGATGCTCGTTGAGTCTCCCGGGGCGGTATAGAATGTCGTAGTGAAATGTAGACAATTCAATCCTCCAGCGCAGGATTTTGTCATTCTTAATTCTCCCCCTGTTCTGGTTATCGAACATAAAAGCCACAGACCGTTGGTCTGTTATGAGGGTGAGGTGTTTGCATGCCAGATAATGTTGCCAGTGCCTTACTGTTTCCACAATGGCTAGGGCCTCCTTCTCTACTGCTGAGTGTCTTACCTCTGACTCCTGTAGGGTTCGCAAGAAAAAACCACTGGTCATCCGTCTTGGTTTAGGGTGGCTGCCAGAGCCACATCGGATGCATCCGTTTCTACTTGAAACGGGATCGACTCATCTATGGACCGCATGATAGCTTTAGCGATATGGTCCCTAATGTCCTGAATGATCTGGTGGCTGCTGGGCACAGTGGGAAAACTGAGGCTTTTATAAGTGGGCGGGCCCTGTCGGCGTAGTTGGGGACTCATTGGGCGTAGTAAGTGAACAGTCCCAAACACCTTTTTAGTGCTTTCAGCGTGTGTGGCACAGGGAGGTCTAGGAGAGGGCGCATACGGTCTGGGTCTGGGCTGATTTCCCCGTTCTGCACTCTGCAGCCCACGATTGGCACTTCCTGGCGCTAAAGACGCATTTGTCCCTGTTGTATGTTACATTCCTTTTCTCTGCTGCCTGGAAGAAGCGTTTTAAATTCGTGTCATGATCCTCCTGAATGTGGCCACAGATTGTCACGTTGTCTAAGTAGGGGAACACTGCTTTCAGTTGGAACTCATCTACTATTCAGTCCATTTCACTCTGAAACAGGGATACTCCATTGGTGACACCGAAGGAGAGTCGCAGAAATTGATACAGCCTGCCGTCTGTCTCAAGTGCCGTGTTAATGCGATCACTGTTTCTAATGGGCAGTTGGTGCTATGCTGCCTTCAGGTCTATGGTGGAGAACACCTTATACTGCGCAATGTTGTTGACCATGTCTGCTATGTGTGGCAGGGGGTAGGCATCTAGTTGTGCAAATTTGTTGATTGTCTGGCTGTAATCCACTACCATGCGCAGTTTTTCTCTTGACTTTACTACAACCACCTGGGCTCTCCAGGGGCTGGTGCTCTGCTCTATGATGCCCTCCTGTAGTAGCCTGTGGACCTCTGTCCTAATGAAGTCTCTGTCCTTTGGGTTGTACCTCCTGCTCTTTGTGGCTATTGCTGTGCATTCTGGGTCAGGTGTGTGAACAGCGGAAGGGGTTCTATGTTCAGGACAGACAGGCCGCAGTGTTGTTTCTTCGTAAGGCGTTGTGGGGGCTGAGGCCCATTGTGCACTATTGTAATGCTTTCTAACTGGCACTGAAAATCTAACCCCAATAGTACCGGGGCACAGAGGTGAGGGAGTACTAGTAATTTGAACCCTTCATATTTTGTGCCCTGGATTTCTAGAGTAACCCTGCAAAACTGTTTTACCTCAGCCGCAAGGCAGCTGGCTGCTAACAGGATGTGGTACTCACTCGGGTGTGTGGGGAGGGCAAGGCGGTTGACTAACCCCTGGTCAATAAAACTTTCAGTGCTTCCAATGTCTTTTAACCAATTTACCCTCACATCATTAATTTTGATGCACACAGTGGCATAATATAAATTGTGTGGACTCACCAGAATCATGTGTAGGGAAGCAAGTCTGGCGTGTCCTTCGTGTCCTTCCATCCGATAGTACTTGGGGTCATATTCATCTCCTGAATACTGTGTCCTCTGCTTTGTAACATTTGTCCAAGATCCCCGGCTGCACAAGGCATTTTTCTTCTTCTGTTTGTGGAGAATGAAGAGCTTTCCCATCTCTCATTAGCATGAGAATGGGCCTTGGCTGTGGCCTTGGTGCTTCTGCAGACTTTTCCACAGTTGGAACAGACATTTTCACTGGCAGGGCAGAGGGCTCTATGTTCACAGAAAAAGCACTTGGGACCCTCAAGGTGTGCTGCTGCTGTGAATTCCTGTGAGGCAGCATACTTTTCTTTTCGTGGGGCTAGAGTCCAGCAGTGTGACATTTGTCCCAGCCCCAGGGTCCTGTGAGTACTCCTCCAATTCTTTCCTGGTGCTTTCTAAAGCTTCTGCAATAGTCTCTGCCTCATCTAGCCCCACCATTCCTTTCTCCAGCAATCGATGTCTCATCTCAATGAACCGTATGCCTGCAACAATTCTGTCCCTAATAAGGTCCTCCGCATACTCCTGAGCTGATACTGCTTTAAAGTTGCAGCCTCTTGCCAGTTCTTTCAGATAGAGTATAAAGTCTCTGGCAGACTCCTCTACTTGTTGTGACCTGGTCATGAGCCTGTACCAGGAGTGGAGTTCGCTATGCCCCTTACTGTAATGCCTCTATAAAATGCTCATTGCCTCTTGGTTGGACCTGGCATCCTGTATAAGGGAGTAAGGGTGGTCTCCCAGCTGCGCTAACAGCAGCATTAATAGCTCTTTACCTGATGCCTCAGCACCCTCCACGTAATTCAGAAAGCATCTCTGCAAGGAGCTGAAGTGCGTGCCAGCTCCGGGATTTCTGGAGTCGAGCTCTAGCTTGTCTGGTCACAGCACATGGCTAAGCTACGCTTAGGTGTAGCAAGGGTGGACCCTGGGGTACTGGGTGCTGCTAGTAGAGCCTCTGTGGGGCTTGTGTCTGCTGGAGAAGTAACCTGGATGCTTGGGGCTGTTGGCTGAGTCTCTGGCTTTGGGATGTTTGCAGTGGGCTTAGGGGGGATCCCAGTGGTAGCGTCAGGTCTCCATGGTACTGGGGAAACTGTTGCTGGGGGAGTGACGGTCACAGTGTCTGCTTTTCCTGGCTCTGGAGTGGTCGGGAATTCTGCACATACGTAGCAATTGGGACCACAACTTCTGGAGATCCTTCCAACCGCAGTTGTAGTGGCCCCTTTCTGATTGGACCGTGATTTAGGTTCGGCGGCACCTGTACTGGCGAACCCACGGGCAGGCAGGGCTCTTGGCCATTTCTTACCTGCCCTATCATACTTCTGTGGTCTTCCCCGCATTTCACTACGATTCCAGTACAGCGGTCCCTCACCATCTCTGTCCTCGGATGCACCTGCATGTTAGTCATCTCCGGATTCCATTCCTCTGGAAGAGTCTCCAGGTGGTCGGGAATGCACCTTGGAGCAGAAGCTATCATATTAGTTTATTAAATTGTACTGACAATAACCAGACCAGCAGTGTGAGTATAAGACTGTTTTAATAAACTAATATGTACACTAAGAGGTCTTGGTCTCTCTGCAAGACGAACCTGGAAGGCTAGACTGTAGCTCTGGACTGCTTTATATACAAGGTCACCGGGATGACCCCTGGTGACCTACTGGTGTAATTAAATAACACCAGAAACGAAGAACTTACTTGAACATATACACATTACATACACATGCACTTAGAATTAGAGAGGGGTTAATTTAAGTTAATAGTAATAAGTTTGGTATGGTTATTATATTTAAAGAAAATTAAAAGCAACTTTTGTATAAATAACCAATGTCTTGGTGAATTTCTATTGCTGCTGGATTTTGGAGTCCTCTGGGCTTGTAACAATACATTGACCCCCATAGATCGCGTGGATTGATCTGCTGGGCATTGGCTGGAGGTGATTGCTATTATGGTTCGGCGGCACCTGTACCGGCGAACCTACGGGCAGGCAGGGCCCTTGGCCATTTCTTACCTGCTCTATCGTACTTCTGTGGTCTTCATGATGAAAATATAAAGCGAGCTTTAAGTTGAAGCTAATAGAAATAGCCAAGAAAACCAACAATTGAACTGGTGCAAGACAATTTGATGTGTATGAGAAGTTGATAAGAGATTGGAGGAAGAAGCAACTTTAAGAAACATAACAAAAAGGCAATGGTCTTTGAGAAAAGGAATCACTCATTGGCCAGAGTTGGAAAATCATGTTGGACAATGGATATGTGAACAGGGGCAAGATTGCTACATAGTCACCCAAAATAAAATAGCTTTGGCACTGCAGTGGACAAAGTCGCACTCAAACCTCAGTCATGATTTTAAGGCTACAGTAGGCTGGTGCGATCATTTTAAAACAGGACAAATCTGGTATTATGCAAAAAAATAAAAATTGCACAGAAACTACCAAAAGATATTGATTATAAAGTTGTAAGTTTTCACCAGTTTATTATATGGAAGCAGCATTGGCACCCACTTATAAATTTATAAATTTAAGACCCATGGTATTCTACAAATGCAAAATTAATCCAAAAATGAAATCCCCTGCAGATATTTTTCTACATTTTCAAGAAAAAAAAATGTATGGATGAAAATGGATAGACAATGTGTGGAACAGACTGCCAAGCAGTTTACACATAGAATGGAGTTTGCTGATCTGGGATATGTTTCGTAGAACACTAAAAGTAGATTAGCACTACATAACCTGGCGGTTATCCCAGGTGGTTTGACATTTATATTGCAACCTTTCAATGTCTGCTTGAACAAGCCATTCAAAGATCATGTGTGTGAGGAATGGAATACATGGATATCCAGTGCAGAAAAGTAGTTTACAAAAGATGAGTGAATGTGTGCTGCATCACTTGATGTGCTGTGTAACTTCGTGCTCAAGGCATGCGAAAAAGTTAAAGTAGACTCTGTGATAAAAATCATTTAAAAAGTGTGGTATCTCTTATGCAATTGATGGCACAGAAGATGATTTATTGTGGGGAACTGTTGATGAAGCTGAAACTGTCTTATCAGATACAGACTGGGACCCATATGATGACTGTTTAAACAGTGAGAGCATGGATGTGCTCGCCTCCATCTTTGCCTCAGACAGTAAATGTGTTGTAGTTTTCAATAAAAATCTCAATGAAAATCTGTCACAGTCAGGTTTATTTTTGTTTTTCGAGGGTTGACATACACCAGATCAGCACAGATAGGATTTTGAGCTGAATTTAAGGTCTCCAAAGTATATTCAGCATATAAGTTGAACACTATTTTTTGAGAGAATTTTTTTGGGTCTCATGACTTGACTTATATGCTGAAATATATGGTGTTTCCCAGCCTGGCAGCCCTGATTTTGATGCTCTTGTACCTCCTTCCTGATGTTCGTGGGTCAAAGATACTGTGTGCTGGATGGAAAGGGTCCCTAATAATTCTTGGAGATGTATTTAAGCAACACACCTATAATGATAGAGTCCTAGTGATCCTCCTGACCCCTAGAGGGAGTCAGACACTAGTTTGTTGCAGCTAAGAATGATTCAAGAGGATGATTCAAGATGGATGCCTCCACATGGTCATGAATATAGCTAATAAAGTATAGTTGTTTTAAAAGAACCCAAGTTTCTTTATTACAATAAAAGAAACATCACAACATCCAGCACTTTTGTGTATTACATACCTGGTGAATGTCGTCAGTAGAGGAAAGAGAGACCCCAGTGATCATTTCATCCATTTTGATGATCCTCTGTATTAACTTTCATCCCACATAATGATGCAGCCAGACAGGACACTCTCAGTTTTGGGGTGATGTGCGTTTTTTTTGGATTGTGGTGTCAAATGAAGCTGTTAGAGTCATGGGGAGTTACTGAGGAACAAAATGATAAAGCCATAGAGAGGTACAGAGAACAAACGAATGCTGATGTACAAGCCCAAGGATCCCCCAAAGGCAGCATAACAGGTAGATAAGGTAGAGTGGGTGTGATGGTTACTGTAGCAGTTAGCATGACGCTATTACAACACCAGTGACTCAGATTCAAATCTGGCACTGTCTGTAAGGAGTACGTTATTTTTCCCTGTGTCTTCGTGCGTTTCCTCATGCTCTGGCTTCCTTCCAGCCTTCAAAAATGTCCGGGCTTTGCAGGTTAATTGGTGTATTTGGGTGACACGGAGTCATGAGTCAGAAGGGCCTGTCATTGTGCTGGATCTCTAAATTAAAAATTATAATTAAAAAGAAAGCCCATCGGATTTTGCCTCATTTACTGTGAATAAAGTCATGGAAGCTAAGGAGTGCAGCAATGGGCCATGATGTCTTAGACTATATCTAAATGATAAAGTAGCAGTTCTTAAAGGCCCTGATCCATTGTATCCTTGCACACGGTGGGAACCCAGAGAAGAAATTGCTGGGTGACAGTGCATTGGAAAGATAGGTAGGTAGGTAAAGGGGGGTGGTGTGGCCCTGATGGGAAGCAATGATATTAAATCACTTGAAAGAAAGGACATAGGGTTAGAAGAGATAGAATCCTTATGGGTTGAGTTAAGAAATGACAAGGGTAAAAGGACCCTAATAACAGTTATATACAGCAGCAGGGTGTGAACTACAAGTTACAGCTGGAAATAGAAAAATCCTGTCAGAAGGAAAATGTCAAAATAATTATGGGGGATTTTAACATGAAAGAGGATTGGGAAAGTCAGGAAGGAACTGGATCTCAGGAGAGAGAGTTTGTGGAATGCCTATGGGATGGGTTTTTGGAGCAGCCCACCAGGGGACCGGCGGTGTTTGAATGGATGATGTGTAATGAACCTGAGGTGATAAGGGAACTAAAGGTAATGGAACCCTAAGGAAGTAGTGATCGTAACATGATTGAGTTCACTTTCAAATTTAAAAAGGAGAAGCTGATATCAGGTGTGTCAATATTTCAGTGGAATAAAGGGAATTACAATAGGATGAGAGAGGAACTGGCCCAAGTTGACTGGAGAAGTAAGCTCGATGTGGGGGAGGGCAGAGCAGAATTTGGAATATATTTCAACAAGAAATAAAAGAAGTCCAGGACAAATATATTACAAGAAAAAAGAAAATTGTGAATGGAAAAATGGCACAAATGTGGCTAACAAGAGAGGTTAAGACTAAAATAAAAGCAAATGGGAGGCCAGGCAAAGAAGCAAAAATTAGTGGGAAACAGGACTGGAAACTTTAAAAAATTTACAGAGACAAAGAAAGTGATGAGGAAAGAAAAGATGCAATATGAAAGGAAGATGGCAAATAAGATACAAAAGGATACTAAGAGTTTGTTTTAAATATATGAAGAGTAAAAGAGCCACACGGGTAGATATAGGACCGATTGAACATGATGCTGGAGAAATTATAATGGGTAACAAAGAGATGGCAGAGGAACTAAATTAATATTTTGCACCAGTCTTCACTGTGGAAGACATAAGCAATATACCTGATAGTCAGCGGTCTCAGGGAAAATTACAGTCAGGCTTACTAGAGAAATAGTGCTGAGTAAGATGAATGAATTAAAGATAGATAAGTCTCCCGGACCAGATAAGGTGCACCCATGGGTTCTAAAAGAGTGGCTCTAGAGATTGTGGGGGCATTGGAAGTGATTATCCAGGAATCAATACATTGTTCTGGAGGAATGGAAGGTCGCAAATGTTGTTCTGCTGTTTAAGAAAGGAGGGAGACAGAAAAAAAGATAACAGGCCTAAATCTGATATTGGAAGTTATTAGAGTTGAAGTTATGAAATACCTTGAGGTGCATGACATGATAGGTCCAAGCCAGCATGGTTTCATGAAGGGAATATCCTGCCTGACCAACCTATTGGAATTTTTTGAGGTAATCTTGTAGGATGGACAAGGGAGAGACTGTGGAAGTTGTGTATTTGGATTTTCAAAAGGCCACATAAGAGGCTGCTAAATAAGATGAGAGCCCATGGAATTACTGGAAAGATATTATATTGGGTGGAGCGTTGGCTGATAGGAAGGAAGCAAAGGGTGGGAATGAAGCGATCCTGTTCTGGTTGGTTGCCAGTTATTAATAGTGTTCTCCAGGGGTCAGCGTTGGGGCCGCTTCATTTTACAATGTATATCGATGATTTAGATTATGAATTAAATGGTTTTCTGGCTAAGTTTGCAGTGACACCAAGATGGATGGAGGAGCAGGAAGTGCTGGAGAAACCGAAAGGTTTCAGAGAGACATGGACCATTTAGGAGAGAGTGCAAAGAAATGACAGATGTACATTTTGGAAGAAAATGTTTGAAGCAATGGTGTATAATAGGTATTCAAACTTTTAATGATCTTGTGGCAGTTCACCACGAGGCAGGCGAACTGGCCCCGCTTGTAAGCTAAGCGGCAGGACAGCCGGCCAAAATGGCGCCGTCGGAGGATTCCCTTCCTTCCAGTATGGAGCTCAGAAACCCGTGCTGAAGGACCACGTGACGGCCGGGTGACTTCAGCACCCTCCAGTGTGGTTCTCAGCCAGGTCCGGGCTGGGAGTATAAGTGCAGCCCCTAGCAGCCTGCAATAAACTAGTCTGCTCACTGACCTCAACCCGTTTGGTTGTGTGTGTTATTGCAGGAGCAGTGTAGCCGCTGCTACAATTGGTGACCCAGACTGGGTTCAAACATCTTTGAACACATCATGAGCGAGCCTGGGATCAGCGCTATAGCCGTAAAACTGCCTGAATTCTGGGTTCAGGAACCGGAGACCTGGTTCGGCCACACAGAGGCTCAGTTTCACCTCTGCCAGAATTCGTCTGACACGACCAAATTTTACTATGTGGTTGCTGCCCTGGACCAGGCCACCACCAGACGCATGCTGCACCTTGTTCAGCACCCACCCGCCAAGGACAAATACGAGACCATCAAGCGAGTACTTACCGGGTCCCTCGAACTATCCAGACACCAGCGTGCCGCTCAGAAGCTGCACCTCGATGCCCTGGGGGACACATCCCCGATGGAACTAATGGACGAGGTGCTCGCTCTCATGGATGAGCACACCAACTGCCCACTCTTCAAGGACATCTTCGTCGACCATATGTCCGGGGACATCCGGCCGCTGCTGGTCCAGGAGAGCTTCACCAACCTGAGGAAGGTCGCCCAGAAGGCCCAAGAGCTATGGCTCGCACGATTCCCGGAGGGCTCAGTTGTCCAGCAGGTCATGAGGCACAGGCACGACCACGCCAAGCCCACCCCTAATGCTGTGGTAGAGCACCTGGTCCCTGCAGGGGCCCCCAAGACGGCCTTCATCACCCCCTTTGGCTTGTTTGAATTCCTTTGCATGCTGTTCGTGCTCAAGGCCACAGCATCTGCTCCAGGCCTCTGCTTCTACCACCAGCAATGGGGAGCCAAGGCTCAAAAGTGTCGTCAGCTCAGTTCATTCCAGGGAAATGACCAGGCCGGCCGCTGTTAATGGCTCGGCGGCTGGCCAAGGACACAGCCTCCTCTACATTCAGACTCAGTCAGTGGCTGGCGGTTTCTTATTGACACTGGTGCCCTCGTGGACCTCCCCTCCGTGTGGCCAACACAATGACAATCCGGACATATGGAGAGAAGACAGTCTACTTCCAGTTCAGCCAATGGAATTTCGCATGGAGGTTCACTGTCTCGCCCCTCCCGACTGCCATCCGGGTGTGGACTTTCTCCTCGCACATGGACTTCTGGTGGACATTCAAGGTAGTCACCTGGTGGACGCCCGTACCTTCCAGGCTGATTGCCTCGACGCCTCCCGCTCGGAGCAACCACAGATGGCCATGATCAGCATGCCCATAGATGATTTCCAGTAAATCGTGGATGAGTTTCTGACACTCCTCAAGCCACAGTTCTCCACTGCCTTGCCACGCCACGGGCTGTTCCACCACATCCCCACCCAGGGCCCACCAGTTCACACCAAGGCACGCCAGCTCCCACCTGACATGCTCCAGGTAGCGAAGGAGGAGTTTTCGCACCTGTTGGAGATGGGGATCATTTGGCGGTTCAATAGCCCAAGGGTCTCGCTGCTCCAGATGGTCCCGAAAACCTCTGGTGGCTGGCGTCCCTGCGGAGACTATCGACAGCTCAACGAGGCAACCGTTCCTGACCGTTACCCCATCCCTCACAACCAAGACTTTATGGCCAACATGCATGGTGCGAGGGTTTCCTCCAAAGTTGAGCTGGTGCGCGGATATCACCAGATCCCGGTGCACCCTGAGGACATACCCAAGACGGCCTTCATCACCCCCTTTGTCTTGTTTGAATTCCTTTGTATGCTGTTTGTGCTCAAGAACGCCACTCAGACCTTCCAATGCCTCGTGGACTCTATGGGCAGGGACTTGGATTTCATCTTTATTAATTTAGATGACATCCTCATCACCAGCAAGGACTGGGTGCAACACAAGGTCCACCTATGTGCCCTTTTCTCCTGGCTGACCGACTTTGGCCTTACCATCAACCCGGCCAAGTGCCAGTTCAGGAAAGAGTCCATGCATTTCCTGGGCTATACCATCACAGCCAAAGGAGCCACACCCGTCACTGAGAAGGTCACCGCTATCAGGGAGTTCCCACGCCCTGACAGCCTCAAGGTGCTGCAGGAGTTTGCGGGTATGGTCAACTTTTACAACCGCTTCATCCCGGGAGCTGCGTGCATCATGTAGCCATTGTGCACCCTCATTGCAGCCAAGCACATGACGCTCACTTGGAACCCAGAAGCCTGCACTGCATTCAAGGCCAACAAGGATGCCCTCACGAAGGCCGCCATGCTCGCCCACCTGCACACCGACCTGCATATGGCACTCTCTATTGATGCCTCTGCCACAGCCGTCAGTGCCGTCCTGGAGCAGCAGGTGAATGGATATTGGAAGCCGCTGGCATTCCTCAGCTGCCTGCTCCACCTGCCAGATCACAAGTATATTACCTTTGACTGCGAGTTACTGGGCATCTACCTGGCAGTGCACCATTTCCGCTATTTTTTGGAGGGGAGGACTTTTACCATTTTCACTGTCCACAAACCTCTCACCCAGGCGCTGGTGATGCCAAAGGATCCCTGGTCGGCTCGCCAGCCGCGTCACCTCTCCTTCTTAACATAACATAACATAACAATTACAGCACGGAAACAGGCCATTAGGCCCTTCTAGTCTGCACCGAACCAAACACTCCTCTCTACTCCTACCTACCTGCACAATGACCATATCCCTCCGCCTTCTTCTCATCCATATACCTGTCCAGCTTTGTCTTAAATAATAAAATTGATTCTGCCGCCACTATTTCTCCCGGAATCTCATTCCACACCGCTACCACTCTCTGAGTAAAGAAGTTCCCCCTCATGTTACCTCTAAACCTCTGCCCCTTAAATCTTAACTTATGTCCTCTTGTTTCAATCTCTCCTACTCTTAACAGAAATAGTCTATCCACATCCACTCTGTCTATCCCTTTCATAATCTTAAATACCTCTATCAAATCCCCTCTCAACCTTCTACGCTCCAAAGAATAAAGACCTAATCTGCCCAATCTCTCCCTGTACTCTAGATGCTTAAACCCAGGTAACATTCTGGTAAATCTTCTCTGCACTCTCTCCACTCTGTTTATATCCTTCCTATAATTAGGCGACCAGAACTGCACACAGAACTCTAAATTAGGCTGCACCAACGCCTTATACAATCTCAACATCACTTCCCAACTCCTATATTCCATGCAATGATGATAAAGGCCAGCATACTAAAAGCCTTCTTCACCACCCTATTCACATGAGTTTCTACCTTCAGGGAACGATGTACCGTTACTCCTAAATCTTTCTGCTCTTCTGTATTCATCAATGCTCTCCCATTTACTACGTATGTCCTGTTCTGATTCTTCTTACCAAAATGAAGCACCTCACACTTATCAGCATTAATTCCATCTGCCATTTTTCAGCCCACTTTTCTAAGCAGCCCAAATCCCTCTGCAATCCTTGAAAACCTTCTTCATTATCCACTATTCCACCTATCTTAGTATCTTCTGCATATTTACTAATCCAATTCACCACCCCATCATCTAGATCATTAATGTATATAACGAACAACAATGGGCCCAATACAGATCCCTGAGGCACACCACTGGTTACCGGCCTCCAACCTGACAGACAATTTTCCACTACCACTCTCTGGCCTCTCCCTTTCAGCCAATGTTCAATCCATTTGACTATCTCAAAATTTATACCTAAAGACTGCACCTTCCTAACTAACCTTCCATGTGGTACCTTATCGAAGGCCTTACTGAAGTCCATATGGACAACATCCACCGCGCTACCCTCATCCACATTCCTAGTCACCTCTTCAAAAAATTCAATCAGATTGGTCAAATAGGACCTTCCGCCCACAAATCCGTGTTGAGTGCTCCTGATCAGACCCTGTCTATCCAGATATTTACAAGTACTATCTCTTTCTCCATTAATTTACCTACCACAGACATCAAACTTACAGGCCGATAATTGCCAGGCTTCCTCCTTGAACCCTTTTTAATTAACGGAACCACATGCGCAATACGCCAATCCTCTGGCACTATCCCCATCTCTAATGACATTTGGAAAATTACCGTCAGAGCCTCTGCTATTTCCTCCTTTACTTCTCTCAATGTCCTGGGGAAGATCCCGTCTGGTCCCGGAGACTTATCCACCTTTATATTCCTCAAAAGCCCTAACACTACATCTTTCGTAATCACTATATTCTCCATATTTACCCGATTTGCTTTTTTTATCTCACATATCCCAATATCCTTCTCCTTGGTGAATACCGAAGAAAAGAAACTGTTCAATATCTCCCCCATTTCTCTAGGCTCCACACACAGTTTTCCGCTCTGATTCTCTAAGGGACCAATTTTGTCTCTCGCTTTCCTTTTACCATTAACATATTTTTAGAACCCTTTTGGATTAATTTTCACCCTGCTAGCTATAGTCTCCTCGTACCTTCTTTTAGCTTTCCTAATTCCTCTCTTAAAATTCCTCTTACATTCAATGTATTTTTCAAACATCTCCTTAATTCCATGCTTCTTATACCTAATGTACGCCTCCCTTTTTCTTTGAACCAAGTTTCCAATATTCCTTGAAAACCACGGCTCTCTCAAACCTTTTGCCCCTCCTTTTAACCTAACAGGAACATAAAGCTTTTCTACTCTCAAAATCTGATCTTTAAAAGACTTCCATCTCTCTACTACATCCTGCCTATAAAACAAATTGTCCCAATGCACACCCTGTAAGTCCTTTTGCATCTCCTCAAATCTAGCTTTTCCCCAATCAAAAACCTCAACCCTTGGCCCTGACTTATCTCTTTCCATAATGACATTGAAGCTGATGGCATTATGATCACTGGACCCGAAGTGCTCGCCAACACTAACCTCCGTCACTTGACCCATCCCATTTGCCAACAGTAGATCTAACACTGCTCCTTCTCTGGTCGGCACCTCTACATATTGTTGTAAAAAACTATCTTGCACACATTTCACAAACTCTAACCCATCCAGCCCTTTCGCAGAATGTGTTTCCCAATCTATATGTGGAAAATTAAAATCTCCCATAATTACAACCCTGTGCTTATCACAAATATCCACTATCTCCCTACAGATTTGCTCCTCTAGGTCTCAGTCCCCTCCGGGTGGTTTATAATACACCCCTACAAGTGTAACCTCTCCTTTCCCACTCCTCATTTTCACCCAAATAGCCTCCATGGACGAGCCCTCTAATCTATCCTGCCTAAGCACTGCTGTAATATTCTCCCTGACAAGCAATGCAACACCACCTCCTCTTGCCCCTCCGACTCTATCACACCTAAAGCAACGAAACCCAGGGATATTCAGCTGCCAATCACATCCCTCCTGCAACCATGTCTCACTAATCGCTACCACATCATACTTCCAAGTTTCAATCCACACCTTCAGCTCATCCACCTTTTTTACAATACTCCTGTCATTAAAATATATGAATTTCAGAGATTTCCCAATTCTTAATCCCTGTTTTCCCTCATCTTTAATAACAACATTATTTCCTTTTCCTGCCAATTGCCCTTCATCTTCTTCCAGAGCATTTCCTTTCTCTATCATCTTCCCATCCATATTCAAATACTTACTACAAACTTTCTTTGTTTGCATTCTAACCTTCTCCTTACTGCTCTGTACTATTTTGCTCCCTCCCTCAAACCATTCTAGTTTAAAGGATCCTGAGTAGCCCTAGCAAATACCCCTGCCAGGATTTTGGTCCCCCTGGGATTTAAACATTCCTTACTGTACAGGTCACATCTTCCCCAAAAAAGGTCCCAGTGATCCAGAAACTTGAAACCCTGCCCCTTACTCCACCCCTTCAGCCACGTGTTAATTCTCCACCTCATTCTATTTCTATTCTCACTGTCACATGGCACAGGGAGTAATCCAGAGATTACCCCCTTTGCGGTCCTTCTTTTTTAACTCCCTACCTAACTGCCTGTACTCACTTTTTAGGACCTCTTCTCTATTCCTCCCTATGTCATTGGTACCTACATGTACCATGACCTCTGGCTCCTGTCCCTCCCACTTTAGGATATCCGGGACACGAGTAGCAACTTCTTGTCGGAGTTTACCACCGACATTTGGCACAAGGTGGGAAAGGACAAAGTGGTTGCCGATGCACTCTCGCGACCGGCTATCTGTGCGCTGATGCCCAGCCTCGACTTCGACCAGCTCACCCAGGACCAGGAATCTGATGAGGAGATGAGGGCCTTCAAGACCGCCATCACAGGCCTGCGGTTCCAAGACCTCCTTACTCCGATCAGCTAAGGCACCATCCTGTGCAATATCTCCTTGGGCACTCTGTGGCCAGTGTTTCCCCAGCAGTGGCGCAGGGAGGTCTTCCGTCACATCCATGACCTTTCACATCCGTCCATCAGGTCCATGGTGGCAGAACAGTTCGTATGGCATGGGCTGCGGAAGCAGATTGCGGGCTGGGCCAGAACATGCACCCATTGCCAGACGTCCAAGGTGCACAGGCACATCAGGACGCTTGTACAGGAGTTCGAGCACATCCAGGAATGGTTCAGCCACATTCATGTGTTCATCATTTGGCCCTTATCCATTTCCCGGGGCAACCGTTACCTGTTTACGGTGGTGGACCGCACCACTCACTGGCACAAGGCGATCCCAATGCCAGATGCCTCCATCGACTCCTGCTCCCGACCATTGCTGCATGGTTGGGTCGCCTGATTCGGCGTCCTGGGTCACCTCACTAGCGATTATGGTGTCCAGTTCACATCTTTGCTCTGGGCAAAGCTCGCCAACAGGTTGGGGATCCAGCTACACTGCACCATGGCCTACCACCCGCAGGCCAATGGACTGGTTGAACGTCTGCACCGCCACCTTAAGTTGGCGCTCATGGCCTGCCTCACCGGACCTGACTGGGCAGGTGAACTGCCTTGGGTGCTCCTCGGCATCTGCTCTACTCCCAAGGAAGATCTGCAGGCATAATCAGCTGAGCTGATCTACAGCGCGCTGCTGGCACTACCTGGTTAGTTTGTCAACGCACCTCACAATCCCCAGTGATCGCTGCATAAACTACTTGCTCACCTCAGGGCATGCTTGGACTTGTTCGAACCCCCACCACCGCCCAGGCATGGAACCTGCCTGTCTCATGTTCCTGGTGAACTGCTTTCCACGGAGTACTTTTTCGTTCATCGGGACCTGATCGCGGCACCTCTGCAGCGACTGTATGAGGGGCCGTACAGTGTTGTACAGCATTCCGGTTCGATCTTCAAGCTGGGCAATGGCGGCAGACAGGAGCTGTTTACCATGGACAGGCTGAAGCCAGCTCACCTCGATCCCACTGAGCCTGTGGTTGTTGCCCAACCCAAGAAGCAAGGCCGCCCAGTGAAAAAGGGCATTGGCGCCGGTTTTGAGGGTGGCTGTGTGGTGGCTCACCATGAGGCAGGCGAACTAGCTCCGTTTGTAAGCCATGCAGCGGGGCAGCTGGCCAAAATAGCCCCATCAAGGGTTTCACTTCCTTCCAGCACGGGGCTTAGAAACCTGTGCTGGGCGACCACGTGACTCTCGGGTGATGTCAGCGCCCTCCAGTGCAGTTCTCAACCAGGTCCGGGCTGGGAGTATAAGTGCAGCCCAGCAGCCTGCAATAAACCAGTCTGCTCACTGAGCTCAACCCATCTGGTTGTGTGTGTTATTGCAGGAGCAGTGTAGCCACCGCTACAATCTCTTTATTCAAGATAATTTTGCCTCTTTCGAACTATTATCAGCAAAATGTAATCTTTCCAACAGACACTTTTTTAGATATTTTCAAATTGGACATTTTGTTCAGTCTAAGCTTTCGGATTTTCTGTGAATTTCCAGCACTAATATTCTTGATCTGTTTTTAATTTACTGTTTTATTTTCATGGTGGATTAATATCATTTATAATAATATATTGGATTTAAAATCAGTCTCTATGGCTGAGATCAAAAGCGATTGGGAACAAGATTTGAATATAACATTTTCAGATGAAGATTGGTTCTCTCCTCTCAGCTTGATTAATGTTTTCTCATTTTGTGCAAGACACTGGTTATTACCATTTAAGGTGGTAGATGGAACTCATATGTCCAAACAACTTATCTTGTTTTTATGCAGATATTGATCCACTATGTGAGGAATGTAACATTTTTGAAGTTTCTCTGATCCCTATGTTTAGGGAGTGCACATTTTTAGAGAGATTCTGGAAAGACATTTTCCAAACTTTATCAATGATTCTTAAAATTAATTTAGAACCTTGCCCATTAATTGCTCTGTTTGGTTTTTCTCGTGATTCAGATAAACCTATATCGGCATCTCAGGAACAAGTTTTAGCCTTTACCATGTTGATAGCCAGATGAGCAATTTTATTGAAATGGAAAGATGATTCAACCCATACTCATACACAGTGGCTTATGAGATAATGTCCTATGTAAGTATAGAGAAAATTAGATATAAGATTATAGCTACAAAGTTTCAATGTATGAAATTGTGGGGCCCATTATTAGAATTTCTTTTATAATTGGAAAAATTAACAATTTTATTGTATGTTCTGATGGTTCATTGCCTGCTCTCCGGTGGTTGCCAGTGATTCCACATTATTAATTTTTAAAAATTAATTATTTAAGGTAACCTTCATTAGAGGGAGGGGATAGATAAGATTTAGTTATAGTTTTTAGTTTCTTTTTTATTTTTCTTTCTTTTATTTTCTACAAGTTATTTCAACAAATGGGTTCAACGTGGTCACATAGATAATTTCAATTAAATGTTTTTGTGGTAATTACAAGCAATTATTGGTGTATTTTTAACTATTTTCTTTTTTTTGGCATTTTTGTGTGTGCTTTCTTATATACAAATGAATTATTATGTAATTGACCATTCCGTATTTATGTTTATATGTTAAACTCAATAAAAATATTTTTTTAAAAAGGAGAAATATACGGTTGTACATTTTGGAAGAGGAAATAAACAGACAGATTATTATTTAGATGAGGAGAAAATTCAAAATTCCAAAGTGCAAAGGGGACTTGGGGATCCTTGCACAGGATACCCTAAAGATTAACCACCAGGTTGGATCGACAGCTATGTTGACATTAATTTCAATAGTGTTTAAGAGTTAGGAGGTGTTGATAAGGTTCTATGGGGCACTAGTGAGACCTCATTAGGAGTATTGTGTGCAGTTTTTGGGCCGCATATGTTAGGAGGGATGTACTGATGTTGGAGGGAGTTCAGAGATTTACCAAGATGATTCCTGGAATGCAAGGGCTAACATAAGGAGCGATTATCGGCTCTTGGACTGTGTTCATTTGAGTATTGGAGAATGAGAGGGGATCTCATAGAAACATTTTGAAAACTGAAATGATTTGACAGGGTAGATGTGAATAAGATGTTTCCCTTGGTGGGTGAGTCCAGGACAAGAGAGCACAGTCGTAGAATGAGAGGATACCCATTTAAAACAGAGATGGGGAGAAATTTCTTTAGCCAGAGGGTCATTGAAATTTCTTTAGTCAGAGAAATTTGCTGCCACATACAGCTGAGGACACCTGATCATTGGGGCAGTTTAAGGGGTAGATTGATAGGTATCTATTTAGTCAAGGGTTATAGAGAAAAGGCTGAAAATTGAAACTAGACGTGAGAATGGTTTAGCTCAGTGGCAGAGTGGACTCAATGGGCCGAATGGCCTACTTCTGTCTCTTTATCTTGTGATCTTGTGACATACCAGGAGGGTACCTTCATTTAGAAAGGGCGGTGAAGACAAATCAGGAACTACAGGCACTGATGTCTCTACTGACTACATTATTGGAAGGGATTCTGAGGAATAAGTTTGACCAGCATTTGAATAAGGAAAGACTGACTGAAGAATGTCAGCATGGTTTTGTATATAGGAAATAATGTTCACAAATTCAACGAGGCATTTAAAAAAAAAGGATTCATAAGAGCAGGGTAGTGGTCATTATCTCGATGGACATTAGCATGACATGGCATATTAGTCTAGAAAGTTTGATCACCTGGGATGCGTGGTGAATTGGCCAACTGGAAAGGAGTCAGGGCTACATGTTAAAGTAGAAAAACTCAGCAGGTCACACAGCATCTACAGGGAGCAAAGAGATATAACCAACGTTTCAGGGCTGAACACAGAGGGGTGCCTGAAAAAAAAACAGTGGGGGTAAGGCAAGGGGAGGAGGGAGGAAGGGGCGGGGTGGGGGGAGTACAGATGAAAAGGCAAGAGGTCAAAGGTGGATATGAGTGGGTGACAGAAATAAAAAAGCTGGAATTGATAGGGGAAAGGAAGCTCTCTGAATTGAAACGGAAATGCTTGGGAAGCTGGAAGAAGACAGGGGTAGGAAAAGTGAGAGAGAGAGACAGGGGAGGGGCCTAAATGAAACTGGAGAAGTAATTGTTAATAGTATCTGATTACACAGTGCCCAGACAAAATATTAAATGTTTCTCCATTTTGCAGGTAGCCGCAGACATGTCGGCATGGGAATGAGGGGTGGAATTGAAATGATTGCCCACTGGGAGATCTCTGTAGATAGAGAGCGAAGGTGCTCAGCCAGTCTGCATCCAGTCTCTCCGACGGAGGGGAGGCCACAACAGGAACACTGGATGCAGTAAATGAACTCTGCAATTTCACATGTGGAAGGACTGCTTGGGGACCCGTGGTGGTGAAAGTTGGGGGGGGGGGGGGTGTGGGTGCAAGTGTAGCATCTCCTGCAGTCAACAAATGTAGATGCCAAAGGGGTTATTAGTGGGAAGGGATGAATGGAGGAGGGAGTCCCAGAAGGAACAATCCCTGCAGAAAGGAGAGATGGGAGGAGAGGGTGGTGGGATCACTTTGCAGGTGACAGAAAATGCGGGTGATAATATGTTGGATGTGGAGGCTAGTGGGGTGGTAGGCGAGGACAAGTGGCATCCTAACCCTGTTGCATTTTGGGGCATAGGAAGTAATAGTGGGGGATTGCTTTTCTGGCTAGAGGTCTGTGACCAGGGCTGGGCCATAGGGATCAGTGCTGGGCCCACTGTTATTTGTTGTTTATGCTAACAGTTTGGTTAGCAACTTTGCAATTTCACTAAAATTGATGGTATATGTAAGTGAAGAAGGTTACATAATTTTACAGCAGAATCTAGATCAACTGAAGGAGTGGGCCAAGGATTGGGAGTTGGAAGGTAACTCAGATAAGTATAAGGTGATGCATTTTGTTCAGTCAAACCAGGACAGAAGCTGTGCACTAAGTGGTAAGGGCATGAAGAGTGTTGAGGAACAAATGCTTAAGTCAAGGTACAGTTACTTATAACGGCACAGGAAGATAGGATGGTGAGAAAAATTTGCCTTCATTGGTAAGAGCAGTGAGCACAGGAGTTTAGACATCAAGTTCAAACAGTACACAATGTTGATGAGCTTTATGTGCAGTTCTCTATTTGCCTAATAATAAACAGGATGTCATTAAGCTGCAACATTGCAATAAGCTGAAAATATTCATGTTGATGTTGCCAGAACTGGAAGACTTAAGTTATAAGTGGAGGCTGGATAGTCTGGGACTTTTCTCATTGGAGCAGAGGATGATCATAACAAGGCAAGGGGCAGATAAATAGTTATAGTTCTTCCCACTCCGCCTCCCCCCCCCCACCCCCCCGGATAGGGAAATCTAAAACTAAGTAAAAATTTAAGGCAAGAGGGGAAAGATTTAAAGTTTCCTGAGGGTCAACTTTTTCAACAGAGAGGGTAGTCGTGATATAGAACACGCTACCAGAGGATGTGGCTGAGGTGGGTACGTGCAATATTTAGACTAGAATCATGGGCACACATAGCCTGGAACTTGCTCACCTTGTTGGCTTCCAGGCCAGACCATTTGTCTATGTTTGGCCCACATCCTTCTGATCTCTTCCTGTCCATGTAAAAAAAAACAGAAAATACTGGAGAAGCTCAGTAGGGCGCAAAGGTAGTCATCACAGACATCTTGGGCTTGAGCCCTTCATCAGGTATGAAAAAATGCCATAGATGTCTGAACAAAAGAGTGGGGGGAGGGAGGAAGGGTGGAAAAGGCAGGAGATGATGGGAAGGAGGGGACAGGAGCCATGAGGGGGAGGAGGGATGGCTGGGTGCATAGGCAAGTAGCGAGGAAGGCAACGTGGCCATAGAATTGAGACTGGGTAAGTCATGGTCGTAGAACTTGAGAGCAACAGGGGTTACATCTGTCTAAATTACTTTTGAACGTTGAAATTTTACTTATTTCTCTAGCGTTCTCTAGTAGATATTCCAGACATGGACTGCCCTCTGTCTTAAATCTGTCCCCTCTCTCCTGAAACCTGTGCCCTCTATTTCGCCTGTCCTGGGCAAAAGACTATAGCAAGTTGGGCCAGTGGGCCTGTTTCCTTTCTGTATGACTCAGAGGAGGAGGAGGGGGGGTGTGGGTGCCTGATAGTCTGTCTGCAAAATTATTAGCAAAGTTAAGGTAGGTAGTAAGAAACATTACCCCAGTCCAGAGGATCCAGGACCAGGTGTCATTGGCTTAACATTATATTATAAGGGATTAGAGTAGGATCTTTTCACCCACAGGTTGAGTGTTATCTGAGAAGGTGGTTGAGTCAGGGTACCTGAAAGAGTATCTCAATTACTGAGACAGAGTTGGCCATGAACAAAGTTCTGTTGATGAGATTTGTAAAGGTGCTTTTTTGACCCCCACCATGAATAGGTGAGGGGTGGATTAAGCCAGTTCCTGTGCTGTCATCTTATGATTCAAAACAAAACCATCTCATTTGAATTGAATTCCCCCACACCTCCTCCGCACTGCCCCATCAACATTCACCAATTTATTTTCCAAAAATAAACTTTATTCATCGTAAATTATTTACAAAACTGTTCAAGGTCCATTCACATTCTTGGTGTCTTAATCATACATTTCCATCACTGTTCATTGTTACACTTGTTCTTTATTTCACACCATTACCACCACAGTGCCACCTTGTCGTTACATCCCTCTGTTGGTTGAGGGGCTTCCCCTTGGTCTCAGCCCCTCAATTGCTGGTGACGAACAGATACTAGACTGCGGTCCTTCCCCATAGCACCCTTGGGTTGGCTGCACCAAGCCTCAGTACGTCCCTCAGCTTATACACCTGCAACCTGGAATGTGGCAGTCAGCAGCCTTCCTGCACCAACGTCTCCGTGTGCTGGAAGACCAAGTTCTGGGCAGACCAAAATGTATCTTTCACTGAACTGATGATCTTCCAACAGCTCTGGTTGTTTGTTTCTGTGTGCAGCTTCAGAAACAGCCCATAGGTGGATTCTACTGTAGACAGGGTGGTGAAGAAGGCTTTTGGTATTCTGGCCTTTATAAATCATAATGTAGAATATAGGAGCTGGGAAGTGATACGGAGACTGTTCAAAACATTGGTGAGGCCAAGTTTGGAATATTGTGTCTCCAAATTATAGGAAGGGGATATCAATAAGGTAGAGAGGGTCCAGAGAAAATTAACTAAAATGTTGCCTGGATTGCAGTATCTAGAATACGGAGAAAGACTGGAGCATAGAAAGTTGAGAGGGGATTTGATAGAGATGTTTAAAATTATGAGGGAAATAGATAGAGTAGATGTGAATAGGCTCTTCCTTGAGGGTAGGTAGAAGCTAAGGGTTAGGGGACAAAACTTTAGAAGTAACATAAGAGGAAGCTTCTTCACTCAGAGAGGGGTGGCTGAGTGGAATGATCTTCTGGAAGAGGTGGTTGGAGCAGGGTCATTTTTGTCATTTAAGAGGAGGTTGGATGAGTGCATGGATATGAGGTGGTTGGAAGGTTATGGACAGGGAGCAGGTATGTGGGACTAGTGGACTTTCACATAGATCAATGCAGACTAGAAGGGCCGATATGGCCCGTTTCCATACTGTAATTGTTATATGTTAAATCAGAGAGTCCACTGGAGGTGAACTATGACACATTCACTAAGTTTATTTTCTAAAAGATCATTTATTCACAATAAATTATTTTAAAAATATTGTTCCATGCCTCTTAACACCTTTAATTTCATATTTATACATTCCCATCATTGTACATTCTTACTAACATTCTCTACTTACACCATTGCCACCAATGTAGCACCTTATCATTCCTCCCCCCCTCTGCTGTTTGAGGGACTTTGCCTCGGTCTCAGCCCCTCAATGTCCAGTGATGGAAGGCCTCTAGACTGGTCCTTCTGCTCAGTGCCCTCAAGTTGGCCACTCCAAGCTTCAGTGTATCCCTCAGCATGTACACCAGCAGCCTGGAATATTCCAGTCGGCAGCATTCTCGTACCGACATTTCCATGTGCTGAAAGACTAACAGGTTCTGGACAGACCAAGGGGCATCGATCACCGAGCAGATGGTCTTGCAGCAGTTCTGGATGTCTACTGTGTGCGTACTCGGGAACAGCTCGTAAATCAGAGAATTCTGTTTCACAATGGGGATGGACTGTGATAAGGACCCTTGTATCCTTCTCTATGGACTCTTAGCGAATCTACTGGACATAACCAGGAGGGTTCCTCTTACTGCCAGCCAGCCTAAGTCCTGATACTTGTTCATGAGCACGAGTGATTGAGGCATACTGTTAAGGTGGCAGGAGTGGATCTTAACTTGTGGACTCACCTATCAGGTGGCAGCCCTAAAAGGCTGGTTACAGTGTTGCCTGGTCCATGTGAAAGGGCCTATTTGTATCCAGAGGTGCCTCTTAGCACCTCCGGATCTGATGGAGGCGGAGTGACTGGTGCCACAGTGCCACCCTTCATAAATATGCGGCATAGCATTTGCCGTCTTCCCTACCCATAATCCCCCATGCAGGTAGAACCACTCAGTGTTTCCCACACAGTTCCTGCTGCATGGGGGATTATGGGTAGGGAAGACCACCATTGCTATGCTGCATTTTGAGCCACAGAGAGCGGCACTGGTTCAGGAGTGGCCAGCCGAGCTGTGACACCCCACACTGGCCGTCCCCCACCGGCTGCCCCTCCCCTGAGGGGCAGGTTCTCTCAAGCAGCAGGTGGGGGTGGCTGTCAGGCAGCATGGTGATGGGCAACTGTAAGGCAGCGGGGTGGCTGTTGGGCAATGGAGTGGGGGGCAACTGTCAGGCAGTGGGGTGGCTGTCAGGCAACAGAGCAGGGGGTGGCTGTCAGGAAGCAGGGAGAGGGCGGCTGTCAGGCAGTGGAGCAGGGGGTGGCCATCAGGAAGCGGAATGGCTGTCAGGCAGCGGGGCAGAGGTGGCTGTCAGGAAGCAGGGAGGAGGCTGTCAGGCAGTGGGGAGGGGGCTGTCAGGCAGCAGGGAGTTGGGTCACCAGCTGACAGTCATCAGCCTGCCCCCAGGCAGCTGCTCACAGCAGCTGCACATTTAGGTGCCTCAGTGGAGCCCAGCGCTCCACTGATTATCCCTCCATGAGGAGGGTTGGCGTCGGCTGATCAGAGGTGCTTCTACTGCAATTAGGTGAGTACGTCTTTAGCTGCAAGGCGGGAGATTATACGGCTTTACACTGGGGTGTTCAGGCCACTTTAAAGGGCCTTTAGATGATTTGGATAGTCTGCTCAGGGAACTACCCCACTTTATCTATCGACTCCTCATCTCTCAGTATCTGTAAGACCTTCCATACTGACTACCACCTGCTGGATTTGTGGTTGAAAGTGTTATTCTGGAAAAACTTTTCCACGAAGGATAGGTGGTGTGGCAAAGTCCAGCTAACTGAGGCATTGCGTGGCAATGAGACCAGCCCCTTCCTTTGCGACAACTGGGACAGGTAGAAGCTTAACACGTGGTGGCTCTTGGTGTGCTCGTACTTCGGTTCCACACACTGGTTGATAAAGTCAGCAAAAATAGAGGGGAATGATTTTATATAAAGTCTTGATAGGAACATAAAGTATCCTGGCGAGGCTCTGCTTAAAGTAAACATTGTTGTCTAGTTATCATTGATTTTCAAGAATTCACTAATTGCAATGAAACTTGATTGTATATTATCCTTTGCTCTTAAATGATTAAAAAGGTGAAGTTGAATATTGTCACCTTAAATTAAACAGCTGAAAACAGTAAATGTCTGGCAAATAGCGAGAGGACATTAAAATATCAGTTAACTGTTGGACAACTCGTGACTGAATGCGATGTCATAACATGGAAAACAGTTTTCTTATCAGTACTTTGCATGTCAAATCACATTTTTTGACTATTAAGATTAAAACACATTAACTCAGATGACTTCCATTTCACCAGGGACTTCTGCTTTCTGTCAGCTGTCCCATTTGCCTGCATTTGGCCCACGGTGTGAAAATGGTACCCCTCAATCCATCTTAAATCTTATCCTCTTAATGCAACTCTATGGCCTCAGTGTGTCCCTGGGAAAAAGAGTATGAGCATTCATGTTATTGTGTCTCAGCCTCCTCCACTCTAGGGAATAAGGACCCAGACCACCCAGCCTCCCCTTGTAACTCAAACCCTCCTGTCCCAGTAACATTTTGCTGAATCCTGCCATCCAGTTCCTGCCCTGCTTTGACTTCACAAAGTGCTACACCTCATGCAAGTCAGAGTTCAATTCCATTTCCCAGCCCTCTGCCCACTTTCCCATCTGATCTATATCCGGATGTAACTTCCTCTCTGTCTACCACACCATCAATTTTGGTGTCCTCCACAAGTTTACTAACTACTACCATCATCCACATCACTAACATAGATACCAACTAACAGTGGAGCCAGCACCAACCTCAGCAGGCCTCAAAACTAATCAACAACCCTACATAACCTTCTTTGGAATCCTTCCTCCAAGCCAAATTTTGATTTCAATGGGCCATCTCTCCTTGGATCCAATGTGACTGAACCTTCCAGACTTATTAACTCTCCAGCAAATCTTTTTCAAGCAATTATCCAGATGGCTCTATAAGAGAAGGGGCAACTTGACCCTACTCTTGGAAAATGAAGCTGGCAAGATGTCAGTAGGGGAACTCTTTGGGACTGTTGACCATAAAACTATTTGATTTAAAGTAGTTATATAAAGTGTAAAGTCCTAAATTAAGGCGAGGTGAATTTTGATGGTGTTAAGACAAGAATTGCAAAGGTTGGTAGAAGGAGACTGTGAGCTGGATGATAAATGTCTGGTGGTGAGGTGGGGAGAGGGGGGGGGACTTTTAGGAGTGAGATGGGATCAGCATGTTCCTGTTGGAGTAAAGGGAAAGGTCAGCCAGATTAGTGATGATGTGAAAAGATAATTTTGCGATCACTGTGTTTTATATTTGAAAAATATGGAATGCTTTTTAACTAAGAGGTATAGTACTGTAACAGGCTCTTCTGGCTCATGAACCCATGCTGCCCAGATACACCCATGTGACCAATTAACCTACCAACCTTGTGTCTTTGGAATGTTGGAGGAAAGTGGAGCATCCAGAGGAAGCCCACACGGTCACCGGGAAAACATACACACTCCTTACAGACAGTGCCAGATTTGACCTGGGTGGCTTGAGCTGTGATAGCATTCTACCAACTACTACACTGACTGTGCACCCCCAATATGCCAGGATATTAGCTATTGTGTGGTAAGAGTGGGACCGATATCACAACCATTAAACGTACTTTATTGTAATTTCCTTAACAAAAGAGTAAGACTAAAGGGATGAGGAAATTAAGCAAAAAGAACAAAAACAAACATTTGATTGACATCTTTAACAAGATGAGTCAATGCTTTGATAGCATTGTACTGACTGCTACATTAACCGTGCTGCCCTAAATGTGTGTACAAATAACCCAACTTCCAAACTGAGTCATATTCATGAGCTAAACTAGAAAATCTGCAGATGCTTTGGTTGAGTGCAGTACACGGAAGTGCTGGAGAATCTCAGACAGACCATCAGAAGAATGCGTGACCTGCCAAGTTTCTCCAGCGCTTTTGTGTAGTACACTCAAGAGCTTCTCTGAACTGGAACAATGGCAAAAGCTTGTGGATAAAGACTGCAATACACAAAAATGCTGGAGAAACTCAGGTCAGGTACAAGGGAATGAACAAAAAGCTGCCTGTGATCATGGCCAATCTCATGAGAAGCTCAGTACTTGGGTGGGATGGTTAGTGTAATGCTATTACAGCCCCAAAGACCCAGTTTCGAATCCTGCACTGTCTGTAAGGAGTTTGCACGTTCTCCCCGTGTCTGCATGGATTTTCCCCGTGGATCCTCCCACCCTCCAAAACATGCAGGGTTGCAGGCTGATTAGGTGTAATTCAGCGGCACAGGTTAAAATAGCCGGAATTGGCTTCTACCATGTTATGGACTAGATATGGGCAGAGGACTGAGAACAAGGGCCAAATCCCTTGCAAGTGAGTTGGATAAAGGGATCCAGGGCTATGGAGAGCAAGCAACAATTGTGTGCTGAGGTTGAATGATCAGCAGGGTGGAATGCCCTCCTACTCTTTTCTCTGATTCTACGAACATACAGAGAGCAGAACAGAAATAGGCCCTTTCACCCACGATGTGCATGCTGAGCATGATACAAATCACCTGTCAGGATATTGCCTCTATCCATTCTCCACTGGGAAACCTGCCTCTCTAAATATCTGTTCTGATGAAAATACTAAACATTAAGCTTATTGTCACATGTACCAAGGTGCAATGAGAACATAGCTAGAATCACATCCACAATACAATAAATAAAACACAGTACAGGGGTGCAGAGTTACAGAGAGAGAGAGAGAGAGAGAGAGAGAGAGAGAGAGATCAGTTCATACAAAACAAAGTCAACGTTATTTTACTGGTGTGATGTTCATTCTGTGGGTGAAAACTGTCTTTGAATCTGGATCTCACTTGTGAATCTTCTTCCCAATGGGAAAGGGGGTGAAGAGAGTGGGCCCAGGGTGGGAGGAACCTTTAATCAGTTGGCTGTTTTCCTAAGGCAGCAGGAGGTATAAATGGAGTTGATGATGGTGGGGGGGGGGGTGAATGTATTGGCCTGAGCCAACATCAAAACACTTTGAAGTTTCTTGTGGTCTTGGGTTGAGCAGTTCCCATCCCACCCAAATACTGACTGGATGTCATCAGTGAAATGTCTTCCTTTTCTCACAAAACCGAAATTCCCCTTTACCACATAGCTAATGTTTCAGATCTTTCTTGAAAATACTATTTGATCTGAGATATTAACTTTGTTTTGCTTTCTACAAGTGGCACCTGACCTGCTAACGATCTTCTGTTTGTAAATCTGCAGTTTTAAATTCTTGCAGCGCTAGTGTGACAGAGTATATAGAGGTGTTTGGGAGATAAATTGGGAGGTATTTTAGAGCTGGTCAAACACAAACACTTTAAAACACAATTTTTGCAGGAGTTTTGCAGAGCATGTGATCTTTTCAGGCAGAGGCAGAACAGCTTTGCTCTCAGAAGTGTGGGAGGGAGTGAGAGAGAGGAGAGACAGAGACTTCGGTTCCAGAGGGACAAGCTGGCAGGAATTGAAGCCACAGGAATTAAAGGTTTGTCTCTATTCGACCTGACTGGAGAAGCAAGCAGAGTTAGTGCTCGCTGGGAGGTTTGGTATGAGGAGTTTGATTCATACGCTGACAGCTAGGACTGTTTGTCGATGGGGCGACGCCGGCGGAGCTCACACAGATACTGCTGGGCTTCAGTGCGGGAGATTTTCTAGATGCTGGCTGACACGGGGAACAAAGTTGATTATAACAGGGCTGCTGATACCTTGAAAAAGCATTTTGTTGTGGAATCAAATGCCACATTCCAATGCCCTGTCTTTCAACAGATCAAACAGAGGGACATGGAAAGCATTGCTCGATTGGTCACATGACTCAGGAAGATGGCTAAAGGTTGCAATTAAGGAGCAGATTTGGTAAACTAGATTCGAGATCAAGTGGTACAAAGTTGTACATCAAACCACTTGAGATGCCAGTTGTTGGAGAAAGGTGCAATACTCACACTGGCAGAAACATTGACAACAACAGCATCATTTGAAGCAGTGGAAACTCAGTTTCAGACTATGAAATTGAATGGTCCCCCATCTGGACGTGATGGTGCAGTTTCTGGTCAAGTTCATAGGATATTTCTTTGGCTTGGCTTCGCGGACGAAGATTTATGGAGGGGTATGTCCACGTCTGCTGCAGGCTCGTTGGTGACTGACAAGTCCGATGCGGGACAGGCAGGCATGGTTGCAGCGGTTTCAAGGGAAAATTGGTTGGTTGGGGTTGGGTGTTGGGTTTTTCCTCCTTTGTCTTTTGTCAGTGAGGTGGGCTCTGCAGTCTTCTTCAAAGGAGGTTGCTGCCTGCCAAACTGTGAGGCGCCAAGATGCACAGTTGGAGGCGATATCAGCCCACTGGCGGTGGTCAATGTGTCAGGCACCCAGAGATTTCTTTAAGCAGTCCTTGTACCCCTTCTTTGGTGCACCTCTGTCTCGATGGCCAGTGGAGAGCTCACCATATGACACGATCTTGGGAAGGCGATGGTCCTCCATTCTGGAGACGTGACCCACCAGCCACCGCAAGGAAAGGACAGGAACATGGTAAGCACACTAGTTATTTGGAACGTCGTGAATGTTACCGATGTGGCAATATTGGACATTATGGCAAGGATTTGTGCTGTCTGGCCAGGGGTCAAGTGTGCAGAAGCTGTGGTAGAAAGGGCCATTGTGCTAAGAAATGCAGAGCCCCGCCCAAGGCAAGAGGTAAACCCAGACATACAAATAATTGTGGAGGAAGAAGGGAGATGAGAGGCAGATGTGGGCCGAGGGAAGAACAAAATATACGTCATGTTGAAAAGGGTTCATATGAATGTGTATTAGTGGAGGAACCAACACCTTGGATCAGTCCAGTCGTTGTAGTCCCAAAACCCAATGGAGAGATCAGATTATGTATTGATAAAAGGAGAGCAAACAAAGCAGTAGTGAGAGAAAGGCTCCCCATTCCTACAGTGGATGAAGTCCTCCGGGAACTATCGACGAGCAAAGTCTTCTCGGTTGGATTTGAAATGGGGTTTCTACCAGCTATAACTAGATCCGGAATCAAGAAAAATCACTACATTTGTCACACATTGTGGATTGTTTAGATACAAGAGGTTACTATTTGGTGTAAACGCTGCTCAAGAGATCTATCAACACAAAATCCACAAAGTGATCCAAGGAGTTCCAAGCACAGCTAACATTTCAGATGATATCATTGTCCATGATGCCCCACGTAAGGAACATGATGAGAGACTTAGACAGACATTAAACCGGTTGAGAGATGTTGGATTGACAGTGAATGCAGACAAATGTTTGCTGGGTGTATCCGAGATGGTGTTCATGGGTCAAAAGCTGACTAATGGAGGTATCAATCTAACTGAAGGTAAAATCAAGGCAGTTTCAGAGATTTGAGAACCAAGGAATGCAACAGAAGTGAGGAGTTTTGTGGGCCTAGTGAACTTTTGTGCCAGGTTCATACTAAATCTAGCAACTATTGCAGAACCACTGAAGAGGCCAACAAGGAAAAATGCTCACTTTGTGTTCGGACCTGACTAAAGGAAGGCATTACAGAACTTGAAAAGAAACCTGATGAGTGCACATATATTGGAATATTTTGATCCAAAGGCTCAGACATGAGTGATAGCAGTCCTAGTTCAGAAGCAAGGGGAACAATGGAGGGTGATTGCATATGCGAGCAAGTCACTTACTGATGTTGAAAGACATTATACAGACAGAGAAGGAGGCCCTTGGATTTGTATGGGCCTGCAAGCATTTCCATGCTTATCTATGTGCATATAGTTCCAGATGGCAGAGGTCGACAGCATCGAGTCCACGCTGCTGAAGATCCAGCTGCGCTGGATGGGTCACGTCTCCAGAATGGAGGACCATCGCCTTCCCAAGATCGTGTTATATGGCGAGCTCTCCACTGGCCACCGTGACAGAGGTGCACCAAAGAAAAGGTACAAGGACTGCCTAAAGAAATCTCTTGGTGCCTGCCACATTGACCACCGCCAGTGGGCTGATATCGCCTCAAACCGTGCATCTTGGCGCCTCACAGTTTGGCGGGCAGCAACCTCCTTTGAAGAAGACCGCAGAGCCCACCTCACTGACAAAAGGCAAAGGAGGAAAAACCCAACACCCAACCCCAACCAACCAATTTTCCCTTGCAGCCGCTGCAACCGTGTCTGCCTGTCCCGCATCGGACTTGTCAGCCACAAACGAGCCTGCAGCTGACGTGGAATTTTACCCCCTCCATAAATCTTCGTCCGCGAAGCCAAGCCAAAGAAAAAAGATAGTTCCAGCTCTTAACTGATCACAGACCACTGGAAGCCATTTATTCTCCGAGATTGAAGCCATGTGCTGGAAATGAAAGATGGATCCTGAGACTACAACAATATTGCTACAGGGTGGTTTACATAACAGGGAAAAGCACTATTGATGATTCATTATCAATCACGTGATGGAGTAGTGGCCGGTAGGGGAACTCCAGCCCTCTCCAGAAAAGTTAAAAAAAGATAGAGAAAAAGCAAAGGCACAAACTTAAAAACCAAAACAAAGTGAAAGTAAAAGTGTGAAGAAAATGGCAGCGAAGAAAGAAAAACCAAAAACAACGGGAATAAAAGAAGAAGGAAAAACGTCGGAAGAAGAAGGTGAAGGCCTTACCTGTCTGAAGAGGCCCGCCGCGGAGAGAGAGGCCCGCTCCCACAGGTCAGTGGAGGTCCCGGGCTCGGGACTACAAAAATGGCTCGCAGAGCCGAGTAAAAGTGCGCAACCGCGCATGAAAAAAAACACACTGACGGGAGGGGGGAACAGCTGCGGAGTCGATCTTCACAGCTGAGAGAGACATCTGCAGCACAGCAGCAGGTGCAAAACACAGACAATAACGACAACAAGAAAGAGGGTAAAAAGAAAACAAGGAAACAACAGATGGGCAACCCAGAGGAAGAAGAAGAAGAAGAACAGAAAGAAGTGGAAGAAGAAGAGAAAAGCAAGACAATGGATGTATCTTTTTTTAAAGAATATATGGAATCAGTGAAAGAATGGCAATTACAAGAATTTGATGAGATAAAAAGAAGAATTAAGAATGCAGAAAAAAGAATGAATAAAATGGAAGTGGCCATATCAGAATAGGCAAAAAGAGTGGAAAATATGGAAAAATGAGAAACATTTGTAGATATGGAAGTAAAAGACTTAAAAGAGAAATTAGAAGAATCTAATAAAAAAGCTAAAGAGGCACAGGAGCTGTTAGCTCAGAAGATAGATATAATAGAAAACTATAATAGAAGAAATAATATAAAGATAGTGGGCCTTAAGGAAGATGAAGAAGGCAAGAATATGAGAGAATTTATAAAAGATTGGATCCCCAGGGTCCTGGGAAGACCAGAATTACAGGAAGAAATGGAAATAGAGAGGGCACATAGAACTTTAGCCCCGAAACCACAACCGCAGCAAAAACCAAGATCTATTTTAGTAAAATTCTTAAGATATACAACAAGACAAAATATATTGGAGCAAGCAATGAAGAAAGTAAGAGAGGACAAAAAGCCACTGGAATATAAAGATCAAAACATTTTTTTCTATCCAGACATAAGTTTAGAACTCCTGAAGAAGAGGAAGGAGTTCAATACAGTGAAAACGATCTTATGGAAAAAAGGATATAAATTTATGTTAAGGTACCCAGCGGTACTTAAAATAATTATTCCAGGGCAACAAAACAGACTATTCTCGGATCCAGAGGAAGCAAGGAAATTTGCAGAACGACTACAAAACAAGCAGAGAGATGAAGACATGTAATAAGAGTAAAAATGACCACGATCTATATGTATGTGTGTAAAGGGGTATATGTGTGTATATATATAGTGTGCATACATGAATGTATCCGTATTTAGAGGAAAATATATAGAGTATAGACAAGAATTAATAAGGGAGGGAAATGGAATAGAGGGAATAAGGAGGGAATTAAAAGAGTGACCTTTGTTACATATGAAAATTGAAATCTTTTCTGGGGGGGCTGGGTGGGGAGGAGTTACGGTCACTGCAAAATCAGCTGACGTTTGCGAATGAATTAGCAAATCCAAATGGAGAGGGGAGATGTGGTTGTCCGACAAGGGATAAAGGACAACTCAGGAGGGGGAGGGGAGAATGGGGTTAAAGAAGTTTTAAATAGGAGAATAGGGAAAATGTTTGATGTTTTAGAAATGTTGTCTTATAAAGTGTTCAAAACAAGAAAGCAGAAATGGATAAGAAGGAAAGGTAATGATGGAGAAACGGAAAGGGAAGATAAACAAAGTATAAAATGCCTACGCTGAACTATATGACTTTAAATATTAATGGAATACATAACCAAATTAAAAGGAAGAAACTGCTAAATTTACTGAAAAAAGAAAAAAATTGATGTAGCATTTGTCCAAGAAACACACTTAACTGAATTGGAGCACAAGAAATTAAAGAGAGATTGGGTAGGACATGTAACAGCAGCATCGTATAATTCAAAAGCAAGAGGAGTGGCTATATTAATTAGCAAAAATGTGCCATTTAAAATAGAAGAGGAAATAATAGATCCAGCAGGGAGATATGTTATGATAAAATGTCAGATATATTCAGAGCTTTGGAATCTACTTAATATATATTCACCTAACGAAGAAGATCAAAAGTTTATGCAAGATATCTTTTTGAAGGTAGCTAATACGCAAGGGAACATACTAATAGGAGGGGATTTCAATCTGAATTTGGATCCAAATATGGATAAAACGGGGAAAAAAATTAACAGGAAGAACAAAGTAACCAAATTTATAATTAAATCAATGCAAGAAATGAAACTTGTGGACATATGGAGGAAACAAAACCCAAAAGAAAAGGAATACTCATACTACTCGACTAGACATAAAACATACTCAAGGATAGACCTATTCCTGTTATCAGCCCACATTCAAGGGAGAGTTAGGAAAACGGAATATAAAGCTAGACTATTATCGGACCACTCACCCCTGTTATTGGCAATAGAGCTAGAGGACATCCCTCCAAGAATGTATAGATGGAGATTAAACCCCATGCTACTTAAAAGACAGGATTTTAGAGAATTTATTGAAAAACAATTAAAAATGTACTTTGAAGTAAATACGGAATCAGTGGAAGATAAGTTTATACTATGGGACGCAATGAAAGCATTCATTAGAGGGCAAATAATAAGTTATGCAACCAAGATGAAGAAGGACTATAATCAGGAAACAGAGCAGTTGGAAAGGGAAATAATAAACATAGAAAAAAAATTAGCAATAAAGGAAGATACAACCAAAAGAAGAGAATTGGCGGATAAAAAAATAAAATATGAAACATTACAAACATATAAGGTGGAGAAGAATATAATGAAGACAAAACAGAAATATTATGAACTAGGGGAAAAAACACACAAAATCCTAGCATGGCAGCTTAAGACAGAGCAAACTAAGAAAATGGTATTGGCAACAAGGAAAAAAGACAAACAAATTACATATAATCCAAAAGAAATTAAGTAAAACTTCAGAGAATTCTATGAACAATTATACCGAACCGAAAACGAAGGGAAAGAAGGGAAAATAGATGAATTTTTGACTAAAATTGAACTACCAAAACTACAAATAGAGGAACAAAATAAATTAACAGAACCATTTGGAACAGTAGAAATACAAGAGATAATAAAAAATTTACCAAATAATAAGACACCAGGAGAGGATGGACTCCCAATAGAATTCTACAAAACATTTAAAGACCTAATAATACCGCCCCTCCTGGATGTAATCAACCAGATTGATGAGACACAAAACTTACCAGATTCATGTAAAACAGCAATAATTACAGTGATACTAAAACAAGGGAAAGATCCACTCTCACCAGCGTCATATAGACCAATATCTCTGCTAAACACAGATTATAAGATAATAGCTAAACTATTAGCGAACAGATTAGCAGAACAGGTACCGAAAATGGTAAATTTAGACCAAACTGGATTTATCAAAAAAAGACGCACAACAGACAATATTTGTAAATTTATTAACTTAATTCATGCAGTAGAAGGAAATAAAGCACCGGCAGTAGCAGTTGCTTTAGACGCAGAGAAGGCCTTCGACAGAGTAGAATGGAATTACTTGTTCAAAGTATTGCAAAAATTCAGTTTACCGGAGAAGTATATTAATTGGATTAAAGCATTATATAAGGGACCGTTAGCGAAAGTGACAGTAAATGGACATGTATCAAAGCAATTTAACTTAAGCAGGTCAACGCGGCAGGGATGCCCACTATCACCATTATTGTTTGCGCTAGCTATAGAACCACTAGCAGAATCGATAAGAAGAGATAATAATATAAAAGGAATAAAAATAAAAGACAGGGAATATAAAATCAGTCTGTTTGCGGATGATGTGATAGTGTACTTAACAGAACCAGAACTATCAATAAAAGAACTATATAAGAAATTGAAGGAATATGGAGAAGTGTCGGGATACAAGATAAACGTAAATAAAAGTGAAGCAATGCCTATGAATAACGCGGATTTCTCAAAATTTAAGGAGGAATCCCCATTCAGATGGCAAACGCAGGCAATAAGATACCTAGGTGTGCAAATAAACAAAAATCTAGGCCAATTATATAAACTCAATTACAAGCCACTAATGATATAATTACAGGACGATTTAGAGCATTGGAAAGAGCTACCACTAACACTGATAGGAAGGATAAACTGTATTAAAATGAACATTTTTCCAAGGATACTATACTTATTTCAGGCATTGCCAATACAACTGACAGAAAAATTCTTCAAAGAGTTAAAGAAAATAATAAGGAGATTTTTATGGAGAAGGGGGAAACCGAGGATAGCACTAGATAAATTAACAGAATGGTATAAACAAGGAGGCTTACAATTGCCAAACTTCAAAAATTATTATAGAGCCGCACAATTAAGGTACCTATCAGATTTTTATCAAACAAGGGAAAAACCAGACTGGACGAGACTAGAATTAGATAAAATAGGGGAAAAGATACCTGAACACATATTATATAAATGGGACGAAAAATTGGTACAACATAGAACTTCTCCAGTATTACACCATCTCCTCAATATATGGAAGAAGATTCATGTAGAAAGAAATAAAATAAATTACCAAATACCAAAACTAATATTGACGCAAAATAAGCTACTCCCTTTTACAATAGACAACCTTGCCTTTAGAAAATGGGAAAAAAAAGGGATTAAAAGAATAGAAAATTGTTTTTCAGGAAGTAGATTCTTATCCTTTGAACAAATGAGAGATAAGTACAATATAACTGGAGATACAGCGCTGGCATATTACCAACTGAGATCCTACTTGAAAGATAAATTAGGAAGCAACTTGAGTTTACCAGAGGGAAGTAACCTTGAATATGTGATTACAGATACAATGTTAATCAAAAGATTTATAAAAAATATGTATATTAAACTGCAAGAAAAGGAAAATGAGGAAACAAATGGTAAAACTAAACAAAAATGGGAACAAGATTTAAATATAAAGATAAAAAAGGAAACATGGGAGAAGTTATGCTCTGGAACGATGAGAAATACAATAAATACGAGGCTGCGTATGATACAATATAATTGGTTACACAGACTATACATTACACCGCAAAAGTTAAATAAATGGGACCCAACAGTATCTGATAGATGTTTTCGATGTAAAAAAGAAAGGGGAACAACAATTCATGCAATCTGGACATGTGAGAGAGTAGAAAAATTTTGGGATGATCTCAATCAGATATTAAATAAAATAACAGAAAACAATATACCAAAGAATCCAGAGATCTTTCTCCTAAGTAACATAAAAAATAAAGAATTTGGAATTGACTTGGAAGATGCACAAAAAAGATTTGTCAAGATAGCCCTAGCCGTAGCAAAAAAATGTATTATGTCAACCTGGAAATTGGAAGATAATTTGAAAATACAACAATGGTATATAGAAATGAATAAATGTATTCCATTAGAAAAAATAACATATAGTTTAAGAAATAATATTGAAATATTCGAACAAGTATGGGAGCCTTACATTAAATACAATAGCGAAAACCTACCGGGAACAAACATTACCTAAGTTGATGGAAGGAGAAGAAAAGAAAAGAATGGACTCAGTAGAATTTCTGGTGTATTTTTGTTGAATGACAACATTGTCTAACTGAATTAATGCAACCTAGATTGTATACCTAAAATGGATGAGAGGGGGGGGGGTGGGGGTGTGGCTTGGGAGGAGGGAGGGGGGAGGGAGAAAAAGTCACTGTAAATGTGTGGAAAAGAAAAAGTGTATATCATGGCTATTGTGATTTATGGTGTGAAAAATAAAAAATTAAAAAAAAAAAAATACAGTGAAAACGATCTTATGGAAAAAAGGATATAAATTTATGTTAAGGTACCCAGCGGTACTTAAAATAATTATTCCAGGGCAACAAAACAGACTATTCTCGGATCCAGAGGAAGCAAGGAAATTTGCAGAACGACTACAAAACAAGCAGAGAGATGAAGACATGTAATAAGAGTAAAAATGACCACGATCTATATGTATGTGTGTAAAGGGGTATATGTGTGTATATATATAGTGTGCATACATGAATGTATCCGTATTTAGAGGAAAATATATAGAGTATAGACAAGAATTAATAAGGGAGGGAAATGGAATAGAGGGAATAAGGAGGGAATTAAAAGAGTGACCTTTGTTACATATGAAAATTGAAATCTTTTCTGGGGGGGCTGGGTGGGGAGGAGTTACGGTCACTGCAAAATCAGCTGACGTTTGCGAATGAATTAGCAAATCCAAATGGAGAGGGGAGATGTGGTTGTCCGACAAGGGATAAAGGACAACTCAGGAGGGGGAGGGGAGAATGGGGTTAAAGAAGTTTTAAATAGGAGAATAGGGAAAATGTTTGATGTTTTAGAAATGTTGTCTTATAAAGTGTTCAAAACAAGAAAGCAGAAATGGATAAGAAGGAAAGGTAATGATGGAGAAACGGAAAGGGAAGATAAACAAAGTATAAAATGCCTACGCTGAACTATATGACTTTAAATATTAACGGAATACATAACCAAATTAAAAGGAAGAAACTGCTAAATTTACTGAAAAAAGAAAAAAATTGATGTAGCATTTGTGCAAGAAACACATTTAACTGAATTGGAGCACAAAAAATTAAAGAGAGATTGGGTAGGACACGTAACAGCAGCGTTGTATAATTCAAAAGCAAGAGGAGTAGCTATATTAATTAGTAAAAATGTGCCAATTAAAATAGAAGAGGAAATAATAGATCCAGCAGGGAGATAAGTAATGATAAAATGTCAGATATATTCGGAGTTTTGGAATCTGCTCAATGTATATTCACCTAACGAAGAAGATCAAAAGTTTATGCAAGATATTTTTTTGAAGGTAGCAGATACGCAAGGGAACATATTAATAGGAGGGGATTTCAACCTGAATTTGGATTCAAGTATGGACAAAACTGGGAAAAAAATTAACAGAAAGAACAAAGTAACCAAATTTATAATTAAATCGATGGAAGAAATGCAACTTTTGGATATATGGAGGAAACAACACCCAAATGAAAAGGAATATTCATATTACTCGGCTAGATATAAAACATACTCAAGAATAGACCTATTTTTGTTATCAGCTCGTATGCAAGATAGAGTAAGAAAAACAGAATATAAAGCTAGAATATTATCGGACCATTCACCCTTAATATTGACAATAAAGTTAGAGGACATCCCTCCAAGAATGTATAGATGGAGATTAAACTCCATGTTACTCAAAAGGCAGGATTTTAGATAATTAATTGAAAGACAAATTAAAATGTATTTTGAAATAAACACGGAGTCAGTGAAAGATAAGTTTATACTATGGGATGCAATGAAAGCGTTCATTAGAGGGAAAATAATAAGTTAAGTAACCAAGATGAAGAAGGACTATAATCAGGAAAAAGAGCAGTTGGAAAGGGAAATAGTAAATATAGAAAAAGAATTAGCAATGAAGGAAGATACAACTAAAAGAAGAGAATTGGCAGATAAAAAAATAAAATATGAAACACTACAAACATATAATATGGAGTAGAATACAATGAAGACAAAACAGAAATATTATGAACTAGGGGAAAAAACGCACAAAATTCTAGCATGGCAGCTTAAGACAGAACAAGCTAAGAAAATGGTATTGGCATCAAGGAAAAAAGACAAACAAATCACAAAGGAGATCAAGGAAAACTTTAGAGAATTCTATGAACAATTATACCAAACTGAAAACGAAGGGAAAGAAGGGAAAATAGATGAATTTCTAACTAAAATTGAACTACCAAAACTACAAATAGAGGAACAAAATAAATTAACAGAACCATTTGGAATAGTAGAAATACAAGAGATAATAAAAAAATTACCAAATAATAAAACACCAGGAGAGGATGGATTCCCAATAGAATTCTATAAAACATTTAAAGATTTATTAATTCCTCCCCTCCTGGAAGTAATCAACCAGATTGATAAAACACAAAGCTTACCAGATTCATGTAAAACAGCAATAATTACAGTAATGCTAAAGGAAGGGAAAGATCCACTCGCGCCAGCGTCATATAGACCAATATCTTTACTTAACACAGATTATAAGATAATAGCTAAACTATTAGCAAACAGATTAGCTGACTATGTACTGAAAATGGTAAATCTAGACCAAACTGGATTTATTAAAAAAAGACGCACAACAGACAATATTTGTAAATTTATTAACTTAATTCATGCAGTAGAAGGGAATAAAGCGCCAACAGTAACAGTTGCTTTAGATGCAGAGAAGGCCTTTGACAGAGTAGAATTGAATTATTTATTCAAAGTATTGCAAAAATTCAGTTTACCAGAGAAGTATATTAATTGGATTAAAGCATTATATAAGGGACCATTGGTGAAAGTGACAGTAAATGGATATATATCAAAGCAATTTAACTTAAGCAGGTCAACACGGCAGGGATGCCCACTATCACCTTTATTGTTCGCGTTAGCTATAGAACCACTAGCAGAATTGATAAGAACAGAAAATAATATAAAAGGGATAAAAATAAAAGACAAGGAATATAAAATCAGTTTATTTGCGGATGATGTTATAGTATACTTAACAGAACCAGAACTATCAATAAAAGAATTATATAAGAAATTGAAGGAATATGGAGAAGTGTTGGGTTACAAGATTAATGTAAATAAAAGTGAAGCATTGCCTATGAATAATGCGGATTTCTCAAAATTTAAGAAGGAATCACCATTCAGATGGCAAATGCAAGCAATAAGATACCTAGGTATACAAATAAATAAAAATCTCGGCCAACTATATAAACTCAATTATTATCCACTAATGAAAAAATTACAGGACGATTTAGAGCATTGGAAAGATTTACCACTAACACTAATAGGAAGGATAAACTGTATTAAAATGAACATTTTTCCAAGGATATTATACCTATTTCAGGCATTGCCAATACACTTGACAGAGAAGTTCTTCCAGGAGTTAAAGAAAATAATAAGGAAATTTTTATGGAAAGGGGGGAAACCGAGGATAGCACTAGATAAATTAACAGAATGGTATAAACAAGGAGGCTTACAACTGCCAAACTTTAAAAATTATTATAGAGCCGCACAATTAAGATACCTATCAGATTTTTATCAAACAAGGGAAAAGCCAGATTGGACTAGATTAGAATTAGATAAAATAGGGGAAAAGATACCTGAACACATATTATATAAATGGGATGAAAAATTGGTACAACATAGAAGTTCTCCAGTATTACATCATCTACTCAATATTTGGAAGAAGGATCATGCAGAAAGAAATAAAACAAATTATCAATTACCAAAACTAATATTGACTCAAAATAAGTTACTCCATTTTACAATAGATAACCTTTCCTTTAGAGAATGGGAGAAAAAAGGGATCAAAAGAATAGAAAATTGTTTTTCAGGAAATAGATTATTATCCTTTGAACAAATGAAAGACAAATACAATATAACTCAAGATACAGTGCTGGCATATTACCAATTGAGATCCTACTTGAAGGACAAATTAGGAAGCAGTCTGAGTTTACCAGAGGGAAGTAACTTTGAATATGTGATTACAGATACAATGATAATCAAAAGATTTATAACAAATATGTATATTAAACTGCAAGAAAAGGAGAATGAGGAAACAAATGGTAAAACTAAACAAAAATGGGAACAAGATTTAAATATAAAGATAAAAAAGGAAACATGGGAGAAGTTATGTTCTGGAACGATGAGAAATACAATAAATACGAGGTTACGTATGATACAATATAACTGGATACACAGGCTATACATTACACGTCAAAAATTAAATAAATGGGACCCAACAGTATCTGATAGATGTTTTCGATGTAAAAAAGAAATGGGAACAACAATTCATGCAATCTGGACATGTGAGAAAGTAGAAAAATTTTGGGAAGATCTAAACTAAATATTAAATAAAATTACAGAAAACAATATACCAAAGAATCCAGAGATCTTCCTCCTAAGTAACATAAAAAACAAAGAATTTGGAATTGATTTGGATGATGCACAAAAAAGATTTGTTAAGATAGCTCTAGCCGTAGCAAAAAAATGTATTATGTCAACCTGGAAATCGGAAGATAATTTGAAAATACAACAATGGTATATAGAAATGAATAAATGTATTCCATTAGAAAAAAATAACATATAGTTTAAGAAATAATATTGAAATATTTGAACAAATATGGGAGCCTTACATGAAACACAATAGCGAAAACCTACCGGGGACATTCACTACCTAAATTAACGAAAGGAGAAGGAAATGAAAAGAATTGACTCAGTGGAATTTCTTGTTTATTTTTATTGAATGACAACATTGTTTGACTGGTTTAATGTATCCTTGATTTTGTACTTTAAATGGACGGGAGGGGGGAGGTAGGGAGGGTGGGATGGGAGGGGGGGGGAGAAAATGGCACTGTATATATTTGAAAAGGAAAAAGTATGTATCATGGTTAATGGAATTTATGGTGTGAAAAATAAAAAAATAAAAAAATAAAATCTTGCTGAAAGAGGATGGGGTAAAGCACTCAATGCTTGAGATGGAGGCTGAATCGTTCATGAGATTTGTTGCGGTGAATGCTTTACCACGAGCAGTACAAACCAGGGAGATCAAGGAAGAATTGTGCATGGACCCAGAACTGATGGACATTAGGGATCAGCTGTGTTTAGATGCACAGTCGTGTACCAGCAGAGCGAACAGCAGTGGGCTAAGCACGCAACCTTGGGGGCCCCCCCCATGCTCAGTGTGATGAAAATGTTGTTACCGATCTGGACTGCCTGAGATCTCCCTGACATGAAGTCAAGAATCCAATTGCAGAGGGAAGTATTTGGACTCATCAGGTTCAACTTCCTTATCAGGTATGAGGTATGATTGTGTTGAATGCTGAACTGAAGTCAATAAACAACTTTTGAACATACAAGTCCTTGTTTCCAGGTGGGTGAGGGCTAGATGGAGGGCAGTGGTGATAGTATCATCTGTACAGCAGTTGGATCTGTATGCAAACTGCAGGGGGGGCTAAAAACAGGAGCAGCAGAAGCTTGACCTGCCCCATGACGAGCCTCTCAAAGCATTTAATGATGATGATGGGCATGAGTGGGAGGTAGTCGTTGAGGCAGGACACAGACAACTTCTTCGGCACAGGAACAATGGTGGAAGCTTTGAAGCACGTTGGGACCATGGTGCTTCTCAGGGAGATGGTAAAGATGTTGGTAAGAACATTCGCTAGCTGAGCTGCACATCACCTGAGCACTCTGCTGGGAATGTTATCCAGTCCAGCAGCTTTGACCTTGCCTAGGTCTCTCTACACTGGCCACTGTAAGACACAGCACCCGGTCATTTGGAGGAGAGGTGGTCTTCTTTGTTGCAACGTCAGTTTTTTGCGTCAAAGCACACCTAAGAATCCAGCCCTGTGGTGCTCTGGTACTGATGAAGATTGTGGAGAAGTTCTTACCAATCCTCACTGATTGTGGTCTGGAGGTGAAGAAATCCATGATCCACTTGTCAAGTGGGGTGTTTACTCTCAAGTCTTGGAGTTTGATGATCAGTTTTGAGGGGATAATGATGTTAAATGCTGAACTGTAGTCGATAAACAGCATCCTGATGTATGCGTCTTTGCTGTCCAGATGTCCCACAGCTTTGTGTGGAGCCAGTGAGATGGCATCTGCCATAGACCTATTTCTACGATAGGCGAACTGGAATGGATCCATGTCACCGCTTAGATAGGAGCTGATAGGCTTCATCACCAGCCTTTCAAAACACTTCATCACTGTTGATGTAAGTTCTACTGCTCAATGGTTGTTAAGGCAGGTTACTGCACTCTTCTTGGGCACCAGAACGATTGATGCCCATTTGGGTACCACACCCTGCTGGAGTGAGATATTGGCACTCACTGAGCCAACTACATTGTCAACTGGATTATTAATATAGATGTCTAACAGTGTGCCCAGCACCAATCCCCAGGGCACACCACTGGTCACAGCCCTCCATTCTATGCAATAACCCTCCACGACCACCCTTTATCTCTGGTTTGAATTCAATTAGCTGGCTTACCATGTGATCTCACCAGTCGGCCAAAGGCCTTGCTAAAGTCTGTGCTGACAACTCCTACTGCTCTGACCTCCTTAATCCTCTTGGTGTGATACACAAAAAATCTGCAGGTGCTGTGATTGGATTAATAAACAGAAAAATTGTCAGATGAGCTCAGCTGGTCTCACAGAGCCTAAGCCCTTCTTCAAGCTATTGAGCTAAAGGCAGGCAGGCACCTGAATAGAAAGGTTGAGGGCAGTGGGAAGAAAGAGCAGATGGAGGTGCACAGGTCACCTGGCAACAGGTGATAATTACACATGGATTGGAGGGTAGGAGAAGAAAGGTGAGAATTGATCAGGGGAGGAGTGACCTCTACAAATGCAGAGATGGATGAAAGGAGACAGAGGAAGAGGGAGAAATGGTGATAGGGGAAGAGGGGAGATGGAATGGGGGATGCTAGCAGAAGTTGAGTTTTTATCATCTGGTTGAGGGTGGTCACAGTGAATATAAGCAAATCTCCAATTTGCAGATGGTCTCAGTCTGGAAGGGCATGATGCCATGGACTGACATTTTGGCATGGGAACGTGGTGGAAAATTGAAATGGGTGTCCACTAGGAGATCCATGTTATTGCAGTGGACAGAGCAATAGTACTCAACAAAGCAATCTTCCCGTCTCTCCAATGTTGAGGAGTCCAACACGGGAGCACCGGATGCAATAGGTGACTCTTACAGATTCACAAGTAAAGTTCCCCTTCACTTGGAAGGACTGTTTGGGACCCCAAATGGTGGTGAGGGTGTGGGTGCAGGTGGAGCATTTCTTTCGGTCACAGATGTCAAGGAAATGATTGGTGGGGAGGGAGGAGTGGACAGGGAAGTCATGGAGAGAGCAGTTCCTATGGAAAGTGAAGAGGAGAAGATCAGAGAAGAGTGTCTGGTGGCACAATCATGTTGTTGATGGTGGAAGATAATATATTGGATGCAGAGGCTGATGGGGTGGTAGGAAACGATAAGAGAAATCCTTGTTGCGTGTGGGGGCAGGGGAGGCAAAGGTCAATGTGTGGGTAATGTGGGTAGTGCCAAGTTTATGTTCGTAGATGGGAAGCCATATTTCTTGAAGAAAGAGGATATCTCAGATGTTCTGGAATGGAAGACCACATCCTGGGGACAAATGAGATGGAGACAGAGGTATTGCAAGAAAGGAATGGAAACTGTATAGGGGACAGAGCATGAAGAGTTGCAGTCAAGATAGCTGTGGGAGTTGATGGGTTTGTACAGAATGCCTGTTGAAAATTTGTCCATAGATGGAGACAGAGAGGTCAAGAAAGGGGAGACCATTGCTAGAGATGGACCAGGTGAATTTGACGTCAGGGTGGAAGTTGGCAGCAAGTGGATGAAGTTGACGAGCACTTCATGGGTGCATAAGGCAGCACCTATGTAGTCATCAAAGAAGTGGAAGAGTTGAGCCTGTGCCACCCAAATACCCAATTGACATAAAACTCCCGTATGTTTTGAAAGACAGAAGGAAACTGGAGTGCCCAGAGGAAACACAGGGAGAATGAACAAACTCCTTACAGACTGCTAGATTCGAACCTGGGTCGTTGGCACTCGAATGTGTTAACTGTTATGCCAACCATGAACTTTTGTTCATCTGATCGAATTCCAGTTAAAGACAATAATTAATAATTAAATAGCGACACTTCTATGTCTTACCTGGTTATGGGCCTGTTTAAATGCTTCTCAAATTTCTTAATTGTAACAGATTCTATAGTCATTTCTTTTCCTTGAAATACCTGTTCAGGTGCATCAAGGAAGAATTTCAGTGCATATGTATGTTGTAAAATGCACAATGAATTATTATCAAATTCCTCCCTTTTTCTCAGGAGGCCTGGCCAGATATCAACAACTCTGTGTAAAATAAAACTTAACATTCCGATCACCTTTGAAACTCCTTCCTCACACCTTACGCCAGTGTCTTCCAATGAGTGGGCCACAGGGTGATTCCACGTAGGCCAGGGTGACTTACCAATCCACCAAGGTCAGGGTGGCTCTGAGGTCATGTCTCAGTCTTCCCGGGTGACCATGGGTGAGGAGGTGAGCAATCTGCCACTGAAGTCAGTGAGGTCATTTGGCCATCTCTCAATATGTACCTCAGCACTCAGACACAGTCCCTATCAGACCTCCATACAAGGCAGGTTCAGAAATGTGGGTTTTCTGACTTCTTACTGCTGTTGTTCTTCACTTCAGTCAAGACTCAAGAGGCCCTGTTTATAAGGTAAGACACATGATACATTTCTCCTCGAAAATTGGATACAAATTATTTTTGCAAACATTTTCGTCGCAGATTTACCCTAGATGGGATTGTGGGATGGTAAGATATGTTACATGTTTTTTTGGCTATTGCAACAAATGAATAACTTTTAACAGTCAAGGAAACATTCCAACACTATAGAAATAAATTAAACATAAACTAGCAGACCATGTTTTATGTATGATAATTATTTGGAAGATTAACACTTTATAAATTGCAACAAAATTAATGTTTTCTTAGTCTTTTTTAAGACAACATTTTTTAGACTTCTGGAAAAAGACAAATTTTTAAGACAATTAACAATAATAAAAGCCTGATAACTGAACCTGTGATGTAAATAAACATTGATATTACATATTTATAGTTAAAACACAAATCACAAAAAATCAACTAAAAAATGTGACTAATTAAATTAAGATGGATGCGCCAAGGAATGGCCCAATTACGCTGTTAACACTGTGTTAGAAACTCAAAACTTATACATAACAAACAGCATTGGTAAAGGGCATGTAATTCTTGTGTTTAGCTGGTTTTTTTAATATTTTAATATAGTGTTGGTGTTTCTTGAGTCAATAGGCATGGTTATCAGGCTTTTATTATTATTTTTTACATCAAAAGCAAATTTATTTCTAAAAGTATAAAAGGGGTTATATCTCAAATTTATTTTTTCTACATTTCATATTCAGTAATTCTGTTTTTTTTATTTATTTTTACAATCCCTTTGAAAATGACGAGACGTATTCAAAGTATTGAGTAGAGGAGTAGGGATGTTATGTTGAATCTGTTTAAGACATTGGTGAGATCAAATTTGGAATATTGTGTGCAGTTCTGGACACCATACTACAGGAAGGATATCAATAAGGTTGAGTGAGGGCAGAGAAGATTTACTAGGATGTTGCCAGGTTTTAAGGAGTTGAGAAATAGGGAAATATTAAATAGGTTAGGACTTCATTTGTTGAAGCAAAGGAGAATGAGGAGAGATTTGATGACATTTAAAAGGTTATGAGAGGTATGGACAGAATGGATGCAAGTAGACTTTTTCCACTTAATTTGGGGGAGACAAATACGAGAGGTCATAGTTTTAAGCTGAAAGGGGAAAGGTTTAGGGGTGACATTAGGGAGAAGTTCTTCACTCAGAGAGTGTTGGGAGTGTGGAAGTGTGGAATGAGCTGCTGTCTGATGTGGTAAATGCAGGCTCGATTGTGTGTTTTAAGAATAAATTGGATAGGTACATGGATGGGAGAGGCCTGGAGGTTATGGAATGAAAGCTGGTCAGTAGGACTAGGAAGATTATGGTTGGCCCAGACTAGAGGGGCTGAATGGCCTGTTTTCTGTGCTGTAGTGTTCTATGGTTCTACAAGGGTATGATGAACAATACTTGAAATTCGGATCGTGAAGAATTAATAGGACAAAGTATCCTGTGTAATAAGGTTCTTGGCAATCACTCTCTGTGGCCATCCAAGTTTCAGCTGCACCTGACGAAGATTCATTCCCATCACCAACAGAAGGATGTGGACTTTTTCCAAGAGAAGGGAGCCTGGAATATCAGGAAGTGGAGTATTTCCTTCTCACTGCACAACGGGAGAAACCTCGCACAGTTGACACTGGTCAAGCCGAGTGCCCTGAAGATGGCTCGGATCGCATTTGGAGAGGAAAATGAAATGAAGCTGAAAACATTCCCTACTCATGTGAAAGAATAAGTTTAAAGTATATGCTTAACAAAGGGTTAATGGATTAAGTGAGATGATGGGAAGATAATTATTTTCTTAATATGTCCTTCTCTGTGCTGTAGTGAGATAGAAGCTAATTCGACAAGAATGTCAATATGCCTTAAGTAAAGGACATTTCCCAGACACCACAGGGTAACATGTTATTGGAAACATAAAATTGTCAGGGGTGCGTAACTAATGTGAAATGTGTAAGGGTCTCATGCAGACCCCTGCCCAAAAGGTGTATAAAAGTACAATGAACACCCCAATGCTTTGACTGGGGGATCAGTGTAGAGAATGAGTTAGTAAACTCTTTCTTTATCACTCCACACTCCTGCTAACATTACCAAGGTGAAATAAAGTAACTGTTGTACACTTAATTAGTTCTGCTGTTTGTTCTATTACAGTGCAGGTTGACTTTAACACTCAAATTCTACAGAGCAAAGAAAGATTGCTGATTTATCGAACAACATAAAGGAACAGGTGATTTACATAAATGAATGATGCTATGTTTGCATGAATTCAGCTGGATGAATCTACAGATGTTTTGTCTTGATCCCAGTTTCATAATGTGAAAGGGGAATCCATCCAGGAAGAAAAACTTTTTTTTGAATTATCAAAGTTTATTGGAAAAATCAACGATGCTTGTGATGACCTTTAACACATTATATGAAAGTAAATGACAGTCATGCTATTGTGTCATCGTAAAATCATAAGTAGGGGAGCACCTGTATTACCTTTCATATTTTTGCAATGTTGATTGCACACACAATCATTTAAGTACCGGCTAGTTTCTATAATATTGCACTTAAAGTTTAGCTGCATGAATCCTGGAGCTTGTGGAGTCATTAGTGAATCAAGAAATATTGGTGCCATGCCAATTTCTCTGTACCATGCCAATTTCCCAGTCCTGAAGCCAGGACATAGTGAATAGTATCAGGTACAAGATCTGTGAGTAATTAATGCTATTATTATTCCTATGCGCCCAATTGTTCTGAACGATGCCACCAATTTAAATCATATTCCACCTATTGCAGTACTCACAAACCACCATAGACCAGTTCGCAGGTTTATTTCTCCATTAAGCTGAATCCAGTCGCGCAGGGTTTACCTCCGTGATTATTTACAATGTAACTTCCACACTACCGGATTTAAATATAAACCTGATGAATGGGGGAAAGTTATCATGAATTAAATAACAGCGGCAATACAGAGAAATTGTGCTGAGGCATTAATTTCACTCCAGAGGAAAATGCACCAGAGAAATGAATGATTAAACTTATAGGAATCCCTATAGGAATCCCCAGAGGTATCTTTATTCTCCAGAGGTGGGTGATCTTTAAACTCACGGACCTTGACTGCTGAATGTGTAGAAGAAATGTACTAAATGTATTGATAGGGCTCCATACCTCTAACTGCAAGACAAGAGCCTGAAGCCTCAATTTGAAGTGCCACAGTGCACTTAAAGGGACATGCACACTCCCCCTTCAACTGGCTGATCCAGCCACTTTACACATCAGATCCTTTCTTTCTTTCTTTTTCAATCTTTTTATTATTATTATAATTTATAAACACATACAGTTCAAAGAGATATTAAAAAAATACATAGTAAGTAATGAATTAATACAGAGATATTAAACAATAATATTACAGAATAAAAATATATCATAAAAAAATATTTTGATCAGTTTAGGGTGTGAACTATCTCTAAAAAAAAGATATAATTAATAACAATATATGAAAAAAGAGAAAAAAAAACCCAAAAAAGAAGAAAAAACAAATCTGAATTTAAAAAAACTTAAAAAAAAACTTTAAAAAAAACCTACAGATATAGCTAAACCACGCCGATCACTCTGATCTCATCTTACAGCCCAATTATCATACATAATCATAGAAAGAAAACAGAGCCAGATCAACTCACCACAAATGAAAATATTGAATAAATGGTCACCAGGTTAACTCAAACTTAGAAGGGGATTCATAGACAGAGTTTCTAATTTTCTCTAAATTTAAACATAGTATAGTTTGAGTAAACCATTGGAAAACAGTGGGAGGATTTACCTCTTTCCAATTTAATAGTATAGATCTTCTAGCCATTAGTGTAAGAAAAGCAATCATACGATCTGCAGGAAGAGATAAATAAGTCAAATCTATCATAGGTAATCCAAAAATTGCAGTAATGGGATGTGGTTGTAAATCAATATTCAAAACAGTAGATATAATGGAAAAAATTTCCTTCCAATAATTCTGTAAAGAGGGACAGTACCAAAACATATGTGTAAGGGAAGCTATTTTCAATTGACATTTATCACATATAGGATCGATATGAGAATAAAAGCGATGGAGTTTATCTTTAGACATATGAGCTCTATGAACAACTTTAAACTGTATTAGTGAATGTTTTGCACATAGAGAAGAAGAGTTTACCAGTCGCAGAATTTTATTCCAATTTTCATTAGAAATATGAAAGTTGAGTTCTCTTTCCCAATCATTTTTAAACTTTTCAAAAGTCTCAGAATTTATTTTTGTAATTATATTATATAATTTAGATATCACACCTTTTGGAGGGAATTTTGAATATAGTATATCCTCTAAAACAGTCGTAATCTCCCGATTGGGAAAAGAGGGTAAAGTCGAAACTAAGAAACTCCTAATCTGCAAATATCGAAAGAAATGAGATCGAGGTAAATCATATTTCATGGATAATTGTTCAAATGACATGAAAGAGTTATCCAAGAATAAATCTGAAAAGCATGTTATACCTTTAACTTTCCAGAGTAAATAAGCTTGATCAATTAGAGAGGGATGATAAAGGAAATTTAGTACAATAGGAGTTTCCAAGATAAAATGACTTAGGCCAAAAAATCTCCGGAATTGAAACCATATACGTAGTGTATGTTTAGCCATTGGATTATCAATTTGTTTATATAATTTAGTAAGAGTAAAAGGGAGAACAGCTCCCAAAATAGAGCTAATTGAAAAATTTTGTATCGGTTTAATTTCTAAATTTACCCAATGGGGATTTAGAGATAATTCTGAATAATTCAACCAATACCTTAAGTAACTAACATTAATTGCCCAGTAATAAATTCTAAAGTTAGGTAATGCCAACCCTCCCTCTAGTTTAGATTTCTGTAAATATTTTTTCCCCAATCTAGGATTCTTGTTTTGCCAGATATACAAGGACAATTTAGAATCGACCTTATCAAAAAAAGATTTAGGAACAAAAATAGGTATAGCTTGGAATATATATAAAAATTTAGGTAAGATCATCATCTTAATAGCATTAATTCGGCCTATCATGGATAGGGATAATGGTGACCAATTGGTAAGTAAACTGCCGATCAGGTCCAATAGAGGGAAAAAATTAGTCCTAAACAAATCTTTATGTTTTTTAGTAATCTTAATCCCTAAATATATAAAATGGTCTCTAGCTATTTTAAAAGGTAAACTATCATAAATAGGGACCCATCCATTAAAAGGGAATAATTCATTTTTATTTAAATTCAGTTTATATCCCGAAAAATTACTAAATTGGGCTAATAAAGATAAAACTGCAGGAATAGAATTTTCAGGATTGGAAATATATAACAATAAATCATCTGCATATAGTGATACTTTATGAATATCCCTGCAACGAATAATACCAGTAATATTGGGTGCTTCTCTGATAGCAATTGCCAAAGGTTCTAAAGCTAAGTTAAATAATAAAGGGCTAAGGGGGCACCCTTGCCTGGTGCCCCGAAATAATCGAAAATATGGCGATCTTTGGGTATTAGTAAAAACCGAGGCAACTGGGGAATTATAAAGAAGTTTAATCCAAGATATAAATATCGGACTAAAATTAAATTTTTCAAGAACTGTAAATAAATAAGGCCATTCTACTCTATCGAAGGCCTTCTCAGCATCTAGTGAAATAACACATTCTGAAGACTTATGTGAAGGAGTGTAAATAATATTCATCAATCTTCTAATATTAAAGGAGGAATAACGATTTTTAATGAATCCAGTCTGGTCTTCAGAGATAATATATGGTAATATCTTCTCTAGCCTTGTCACTAGAATTTTAGAGAAGATCTTAGAATCAACATTCAACAAAGAAATAGGTCTATAAGAAGAACATTCGGTCAGGTCTTTATTTTTTTTTCAAGATTAGAGAAATCGTAGCTCTGTAAAATGATTGTGGTAGTTTACCCAATGTGAGAGATGGCAGAGGTCGACAGCATCGAGTCCACGCTGCTGAAGATCCAGCTGCGCTGGATGGGTCACGTCTCCAGAATGGAGGACCATCGCCTTCCCAAGATCGTGTTATATGGCGAGCTCTCCACTGGCCACCGTGACAGAGGTGCACCAAAGAAAAGGTACAAGGACTGCCTAAAGAAATCTCTTGGTGCCTGCCACATTGACCACCGCCAGTGGGCTGATAACGCCTCAAACCATGCATCTTGGCACCTCACAGTTTGGCGGGCAGCAACCTCCTTTGAAGAAGACCGCAGAGCCCACCTCACTGACAAAAGGCAAAGGAGGAAAAACCCAACACCCAACCCCAACCAACCAATTTTCCCCTGCAACCGCTGCAACCGTGTCTGCCTGTCCCGCATCGGACTTGTCAGCCACAAACGAGCCTGCAGCTGACGTGGACTTTTTACCCCCTCCATAAATCTTCGTCCACGAAGCCAAGCCAAAGAAGAAAAGATTCATCAAACATCTTAATCAGCCAGGGAGAGAGAGTAGAAGAAAAAGCTTTATAAAATTCCACAGAATATCCATCGGGACCTGGTGCTTTCCCCGAGTTCAGTGTGAAAATAGTATTATTGATCTCCGAATCTGTAATGGGTTTACTTAATTCTAAGTTATCTTGAGGTAATACTTTTGGGAATTTCAAATGTTCTAAAAAATTAAACATATTACTAAGGTCTTGAGGGGATTCTGTACTATATAAGGATGTATAAAAATTTTGGAAAGATTGATTTATCTCTTCCTGGTTAACAGTCAGTTCTCCATTCTGTTTGCGAATCTCCACAATTTGGCGTATAGCTGAAATATTCTTCAGATGATTAGCCAACAGTTTACCCGATTTCTCACTATGCACATAAAAATCAGATTTAGATCTAATTAGCTGGTTTTCAATCGAAGATGTAAGTAACAAATTATATTCCATCTGCAGTTCAATTCTTTGTTTGTAAAGTTCTTCAGTAGGATCAGTCATATATTTCTTATCAATGTCTTTAATCTTCTCAACCAATAGATGAATCTTGTTTTTGATGCATTTCTTCAAAGCTACTGATTAAGAAATAATTTGACCACGAATATAAGCCTTGAATGTATCCCACAATATTCCATAAGAAATTTCCGTAGTCTAATTTGTTGAAAAGAAAAAGTTAATTTGTTCTTTCATAAATTTAACAAAGTCTAAATCTTGCAATAATGTAACATCAAAACGCCAGTGCTTAATAGTAGAAACAGAGTCTTTGAATTTAAGAGAGAGTTGTAATGGAGAGTGATCTGAAATGGCTATAATGTCATACTTACAAGCAGTTACAAGTGGAATAAAACGTGAATCAATAAAAAAGTGATCAATTCTCGAGTATGAATGGTATACATGAGAAAAAAAGGAAAACTCTTTATCTGTCGGGTGAAGAAATCTCCAAATATCAACAGCTCCAGAGTTAGTAAGGAAAGAGTTAATATATGTAGCCGATTTATTCGGTAGGAGCTGTGAAGGTTTCGACCTATCTAGCAGGGGATTCAGACAACAGTTAGAATCCCCACCCATTATTAAATGATATTCATTTAGATTGGGTAAAATAGTAAACAAAGATCTAAAAAACTCAGGGTGATCTACATTCGGGGCATAAACATTAACCATGACAACCTTAATATTGAATAATAACCCAGTAACCAATAAAAATCTGCCGTTAGGGTCTACAGTGATGTCATGTTGAACAAATGTAATAGAGGGATCAATAGAAATAGATACACCTCGAGTCTTAGAGCATGAGTTGGCATGAAATTGTGGGCCTTTCCAAGATTTTAAAAAACGCAGATTATCCTCCTTCCTCACATGAGTCTCCTGTAAAAAAATAATCTGTGCTTTCAGTCTCTCGAATACTTTAAAGACCTTCCTCCTTTTAAACATGTTGTTTAGACCATTAGCATTCCAAGAGACAAAATTAATGTTTTGATCCATTACTTAGGTCAACCCTCCAGTATATAAAGGGTTAACCAAAGCAGGGACCCATGCGCCTGGAAGAAGAATTAAGATATAAGGAAGGACCGGAAATGACGACGTGTCAGCCATATCTGTAGTTCTAAAAGAAAAATCAAGAAAAAACAAAAGAAAATGAAACATAAAAACCCCTGAAGGAAAAACAAAACCCACCCCCCACCCACAAAGCCCCCCATCTGACCAGAGAGTGATCAGAGAAAAAAGAAGAGATAATACTAAACCTACCCCCATGTCTTCAGACGGCAGCTCCTAATATTAAGATAAGATCCACCACCTAAACTTATAAAAAGGATAACTCAAGCTAAAATCAAATACTAAATATTGAAAGAAAAATATTTAAAAAGAAATAAAAGAAAAATCGTAATTGTGTAGTACCTACTGATAAAACAAAGTCATAAAGAGTTAAATCATTTTAAAATTAGTTTATGAAGAAAGACAAAGAGAAAATGGCGAATGTAAAAAAAAAACCATGAAAAGTTTTAATAAACAAAAAATAAAAAAATCGCCATTTTCAGTAATTCAGAAATAAAATAGTAAAGAATATAATCATATTATTAGTATAGATTCTTCTTCTTTGGCTTGGCTTCGCGGAGTATAGATTAATATAAAATTAAACATACATTTATATATTTAAAAAAAAATTTCTCACAGAGGAGAAAGAAAATATATAAAAATGTGTTAAAGATGAACAGGATAATTAGAGCTATAATGATCTATTACTTTTCGAATGGTCAGAAATCAGAATCTGACTATTAACCTGAAAAAGACCGATATCTACCACATTTTTTATCGGTCACTCGGGCTGAGAGGTCGCGCTAGACGGGAAATTAGCCGACAGGTAGTTCCGTGCTGCAGACACGGAGTCGAATATTTGACGAGCTTGGTTCTCCGGAGAAATCCTGAGCCTCGCAGGATACAGGAGCGCAGGTTTCAGTTTCTTCTCAAAACATTCGGACATCAGATCTTTAAACAGTCTTCGAGCGCGTACTACCTCCGGACTAAAATCTTCATAGGCTTTTAGACTAAAGCCACGAACAGTCACATTTCCAAGTCTTCTGGCTGTACGAATCAATCTATCCTTTGTACTCACGTAATGCATACGGACCATCACCACTCTGGGTTTGGAAGCTTCAGCATTTCGGTTCCAGATACGATGTACTCTATCAAGTAGCGGTGGATCAGCAGGGAATTCGGATGGGTATGCTTCTTTTAAAAGCTCGGCAAAAAACGTCAGGAGATCTCCTTTCTCAATGCCTTCAGGAATTCCAACCAAACGAATATTTTGTCTTCTGGAACGGTTCTCTGAATCAATGCTTTTCAGCTGGAGCGCTTCTAGTTGTTTAATTGCTTTGGAAAGTTTCTGTTCGACCTCAGTCAGTCTAATCTCTTTTTGTTGAACTTCAGTTTGAAGAGCTGCAATTAAGGTATGTTGTTTTTGGTTTCAGCTTCTGAGGCAATTAAAGCTGTACGAAGTTCAGCTAGGTCTTTTTTGCGACAAACATCTTTGAATTCATCACGAAAGAATTTTAAAAAGTCAGTGAAGGTCATCTCACTTAGTTTAATGTCTGGTTGTTTCTTCTCTCGGCCGTTACCTTCTTCTGCCCGGGTTTTAGCTCGTGTAGCTTTTCCTTCAGTTATTTCTTCAAAATTTTCAGACTCAAGTATAATTAAAGAAATAATAAAGATCTTTCTGACTTCTGTGAAGTTAGTTCAAAGGTGGATACAGGTTAAAAATAGTATATTTTATGGAGCAAAAACCAAAACGTGTTCACTCCATGAGCGCCACCTGGAGACCCCGAAATACTATTTTGCTGCTCACTGGAGACAAATACCAGAGCCATGGATGTGATGGAAAAGGTATCAGTTGTTTGACCATGAGGGTCTGAACTGGTACCACCTGTGTGGAAGGTGCACCGACAGTGCATGTACCATGTTAGGAACGAAAAATGGCTTCTGAGCTCTTGTACCGATTCAATCTCCAAAAGTCACTGCAGTTTGCTGTATCAATGAGCTTGTTCTTCAAAAACCCTTTCACTTCCTTTTTAGGATGTTCTTGGCTAAGTTATCAAAATTGTGAATTACGTGAAAAGTGGGGCTTTGAACTCTCACCTTTTCAATCATGTGAAGATATGGATTCAGAACATAAGAACCTGCTCTACTTCACCAAAGTGTATTGGTTATCAACAGAAAACATTTTATATTTAGTGTTTGTAGCGTGAATAAAAGCTCTCACAACTGGAGAGAGAACACATGCTTTTATTAGTTTATAACTAAGAGTAGGATCTCACAGTCATCTTCAGAAGGGTTCTGGGTTTAGGTGGGAAACCAGGGTTATATGTGAGCAGATGGAGGTGGAGCCGGGAGGTGGGGCCAGCCATCAGCACAACACCCTACCAGTGAATCCCAGTCCACTGCATTCACCCCTTTCTGTAGAATTTAGGGTCTGTGAATGAAGACAGAGAACATGGGCTGAAAAATATACAGTTATTTACAAATTTACAGATTTAAGCAGTCCAGGGGTCTGGAGATTCTGGCATCGGGCGGCCTTGGACTTCTTGGGTCTCCTGGTCCCCTTGCAAGGGAGGAGAGGTGGGATGGGTCTCCAGCTCAATGGTGGAGGTGGATGCACTTTCCTCCTGAACCGGATCCTGCGAGGCACTGACTGGGGGTGGCAAGAATGAGCTCTGTGCCTCGCAGGGCATCTGAGGCAACGGACCCTCTGTTCCAGTGGGTACCATGTCCCTGATGGAGACGGTGTCCTCCCTGCCATCCGGGTACTCCACATAGGCATACGTGGGATTGGCATAGAGCAATTTCACCCTTTCCACCAGGGGGTTGGTCTTGCTTCTCCTCACATGCTTCCTGAGAAGGACCGGACCAGGAGCAGGTTGGGAGTGTAGTTCCTGATGCTGACCTTCTCTCAAAAGTGAATAGGTGCTCGTGAGGAGAAGCATTGGTCACAACACATAGTAGCGACTGGATGGAATGGAGCATTATAGGGAGGACTTCCTGCCAGCATGAGTCTTTCAGTGGAGCCTGTGTCGATCAGGCATTTAGTAGAACATCCATTTACTTTCACAGTCACTATGGAGTTGCTGAGCTGGTGAAGTCTGTCCTGATCTAGCATCATTGAGACTAGATCCCCAGAGTCTCCATACTCCCCACTCAAGTGGCCCCCACCATCCCGGGTTCCCCTGCGTGGGTAAGATGGCATTGACTTTGTGGCATGGCAAGATGGTTGCCCTCTTTCTTTCTCCGATAATGATGGCGCCGAGTTTGAATTTGGTTTGCAGCAAGGTGGCCGCTGAGCCTTTTCAAGCCATTTTCTCACTGCCACTGGGTTCAGGTGAATTCAGGGCAGATGGCTTGGGACTGGAATCAGATCCGGGAGTGGTGAAGTCTGGCCATGGACTTCCCTGGGCTTCCCCTTGCGCGACAAGCCCTCGCCCAATGCATTTTCTTGCCACAGCTGGTACACACTGAGTCTTTAGCCGGGAAATGAGATCAGTGATGTTGGCTCTTGCCGCAGAACAGGACTCCCTAGCACAGAAAGCGGCAGCCGTCAGAGGAACGGTAATGGGATAAGCCGGTCCTTGGAATGGCTCACCTGGGTGAGCGAGCTCGCTGGCTTCGAGGTCGTCATTCTTGAGCTTGGCCTGTTCCAGCAATTTGGCCAGTTCAATGTGACTAGCCAGGTCCTTCTTTCCCAGCTCGAGATGTCGCTGCTCATGTACCTCGAGCGGAACCCTGTGACTAGAGTGTCCCAGATCTGTTCTTCCTCACAAATGCATCTTATAGCTGCTTCGTACCTGCACTTATTGGGAAGTGTACACAGATCCAGCAGGTAGTTATTGATGGTCCCGCCTGGCCACTGGCGATGTAGATCAAGTCAGTACTTCGCTCGGACCTCGTTCTGCAACTTCAGGTATCAAGCCTTTAATGCCTCGATGGCATCATGTATAGAGCAGTCCCTGATAACTGTACACCCTTTCGTTCCTACCCTCGAAACGAGTGCAGACCTCCTGAGTTCATCAGGGTGGAGGATGTCTCTGGTCATGTTCAGGTAGGCCTGGAAGCAGTCTTAGCCAGTGTGTGAACTCCTCAGCCACGTCGGGGGACAGAGGGTCGATCAGCAGCAAATCTGGCTTGGGCAGCGCTTCCATCGTTAGGGTATAAGCTAATAAAATTGTAGCATGAATAAAAGCTCTCATGATGGTAGGGAGAATTAGCTTATAATTATGGGAAGGGTTTCACAGTAATTTTCAGAAGGGTTTAGACAGGAAACCAGGGTTATATCTGAGCAGATGGGGGCAGAGCCGGGAGGTGGGGCCAGCCATCAGCACAACGTCCTACCACTGAATCCCAGTTCATTGCAGTGTGTGCTTGCAGTGTTGTTTTTAAATGGTAAAATAAAATAAATTAGATAAAGATATGTTTCTTACAGAGCTGCATTTGGTTTGAAACTATTGTTTAGTCATTGTCACCAGTGGTCAATGGCATATTAGGCTGGAAGTCAGGTGGGCCTTAGACTGGAAAAGGTTGAGAAGCACTGGAAACTTTCTCTCGTGTTTGATATGCCTTCAACAGGACTGCCTTCCTTAACTCCAACCTCATAATCTTATACATTTTTATCAGGTCACCCCTAAGCGTCTTTCATTCCAGGGCAACCAAGTTTAGCCTATCGAGTGTTTCCCCAGTGTGGTGGTACACCACCGACCTACTGCAGGGGGAAACCTCTGTACCTGCAGGAGTGTAAGGGGACAGGACAACACCTGGCTGGCTGTCAATTAGTCGGCCTGAATGGATCAAGCTCCACCTAGTTGGGCGTCAATCACCCTCTGGGATATAAGCTTGCGCCGGCCTCCCAAGGCCTCACTCAGAGTTGCTGCAGCCACAGTCAGCCTGGCTCTGTGGAAGTCTTTGTGGATTAAAGCTGTACTGACAATAAGCACACCAGCAGTGCGAGTGTAAGACAGCTTTAATAAACTAATATGTACACTAAGAGGTCTTGTCTCTCTGCAAGACGAACCTGGAAGGCTAGACTGTAGCTCTGGACTGCTTTATATACAAGGTCACCGGGATGATTCCTGGTGACCGAGTGGTGTAATCGCATATCACCACATTCACCCCCCCCTTTAAAAAATTGTTATTCCCCCGACCCCTCCTCCCACATCCTCCTTCCCTTGTTTGGAAATGAATGTCCAAAATTTTTCGTGACTTCCATTGCCTTCTGGACCTCCTAGGTAGTAGTATAGGGATGGGGAGTGCGGTCTGCCTTTTGGCCTTTCTTGGTGGAGGTGTGGGAGTGGGAAGTACTAGATGGCCATGTGGGCTGGGGATCCTCTTGTATGGGATTAGGTCCTGCCATCAAGTCTAGGGTGGTGATATTTTGTGGGGCGGCGTACCCAGGGTCCTGATTTCCAGGGTGGGTGGTATAGAGGGGGCAACCTCTGTACCTGCAGGAGTGTAAGGGGACAGGACAACACCTGGCTGGCTGTCAATTAGTCGGCCTGAATGGATCAAGCCCCACCTAGTTGGGTGTCAATCACCCTCCGGGATATAAGCTTGTGCCGGCCTCCCAAGGCCTCACTCAGAGTTGCTGCAGCCACAGGGTGACTCGATGGACGACTGTTCTAGTGACTGCTGCTGCGCTCCTTGTTGATGCGTAGACATCAGTGTTTCCTCCACGTTGTTCACACATCCGGCCGGTGTGAGATCCCTGGTGGCCACCGAGTCTTCTCTTTCATATGGGAATGTGGCGAAGGCGTACTGATCACATGGATCGCGTGCCTCAACTCCACTTGATCCACCAGAGGGTCCGCTTTGTGGGATCTGCAGTGCTTCCGGAGGAGAACAGGTCCCGGTGTCATCATCCACATAGGCAGCTCTGTGCCCGTCGTGGCTTTCCTTGTGACAGTACACAACAAAGAACATATAGAGTGTAGGGCTTCTGGCAACACTTCTTGCCATCTAGTAACAGGTAGGGCTTTTGCTTTTAAAGTCAAGAGGACCGTTTTCCAGAGAGTGGCATTTTCCCTTTCGACTTGTCCATTCCCCCTGGGATTGTAACTTGTAGTGGGGCTGGTAGCAATCCCTCTCTCGTGCAGGTACTGGTGTACTTCTGCGCTCATGAATGCAACTCTCTCATCTGTGTGTATGTAGTTCGGGTACCCAAATATGCTGAAGATGGGTTGGAGGCATTTTATAACAGTGGCTGCTGATACATCAGAACACGGGATTGCAAAGGGGAAACGGGAATATTCATCTATTAAGTTTAGGAAATAGACATTTCTATTATTGGACGGGAGCGGGCCTTTAAAATTGAGGCTGAGGTGCTCAAAAGGTTTGGTAGCTTTTATCAGGGTGGCTTTGTCTGGCCGGTAAAATTGCGGTTTGCATTCCGCACAGATGGGGCAGCTCTTGTTCACTGACCTCACTTCCTCTACCGAAAATGGGAGGTTTTGGGTTTTAATGAAGTGAAACAGTCTAGCGACTCCCCGGGTGGCCCGGTTCATTGTGCAAGCTCTGCAATTGGGATGTGTGGTTAAGGATGGCACAAGTGCCTCTGGACAGTGCACCTGGATGCTCGTTGAGTCTCCCAGGGTGGTATAGAATGTCGTAGTTAAATGTAGACAATTCTATCTGCCAGCGCAGAATTTTGTCATTCTTAATTCTCCCCCTGTTCTGGTTATCGAACATAAAAGCCACAGACCGTTGGTCTGTGACGAGGGTGAAGTGTTTGCATGCCGGATAATTTTGCCAGTGCCTTACTGCTTCCACAATGGTTTGGGCCTCCTTCTCTACTGCTGAGTGTCTTATTTCTGACCCCTGTAGGGTTCGCAAGAAAAAGACCACCGGTCATCCGTCTTGGTTTAGGGTGACTGCCAGAACCACATCGGATGCATCCGTTTCTACTTGAAACGGGATCGACTCATCTAGGGACCGCATGGTAACTTTAGCGATATGGTCCCCAATGTCCCTGAATGCTCTGGTGGCTGCTGGGCACAGTGGGGAAACTGAGGGAGGCCCTGTCAGCATAGATGGGGACCCATTAGGCGTAGTAAGTGAACAGTCCCAAACACCTTTTTAGTGCTTTCAGCGTGTGTGGCACTGGGAGGTCTAGGAGAGGGCGCATACGGGCTGGGTCTGGGCTGATTTCTTCGTTCTGCACTCTGTAGCCCAGGATTGTCAACTTCCTGGCACTAAAGACGTATTTGTCCCTGTTGTATGTTAGGTTCCTTTCCTTGGCTGCCTGGAAGAAGCGTTTTAAATTTGTGTCATGATCCTCTTAAATGTGGCCACAGATTGTCATGTTGCCTAAGTAGGGGAACACTACTTTCAGTTGGAATTCATCTACTATTCGGTCCATTTCTCTCTGAAACAGGGACACTCCATTGGTGACAAGGAAGGAGAGTCGCAGAAATTGATACAGCCTGCCGTCTGTCTCAAATGCCATGTAAATCCGATTGTTGTTTCAAATGGGCAGTTGGTGCTATGCTGCCTTCATGTCTATGGTGGAGAACACCTTGTACTGCACAATGTTGTTGACCATGTCTGCTATGCGTGGCAGGGGGTAGGCATCTAGTTGTGAAAAGTGGTGATCTCGGCTACACCATTTAATCGGATGCAAGGATCGGCAACGAGATAGACAACAGACTCGCCAAGGCAAATAGCGCCTTTGAAAAACTACACAAATGAGTCTGGAAAAACAACCAAATGAAAAACCTCACAAAGATTATCGTATACAGAGCCGTTGTCATACCCACACTCCTGTTCGGCTCCGAATCATGGGTCCTCTACCGGGATCACCTACGGCTCCTAGAACGCTTCCACCAGCATTGTCTCCGCTCCATCCTCAACATTCATTCGAGCGACTTCATCTCCAACATCGAAGTACTCGAGATGGCAGAGGCCGACAGCATCGAATCCACGCTGCTGAAGATCAAACTGCGCTGGGTAGGTCACATCTCCAGAATGGAAGACAATCGCCTTCCCAAGATCGTGTTATATGGCGAGCACTCCACTGGCCACCGAGACAGAGGTGCACCAAAGAAGAGGTACAAGGACTGCCTAAAGAAATCTCTTGGTGCCTGCCACATTGACCACCGCCAGTGGGCTGATATCGCCTCAAACCGTGCATCTTGGCGCCTCACAGTTCGGCGGGCAGCAACCTCCTTTGAAGAAGACTGCAGAGCCCACCTCACTGACAAAAGACAAAGGAGTAAAAACCCAACACCCAACCCCAACCAACCAATTTTCCCTTGCAACTGCTGCAACCGTGTCTGCCTGTCCCGCATCGGACTTGTCAGGCACAAACGAGCCTGCAGCTGACGTGGACATTACCCCTCCATAAATCTTCTTCCGCGAAGCCAAGCCAAAGAAAGAATCCACTACCATGTGCAGTTTTCTCCTGACTTTACTACAACCACCTGCGCTCTCCAGGGACTGGTCCTCTGCTCTATGATGCCCTCCTGCAGTAGCCTGTGGACCTCTGCCCTAATGAAGTCTCTGGCCCTCGGGCTGTACCTTCTGCTCCTTGTGGCTATTGGTGTGCATTCTGGGGTCAGGTGTGTGAACAGCAGAGGGGGTTCTATGTTCAGGTTAGACAGGCTGCAGTGTTATTTCTTCATCAGGCGTAGTGTGGGGGTGAGGGCCGTTGTGCACTACTGTAATGCTTTCTAACTGGCACTGAAAATCTAACGCCAATAGTACCGGGGCACAGAGGTGAGGGAGTACTAGTAATTTGAACCCTTCGTATTTTGTGCCCTGGATTTCTAGAGTAACCCTGCAAAACTGTTTTACCTCAGCCACAAGGCTGCTGGCTGCTAACAGGATCTGGTGCTCACTTGGGCATGTGGGGAGGGCAAGGTGGTTGAGTAACCCCTGGTCAATAAAACTTTCAGTGCTTCCACTATCTATTAAGCAATTTACCCTCACACCATTAATTTTGATGCAAACAGTGGCATCAGATAAATTGTGTGGACTTGCCTGATTCATGCGTAGGGAAGCAAGTCTGGCTTGTCCTTCCATCCGATAATACTCGGGGTCATATTCATCTCCTGAAGACTGTGTCCTCTGCTCTGTAGCATTTGTCCAAGATGGCCGGCTGCACAAGGCATTCTTCTTCTTCTGTTTGTCACTGGAGAAAGAATAGCTTTCTGCCTCTCATTAGCATGAGAATGGGCCTTGGCTATGGCCTTGGGGCTTGGGGCTTTTGCATAATGCCCATGTTTTCAACAGTTGGAACAGACATTTTCTCTGGCAGGGCAGAGGGCTATGGGGTGCTTTCTTTGTCCACAGATAAAGCACTTGGGACCCTCTGGTGCGCTGTTAGACAGAATCAGACACACACAAGGTTAAAGACTGAACCACAATCCACAAAGACTTCCACAGATCCAGGCTGGCTGTGGCTGCAGCAACTAAGTGTGAAGCCTCAGGAGGCCGGCACAGGCTTATATCCCAGAGGGTGATTGACACCCGACTGGGTGGAGCTTGATCCATTCAGTCCAACTGATTGACAGCCGGCCAGGTGTTGTCCTGTCCCCTTACACTCCTGCGGTACAGAGGTTGCCCCCTGCAGTAGGCCGGTGGTGTACCACCACCTTCACCCCTTCTTTAAAATTGTCCTGTGGGTGCGGTGGGGGGGAGGGGATCAGTAACAAGGAATCGCACCCACTATGTACATACAATATTTACAGGTTTAGACAATTCGGCGGCCCCCAGAATCTCTGTGACCTTCGCAAGACTGGCTCCTGGTCACTGGTCAGAGGGGAAGTCGGGGGTTGGGGGCCTGGCAGCAGGGGTGTGTATGGCTGGTGTGGTGTCATGCGGAGGGGTGGCCAGGGGGATTGTGGTCGACGTATGAGGGTCATATTGGAAGTGTGGGGGGGGGGTGGGTTCATCTCCTAAGGCTGAAGCGGGCCCCTAGTGGTCAAGGAGGCCCTGCGTAACCCAGAGCTGCATGGGGACGGGGATATATGCCTGGTCAGTATCGTCCTGGATTGGAGGGTGGCGTGGTGTGCTGGGTGCTCCTGCTGGTGCCAGGTCCCTGGTTGAGACGGTGTCCTCCCTGCCACTGCCGAACCTAACGTAAGCGTAGTTATGGTTTGCATGAAGGAGGAAAACTTGCTCTACCAGGGCTTCGGCCTTGTGTGTCCTTACATGCTTACGCAGAACCACTGGTCCCGGGGACATGAGCCATGCTGGGAGTGACATTCCAGTCGCCGACCTCCTGGGGAATGAGAACAGACATTCGTGAGGGCTATCGTTGGTAGCCGTGCACAGCAGTGACCGAAAGGCATGGAGCGCCTCAGGCAGGGTGATCTGCCAGAAATCAACGACCCAGGAGGACTGCCTTCCAGACCACCCCATTTTTACGTTCCACTTGCCCATTGCCTCTTGGGTTATAGCTTTTTGTGTGATTGGTCGCGATACCCCTCGCCGTCAGGTACTGGCGCAGCTTGTCGCTCATGAAACTAGACCCCCGGTCACTGTGGATGAAGGTGGGGTAGCCAAACATTGTGAAAATCTGCCCCAAAGCCTTGATGACAGTGGCTGTTGAGGTGTCCAGACAAGGGATGGCGAAAGGAAACCGTGAATACTCATCTGCTACCGTGAGGAAGTAGATGTTTTGGTTCGTGGAAGATAGGGGCCCTTTGAAGTCCACGCAGAGATGCTTGAAAGGCCGAGTAACCTTTACAATGTGGGCCTGGGGGGAGGGGGGAAGAAACAGGTCTCGGTCATGTCCCTGATGTCAATGATAGTGTAAGGCAGATTTCGGGTCTTAACGAAATGGTACAACCGGGTGACACCTGGAAGGCAGAGGGATTCATGCAATTCCTGCAACCTGTCGTCATGCATAGACGCGCAGGTGTGAGAGAGGGCATCAGGGGAGTCGTTAAACTTCCTGGGACGGAACTGGATGTCGTAGTTGTTGGTTGCCACCTCGACTCTCCAGCGCAGGATCTTGTTGTTCTTTATCTTGTTCTTGTGGGTCATGTTAAACATGAACACCATGGCTTGCTGGTCTGTGAGGAGCGCGAATCTCCTGCTGGCCAGGTAGTGGCGCCAGTGGCGGACCGCTTCCACAATTGCCTGGGCCTCCTTTTAAATGGCGGAGTGCCCTAGCTCGGAGCCGTGAGGGTCCTGGAGAAGAAGGCAATGGGGCACCCTCCTTGGTTGAGGGTAGCAGCGAGGGCCACCTCGGAGGCATCGCTCTCCACCTGGCAGGGGGAGTCTTCATCCACCACTTGCATTGTGGCATCTGCGATGTCTTGCCAGGTAGGAGGGGAAAAATTGTGACTTGGCCCAGTGGGCTGATCTTGTCCGAGAAGTGAGGGACCCACTGAGAGTAATGAGAGAACAGGCCCAGGCACCTGCAGAGGGCCTTTAGCGTGGAGGGGAAGGGTAACTCCATTAATGAGCGCATCCTTCCCAGATCTGGCCGGTGACTCCATGGGCCACGATGTACCCCAGGATGGCGAGGCGGGTGGTGCTGAATATATAATTTTCCTTGTTGTAAGTGAAGTTCAGCTCCGCAGCCGTCTTGAGGAATTTTTCCAGGTTAGCATTGTGGTCCTGCTGGTAGTGACGTTATCCAGATAGGGGAACGTCGCCTTCAGCTTGTGCCAGTCTACCATGCGATCCATTTCCCGCTGGAAGACGGAGACCCCATTCGTGAACCCAAAAGGAACCCGGTGAACTGGTACAGGCGCCCATCCGCCTCAAAGGTGGTGTAGGGCTTGTCCTTTGGGTGAATAGGAATTTGGTTATACACCGACTTCAGGTCAATCATGGAGAAAACCCAGTAGTGGGCAATCTCATCGACCACGTCGGCGATCCTCCGCAGGGGGTAGGCATCCAGCTGGGTATACCGATTAATGGTCTGTTTCTAATCCACGACCATCCTCGGCTTATTTCCCCCTTTATCCACCAGGACTTGGGCTCTCCAAGGGCTGTTACTGGACTCTATAACACCTTCTGCCAGGAGTCGCCACACCTCTGCATTGATGCAGTCCCTGTCTGCAGTGCAATAGCGCCTACTTCTGGCAGCTATTAGCTTGCAGCCTAGCGCAAGATGTGGAAAGAGCACTGGCGGGGTGATGTGCAGAGTGGAGAGGCTGCAGTTTGGCCGGAGCTGTTAGGTTGGCATGCTGTGCAATGTGAGTGGAGGTTGGGTCCCCCGAAGGCAAGGGTGACACTCAGCAGGTGGCACTGGAAATCCAGGCCCAGGAGGAGTGTTGCGCAGTGTTTGGGCATGACCATGAGCCTGAATCCTGTGTAAGTCTCCCCTCCCACCGTTGTATCGACCGAGCAGTACCCGAGGGTACCAACAGTCTTACCCTTGGTGGCAGGGGCGATTGAGCAGGTAGTGGGGTGGACCTTTAACCTCAGGGAGTGGGCCATGCTCGGGTGAATGAAGCTCTCAATGTTACCACTGTCGAACAGGCACTTTGTTACCTGCCCGTTGACTCGCACATCCATCATCAATCACCCGAGATCATGGGGAATGTCCCTGGTCAACGTGGTGGCAGCCAGGACAATCTCAGAGTCAGAGTCGTCGCTATGTGGAGGGATGGGGAGGTTCGAAAGGGCGGCCTGATCATTGCCTGTGTTGACCACGTCGACATCGGTCGTGAGGTGCAGCATGCGGTAGCCAATGGCCTCCAGAGGCGTGGAGAGCATCGGTAGGGCAGCCTGGTCATTCTCAACGTTGTCGGGTACCCTCCGTGTCAGCCGCTGGCTGGCCCAAAATGGTGGCAGCATGTGGGGAGCCGCTGTGTGGCTGGCCTCCTTCCCCAGCCGTGTCCACTACGCCGGGGGAAGTGACGCCATCACAGCTAATGGCAGTGATGTCGTTACATCAGCCAGATGTGATGTCGCTGTAGTTCTCAGTGAGTGGCGAGGGAGAGGGCTGGTCCAGATGCTTGGGGCACACGCTACGACGGTTGCTGGTGTGGCCGGATGGTGCGCGATTGAGGTCAGGGAAGGCATAAGTCGTCGCGGGGACAATGGCGCCGCCCAGAACGCACACGTGGGGGTTCCGCAGGGGAGGTAGGGAAGTTATAGACGGCCGCTGAGCTGCTGGCAGGTTTAGAGAGGCACACTATTGCAAAGTGGCCTTTCTTGCCGTATCGGGAACAATACTGGTTCCAAACTGGGCAGTTTTGGCGCGATCGTCGATCTGATCCACACCAGGACACACAATACTTACAGGGGTGCTGGGCGCCTGCCGCAGCGACGTTCTCCTCCCCAGTTCTGCCTGGGGCTGCAGCTGCAGTGTTAGAGGGCCATGAGGGAGCCTGGGGGAACCCAGAATCGAAGGCTTCGATGTGCAGGGCTGATGCTTCCTGGGTTTGGACCACTTCCACAGTCCTGGTTAGGGCATAGAGATTGTCTTCCAGCAGCTTCTGCCGGATGGCCCTCAAGTGTAGCCCTCAGACGAAGGCGTCCCGGTTCAGCCTCTCGACCTCCTCTACACCTACCCTGGGTTCAGCCAGACACGGTTGGGCCAACTCTCGCAAGTGTCCCAGGTAAGACTCAGCCGTCTCCTCGGGTTGCTGGGCTCAGGTGTTGAGGAGGTACCTTGCACAGGCCACATTCATGAGGGGCTTGAACAAGTTTTTGAGAGTTTCCATTGTCCTCTTGTACATGGAGCAGCCTTTGGTTACCTGGAAGGTGTGGGGACCCAGCTTTGACTGGAATAGAACCAACCTCTTCCGATTGGAGTCCAGGATGTCACCCTCATGTGCCTCGACCGCGTGCTGCCAGATCTCGAAGCGAGCCTGAGCTTCCGGGTGGCATGTGTCGACCTTGAGGCTCCCTGTGCTCAGGAGATTTCCATGGAAGCCATGGGAAAATTTTGTGGATTAAATTGTGGTGCGCTGAACAACAGGATTTAATCCATAAAGACTTCCACAGAGCCAGGCTGGCTGTGGCTGCAGCAACTCAGTGTGAGGCCTCAGGAGGTCAGCGCAGGCTTGTTTCCCGGAGGGTGATTTACACCTGACTGGGTGGGGCTTGATCCATTCAGGCGGACTGATTGGCAGCCGGTCAGGTGTTGTCCTGTTCCCTTACACTCCTGCAGGTCCAGAGGTTGCCCCATGCAGTAGGCCAGTGGTGTACCACCACAGACCCTCAAGATGTGCTGCTGTTGCTGTGAATTCCTGTGAGGCAGCATACTTTTCCTTCCGTGGGGCTAGAGAGTCCAGCAGTGTGACACTTGTCCCAGCCCCAGGGTCCTGTGAGTACTCTTCCACTTCTTTCCTGGTGCTTTCTAAAGCTTCTGCAATAGTCTCTGCCTCATCTAGCCCCACCATTCCTTTCTCCAGCAATCGATGTCCCGTCTCAGTGGACCGTATGCCCGCAACAATTCTGACCCTAATAAGGTCCTCCGCATACTCCTGAGCTGATACTGCTTTAAAGTTGCAGCCTCTAGCCAGGTCTTTCAGATAGAGTATAAAGTCTCTGGCAGACTCTACTTGTTGTGACCTGGTCATGAGTCTGTACCGGGAGTGGAGTTCACTATGCCCCTTACTGCAATGCCTCTGTAATGTGCTCATTGCTTCTTGGTAGGACCTGGCATCCTGTAAAAGGGAGTAAGGGTGGTCTCTCAACTGTGCTAACAGCAGCATTAATAGCTCTTTATCCGATGCCTCAGCACCTCCACATAATTCAGAAAGCATCTCTGCAAGCGGCCGAAGTGTGTGCCGGCTTGAGCTCCAGCCTGTCTAGTCGCAGCACATGGCTAAGCTGTAGTCTCTGGTCCCTTAGGTGTAGCAAGGGTGGACCCTGGGGTACTGGGAGCTGCTGGTAGAGCCTCTGTGGGGCTTGTGTCTGCTGGAGGTGTAACCTGGGTGCTTGGGGCTGTTGGCTGAGTCTCTGGCTTTGGAATGTTTGCAGTGGGTTTAGGGGGGATACCAGCAGTAGTGTCAGGTCTCCGTGGTACTGGGGAAACTGATGCTGCAGGAGTGATGGTAGCAGTGTCTACTTTCCCTGGCTCTGGAGTGGTCAGGAATTCTACACATACGTGGCGATTGTGGGCACGACTTGTGGAGATCCTTTTAGCCGCGCTTGTTGTCGCACCTTTCTGATTGAACCGGGGTTTAGTGTCGACGGCACCTGCACCAGCAAACCCATGGGTGAGCAGGGCTCTTGGCCATTTCTTACCTGCCCTATCATACTTCTGTGGTCTTCCCCGCATTCCATCATGATTCCAGTACAGCGGTCCATCGTCATCTCTGTCCTCAGATGCATGTGCGTGCTGGTCATTGCCGGATTCCATTCCTCAGGAAGAGTCTCCAGGTGGTCGGGAATGCGCGCTGGAGCAGAAGCAGCTTCCATCCTAGTAGCTATCATATTAGTTTATTAAATTGTACTGACAATAACCACACAAGCAGTGCGAGTATAAGACAGCTTTAATAAACTAATATGTACACTAAGGGGTCTTGTCTCTCTGCAAGATGAACCTGGAAGGCTAGACTGTAGCTCTGGACTGCTTTATATACAAGGTCTCCGGGATGATCCCTGGTGACCGTGTAGTGCACACATGTCAAACTCTGGCCCGCGGGACAAATTTGGCCTGCGATATAATTATATTTGGCCCGCAAGATCATATCAAAAATGTATTAGAGGTGGCCTGCTGGCCACTGCGCCAGTATAGCGCATCCACAGTAACTGCTGTGTCCCAGGATGAGAGAGAGAGAGAAAAATCCTGGTCCTTGAAATGTAGTGGTGGGTGGTTTTATAAACACGCTGTCGTGTCCCCCCGCCAACCCCCACGGTCAGGGGAAGCCAAGGCAGCTTCCCAGCGCCCGGAACCCCAGTGGCACAGCGTTTCTTGGAGCTGCAAATGGAGTCGGGACACCGGAGGGAAGATTGGGGCTCCCCGCCGGGCGATGGGGGCGCCGGCCACCCTGCGCCTTCCCACCGGACAAGCGGCGGGTGCCCAGAGTACATGTGGAGAGCGAGGCTGGTTGGGCAGGTAGGGTGGAACCCCCCGCCCATCTTGGGAGTGGCGTGGGCTGGATCGGGATTAGCCGCGCTCACCTGCTCCTCCACTGCTGACCGGGATCCCAGCGCGGTCCTGAGCGCGGAGACTGCCCTGGAAAGGTCCTGGGACACTGGCACAGAAAGAAAAGGGGGTCCAGGAGAAACTCAGAAGGTCAAGGGGGGTCCGGGATAAACTCAGCAGGTCAAGGGAGGTCCGGGAGAAACTCAGCATGTCAAGGGGGGTCCGGGAGAAACTCAGCAGGTCAAAGGGGGATCCGGGAGAAACTCAGCATGTCAAGGGGGGTCTGGGAGAAACTCAGCAGGTCAAGGGGGGTCCGGCTGAGGCCTGACCTCACCAGGACCATTGCCCACTCCCCCTCCCAGCCACAGGTCGACCTGTGACTCACGGTGACGGGGCCGCTGATCCGCCGAGATGCCGCCTTGCAGCAAGAGCCGATGCCCCCGCACTGTCATTGTCCAACTCAATCGCCCGCAAACCCCGCTCTCCCGCACACAGGCCTGAGTAAGTATTATGAACTTTAATCTCATCTTCCAATAGTTTCATGTCACAGTGATAAATATATTCCTGGTTAAAAATGGTCCTGCACCTGGATACAAGCTCATTAGGCATAAAACTTGAAAAGTGTGTCAATCAAAGGATATCTGTACCAATGGAAAAAGGGCATGGCAAATAACCCTGCTAGAGTTCATGCCCACAATCAGTCACCCATTTGATTGTTTCAGGAATCATGTTATTCTCCCACATTCTCAATAGCCCTCAGATTTTACTATTCGACAGCACACTAGCAACATTTGACAAATCCTCTATAGAGAAATATTATTTATTGAATATTTTATTTCTCATTTGTTAATGCTTCTGGAAAGAGTTTATCCAAAACTATTATTAAACATTTATTTTAATAAGAAAAAGTTTAACATTACATATGTTGAAAGAAGAGAAAACATGCAGATGTTGTTGAAAATTTTCAATAAATATTTAGTTCGGCCCTCGACTTAGTCCAAGTTTTTAATTTTGGCAATCCGTGAATTTGAGTTTGACACCCCTGGTGTAGTGTAATCACATATCACCACAAAAGCCTGTTGTACAGTCTTTATCTTTGTGTGTGTCTGATTCTGGCTAACAGTGCACCACACCCAAACATCCTGGGGATTCTCCTTTGCACCTTCTCCAGTGCAATCATATCCTTCCTGAAGTGCGGTAACCCAAACTGCCATGAGTAGAGTAACCAGGGATTTGCATTGTTATAATATGATGTCACAACTTTTATTGTATATTCTATGTAGTTAAACAAGCAAGTCTATAGATGCTGGGGTTGAGTACAATACTCAAACGTGCTGGAAAAACTCAGCAGATCACATCATCCATTGGGCGTAAAGTGTAACCAACCTTTAAGGTCTGGGCCCTTCATCAGGTATTTTCTGCTTTTTGAAGGCAAGCATGCCAAAAGCCTTCATTACCATCGTATCAACCTTTAGATCAATGTAATGATATTTACTTTCTATGTGAACAATTTCAGGGGAAACATAGATAAGATCCTTTTTTTTAATCAGGGTAGGGAATCTAAAACTGGAAGCACAGATTTAAGGTGAGAGGGGAAAGCTTTACAAAGAACCAGAGGGGCATATTTATCACAAAGAGGGTGTCAGAAGAGGTAGAGGTCGTGATAACTGCAAGAACATTGATAGGAAAGATTAAGAGGGATATGGGCTGAACTCAGATGTGTTGGGTCAGCATGGGCAAGTTGGGCTAAGAGGCCTGTTTCTATGCTGCAGGACTCTATGACCATGAGCTTATGTTGCAAGAAGCAGAGCAAGGAGTTTACACAGCTTTGGTATGATCACATCTGGATCACAGCTTTGGTATGATCACATCTGGTTTGCTTTGGTATGACCACACCTGGATCACAGCTTTGCTATGATCACATCTGGATTGCTGAGTGCAGTTTTGTTCTCATTATCAAACGAAGGAGAATGTACCTGGTGGAGAGGAGGTGAAACAAAGCTTCATCAAACCCATCCTCAGATGGCATCATTGGGTATCAGGAGAGCATGGTGTGACAGAGTACATAGATATGTTTTTGGGAGATAAATTGGGAAAGGTTTATTAGAGTAGGCCACATACAAACACTTTAAAACCGATCTTATTTTAAATACTGGAGCTCTGCCCAATGTTAGACATATTGGGGCCTCACAGCTTTTTCAAGAGCTTTGAAGAGTGCTCAAGAGACTTCACTAATGGATTGGTGTTTACAAAAGGCAACAGATGAAAGAGCATGTCGGAGCCACTTCTGTCTGGAATAGAGTTTGCTGTTCTAAGAGGGTTATATGTTTTGCAAGCAGAGAGAGAGTCAAAGAGGTTTTCCCTCTGAGAGAGGTATATATATATATAGAGAGAGAGAGAGAAAGAGAGAGAGAGAAAGATCACTTGTACAGAGTTACAGTCCTCCACCATCAGATTTCTGAATGAACAATGAATCACAGACACTCTTTTTCTTTTTCTTGCATTATTTTTATTTATTTTGTGATTTGGTTTATTTAAATGTTTGCACTGTGATACTGCCTTAAAACAATTAATTTAGTGACACGTTCACGACAATAAATTCTGATTGCATTTTAATGCAGCTGACGACAGAGCTGGAGAAACTCAGCAGGTCATGAAAAGCAATGGGCTGTTCTTCAGGAAATCTGGCATATGCCCCAAATAAGAAGATGGGGGTGGGGGAGATTTCTATTTTAATGATGTCATTTGCTTATTGAAGTTGTGTCTAATTTCAGATCTTGACACTCCAGCTGTCTTCACCTTGAAGGGGAAATGGAATGAGGTGATCACAACTTCACCTTCACAAATGAAACCTTGTAGGTGCAGCTGTTAATGGAACAAACATGGGAGCTCATCTCTGAGTGTGAAACCATTGCACTTCAATCATATGGTGGTTATACTTGCTCTCTGACTTGCAGTCAGTTTGAATGTCTCCAGAGAATGTGCTGCAGCAAACTGAAATGCAAATCATCGTAAAAACTGCCTGTTCACACATTTCCTGTAAAGATATGTAAATTGCAGAAGCACAGATATCTACAGCTATTTCCTTAACTGCTGCTTCAATGTTAGAATTTCTTGCAAAGTAAAATTTTTGCTTTAAGACTTGAAACTGATTTTGCTGCTTTGGGTTTGCAACAGAAGTTTTGAAGTTTCATGTGAGTAATTCCAATAAAAAGAAAGAGGTCCAATGAAACCAGCATCTCTTATAGACCAATTTCATTATAAAATGTTGGTTATAGAATATTAGCTAATATTAGCAAATAGATTGGCAAAATCTTTACCAAAATTAATCCATATGGATCAAACTGGATTTGCTAAAGTTCGGAAATCTGCAGATAATGTAGCTAGGAAGGGGAGATCTGAGTGTGGTGGTCACTTTGGATGGTGAAAAGGCATTTGACAGATTAGAATGGGATATAAATTAGCCAGAAAAAAACAGTATTGCTGAGCACTGGGAGAAATTCAGAGGAAGGATCTTTTGTAGATTGGGGAATTCAAAAAATAGACTTATTGAAGAAGATTGATTCTTTGAAACATCAGAATCAGAGAAATAATGTGAAGATAGTTGATCTTCCAGAAGATATTGAAGGCTCTGATCCTATAAAATTCTTTAAACACTGGATCCCAGAAGTTTTAGGTAAAGAGTTCTTTCCTGAACGTTTGAAGTTAGATAGGGCTCATAGAGCTCTGAGAAGAAAACCGTTTCCAGGACAACCACCGAGAACAGTTTTGATTTATTGTTTAAAATACCAGGATAGAGAAATGATTTTACGTATGGCAGTATAAAAAGCATTACAAAACCAACCCCCATTAATGGTTCAAAATAACAGAGTGTTTTTTTATGCTGATTTGAGTTAGGAAGTTATTCATAGATGGCAAGAATTCAATATGGCTAAAGATGTTCTGTGGTGAAAAGATTATGTTTGCTTTTCATTACCCTGCAATTTTGAAGGTTTTTAATGGAAACTTTCAATCTCAATTTTTTGAAAATGATCATGATGCCTTAGTTTTTGCGAACTCGCTGCTCGATTTGGGAAGAAATGGTCGTTCTCCGCCTTTGTCTCCTAAAAGGAGATTAAATGGAAATAGAAATGGCAGTGGAAATGCAAAGAATGGGAAGAATGGAAAAAATGGTTTGGAGTTACTGGGTTGAAGATTTGGACTATATTTGAAGTGTTTATCTATATAATAAATATGTATTGAGGTGGGGGGGGTGTATGACACTGAAAAATTTGCTATTCATCTGCCACCAGTGGGTTTCCCACACCCAGCTTTTTAGGGTAATACTGCCTTTGGGTGTTTTTTCTTTTGTGTTTGTTGTTTTTTTTTTATTTTTGTTTTGATTTTTTTAGGGTTTTTTCCTTCTCTTTTTAAATTTTTTTTATTTTTGAAGGATTACAAAGGGGACCATTATTTTATAGAGTTTAATTTTTTTAGTGTGTGTATTTACTAATAGTTAAAATTATGTCTAGATTGAACTTTGCAACTTTTAATGTTCAGGGGTTTAATAATCCAATAAAGAGAAAGAGAGTATTGGTCCATAGAAAAAATATAAAATTTGATATTGCTTTTTTTACAAGAAACACTCCTTTGACTGAGAAAGAACATTTGAAATTGAAGTTGGTCAAGATTTTTTTATTTTTCTTTTAATTCTAAAGCAAAAGGAGTAGCAATTTTAATTCATAAGAACTTACCATTTGAATTGGAATCTACTGAAGGGAATGCTGGTAGAGTTTTTAGAGTAAATTGTAAATTTTTGTGGAATTTTGGACACTGCTTAATTTATATGCACCTAATACAGATGATGAGTGGTTTATTTCAGAAGATTTTTTCTTGTTAAATCAGGCTAATGAGAATATTTTAGTGGGTGGTGATTTCAACAGTCTTTTGGATCTTTATTAGATAGAAATCCAAAGAGTATAAAGAAGTCAAAGATGGCAATACAACTTAATGTGTTAATGAAAGATTTAAATTTGTTATATATTTGGAGTAAAGTTAATCCAACAGAGAAAGATTTTTCTTTTTATTCTTCAAGGCATGACTAGTTTTCTAGAATTGATTTATTTTTGGTATCAGCACATCTTCAGGGTAGGGTACTGCAAACTGAATATAAAAGTAGAGTTATATCAGATCATTCATTATTATTTTTTTCTTGTGAAAGTTCGGAGATAGTACGTTCGATGTATAGATGGAGGTTTAATGCAATGTTATTGAAAAAAACAGAGTTTGTTACCTTTGTAAAAGAGCATATTTCTTTATTTTTGACTGAAAATATTAATTCTGTAAAGAGTCATTTTGTAGTATGGGATGCTGTAAAAGCTTATTTGAGGGGACAGATCATTAGCTATTCTATGAAAGTTAAGAAACAATATATGGCAGAAAGTTTTCAGTTGGAAAATCAGATTCCTGAACTAGAGAAGGACTATCAGAAAGATATAACATAAGATTTAAAAAAAGCCCTATTAATGAATTTAAAGTTATGCTATAATACTTTACAAACTTACCAGTTTGAGTGCTTAATTAATAGATCTAAACAACATTATTATGAGTTTGGGGAAAGGGCTTACAAGGTACTTGCCTGGCAATTGAAAGCTGAACAGGTGTCTCGGACTATTAATGCTGTTAAGAAAAATTCAATAATTACCTATAAGCCTCAGGAAATTAATGACCAGTTTTATTCATTTTATCAAAAATTATATACTTCTGAGGGGAAACAGGATAATAGTTCTATTGATTATTACTTATCTAAATTAATGTTACTGGTACTAGATAAGAAAGATATTCAGGAGTTGGAATCTCCATTTATGGATTTTGAAATCAAGGAAGCTATTCAGGAAAAGCCTAATGGCAAGGCCCCAGGAGATTATGTGTTTTCTGTGGAATTCTATAAACTTTTTTTATGATGAATTTTCTAATATATTTGGGGAAGTGTTAAATCGTGTTACTGAAGATCAGAAGTTATGGAAACGTGTTTGAGTGCTTTAATAACTGTTATCCCAAAGAAAGACAGAGATCCTTTACAGGTATCTTCATATAGACCTATTTCTTTATTGAATCTAGACTCTAAAATTATTGTGAAATTATTAGCCAACAGATTTGCTAAATATTTATCTAAATTAGTACATATTGATCAAACAGGTTTTATTAAAAATAGAAATGCCTCAGATAATATACTTTGATTGCTTACTTTGATCAATGCTTATTGGCTGCAACCTAATCACCCTATGGTAGTTGCACTAGATGCCGAAAAAACTTTTGATAGGATTGAATGGGACTTTTTAATTAAGGTATTAGAGAAATTTAAATTTGGCCAATGTGATAGTACAGATTCTATCACCAATGTGCATATGTACATATGTTCAGATGGTAGCGTAGGATGACTGTGATTGGCTCAGAGTGTACCCACACCTACTGGAAGGTCTTAAAGGATTGCTCTTAGCCAGACCAGGTCATTCTGGACTGGTCGACCTACTTGTGATATGCTCCAGTCTTTTAGTTAATAAAAGCCTTGGTTTGGATCAATGTCTTTGGTTCTTTCAACACGCATTACAGCCATTTCTTTATTGGTTGGGTTAAGGCCTTATATATGAATCCGATTACTAGGGTGGTGACAAATACACAGACATCTTTGCCTTTTTAATTGACTCAATCAACTCATTAGGGCTGCCCATTGTCACCAGCCCTATTTACATTGGCTATAGAACCGTTAGCACAGGCTATTAGACAAAATGAGGATATTAGAGGGATGAGGATTAAGGATGAAGAATATAAAATTAATTTATTTGCAGATGATGTGTTGATATATTTGACAGAGCCTGAGAGATCGTTGAAACAGTTACAGGAGTGTTATCGAAATTTGGAGAATTGTCGGGATATAAAGTTAACTGGGATAAAAGTGAAATATTGCCAATTGGAGTAGAAGATTATTCTGAATTTAAAAATACTACAAAATTAAGATGGATGAATAAAATCAAATACTTAGGTGTGTTTGTGGACAATGACTATCAATCGTTATATCAATTAAATTATGTACCTATACTGAGGTGGATTAAAGCAGATTAACTAAATGGAAAGATCTCCCATTAACTCTAATTGGACGTGTTAATTGTATTAAGATTAATATCTTTCCTCAAATTAAATGATGTTTTGATTTATTTAACTGATCCTTTAAATTCTTTACAACAACTTAAAATTAGAATAAAAGAATATGGAGATATATCTCAGGATATAAAATAAATTGGGAGAAGAGTGAGATTATGTCTTTAGATTATAAGAAATGTAAGGAAGTGATTGAATCTAGATGGTCAGATCTTGCAATAAAATATTCAGATATTTGTGTGCAATCAGATTTAAATCAAATTATTTATCTTTATTAAAGAAAATTAAAGAAGATTTGGAAAAAAAATGGAATATGTTACCTATTACTTTGATGGGTAGAGTAAATTGTGTAAAGATGAATGTTTTTCTCGATACAATATTTATTCCAATCAATTCCAATTTCAATTCCTCAAAGTTTTTTTTAAGGAATTGTATGTTTGTGTTAGAAAACTTTTATGGAAAGGAAAAATTGATGTGGAAATATGATCTAAGAGGTTTACAGCTCCCCAATTTTATGAATTATTATAAAGCAGCACATTTGAGATTTATTAATGTGATGTATGAGTTAAAAAATTTCCACCATGGGTAAATATAGAACTTGATAAAATAGGAGAAACAGATCCACAGCATTTTATTTAGAAATGGAATGCAAGATTGTTAATGGTAAATAGAGAAACACCCATGCTGAAACATTTAATTGAACTTTGGAATAAAATTGATAGAGATTGGAGGAAGAGGTTTAACATCTGGAAGAACACCTTTATTTCAAAATAGACTTATTCAAATTTTTATGGAAAATTTTTAAAAAATTAAATTTGGCAAAATTATGATATTAAGAAAATTAAAGATTGTTTTGAAGCCGAGAAATGTATTACTTTTAGTGGAATGAAAGAAAAATGTAAGAAATTGGAAAATACAAAATTTTGTTGTCATCAAGTGAAGAGATAATTTTGTGAAATTTATGGTCAAGATTTAGCATTACCACCGGAGACAGAAGTAGAATTATTATTAAGTAATGGGGATGTAAAGAAATTTATCTCAGAGATGAATAAATTATTACAAAAGTGGACTCAAGAGATAAATGGGAGGTAGATTTAAATAAGTAAATAGATGAATGTAGATGGATTCAGATATGTAGAGAGTGTATGAAAAGTACAATAAATGTGAGACATTAGTTAGTTCATTATAATTTCATTCATCAGTTATATTTAACACCACAAAAGTTACATAATATAGTTATTCAGATTTATGTTTCACATGTGAACAAGAAGTTGGTACCTTTTTTGCACTCGACTTGGCAGCGTTCCACAATTAAACCTTTTTGGCTTGAAATGGGTAATTTATTAGAACAAATAACTGGAGTAAGATTCCCATAGGATCCAATGTTATTTTTACTGGGAGATGTTGGACAGATTAAACCTAAATTAAAATGGCAATGAACACTCTGGCTAGTTGGTTGGCACAGATTTTTAGTACCCTGCCAACTACACCATCAGGGTCTGATGTCTTGTGACGTTTCACCTTCTTGAATGATGTTCTGACATCATTGGTTCATCAGTTGCTGAGGGATTCTCATTTGTTCTGAGCATAAAAGATGTTCAGCTCACTGGATGGCAAAACATCAGAGCCACTTATGATTTTGGGCTTTGCATTGTAGATATATAATGCAAGCTCTGCCATAGCTGGTGAGAATCTGACTTTTTCTAACTATGCTCAGAATGCCTCTGCTGCTGGACTTCTTGTATATCTCTGGCTCTCTGGCCTTAACCACCATCGATCACACCCTCAGCAGGTTGCAAATCCTTTGATTCACCCATAGACTTTGGTTGGGGTACTCACAATGTGGGTGCTTGGGCACACACTCATCCACACAGGTCCTGATGAAGTTGGTGACAGCCATGAGATAGTCATCCAGGTTTAAATATGAGTCCTTGAATATGGTCCAGTCCACCAATTCAAAGCAACCTCCCTTGACCATACTTGCACCATCTTCACCACTGGTGCTGTGCTTCTCAGTCTCTGCTTAAATGCCGGGAGTAGAATAACCAGGTGATCAGATTTGCCAAAGTACGGATGTGGCTTGCCTTGGTAGGTGTTCTTGATGTTGGTGTAGAAGTGGTCAAGTGTGTTGGCTCCTCTGCACAGGTGATAGATTGGTGATAGTTTTCAATGTTATACCAATCCTCTGCAAATTCCTGAGCAAATGGAAGTGCTCAACTGCTTTCTTCTCAATGACATACATATGTTGGGTCCAGGAAAGGTCCTCCAGGATATAGTGACTTCCAGAAATTTAAATTTGTTCAGTTTCTCCACCTATGATTTTAGAATGGTCACTGGATCGCACATCTCTGGCTTTCCTTTCTGAAAGTCCATAATATGGTCTTTAGTTTTGGTGACATTGAGTGCGAGATTGTCATACTGAACCACACCATCAGAGGGGTAAAGCAAGGAGAGCAGGGTATTAAGTATGCAGCCCTGTGGTACTCTGGTTCTGATGCAGGTTGTGGAGGACAATCTGTATTGATCTTATCAATCTGTATTGATTGGAGTCTGTAGGTGAGGAAATCCAAGATCCAATTACACAGTTGGAATTGAAGCCCAGGCCTTGGGAGTTTGATGGTGTTGAATCCTGAACTGTAGCCAAAAATGGTCATCGTGATGTGTACATCTTTGTTGCCCAGGGTTTCAGGGCTTTGTGCAGAGCTATTAAGATGGCATCTGCTGTAGACCTGTTGTGGTGATAGACAAATTAGAATGGATCCATGTTTCTGCTCAGACAGGAGCTGATAAGCTTCAATACCAACCTCTCAAAACATTTCTTCATGGTGCATGTGAGTGCCATTGGTCAATAGTCATTTAGGCAGGTTACCGGACTCTTCTTGGACATTAATATAATGGAAGCTTGTATGAAACAGGTGGGTACCACGCCCTGCATGAGTGAGATTTTTTTTGTTCAAACTTTATTTAAAAGATAACAAAAACATAACATACAATATAGAAATAATCAAAGAAAAATTTTCATTAACACCCATCCCCTCTCTCACCCCTACAGCCAGCTCCCTTAAGGGGAGCAAAAAAAACATATATATATATATATATATATATATATATATGTGTGTGTGTGTAAAATATAAATGTTAACAAAATTTCAAAGTATATCTAAATGCATATATTTCAAATACGGAGACCACTTACTAACAAATGAAGAATAATTATCATGTACAGTATAAGTCATTTTTTTCCATAACAACACATACTTTGAATTCATTATGCCAGCGTGCTATATTAATCTTAGTATCATCTTTCCAAGTACATTTACACACTACTGATAATACCAAATGTACAAAAGCAATTTGAATTTTATCAAATCCCATTCCCCTTAACGAATACAAATTTCCAAGCAAGAAAATCGTTGGATCTAACGGTAGTATAAAATTATCTAATTTCTCCAAAACTACTTTAATTCCTTTTGGCAGTTTCCGCAAAACAGGACATCAAGAGCTGAAGAGCTGGCTCTGAATGGACAACTAAAGCGGCATCGTCTGCAAAGAGTAGTTCACGGACAAGTTTCTCTTGTGTCTTAGTGTGAGCTTGCAGGCGCCTCAGATTGAAGAGACTGCCATCCGTGTGGTACCGGATGTAAACAGCGTCTTCATTGTTGAGGTCTTTCATGGCTTGGTTCAGCATTATGCTGAAGAAGATTGAAAAGAGGGTTGGTGCGAGAACACAGCCTTGCTGGAGAAGGGTTCAGAGAGCTCATTGCTGTATCTGACCCAACCTTGTTGGTTTTCGTGCAGTTGGATAACCATGTTGAGGAACTTTGGGGGGCATCCGATGCGCTCTAGTATTTGCCAAAGCCCTTTCCTGCTCACGGTGTCGAAGGCTTTGGTGAGGTCAACAAAAGTGATGTAGAGTCCTTTGTTTTGTTCTCTGCACTTTTCTTGGAGCTGTTTGAGGGTACTCGAGATGGCAGAGGTCGACAGCATCGAGTCCACGGTGCTGAAGATCCAGTTGCACTGGGTGGGTCACGTCTCCAGAATGGAGGACCATCGCCTTCCCAAGATCGTGTTATATGGCGAGCTCTCGACTGGCCACCGTGACAGAGGTGCACCAAAGAAGAGGTACAAGGACTGCCTAAAGAAATCTCTTGGTCCCTGCCACATTGACCACTGCCAGTGGGCTGATATCGCCTCAAACCGTGCATCTTGGCGCCTCACAGTTCGGCGGGCAGCAACCTCCTTTGAAGAAGACCGCAGAGCCCACCTCACTGACAAAAGACAAAGGAGGAAAAACCCAACACCCAACCCCAACCAACCAATTTTCCCCTGCAACCGCTGCAACCGTGTCTGCCTGTCCCGCATTGGACTTGTCAGCCACAAACGAGCCTGCAGCTGACGTGGACATTTACCCCCTCCATAAATCTTCGTCCGCGAAGCCAAGCCAAAGAGAAGAGACTTTAATTCCTTGCCAAAATGATTGAACTTTAACACGGTTCCATACAGCATGTAAAAAAGTTCCAATACATGAACCACATCCAAAATAAGAATCCGAATTACTAAACCCATATTTTTTTTTAACTTTTCCAGAGTCAAATATAATTGATGTAAAACATTATAATTAACCATTCCATATCGCTCATTAGTCAATTTAATTACATTGTCTTGACACATATTTGCCCAATCTTCTTCAGGAATAATGAATACTAAATCACTCTCCCATTTAAGTTTTGATTTCTCCCAATCTGCTTTATCCATACTATCTTGTAACAAATTATACATAACTGAAATATAACCCTTTTTCAGTATAGAGGAAATCAAAGATTCAAATCTTGAGAAAGTAGGTAAAATCATCTCTCTACCATAATTATCTTTTATCAAAGCCCTAAGTTGATAATACACAAACAGAGAATTTACAGGTATATCAAATTTTTCTCTCAATTAATTAAAAGAAAGAAATTGCTCCTCTTCAAAACAATCTTGTATTGTCTTTATACCTTTAGAATTCCAAATCTTTAAATGATTATTAAACATTGAAAAAGGAATAAGCTGATTGTTATACAATGGAGTTAAAATAGATAATTTATCTTTCGACCCTAACACCTTTTTTTTAACCAAATCTTTAATGAATGCTTCAATATTGGCATATCATATTGCTGTAACAAAATCAAATTCCAACAAAATATAAATTCATATATTTCAACCCTAGGAATACATGCCATCTCTACTTTAGCCCAGCTAGGAGGCTGATCTAAACCCATCAATCTACTAATAAACTTCAACTGGGCTGCTTCATAATAATTTTGAAAATGTGGTAATTGTCATCCGCCCAATGTGTATTTCCATGTAAGTCTATGCAATGCCATTTGAGCTAATTTACCTTTCCATGAAAACTCTTGCACTACTTTATTCAAATCTTGAAAAAGCCCTTAGAAAGTAAACAAGGTATTGACTGGAATAAATATTGAATTTGAGGAGAATATTCATTTTAATACAATTAACCCGACCAATGGAAGATCTTTCCACTTAATCAAATCTGCTTTCATCCATTGTAATATAGGTACATAATTTAATTGATATAATGATTGATAATTCGTATCCATAAACACACCGAAATATTTAATTTTACTTGTCCACCTTAATTTTGTAATTGTTTTAAATTCAGAATAATATCCCACTCCAACTGGTAAAATTTCAGTTTTATCCCAATTACCTTTGTATCCCAATTATTCTCCAAATTTCCACAAAGACTCTTGCAATTGTTTCAACGACCATTCTGGGTCCATCAAATATTACCAACACATCGTCTGCAAACAAATTAATTTATATTCTTCATTCTTAACCCTCATCCCTCTAATTTCATAATTTTGTCCAATAACCTGAGCTAATAGTTCAATAACCAATGCAAATAGGGTTGGTGACAATGGGCAGCTCTGTCGAGTTGAACGAGTCAATTTAAATGGTAAAAAAAATTGTCCATTTGTCACCACCCTAGCAATCGGGTTCATATATAAAGACTTAACCCAACCAATAAAAAAGGGCAGAATTTAAATAAAAATCCAACTCAACCCTATCAAAAGCTTTTTCTGAATCTAATGCAACCACCATAGAATGGTTAGGTTGCTTTTGATATGTGTTGACCAAGGTAATTAATCAAAATATATTGTCTGATGCATTTCTATTCTTAATAAAAACCTGGTTGATCAGTGTATACCAATTTAGGCAAATATTTAGCAAGTCTATTAGCTAATACTTTCGCTATAAATTTATAATCCACATTTAATAAAGAGATAGGTCTATACGAAGACACTTTTAATGGATCTCTATCTTTTTTTTGGAATAACAGTTATTAAAGCACTTGAACATGATTCTGGTAACTTCTAATCTTCAGTAACTTGATTCAACACTTCCCAAATTCATTAGCAAAATCATCATTAAAAAGTTTATAAAATTCCACAGGGAATCCATCATCCCCTGGGGACTTTCCATTAGGCATTTCCTGAATAGCTTCCTTAATTTAAAAATCCACAAATGGAGATTCCAATTCCTGAACATCATTTCCATCTAATACCGGTAACTTTAATTTAGATAAGTAAGAATCAATAGAACCATTATCCTGTTTCCCCTCAGAAGTATATAATTTTTGATAAATGAAATAAACTGGTCATTAATTTCCTGAGGTTCATGTTATTATTGAATTCTTCTTAACTGCAGTAATAGTCCAAGACACCTGCTCAGCTTGCAATTGCCAGGCAAGTACCTTATGAGCTCTTTCCCTAGCTCATAATAATGTGGTTTAGATTGATTAATTAAGCATTCAAACTGATAAGTTTGTAAAGTATTATAACATAATTTCAACCTCTCTAGTGCAACTTTTTTTAAATCTTCTGTTACACCTTTCTGAAAATCCTTCTCTAATTCAGCAATCTTATTTTCTAACTCTAAACTTTCTGCAAAATATTGTTTCGTAACTTTCATAGGTAACTAATGATCTTCCCCCTCAAATAATCTTTTAAAGCATCCCATATTACAAAATGACTATCCACAGAATGAACATTTTCAGTCAAAAATAAAGAAATCTCTTTAACAAAAATAACAGACTCTGGTTTCTTAAATAACATTATATTAAACCTCTATCTAAATGACGAACATACTACCTCTGAACTTCCTCAAGAAAAAAATAATAGTGAATGATCTGATATAACTCTACTTTTATATTCACCTTGTAAATGTGTTGATACCAAAAATAAATCAATTCTTGAAAATGAATCATGTCTCGAAGAATAAAGAGAAATCTTTCTCTGTAGGATTAAATTTTCTCCAAATATCCACCAAATTTAAATCTTCCATTAACACATTGATTTCAGTTCAAGATGCAGCAAAGGAGGACAAAGGGATTAATCAAGAGGGCAAAAATAAATTACGAAAGTGAGCTTGCGGCAAACATAAAAACCAACTGCAAAAGCTTTTATAAATATGTCAAGAGGAAAAGATTGATGAAATCCAGAGTAGGTCCTTTGCAGACGGAATCAGGCGAATATATAATGGGGAATAAGGAAATGGCAAACCAATTAAATTCTTACTTTAGTTCTGTTTTTACAAGAGAGGATACAAATAACCTCCCAAGGATGTTGGGAAACATAGAGACTAATGCAAGGGAGGAACTGAAAGAAATCAGTATCTCTAAGGACATGGTCTTGGGGAAATTGATGGGATTGAAGGCAGATAAATCCCAAGGGCCTGATAATCTACATCCTAGGGTACTCAAGTAAGTGGCCATTCAGATAGCAGATGCTTTAAGAATTATTTTCCAGAACTCGATAGACTCAGGATCAGTACCCATGGATTGGAGGGTAGCTAATGTTACCCCAATATTTAAAAAGGGGGGTAGAGAAAAAGCGGGGAATTATCGGCCTGTGAGCCTTATATCAGTAGTGGGCAAAATGATGGAATCCATTATTAAGGATGTAATAGCGGAGCATATGACTAGCAGAGAAGGGATCGGACAGAGTCAACATGGATTTACAAAAGGTAAATCGTGCTTGACAAATCTATTGGAATTCTTTGAGATGGTGACAGGTAAAATAGACGGGGGAGAGCCAGTGGATGTGGTGTACCTGGACTTCCAAAAGGCCTTCGATAAGGTCCTGCATAAACGACTGGTTTCCAAAATCAAGGCTCATGGGATTGGGGGCAAAGTATGGATGTGGATTGAGAACTGGCTGGCAGGTAGAAGACAGAGAATTGGGATAAATGGCTCATTTTCTGAGTGGCAGGCGGTGACCAGTGGGGTACTACAGGGATCTGTACTGGGACCCCAGCTGTTCACAATTTACATTAATGATCTGGATGAGGGGATTGGATGTAATATCTCCAAATTTGCAGATGACACTAAGCTAGGAGCGGTTGTGTGCATGGAAGAGGGGGTCAGGAAGCTCCAGTGTGATTTGGATAAATTGAGGGACTGGGCAGATACATGGCAAATGCACTACAATGTGGATAAATGTGAGGTTATCCACTTTGGTAATACAAACCGGAGGGCAGATTACTATTTGAATGACAATAGATTAAGAGATGGGGAAGTGCAGAGAGACCTAGGGGTACTTGTACATCAGTCTCTGAAGGCGAGCATGCAGGTACAGCAGGCGGTTAAAAAGGCACATGGTATGTAGGCCTTCATATCAAGAGGGTTTGAGTATAGGAACAAGGATAACTTACTGCAGCTGTACAGGGCCTTGGTGAGACCACACCTGGAGTATTGTGTGCAGTTTTGGTCACCTTATCTAAGGAAGGATGTTCTTGCAATGGAGGAAGTGCAGAGGCGATTCACCAGGCTGATACCTGGAATGGCAGGAATGACTTATGAGGAAAGATTGCGCAAATTGGGATTGTACTCCCTGGAGTTTAGAAGATTGAGAGGGGATCTCATAGAGACATATAAAATTCTGGCAGGACTGGACAGAATGGATGCAGATGGAATGTTTCCAATGATGGGTTTGAGGATTATAGGCAAACCATATAGGACCGAGATGAGGAAGAATTTCTATACCCAGAGGGTGGTGAATCTTTGGAATTCATTGCCACAGAGGGCAGTGGAGGCAGGTTCATTAAATATATTTAAGAGGGAATTAGATATATTTCTTCAGTATAAGGGTATTAAAGGTTACAGAGAGAAGGCGGGTACTGAACTTTAAGATCAGCCATGATCTCGTTGAATGGCGGAGCAGGCTCGAAGGGTCGACTGACCTACTCCTGCTCCTATCTTCTACGTTTCTATGTTTCTATGTGATGAGTCAGCGAACTTGGTTGAAAGGTGCAATACCAACAACCTTGCACTCAGTATCATTAAGGGGAAACCTAAGGTGCACAATCCAGTGATCGCTGGATGTTCAGAGGTGGAGAGGGTAAGCAAATTTAAGTTCTTGGGAATCACTATCTCGGAGAGTCTTTCCTAGACCCAAATGACATTGTGAGGAAAATACATCGGTACTTCTACTTCCTCTGAAATTTGTGGAGGTTTGGTGTGATACTGGAAATCCTGGCAAATTTCCACCGATGTGTAGTGGAAGGAGTGCTGACTGGCTGTATCGCAGCCTAGTACAGGGGCACCAATACCCCTGAGTGTAAAGCCCTGCAAAAGGTAAAGGACACAGCCCAGGACATCACAGGCAAAACTCTCCCCACCATCGAGCACATCTACAGGGAACATTGCCGTCAGAGAACAACAGCAATCATCAAGGATCCACACCATGCTCTGTTCTCACTACTACCATGAGCAGAGAGGTACAGGTACCACAAGACCCACACCACCAGGTTCTGGAACAGCTTCTCCCCTCCACCATCAGACTCCTCAACATCAAACTCAATCAGGGACTCACATCTTTACTCACATCAGGCTACTGGGTTTTGTATAGATACAGTGTCTCACTGCGCATGCTCCCATCCCAAATGTGATATGGCTCTTACAGTGTTAGTATTCATGCTCTAGCATAAAATAGTCCCAGATTTCCTCAGTGTATAACATCCCTCCTTCTTAAAAAAATTAACATTTACAAAATTTATTACAACTTAAGGTTTCTTAAAAATAAATCGTTACTGCTTCTTTATCTGCAATTGCAATCGAGAATTAACTATCCTATTTACACATTTACAGTTCTATATTCTTCTCAGCGGGATCGTACTGGTGGTAGGATGTCACTTCTCCACCTCGTAGACCTTGTAGCGACTGTTTGGTTCTGCAGTTCTCCTACTGCTAGCTGTGGAATCGTTGATGTGTTGTTGGTCGGGGTTAGGCCTCGCGTTCCCTCACAAGTTGTTGGAATTACAGGTGCTCCTGATGCTTCTCATGCTTTTTGTGTCAGATCTGGTGTTGGGCGAATGTGGGTCCTGTTTCGTCTCAGCTCCTGCCAGATTCTGTCTCAATGATGTAGGACCTTGGTGCCTCAGCTTTTCTAACAATCTTTGCTGGACTCCAGGTTTTTATCACTGGCTGTTGAACATGCACATGCTGCCCTGTGAAGAGTTCTGGTCATGTTTGTGCATGTTTGTTATAATATTGACAACTTTCCTCTTGTATGTTAGTCAACTTTCTTCTTGTTTCCTCTTGGTTGTCTGGTGGGTGGATTTTGCTTGGCAGGGTTGTCTTGCACTTTTTGCCATTCAGAAACTCCGTCGGGGACTTCACGTCGGCCCTCAAGGGTGTTGCTCACAGTGACAGAAAAGCAAGGTAAGGGTCTTCCTTTGTCTCTCGACTCTTAGTGAGAGTGTGTTTAATTGACTGTACATGCCTCTCATTGAATCCATGGTCTTTGAGGTAATGTGGTGGTGATGTAGTGATGGTGAACCCATATTCTGCAGACATTACTCTGAATTCATGCAATGTGAATTAGGTCCCATTGTCACATATCACTTGTTCAGGTATCCTCTGTTCCATGAAGAGTGCTTGTACTGCAGTAGTGATGGTTGGTGCTCTCATGTCCTTCACTTTCCTGATGAAGGGGAATTTTGGGTAGTTGCAGGACACAGTGAGATCCCTCTCCTGGTTTTCTGTGAATAGGTCTGCTCCCACAGTGGGCCCTGGTCTAGCAGGTATTTCAGCGGGAATCATCTCTTCCTTTTGTTATGTATTTCAGTATTTCTGCCCTGCTGGACATGTAGCCACCATTGTTTCAATGTCCTTATATATGTCCAGTAAACTGCTGACTTTGCTCTAAGTTTGCTTTTCTCCATTCCTATGTGGCCTTGTGTATTTTCTGGAGAGTTTCTTTTTACATTGTCTCTGGTTTTATCAGCCGAGACCCTGCCAGGGGTCCAAGGATTCTCCAAGGATATATCGTCCCTGACAGACCAATACTGATGTATTGTAGGCTGCACCTGTTTTATCTTTTCTGGCCATCCCTGTATTACCTGTGCGAGAGCAGATGCAGCACCTCTTCCTTTGTGGCTTCTTTTTTAATCAGGTTTTGTTTGTTACTGGTCACACTAACGAGGTGGTGTACCTTGATCTCCATGTCTTCCATTTCTTAGCAAAGTGAGGCAGTCGTGAAGAAGATAAACCAACACCTTTGCTTTCTGAGGAATCGGAGGAAATTTGGTATAACATCTAATCATCAAACTTCCATAAGTCCACTGTGGATCGTGCATGGACTGTTTTTTCCCAGCCTGCATTGGGAATTCAAGGGTCCAAGAATGCCGAAAGTGCCAGAATGTAGCAAACATAGCTAGGTCCATCACAGACTCTATCCTCCCATCCATTGGAGAAACCGATATGAGGTGCTGTCTCAAGAAGCCAAAGTTATAAAGATCCTCCATCACCCTGGTCACAGCCACTTCTCACTGCTGCCTTCAGGCAGAAGGTACAGAAGCCTGAAGTCCAGCACCTCTAGGTTCAAGAACAGTTTATTTCCAAGAGCGATCAGGCTCTTGAACAATGTCGCACTAATTTTTAGTAGTCAGTGTCCACAAAAATCATAGGTTGTGCAAATATTTTTCCTGTGACAAAAGTATTTGTTCACTGAGTGCTTGTGCAAATGTAAACTTGAAATTATTTTGAGGGGGGCGTGGCAAGATGGCATAGAGTCTGGACGTGTAATCTCGACCTCTCTGGCCAGACTTTTAAGTACCTGTTTTTTAACCCTTTGTTTTCAAGTTTAAACTTTTTAAATTTTAGTTTAAAGTATTGAGGAACTACTATGGCCATTAATGGTAAAAAGATTAAACCTTAAGTGAAGAAGAAGTTACATTTTCGAAGTGCTGAAGATTTGGGGCCTAAATGACTTGATACAGCTTCAGGTTTAACTTCTTCAGTGTCTAAACCACAAAGACTGGCTGTGGGAGCTGAAAAATAAATGTCTACTACTCACCAAGAGAAGGATGGCACTGGAATTACCATTCTCTGAAGGAAGGTGCGTGTTCCCAAGAAGTGGATCCTGATTCTGGAAGCCTTTTGATTTTAACAGAGGGAGCACGCAGGAAGACGACTCCATTGTTTGAAATGCATCAGGAAGCATTTCAACCTGAAGATATCGATTTCCTCCGTGATTTTGCGCAAAAACAACAAGCTACAGGGGAGACCAGCAGCGACCCCCTGAGGAAGTCGGGGTGCCGTCGCTGGGCGTCCAGACCCGCAGTAAAACCTCTAAAATGCCTTTCGTTGAGTTGCAGCAGGAGCTGCAGTTACCTGGTTCTGCCACTATGTTAGAGAAAGCAGGGCTGAGCTTTTCTGAGTTACAGTGTATGCAGTTAAATGCTGTCATTCAACCTTTAATGAATGAGATGGTTCAAATGAATGCTAGTATAAGTTCAGAATTGAATACAGTTAAAGCATGTGTGGAAGCATCTTGTGAAGATTTTTTTAAGTGGTTTCTAACACAGAAAAAGTGTTGAAGGTTGAAAAAGCCGTTATAGAATTGGGAGAACGTGAGAAGGAGTTAGAGAGAAAAATAGACTACTTGGAGAATCAAAGTAGAAGGAATAATGTGAAAATCGTTGGTTTGCCAGAAGGTATAGAAGGACAAGATCCTCTTCGTTTTTTTAAAGACTGGATCCCACAAGTATTAGGGCAAGAATTTTTTTTTCTGGTGGCTTGGTATTGGAAAGAGCTCATAGAGCTTTAAGAAGAACACCTTTAACTGGTCAACCATTGAGACCGATAATAATTCGATGTTTGAATTATCTGGACAGAGAAGCAATACTTCGACTAGCAGTGCAAATTGCGAGACAACGACAAACTCCGTTATTGATTCAGAATAGTAGAGTTTTTTTTTCTGACATGAGTCAAGAGGTCATTCAACACCGATATTGATTTAACCCAGTTAAAGAAGCTTTGTGGCATAAAGGTTATAAGTCTACTTTTCGCTACCCGACAGTGATGAAGGTATTTTATGGAGATCATCAATTTCGGTTTTTTGAGAATGACCGTGAAGCAATGATTTTTGCTGATTCATTGCCAGACATAAGAGGACAAAGATGTAGTCAACCATTGTCACCTAAAGAAAAATCTGCTTGTTTTGGAAACGGAAGAAATGGCAGAAATGGGAAAAACAGGAATGGAAAGAGTCCAACCTTTTCTGATATTGGATCTCCGAGACTGTAATCTCTTGGATGAATAGAAGAATTTTCTTATTCTTATTCTACTTTTTTTGTTATTATGATATTTTGATGTTATTCATTGTTTGGCTGGGGAGGGAGAGATTTGCACTAAGTTCTTTACTAGTCATCAGCCACTGGTGGGTGACCCACACCCAATTTTTGTTTAGGGATTACTACCTTTTGGTAGTTTTATTTGGGGGGATTTTTTTAATTTATTTTCATTTTAGTTAGCTTTTAATTTGTGATTTTTTTTTCTCCTACTGGAGGGCCTATATACGTTGATTTGAGATTTCATATAAAGATATTATTGGTATTTAAGTAACAATAGTAGATATGTCAAAGTTGAGGTTTGGTACTTTTAATGTTCGGGGTTTAAACAGTCTGATCAAGCGTAAGTGAGTCTTGGCGTATATTAAGTAAATGAACATTGATATTGCCTTTTTACAAGAAACACATTTGAATGAGAAGGAAAGCATGAAATTAAAAAAGGGACTGGATTGGGCATGTATATTCTTCTTCATTTAATTCTAGAGCTAAAGGTGTAGCAATTTTGAACATAAAAATTTATCTTTTGAATTACAATCAATGGAGGAAAAGGCAGGATGTATTCTTAAATTGAATTGTAAGATTTTTAGTGAATTATGGACTTTACTTAATATTTATGCCCCAAATGTAGATGATGAAATATTTATTTCAGATGCATTTTTATGTTTGGGTCAGGCTAATGATAATATTTTAGTTGGTGGTGATTTTAATTATGTTTTGGAACCTTTATTGGATAAATCTCCGAAGAAAGTTAAGAAATCTAAGATGGCAGTTCAGGTTCAAGCGTTGATGAAAAATCTTAATTTAGTAGATATTTGGAGACGTCTTAATCCGACAGAGAAGGATTTCTCCTTTTATTCATTTAGACATGAATCGTTTTCAAGGATTGATTTTTTTTTAGTATCGGCACATTTACAAAGGAAGATACAACAAGCGGAATATAAAAGTTGGATGATTTCAGATCATTCTTTGTTATACTTTACATATGCAACCTCTGAGATAATTCAAGTGGATGATCATTGGAGGTTTAATACAATGTTGTTAAAAAATACGGAATTTATTGATTTTTTTGAAAAAACAAATTAATTTTTTTTTAAAGAAAATTCTAATTCTGTTCAAAGTAAGTTTGTATTATGGGATGCTAAGAAAACTTATTTGAGAGGAAAAATAATTAGTTATACTTCTAAAATAAAAAAGAATCGATTAAATCAGAGTCTTGAATTAGAGAAACAGATTGAGTTAGAAAAGGAATTCCAGAAAGATGCTACAGAAGATCAGAAAATAGAATTATCTAGGTTGAAATTGGAATATAATACTTTTCAATCTTATCAATTTGAATGTGTGTTTAATAGGACTAAACAATGGTATTATGAATGGGGAGAGAAAACACATAAAGTATTAGCATGGCAATTAATGAAAGAACAGGTTTCGAGGACTATTAATGCTGTTAGACAGAATTCTCTTATTACTTATAAATCTAGTGAGATTAATGATGAATTTTGATCATTTTATAAAAAGTTATATACATCTGAAGAAAAACAAGAAATTGGATCGATTGATCTTTTTCTATCTCAGTTGAATTTACCGATATTAGAGGATGCAGATATACTGGAGTTAGAGGAACCATTTACTGATTCGGAAATTAAAATGGCTATGATGGAAATGATGAATGGTAAATCGCCTGGTGATGATGGATTTTCGGTTAAATTTTATAAAATCTTTTATGATGATTTCTCTATAGTGTTTGGGGATGTATTACGTCAAGTTCGAGAACATTATGAATTACCTGAGTCTTGTTCTAGTGCTTTAATTACAGTAATTCAAAAGAAAGATAGAGATCCTTTGAAAGTATCTTCATATAGACCAATTTGGTTGTTAACTGTAGATTATAAAATAATAGCTAAAATATTAGCGAATAGATAGGCTAAATTTTTACCTAAGTTGATTCATATGGATCAAACAGGTTTTATAAAGAATAGATATGCTTCAGATAATATTTTGCACGTGATTAGTTTGATTAATAGATTTCGACAATCTTCAGACCACCCAATGGTGATAATTTTTGTTTAAAGTTCTGGAGAAATTTAAGTTTGGTCCTTTTTTTATTGGTTGGATTAAGGCTTTATATAGTAAACCGGTAGCTAAAGTATTGACAAATGGCTTGATTTTGGAACCTTTTAAATTTACTTGATCAACTCGTCAAGGTTGTCCTTTATCACCAGCTTTGTTTGCGTTAGTGATTGAACCTTGAGCACAGCTGATAAGACAAAATACACAGATACAAGGTATGAAGGTTTTAGACGAGGAGTATAAAATTAATTTATTTGCTGATGATGTATTGGTGTATTAAATAAACCCAGCTCAGTCACTTTTGCATTTGAAGGAATGTTTAATACAATATGGATGTCTTGCTGGATATAAAGTTAATTGGGAAAAAAGTGAAATATTACCGGTAAGTGAAAGAGATTATTCAGTTTATAAGAATATTATTAATTTGAAATGGACTGATCGAATTAAATATTTGGGTATAATTTTGAATGTTGATTATCAATCTTTATATAAATTAAATTATGTTCTGTTAATAAAAAAAATAAAACTGATTTGATTAAATGGAAAGATTTACCTATTAATTTATTGGGTAGGATAAATACAATTAAGATGAATATTTTTCCACGTATGCAATATTTATTTCAATCTATTCCGTATTTACTTGATAATATTTTTTTTCGAGATTTGAATAAAATGGTTAGGGAATTTATATGGAGAGGTAAATTTTCAAGAGTAGCTTTAAATAAATTAACTTGGAAATGTAAGTTAGGGGGACTATGTTTACCACATTTTCAAAATTATCATGAAGCAGCCCAACTTAAATTTATTAGTTCGTTGATGGATTTGGAATGGCCTCCTAGTTGGGCCAAAATTGAGATGGCAAATATTTCTGAATTTGAAATACATCAAATTTTGTTTAGATGGAATATAAATTTGTCACAGCAATATAATGTGCCTATACTAAAACATTTAATTAAGTTATGGATTAAGAAAAATAAAATGATAGGCTCTCGGGCTGAATTATCGGCTTTGACTCCATTGTATAATAATCAACTTATTTCTTTTTCAATACATAATGGAAGTTTATTGAATTTGGAGATTTAAAGGTGTGAAGAATTTGGGAGATTGTTTTAAAGAGGGTAAATTTTTATCTTTTAATCAGATGAGGGACAATTTTGGTGTTGATAAGAATTCTTTGTTTCTCTATTACCAAATTCGATCTTTGGTAAAACGTATGTTTGGTAGAGATATGATTTTACCTGAAATGACTAAATTTGAGATTTATCTTATGAAGGTACCAGAGAAGGGTTATATTTCATCTATGTATCAAATATTACAGGATGGTATGGATAAAAAAGGTTGGGATAGGCCTAAACGTAAATGGGAAGCGGACATTGGTTTTATTTTTTCCGAGGATGATTGGTTAGATATTTGTTATGATAGTGTAACTAGATTGATAAATGCACGTTATGCAATGATTAACTATAATTTTTTTACATCAATTATACTTAACACCTGAAAAATTAAAAAATTATGGTTTTCATGAATCAGATTTGTGTTTTAGATGTGGTAATTTTGTTGGAACTTTTTTTCATGCTGTTTGGTCATGTATACATATACAATCTTTTTGGAAGAAAATTCAATTGTTTTTAGAATACCTGTATAAGATTAATATACTTTTAGATCCGACAGTGTTTTTATTGGGTAGTTTACAACCTTTGAAAAGTTTGGGATTAGATAAGTTTCAACTTGCTTTTGTATATTTAGCTTTATCTGTAGCGAAAAAATGTATTGCTAGTACGTGGAAAGATACAAATATGATTGATATTAATAGATGGTATAATGAGATGAAATATTGTTTAATAATGGAAAAAATTACATATGTTTCACGTGATAATTATAGTTTTTTTATTAATAAGTGGTTGTTATATTCAGAATATTTACATTTCATTTTAAATTGATTAGATCTTAATATGTACGCTTAATTTAAAAAAAAATACTTTTTCTTTTTTTTTCTTTCTTTATGGCTCTCCTTAGGAGAGTTGGCTGAAGCGGGGGTTCTTTTCTTTTTTTTCTTTTTTTTTCTATATATAAAAAATAACGTTCATGTTTAGGGTTAATTGTTGTATATGTTATGTACTAATTGTTTTTTGAATGACATAAATAAAGTTTAAAAAGAAAGAAATTATTTTGAGTTCATTTTGGAACAGCCAATCTCTCATGGGTAATAAAAACCATGTTTTAATATAATACAAGTGTAATCACATTCTATGAAGCAACGTATTTAGTTAAGATTTTATTCTATACTTAGACTAGAATATCCTTTTTCTGTGCACATTAATTTCCTTTGTGTGCTGATTGCAAAACGCCTGTGCACATGCACAGCTTAGTGCTCATGAACCTCCCCTTGTTACACAAATCAGGGACTACTCTGACAATACAAAAGCACTGTCTGCACTATTACAAAGGCAACATTTTTTGGACTAGGTTTAATGTGATTATACTCTGTACTTACTGTGACTTTTAATTTATTCACTGAGTTTATTATTATTTCCAAGGACCTGTTCAGCTGCAGCAAGTAGGAATTTTGGTGCACATAAACATTGTACAATGTGTATGAAAATAAACACATTACCATCATCAAAAGAGAAATTGAATGCTGGAAGAGTGTAATGGGTGAAGTAGAGTCCGTGGAGGCAAAGGGAGTAAGGTAATGATCTGAAGCAGAAAGGGAAAAGGAAAGATTGGCAGTATCTGGCCTGTTCTATGTGCTCAGTATCTGACGTTCTGTGTGCTCAGTAACTGGACTGTTCTATGGTTTCAGTATTTGGCCTGTTCTATGTGCTCAGTATCTGGACTATTCTATGTGTTCAGTATCTGGCCTGTTCTATGGTTTCAGTATCTGGCCTGTTCAATGTGCTCAGTATCTGGACTGTTCTATGTGTTCAGTATCTGGCCTGTTCTATATGTTCAGTATCTGGCCTGTTCTATGATTTCAGTATCTGGCCTATTCTATGGTTTCTGTCTTTGGCCTGTCCAATGTGTTCAGTATCTGGCCTGTTCAATGTGTTCAGTATCTGGCTTGTTCTATGGTTTCAGTATCTGGCCTGTTCAATGTGTTCAGTATTTGGCCTGTGCAGGACTGAGAGATTTTATTTTTCTCTCAGTATTGCACAGTCAATTTCTTTAATTGTTTACATGTACACTTTGTGTACAGTTTTTTTTTGCATAAGTGATAATTCTGTCTCATCCACAGGAAAAACACCCTCGTGGTTGCATGTGATGTCGTGGATGTACTTTGACAAAAAATCTGAAATTTGAATGTGTATCTGAATATTGAATTTCTCCTTGTTATTGAAACTCCCAGACAGCATCCGAGTGAATAGCCCTTCCAGCACCATCACTACTCCCGATGTAACATGGTGAATAGGATTAACAGTACTCCAGACATATCTAAAAGCCGTGTGATGAATGCCTGCATTTATATAATGAAAGCTTGTATCCTTCTTCACCATTTTGTCTATCTCTGCTGCTATCTGCAGGAGTCTTTGGATATGTACACCAAGAGCCAACTGTCAAGGCTTTGTACATATGTCCTTCCTGTGAGAGATGAGTAAACTTGACATAAAAATATGAAAGATGGGGAAACTAGTACAGACACATGGAGTGATGGATTAAACCAGTATGAACAGGCTAAGCATGGAAATTAGAATGCAGGAAGCAGAGTCAGCCTATGTAAGATAAGAACCTTCTAGTCCTTTCGACAGGATCAGTGAGCCCACCGTATGAATAAGATAAGGAGAGGTAAGGAATAATAGAATGTAGGAAGTTGAGATAGTCTGGATGAGATAAGGGTATCCTAGCCCTAGACAGAAGTACCAAGTTCTACATATATAATGAGTAAGCCATACACAGATTTATCAAGTTATGCATATTTAATTAGTAAACCCTAGACAGGATTAGCGAACTCTACATATGAAGGGACTGTAGCTCTGAGAGTTGGAAAGGTGTGAATGGGGACATGGGCAAGGTTGTGAATAAGGACAATGGGGATAATGACATGAGAAGACACCAACAGGATACCCCCTGGTGTTCCAAGTCCACTGAAACTGCACGTAGGCAGAAAGGATTGCCTATGCCAAACCCATCCAGGGGGCAGAAGAATGTAAGGGGGAGGGTATTCTAATACTGAAATTCACTGTATAAAAGTTGGGTGAGCCCCAGTGTATGTGTGTATTCCCAGGGTAAGAGGAAGCACCCAACTTTGCATTGTTGTAAAATAAATGTTTTTTGTTCTCAATTTTTGTCTCAAGCAATTTCTGTTAAGGTACTTCTATTTCTAACAAATGGGGGCTAGTCCGGGATCACACTCCCTCCACTGATAGAGTGCCCGACGACGAGAGTAGGTGCACCCCAGCTGATTCAGCTGGACTCACGGATGACGGGTGGCTAGTCAGTAGGAGAAGCGAGTGATAGCCGAGAAGAGGCATTGAGAACAAACGACGGGAGAACGCTAAGGAAGCGTGATAAGAGTAGCTACTGGATCTGGTAAGAGAAATTTTTATACCTGTCAGTATGGGAGGTATGGGCAGTAAGAAAGAGAATCCTAGTGAAGGATTGGATGATCAGATAACCAAATAGAGTCCGTTAGGAGTAATGTTATCTGACTGGGGTTTGGGGAGAACCTGGGGAAAAGACAAACTTATCATGATTAAGTACTGTTGTCTGGAATGGGTTAAAAGCCCTATTAAAGGGAGCTTGGTATATTGGACGAGGCTCGTGTGAGAGATGGGAAAATTGATCTAAAATTATGAACATGGAAGAAACTAAAATTCATCAGTTAATGGCTGTAACCAGTACAAACAGGATGAGCTTGGGGATTAGGATGCAGGAAAGCAGAGTCAGCACAATTAACATAAGAATCTTCTTTGTGACAAGAGCCACCATAAGACTAAGATAAGGAATGGTAAGGTACAATAGAATGTAGGAAGTTGAGGTAGTCTGGATCAGATAAAGGTCTCCTAGCCCTAGATAGAAGTACCAAGTCCTACATATCTAATTAGCTAACCTTACACAGATTTATACATATGAAATTAGCCAACCCTAGATAGGACGAGTCAACTCTGCATACCAAGAGATTGTAGCCCCGAGAATCAGGAAGGTGTGAATAAGGACAATGACATGATGGGACACCCACAGGATACCCCCTGGTCCTCCAAGTGTACTGAAACTGCACATACGCAGGAAGGATTGCCTATGCCAAACCCATCCAGGGGGCAGAAGAATGTAAGGGGGAGGGCACTCTGATACTGAAATTGACTGTATAAAAGTTGGGTGAGCCCCAGTATGTGTGTGTATTCCCAGGGTAAGGGGAAGCAGCCAACTTTGCATTGTTGTTGTAATAAATGTTCTTTGTTCTCAATTTTTGTCTCGAGCTATTTCTTTAAAGGTAAATTCTGTTTCTAACACTCGGATCTGTGGATAACTCGATGTGTCAGGAACTGAACATCTGGCAGTATAAGAATCAAAGGGATAACATTGAAAGCAGGGAATAGGCAGCCTGCTGGCTCAGAGGATCGGTTGACGAACTGGTCCTGAAAGAAAAGGGAAGTGAGGACAAGAGAGATGAGGAACCTCTTGTACCTGGAACACAAGGATGGGATGTGTTACATTCCCTTCCTCAAGAGAATAGGGGTGGTATGATGACCCGTTCGCAAAGTATTAGATTGCCTCCACGGTCGACGAGAGACAGAGGCAATGGTAGTTTTGAGCAGAGTGAGAACCTCCAGGAAGAAAGGGCAGGACAATGTGAGTCAGTTTCTGAAGAGCAGGATTTCAGAAATAATAAGCTAGAAGTTAGCTGGATGAGACCCCTACGGGAGGTTCCCGTGGGAGGGTGTCTCGGTTTTGTAAATGTGCTCTTGACCAGTACGGAGGTGTGTAATTTTAAGAGGGAAATTATTTCCCTGATAGAGGATCCCCAGGGATGTGTTGAACAATTGGATCATTGTTGGGACCGAATATATATACATGGGACGAATTAGCGGCTATATTTAGGACTCTGTTTACCCTGGATGAGCGTGGAATGATTCGCCAGGCAGGGATTAGAGTCTGGGATCGGGATCACCAAGGGGGACCAGATGCGGTACCTGGAGAAGCTAAATTCCCCCTGGCTAGACCTAATTGGGATAAAAATACCAATGATGGTCGGGTATTAATGGAAGAGTATAGGGTTAATCTGATTAAAGGAATCAGGGAATCTGTTCTGAAGGGTCAGAACTTTAAAAAGGCATTCGAAGTTCCTCAGGGACCCGAGGAGACCCCCTCGGCATTTTTGAATAGATTGCGTATGGCTATACAGCAATATGGGGGTCTGGATATAGAATCCCCAGCAGGGGAACAATTAGTATTAACGAGTTTCGTTACAAATTCAGCCCCAGACATAAGGAGGAAATTACAGAAAACTGAGAATTGGCATGAGCAGGGAATAACCCAGCTTCTACAAATTGCGCAAAAAGCCTTTGTACAGAGATCTGAGGATAAGCAGAAGGGAAAGGCTAAGAATTTAATGCAGGCATTTAAGGGAGCTGTGGAGGGGCAGCAAGGAAAAGGTAGGGACTGTGTGCCAGCTCCTGGACGTTGGGAGAAGTGCCGGGAGTGGGAGAGTAGAGACCAGAGATAATTTCATAAATCACGACTTCTCACTTCAGTCACTGACCAATATTGATTAAAATTCATGCTAAAATTTAAATGTCATAAATGATCATTTATCCATACTGTAGAATGAGCGAATTTAAGTACCAGTTAATTCCAATTTATGAAATAAATTGTATTCAAATGTGATTTTGCACAGGGAGTACCTGAGAGTTGAGTGATGTTATAACATTTGCAGGGAGAAATGTTTGCGCAAATAGGGTGACTTCTATACATCTTAACTTTAAGTGTATGTGAGATAAAGAAAGGATCTGATGTGTAAAGTGGCTGGATCAGCCAGTTGAAGGGGGAGTGTGCATGTCCCTTTAAGCACGTTGTGGCTCTAATGAATTGTATGCTGTTCACTTGAAACTGAGGCTCCAGGCTCCTCTCTTGCAGTTAGAGGTATGGAGCCCTCTCAATAGATTTAGTACACATTCAGCAGTCAAGGTCTGTGAGCTTAAAGATCGCCCACCTCTGGAGAATAAAGAAACCTCTGGGGAATCCAATAATTTAATGATTGATTTCTCTGGTGCATTTTCCTCTGGAGTGAAACTCATGCCTCAGCACAATTTCTCTGTATTGCCGCTGTAATTTAGTTCTGGAATATGATTTAATTAGTGGCATAGTTCAGAACAATTGGGTGCATAGGCATAACAATATCATTAATAGCTCACAGATCTTGTACCAGATGCTATTCAGTACATCTTGACTTAAGGACTGGAGAAATTGGCATGTTAGAATGAGAGTGGAAGGGCACCAATATTTCTTGATTCAGTAATGACCCCACAAGCTCCAGGATTCATGTAGTAGAACTTTAAGTGGAATATAATAGAAACTAGACTGTACGTAAATGATTGTGTGTGCAATCCTCATAAGTACATATTTTGAATGTTTTCAGTGCCGGTTTTTACAGATTGTTTTAAATAAGGCCAGCTCCTGTGGGCTGTGGCGCAAGGCATTTAATGTTTAAACTACAATAGCGACGTTAAATAATCGTTAAATTCGTTGCCGTCTGCAATGACAAAGACATGTCTTATTCCCACTCAGCTATTTTTAAAATAAATTCATTTCAGAATACAGTTAATATCACTCGCCGAATCGTTATGGCTATGACCATTGACTTGGATTGGGGTACACACTTTACTTCTCGAGTACTCCAGGGGGTTTGTAAAAGACTGGGCATAGACTGGCAGCTCAGAAGGGTTTACTAGCTCAAACTCACCCCCTGGAGTATCCTATTCATTCTACTAAACCTGGTGATTGGGTATTTGTAAAGCTTGGCATGATAAACAACTAAAACCTGTCTGGGATGGCCCCTACTGTGTACTTTTGATTACAGACACCACTGTACGAACGAAAGAAAAGGGTTGGAGCCACATCCAACGAATCAAACGAGCTGTTGAACCACAGACTACAGATCTTGAAAATCCACCCTCCACCTGACGTGCAGTCCTTCATCCTGACTTGAAAGTTACACTACGCCGGGAAAAAGTCTTGTAATGTTGTTTTTATTATTTTTTGTACTGTTTAATTGTTGCCTCCCAAATTCTGGGACATCACTGAAGTATTCAAAATGTATTAAGTCCTCCTGGAATAGGGGCAGCATAGGTGGCCAGTATTTTACTTTAGAATGTAGACGGGGCATAGCTATAGGGTACGATCATAGTAAGGTAGGGGTTAATATAGATTTCAAATGTGGACCAGGGGAACAGAACACCTCTCAATATGATGATTTTAATGGTATTTTGGACTCTGCAGATATTAACAAGATTAGTTTTAAACGTTTAGCACAAAGCAGATGTGGGCACAAAGGCAGACAGGATAATTGTCAGGATTGTACATGTGGCAGAGAGAGAGTGATACATATGCTAATGTTCAAAGGCAGGCTACAACTCACAGATTCTTCTTCTTTGGCTTGGCTTCGCGGACGAAGATTTATGGAGGGGGTAAAAAGTCCACGTCAGCTGCAGGCTCGTTTGTGGCTGACAAGTCCGATGCGGGACAGGCAGACACGGTTGCAGCGGTTGCAGGGGAAAATTGGTTGGTTGGGGTTGGGTGTTGGGTTTTTCCTCCTTTGCCTTTTGTCAGTGAGGTGGGCTCTGCGGTCTTCTTCAAAGGAGGTTGCTGCCCGCCAAACTGTGAGGCGCCAAGATGCACGGTTTGAGGCGTTATCAGCCCACTGGCGGTGGTCAATGTGGCAGGCACCAAGAGATTTCTTTAGGCAGTCCTTGTACCTTTTCTTTGGTGCACCTCTGTCACGGTGGCCAGTGGAGAGCTCGCCATATAACACGATCTTGGGAAGGCGATGGTCCTCCATTCTGGAGACGTGACCCATCCAGCGCAGCTGGATCTTCAGCAGCATGGACTCGATGCTGTCGACCTCTGCCATCTCGAGTACTTCGACGTTAGGGATGAAAGCGCTCCAATGGATGTTGAGGATGGAGCGGAGACGACGCTGGTGGAAGCATTCTAGGAGCCGTAGGTGGAGCCGGTAGAGGACCCATGATTCGGAGCCAAACAGGAGTGTGGGTATGACAACGGCTCTGTATACGCTTATCTTTGTGAGGTTTTTCAGTTGGTTGTTTTTCCAGACTCTTTTGTGTAGTCTTCCAAAGGCGCTATTTGCCTTGGCGAGTCTGTTGTCTATCTCATTGTCGATCCTTGCATCTGATGAAATGGTGCAGCCGAGATAGGTAAACTGGTTGACCGTTTTGAGTTTTGTGTGCCCGATGGAGATGTGGGGGGGCTGGTAGTCATGGTGGAGAGCTGGCTGATGGAGGACCTCAGTTTTCTTCAGGCTGACTTCCAGGCCAAACATTTTGGCAGTTTCCGCAAAGCAGGACGTCAAGCGCTGAAGAGCTGGCTCTGAATGGGCAACTAAAGCGGCATCGTCTGCAAAGAGTAGTTCACGGACAAGTTTCTCTTGTGTCTTGGTGTGAGCTTGCAGGCGCCTCAGATTGAAGAGACTGCCATCCGTGCGGTACCGGATGTAAACAGCGTCTTCATTGTTGACGTCTTTCATGGCTTGGTTCAGCATCATGCTGAAGAAGATTGAAAAGAGGGTTGGTGCGAGAACACAGCCTTGCTTCACGCCATTATTAATGGAGAAGGGTTCAGAGAGCTCATTGCTGTATCTGACCCGACCTTGTTGGTTTTCGTGCAGTTGGATAATCATGTTGAGGAACTTTGGGGGACATCCGATGCGCTCTAGTATTTGCCAAAGCCCTTTCCTGCTCACGGTGTCGAAGGCTTTGGTGAGGTCAACAAAGGTGATGTAGAGTCCTTTGTTTTGTTCTCTGCACTTTTCTTGGAGCTGTCTGAGGGCAAAGACCATGTCAGTAGTTCTTCTGTTTGCGCGAAAGCCGCACTGTGATTCTGGGAGAATATTCTCGGCGACACTAGGTATTATTCTATTTAGTAGAATCCTAGCGAAGATTTTGCCTGCAATGGAGAGCAACGTGATTCCCCTGTAGTTTGAGCAGTCTGATTTCTCGCCTTTGTTTTTGTACAGGGTGATGATGGTGGCATCACGAAGATCCTGAGGCAGTTTTCCTTGGTCCCAACAAAGCTTGAAAAACTCATGCAATTTGACATGCAGAGTTTTGCCGCCAGCCTTCCAGACCTCTGGGGGGATTCCATCCATACCTGCTGCTTTGCCACTTTTCAGTTGTTCGATTGCCTTATATGTCTCATCCAGGGTGAGAACCTCATCCAGCTCTAGCCTTAGGGGCTGTTGAGGGAGTTGGAGCAGGGCGGAATCTTGGACTGAGCGGTTGGCACTGAAAAGAGATTGGAAGTGTTCTGACCATCGGTTGAGGATGGAGATCTTGTCGCTGAGGAGGACTTTGCCGTCTGAGCTGCGCAGCGGGCTTTGGACTTGTCAGGATTGTACATGTGGCAGAGAGAGAGTGATACATATGCTAATGTTCAAAGGCAGGCTACAACTCACAGATTAAGTTACAAGAAACACCCCTCCCCAACCTGTGCTATTGTAGAGCATTCTTTGGGTTACACAGCCATTTCAATTTTTAAATACCACTACTTTAAGGGGAGTCCCAATGGTAAACGAAATAAACAGCTCCAGAATACTAAAGCTGCTGGGCATTTAAATAGTTTGTTCAGACTCCAGGCGGCTTTGGAGATCGTCGCCGAACGGACGGCGATGGCCCTTAATGTAGGGGCTGAAGAAAGACGGCAGCTACTAGCAACAATTCAACAAAACCGCCTGGCTCTCTATTGCTCGTTGGCTGCTGGAGGCAGCATCTGTGCGAGACTCAGTACTGACAATGCTTACAACAGTCAGGCAGTTAAAGACACTGCTTCAGGACTTCGACAAGAATCTGCCCATGCCCATGTTCAGACTTGGCAACCTTGGACTGATGTGGGATGGACTAGACTTTTTATTGAGAACTGGAGCCTGATACTCACAGCCCTTATAGCGGCAGGACTCACTATTCTGGTCAGTGTGGTGCTCCCCTACCTAAAGGCTGGTATTCATTTCATGATTTTGCGGACCCCTATTTCTATAACCCAAGGGGTGTGTGTTTCCCAAATGGATGCTTATGACACTGCAATTCGTTTATTGACCCGCTGGGAGAAAGACCAACTTTAGCAATAGCACATTTTATTTGACAGAGAAGTGAGGGTTGTGAGAGATGAGTAAACTTGACATAAAAATATGAAAGATGGGGAAACTAGTACAGACACATGGAGTGATGGATTAAACCAGTATGAACAGGCTAAGCATGGAAATTAGAATGCAGGAAGCAGAGTCAGCCTCTGTAAGATAAGAATCTTCTAGTCTTTCCGACAGGATCAGTGAGCCCACCGTATGAATAAGATAAGGAGAAAGGAATAATAGAATGTTGGAAGTTGAGATAGTTAATTGTCATCTGATTGTGCAAGTACAGCCTGACGAAAGAGTGTCTTCTGGTCCTCGACTGCAAAACACACAGACACACGACCAGACAAGCTATACCTATGTAGGACAGGTACTTCATCTATACAAATAAATAAATAAATAGATTTTGTTTTGTATGTTTGAGAGTCTCAGATGCTTAGTGTGAGTAGTTTCTTTGGTCGTTCAACATTCTCACTGCCAGTGGGAAGAAGCTGTTCCTCAGCCTGGTGGTGCTGGAGAGGAGGAGTGGGAGGCAGAGGATGGGTGGTTCATGAAGGGGAAGATAGGGGGACAAAAGAAGTATAGAGGGGGAGTGTAGTGCACTACCAGCTGAGGGAACGATAGGCTTTAATGTACAGAAGAACCTTGCTGGCCCGGATCCAGGTATAGGAATGACGGGAAGGGAGAGGTGGCTCGACCTTTATGACCCAGGACCACGGGGGAGGAGTCATAGGGTATGAGTCATCAGTGGGCAGGCAGCTCCATATATACATTAGTCAATCATAACTATATACAATGGAGGAAACCTATCACCACTGGGAGGGAAAGGGGGAAAGTCAGGGAGGGGGAGATGGGGGGAAGAGTTAAGGAGAGAAGGATGACAGTGTGGGGGAGAGGGAGGGAGAGAGTGGAGAGGGCAGAAGAAATGAGATGGGAGAAAGGATGGATGGAGTTGTGTAGAGGAGTGGAGAGAAGTTTATAGTACAGGGTGGAGAGGGGTAATTGGAGGGAGAGGGGCGAGAGAGTGAGGGATAGGGAGGGGGTCAGAGGTGGGTAGAGAGGGTGAGAGGGGTTTGAAGGATGAAAGGTGAGAGGAATAGAGTAAAAAGAGAAGGGGCAAGGTGGATGAGAGGGCAGAGGGAAGGGGAGCGGTGGGATTAGGGTTATAATGGTGATAGGGCAGGGAGATAGTGGGAGAGGAAGGAGAATGAGCAGAAGGGAAAGAGGGAGGATGGGGAGAGGGGGAAGAGCAGAGGGCATTGAGGGGGGAATGGAAGGAGAGAGGGGGAGAGAAAGTGTGTAGAGAGTGGGTGAGACAATTGGGGAAAGACGGAGAGAGAGTGGAGAATGACAGTGGAAAGTAGGGGAGAAGGTATAAAGAGAGGTGAGAGAGGTGAAAAAAGGGGCGATGGTGTAGAGTATGGAAAGAAAAATGAGGGTTGAGGGGGAGGATGGGGAAAGTATGGTGGAGAGGAGGGTCAGTGAATGGGAAATTAGAAAAAGGGGGAGAGGGGGGTGAGAAGGGTGGTTGAAAGGAAGAGAGGAAGAGAGGGGGAAAGAGTGAGAATAGGGGAGCGATGGGGATAGGTGGAGATGGGAAGAGGGGAGTGGGGGAGGGGAGATGGTGGAGGAGAGAGGGAGAGGATAAAGGGGAGAGGGGAGAGGGTGTGGAGAGAGGGGGTGATGGGAGAGAGTTGAGGTAGAGAAGGGGAGATAGGAGGAAAGGGGGGAAAAGGTGGAGAGTGGGGAGAGAGGTGGAAGGGGTAAAGGACGGATAGTGGGGAGAGAGGGGGTGGAACCCATTGTGAGGGAAGAGATATTTGAGAGAAAGGGAAGGACAGCACTAAACAGAGAGGTACCAGATAGAGGTAAGGGTTACATGATTTACTTTCTAAAAATAAACTTTATGCACAGTGAAGACAGTGCACAGTAAATATAAATTTAAATTTAACATACGTACAGCACAGTAGCAGGCCATTTTGCCCCACGAGTCCATGCCGTCAAATTTACACCCCCGGTTTCGAACAGTGGGAGGAAACTGGAGCCCCATGGAAAACCAATGCAGACACAGGGAGGACATACAAACTCTTTAGAGACAGTGTGGGGTTCAACAGCAGACCCAATCGCTGGCGCTGTAAAAGCGCTGCACTAACTGCTACGGTGACTGTGCTGCCCACAGTCTTTTCTACTCTCTATGATCATGTTGATATATACATTCCATGGCTGTACATTGTAACGTTAATATTCTAGTTTGCTCTGTAGCAGCACTGCTGCCACGAGGCCACTTGGAGGTGCTCTTTGGTCTGTTGTTTGCTGGAGCTTCCTCTCCAGTCTCAGACCTTCACTGTCCGATAGTGGAAGGACTCTAGACTGGCTTACCGTAAATATGTGTGTATAATGCGATTCAAGTTTAGTGCGATACCCACCCCCCATTTTTGAAGGGAAAAAGGGAGAAAAATATGACCCCCCTCCCCTTGCCCGCCTGATTCACACTGCCATCTCTCTCCCCCCTCGCCCACCTGATTCGCGCTGATGTCTCTCTCTCCCCCACTCACCCGCCCGATTTGCACTGCTGTAAATATGCATGGATAATGCAACCCCCTACTTTGAGCTCGAATTTTGGTTATCCACGCATATTTACGGTAAATGATATCACAACCAATTTAAATGGTGTTCACCTCCGTAAGTTGCTTACTTGGGTGTCTCAGTTAGTGGAACACTATTGAGCTCCAGCGACCCTGGTTCGACTCTGCTTCTATCCATAAGGAGTTTGTACATTCTCCCTGTGTCTGCGTGGGCTTCCTCTGGATGCTCCAGTTTCCTCTCTCATTCCAAAGACATCTGTGGTTGGACGTTAATTGATAACATGGGTATATTTGGGCAGTGCGGGCTCGTATTACCATGCTGTATCTAAATTAGAGAATTAAATAAAATTGAACTTAGATATTAAAACTGTGCTTTGAAATCTTGCATTAATGAAGTAAAAACAGAAAATATTCAGCTGGTCAGGCAGAATATGTGGAGTTAGAAACAGTCAATAATGTTTCATCAGGACATGCTATTTCCAGTATTTTTGGACTTTATTTCAAATTTCCAGCCCCTGCCTGTTTTGAATTCCCAAATTAATATTGATTTTATATTAATAACATAACAATTACAGCACAGAAACAGGCCATTAGGCCCTTCTAGTCCGCACTGAACCAAACACCCCTTTCTAGTCCCACTTCCCTGCACAATGCCCATAACCCTCCATCTTCTTCTCATCCATATACCTGTCCAACCTTTTCTTAAATAATACAATTGACTCCGCCACCACTATTTCTCCCGGAAGCTCATTCCACACGGCTACCACTCTCTGAGTAAAGAAGTTCCCCCTCATGTTACCTCTAAACCTCTGCCCCTTAATTCTTAACTCATGTCCTCTTGTTTTAATCTTTCCTCCTCTTAACGGAAATAGTCTATCCACATCCACTCTGTCTATCCCTTTCATAATCTTAAATACTTCTATCAAATCCCCTCTCAACCTTCTATGCTCCAAAGAATAAAGACCTAATCTGTCCAATCTCTCCCTATACTCTAGATGCTTAAACCCAGGTAACATTCTGGTAAACCTTCTCTGCACTCTCTCCACTCTGTTTATATCCTTCCTATAATTAGGCGACCAGAACTGCACACAGAACTCCAAATTAGGCCGCACCAACGTCTTATACAATCTCAACATCACCTCCCAACTCCTATATTCCATGCAATGATTGATAAAGGCCAGCATACTAAAAGCCTTCTTCACCACCCTATTCACGTGAGTTTCTACCTTCAGGGAATGATGTACCGTTACTCCTAAATCTTTCTGCTCTTCTGTATTCATCAATGCTCTCCCATTTACCACGTATGTCCTATTCTGATTCTTCTTACCAAAATGAAGCACCTCACACTTATCAGCATTAAATTCCATCTGCCATTTTTCAGCCCACTTTTCTAAGCAGCCCAAATCCCTCTGCAATCCTTGAAAACCTTCTTCATTATCCACTATTCCACCTATCTTAGTATCGTCTGCATATTTACTAATCCAATTCACCACCCCATCATCTAGATCATTAATGTAAATAACAAACAACAATGGGCCCAATACAGATCCTTGAGGCACACCACTGGTCACCGGCCTCCAACCTGACAGACTACCACTCTCTGGCCTCTCCCTTTCAGCCAATGTTCAATCCATTTGACTATCTCAAAATTTATACCTAAAGACTGCACCTTCCTAACAAACCTTCCATGTGGTACCTTATCTAAGGCCTTACTGAAGTCCATATAGACAACATCCACTGCGCTACCCTCATCCACATTCCTAGACACCTCTTCAAAAAATTCAATCAGATTGGTCAAACATGACCTTCCTCCCACAATTCCATGTTGAGTGCTCCTGATCTTTAAAATGTATACATTTTTGGTCAATGTTCAACAATAGCGTCAAGTGACATCAAAAAGTATGAAGAAAGCCGACAGAGTTGAAAAGTTATATTTAACCTCTGTTGCAAAATAAAAACTTTGGTTGAATGGTTGAAGCAACAATGGTAGAAGAAATTTGTACCGGGAGTGTATGTTAATTGGGTTTAGTTAGACAGCACGGGCTCATGGGCTGAAATGGCCTGTACCATGCTGTATGTCTAAATTTAAAGCTAGAAGTATCTGGATCTGTCCAAATAATTCAGGTCAACCAAGGAGGAGGATAATCACAAAAGCTGCAGATGTTGGATGATACAGCAGCAGTTGAACTCACCACAACAATGAGTTGGCTTACAGCAAGGTGGTTGGGAGGCTCGTCAAATGTTATGAGGACAACAAATTGTATCTCCATGTGGACAAGACAACGGAGATGATTGTGGACTTCAGGAGGTCAAAGGTTGACCAATCTCCATTATACATTAATGGTTCTATCTTGATAGAGGAGAGAGCACAAAGGTCCTTGGTGTGCACAAAATGGATAACCTATCTTGGACTCACGATACCATCACATTGGGAAGACACAGAAGCATGTTCACTTCCTGAAAGGGTTGAGGAGAGCCAACTACCAGCCCCCATCCTGAGCACAATCAAGGCTGGATGCATCATGGTATGGAACGCCATCCACAAGGCAAAATCAGAATCAAAATCCAAATTCATAGTCGTGAACATGTCCCAGAATTCGTTGTTTTGTTGCAGCATCAGAGTGAAAACATTTATATCAACAACCTGAAAAAATAAATAAAAATAGTGCAAGAAAAAGTCAAAATAAGGCAGTGTCTGTCTGTTTTGCCACCTTCGCGAGGAAGGGCAGAGGCCCAAAATATCAACTGCCTTTTACTTCTTACGGTCCCAACATTTTTGTGGATTAAATGATAACTTGCAAGCAACTTTGCTCCCAATTTGCACAATTAGATTAAGGAGCAAATGTCATTCAGGAATCTGATGGCAGACGGAAAGAAGCTTTCCTTGTGCTGCTGAGTGCTCGCCTTCAGGCTTCTTTACTTTTTTGCCCCTGACCAGAAATCAATACAGAGGATCATTAAAACAGCCGAAAAGATCACTAGGGTCTCCTGTTGATGATGTTCAGCAAGAAGCATTGCTTAAATAGAGCTCAAAGGACTTTTTGAGGATCCTTAGTATCCATCATCACGTAGTATCTTTGACCCACTACCAACAGGAAGAAGGTACAAGAGCATCAAAATCAGGACTGTCAGGCTGGGATATAGCTTCTTCCCACAGGCTGTGAGACTGGTAAATGGTAAATAAAACAGAGTGAATTATTCCAGAATATTTATTTCATATTATATTTTTAGGTTTAAATTTAAATTTTAAAATTTAGACATACAGCACGGTAACACAGACTTTTGGCTCGTGTCCCTGTGCTACCCAATCCAGTTAACCTATAATCCCCAGTACATTTTGAATGGTGGGAGGAAACCGGAACCCTGGGGAAAATCCATGCAGACATGGGGAAAACATACTAACTCCTTACAAGCAGGGGGCGATTCAAATTGCTGTCACTGTACCAGTGTTGCGCTAACCATGGCATCCAATATATGATTATTATGTGCTATGTATTATGTATTTGTGTGCACCATGACCTGGAGAACCACTTTTTTGCCTATGTACAGTCAGATGATAATGAATTTGAATCCTGGGAAAACAGTAAAAAGCTGGAGCGACTGAGTGGGTCAGACAGCATCCATGGAGAGAAATCTCGAAAATGCATTCTGACCTGAAGTGTTGACTGACCATTTCTCTCCATGGATGCTGTCTGATCTACTGATCCTTCCAGTTTGATCTAATTCAAGAACGTCCAGTTACATCTTACAATTAACCATCAATACCCCACCCTTCTTTTCCAACACTGAATCCAATGTAAAAGACATTTTCATGAATTAAAGTTACAACTCCATACGCTTAAGAATTAAAAGAAAATGAAATAACTTGGGCCACCCAGTCCCTTAAAAAAGCAATATCCACTTTCATTTTCTTAATATAGGCTAATACATGCTTCCTTTTTATCAGATTATTCAAACCTTTAACATTAAAAGTTGCAAATTAAGTTCGATATCGTAACTAAAATAAATCAGGCACACAATAAAAATACAAATTCAAGTAAGGCTCCAAACTACTTCTAAATATATATATTAAGAAATCCCTCCTAAGTACCCCCCCCCAAACTAAAACACAAATATGCTCCCCATAAAAAAAATTTCAAAAGCAGTACCTCCCCTCTATTAACCGGGTGCGGATAATACCAACAGTGGCTGATGACTTCAGAAACAACTGGGTTGTCACCTTCTTCCCAACCAAACACCCAGTTACATGTCCCCGTTACTTGATTTTCCTGATGGAATTTCTCAGTTTCAACCACTGCTCAGCACCACAAACTGTCAAAGATTTTCCACACAGATATTTCCCTTTGCGTAATCTTTAGAAGCAAAGATAGAAGCTAAAACAAGGAAGTTGCAAGCAAAACCCATACTAGTTCACATCTCTTTTTGTTACTGGGAATTACCTCATTTATTATAATTAACTCATTTTATTTGCACAAAGTAGGCAGAAGCAATCAGAACAAAGTTCTCCACATTTTGTCACACTTAAATGAAAATTTATTCCTGTTGCAAGAAACTTAAGATGTGCTCATTTAACCATTCCTAGCTAAGATTAAAAATCTTCACACAAGATTGCTATTCCCCTCTCTGCAGATTTGCCTTTTGATTTTCTAAATACAATTTGTTACTCTGATGTTTAAAAGGTTTACTTTCATGCTTTCATGCTTAAACAACATTACTTAAACAATGAAGATTTTTCAAAAACCATTCCCAGGAAAATGAAGTAAAGAATCTGTCTTGGGCAGAAAAACAAAATCCCCTTAGTGTTTACTGGTAAATGTATTCCTCAATAGGTTCTTAACAATTAGACCTTCAACATAGAGCAAAACACTAAAGGTAAATAGATAATTTTTTTAAATAAAAGAAAACCTGAGGCTAAACTTAAGATTAAAAGTAAGTGACGCTCAACGAAGTAAGACACTCACCTAACCCACTTGGTGTGGATGCACAGTGTACTGTATTGGAAGGACAGGAAGGGGGTGGGTTGGTTTTGCTGATTAAAAGTTGAATGATATCTTTGGAGAGAGGAGACATTGGATCAGAAGATGTAGTATCCCCATGGGTGGAATTAAGGAACTGCAAGGGTAAAAAGACCCTGATGGGATTTGTTTGCAGGCCTCCAAACAATGGCCAGGATGTTGTGTGCATGCGATCAATTGAGGGAGAAAGAGAAGGCATTGTACAAGGGGAATGACATTAGTCATGGGAAATTTCAATATGCAAGTTGATTGGGAAAACCAGGTTGGACCTCAGGAGAAAAAATGTATAAAATGCTTTATAAAACAGCTTGTGGCTGAACTGACTGAGGAATGGCAATTCTGAATTAGATTTTGTAATGAACCAGAGTTGATAAGGGAGATGAAGGCAAGGGAACCCTTAGGAGACAGTGATCATAAGATGATTGAATTCATCCTGCAGTTTGAGAGGGAGAAACTCAAATAAGACATGCCCATAAACAATAGGATTAAAAGACCATAGGGTACAGGAACAGAAATAGGCCATTTAGCCCATCAAGTCTGCTCCACCATTTAATTATGAGCTGATCCATTTTCCCACTCAGCCCCACTGCCCGGCCTTCTCCCCATAACCTTTGATGCCCTGGCTAATCAAGAACCTATCAATTTCTGACAAATACACCCAATGACCTGGCCTCCAAAACTGCTGGTGGCAACAAATTCCACAGATTCACCACCCTCTGGCTGAAGAAATTCCTATGCATTTGTATTCTAAGCGGACACCCTTCAATCCTGAAGTTGTGCCCTCTTGTCCTAGACTCTCCCACTGTGGGAAACAACCTTTCTGCATCTACTCTGTCCACACCTTTCAACATTTGTAATGTTTCAATGAGATCCTCCCTCATTCTCCTAAATTCCAATGAGTACAGGCCAAGACCTGTCATCACTCTTCATATAAGAATGCTTTGATTCCTGGTATCATCCTGGAGAACCTCCTTTGAAGCATCTCCAATGTCAGCACATCCTTTCTTAAAAGGGCCCAAAATTGACCACAATACTCCAAGTGAAGTCTCATCAGTTCCTTATAAAGTCTCAACATCACATTCATGATCTTATATTTTATCCCTCTTGAAATAAACACCAGCATTGTGTTTGCCTTCTTCACCACCCACATACAAGTTTACTTTCAGGCTGTCCTGCATGAGGACTCCCAGGTGCTTTTGCATCCGGGCATTTTTAATTTTCTTCCCATTTAAATTTTTTTTCAAACTAATTGCATGACTGTACATTTTCTGACATTATATTTCATTTGCAGTACACCAGTGGAATGAGGGGGACTGCAGAGGTATGAGTGAGGAACTGGCCAAAGTTAAACACATGAGCAGGGAGGACGGCAGAGCAGCAAAGGCTAGAGTTTCTGCAAGAAATAAGGAAGGTGCAAGACAGGTAAATTCCAAAACAGAAGAAATATTTGAAGGAAAAAAATGACACAACTGTGGCTGGCAAGAAACTCCAAAGTAAAAGCTAAAGAAAGGTCATATAAAAAAGCAAGAAATAGTGGGAATATAAAGGATGGGGAAGTTTATAGAAGGCAACTAAGAATGTCATTATGATAAAAATATCTTAAAAAGGTCTAGATTGTGGGGGTTTAGTTTACGTACACTTTGCAAACTGATAATAACATTTCACAAAAGACATCTCATTTAAAATGCAAAAGCTATGCCCAAAGTGGAGACTACATGTCTACAGTAGGCCCTTTCATTCAGTGAAAAAGCCCGAGTGAAAGGCAGAGATCCTATGTCCTTACGTTAAGAGACTTACCTCTATGAATGCACTGAGGCTGGCTCCAAGGCACCGGCTATGATCCCCCTCTGGAGGAGGGTCACCTGGGGAGCATTCCACTCCACAACCCAGCATGAATGTAAGGCCACTGCAAGAGGCTGGCTAGGGGTGGGTTGATGATGTCGCGATGATGCCATCAGCCCATGACCCACCTCCCCTTTCTCTCCCACCCACTCACCCCTCTCCCTCCATGACAGCCTCAGGGGTGGGGTAGCCGGCAGGGGCCGTCAGGGCAGAGGCAGTCAGGGTGCAGAGGGGGAGAGACCGACAGGGCCCACCAGAGGGCGGCCAGTGTGGACTGTGACAGCCCCAACTGCCGCTCCAGCACCTCACCAGGCTGCTTCAGTCTTTTGGGGCCGCTCATCAGCGGCTCAAAACATGGCAGAGCAATGGCCATTTTCCTTACCCACAATCCCCCATGCAGCTGGAACCATTGTGGGCAGGCTGATGATGTCACGATGATGCCTGGAGGGCACTACTAGGTGCTGCTCAACCTTTTAGGGCTGGCTGCTCCGTGAAAGGTAAGTTTATGTTTTCCCTCCATTCTTATAGCCAGCCTCCAGGTGGAGATTGGCATGAAAGGGCCAAGATGACCTTGCAGAGGCAATGGAAGAGTACCTGTGACAATTTACTGGACCACCATGTTTTCACAGGGTCTAGGCTCAAGAATTGAAAATCTTTATACTATTAAGTTGGTGCCAGAAGCTGGTTGAAGGTTCCTATTCTAAGAGGGGTCATGTGGTTTTGCAAACATGTGATTCTTTGGAGAGAGTTAGAGGGAGAGATGGGTTTACAGCAGAAGTTGGTGTTTGAGGCTGCAAGCTTTGCACTCCTGCTAGAAGACCCCATTTGAAGACGGGGTTTGAGTTCTGAGGTCAGCCTATTCTCAACATATAGTCAATTACAAGAGGAAGTGGCTGGTTAATATGTTTCTCCTGGAATAGGGGTAAAAAAATTTCTCTATGGTAACCTAGAAGAAGAGGTTATCTTTTGGAAAACCCATGAGTGGGCAAGTTTGTTCAGCAAGACACTGAAGTGGCTGATCGAAGGAGATCAGTTTTTGTGTGTGTCGAACAAACAACAAATATCTCTCTGAAACCAACAAAGACCTTCCTTTGTGGTAACACTTTACGTTAAAGCCCCAGAGCCTGGTGAAGATCATAAATGTTGAATTCTGTGCACAGTGTTGGAAATTGCCTGATACCAGTGAACTTGGAGAAGTGAAAAGTGAATGATTGGACAGTAAAACAATGAACTTTCCTGAATACATACACATGCACTTAGAATTAGAAAAGGGTTAAGTTAATAGTCATAAGTTAAAGATTGATCTTATTTTTATGTTTGAAGATAATTAAAAGCCGCTTTTGTTTAAGTGACCGTTGTCTTAGTGAATTTCTATTGCTGCTGGGTTTTGGAGTCCACTGGGTTTGTAACAAGTGGAGGCTCATCCATTATGGATTGAAACATTTGGAGTTGAGAGATCTTAAACTCTTGGAGTTTTTTTGATTTATTAGTAATTTGTTTTAAAGCTTGTGTGTGGAAAAACAGTGGCAATCAATGTTAGGGTATTTTTGGTAGCTGCAGAGAAAAAGAAAAGAGGAACTGATGGTCATTGCTGGCTGAAGTTAAGCATTTTATGAAGAAAATGCAAATGCAGAGGATTATAGTGAAATATTATATAAATGAGGGAACATTTGAAGAGAAATACAATTTTCCTTTCAAAATGCAATTGCAATTGGAAAAATTGAAGTTCGATGAAGAAAGAGAAATGGAGGGTGAATGAGGAAAGAGAGAAATGGGAGTTTCAATGGCAGAAACAAGAAGTAGAAGATTCTGAAAGAAATAGGCTTTTTGAATTAGAAAAATTAAGACTTGAGGTGGAGGGATGTAAGAGAACTGAAGTTCAAACTCCTGTAGAGAATTTTATGGTGAGTCGAGAGGTTAATTTGGTTTCTCCTTTCAATAAGAGAGAGAAAGAGAGAGAGAGAGAGAGAGAGAGAGAGAGCGAGAGAGAGAGGGAGAGAGAGAGAGAGAGATACATATTTTCAGCTTTTTGAAAAGGTTGCTCAGAGCTCAAGCTGACAGAAAGGAAAGTGGCCACTTCAGCTCCAAAGTGTATTGAAGGGAAAAGGGCAACTGGCATACTCTAGTTTGACTGCAGAGCAAGTGGCAAATTATGAGACTCTTAAGCAAGGAGTGTTTGTTCCAGAAGCACATAGACAAAAATTTAGGAGTTTGGTGAAAGCATGCAACCAATCTTATATGGACTTTGGACTAGGAAAATCTGTATGTTTTGACCATTGGTGCACCTCAAAGTAATAAATAATGATTTTGACAGATTGATGTTAATTGAGGAAATTAAAAGGTGTCTTCCCAATTAGATCAAATTATACCTGGATGAGAAAGACACGGAGACATGGCAACAAATGGCTAGGTTAGCAGATGAATATGCCCTGACTGACAAAAGCAAATGTCAGCATAGTCGACCTTTTCAGAAGGTTAATGCGGAGCAGAGCAGTAAGCCTGAAATTCAGTCTTGGGTGAATATTAAGAGGAAAGATTAAGGTAAAGTGGGAAAGGAGAGAATTTCAGGATTTGTAAGAAACCTGGTGTAATGGAGGATTAAAACCATGCGCCCAGATGCTTTTTGCTTATGTGGAACTGACGACACTGGGTCCACACGCAGGTCACCTTACTTTCAGAACTAGCAGATGTAATTAAACACAGCCATGGGGACTTATCTGAAGATACACTTTGAAATGGCATTCCACTGTGAGGCCCAGGGAAAGCAGTTGTCAAATGCAACACTCTGAAATTGACGAATTGGTCACAACCTGTCTTGCTCGAGAAGTTTTAATAAGTCTTTGTATCTACGAGATAAACCAGGAAATCATAACATCCTGGTTCCATAATAATTAATCTTCTAAATTGTAGAATATTATGTTCAGTATTGATTTTGACTGACAAATGTTAGAAGGAGTAGGCGCATGATTAATTGTTTTTGGGGTATATAAGCTTGTGGTCCTACTGCTGAAGTTTAGACTCTCCGAGGGGTGGGAACACCCCTTGTCAAGAAGGAAGAACAGCCAGAGTCCGAGCAACGACCCGGTCGGCACCCTGACAACCTACTACAAGTGTGCAGTTGTTGCCTTGCTTTGGCAGTTGGGACCAGTCCAAGCGTTGATAAGTATAGTTGGAAAGGGCTTGCATATTGTAGTGTGAAATCAGCTGTTAAATTAGTAATAAACATTTGTATAAACTGAACTGCTCTCGGTGTGTGTGTCTATTTTCTTTCGGTAGCTCAAACACTGTGACCAATCTAAAATGAACAAAATGAGAGGTATAAGTTTACCCAAGACAATTGCGCTGCGAGCAGGATTGGTCTCAAGATGTTTCACCGAAAGAAGGAGGTGAGCCCTGAGCAGTTCTTAATTCCTGGATGGACTTCCAAAGATGATGGGTTTGGCATGTTGGCCAATACCCTGGCTTTGTTGGGACCACCCATTAGTTGGGATGAGAAGTCATCAAGTGCACCTCAGGGAGAGTGGGTTGCCACTCTCCTTCGAGAAAAAAGATTTCCTGATAAAAAGGGGACACTGACGGATGGTTTTTGGTTGCTGGCCACAGCCTTACGCCACTCCGTTCAGCGTGAAGCAGAATCAGTTCAAAGAGAAGTAGAATCTCAGCGCAAGAGAAAGCAATTAGAGGAGGAGTTAGAAGCCATGCGACAACGCTGCTCCATGATGAGTGAAATTGTTCGCACCAGTCAGGACAGAGCCAAAGAATTGGAAGATAAGCATGTTCAAACTGTCTGCCGTAATATTAAACTCCGGCAGCAGCTCTGTGCAGATAAGGAAAGGCAAGGAGTAGAACCCGATCCATATCGTATTCGTGCCATGATAATGAATGGCGACGGGCCTGATGTAATTGAGGATTGGGATGGGAATATCTGGAATGATGACCATGGTAATGATGCAGATACTCCTCAGCATGTGTCTAACATACTACCCTCTGCACCTGCTGTTCACGCCTGCCCCATAAGGCAGCAGACTTCCCAAACAGACGGAAGGGGGGATGATGTAAGGGTAGAGATGGAAGGGATGGATACCCCGGTCTCTCAAGTGGAACCAGGGGAAAATACCCAAACCCCTGCTTATGCTCTATGGCCTACCCCCTCTACTGGATGGCCTCGACCTCCTCCCCTAGACTGGGTGGAGGGCCCTGTGGGCCAAAGTGGGAACAGGGGTCGGAAACAGTCAATGATACGTGATTTCTCTGTAAAAGAGTTGGCTGCCATTGGAGATCGATTTAGGCAAAAGGCAGGAACGACAGCAACACTCTGGCAGCCTGGCCCCTGCGTGTCTGGGAACAAGGGGGGGGGGGGGTAATATATATTTAACCCCTGAGGAATTGTTGGGATTAGGAACATGGGCTACTAATATCCAGGTCACTGCTGAGCTGTGGGGTAGAGGGAGAGAGGTGGATTATTTACTTACTACTCTAGGGGATGCCCTGCTACGAGTATACCCTTCACCAGTAGATTGGGATTTACATTTGCAGAACAATTGGAGAACCCCAGAGAAGGGTATAGCAGTAATTCGTCAACAGGCCCTGGCCTCTGCCTTGTATGCAGGGCGTTTGAGGCTGTGGGTACACGGGGGGAGCCCTGATGAAGAGATATTCACGGCCAGAATGCATACCAGATTGGTTCGTTCCGCCCAACCCACTACACGGGGACTGGTTCTGTCCGTAACTAGTCCGCTAATTGGGCACCCTGTGTCTGAGGCGGTGCGCGCTTTATCTGGGCTTCGAGAATTAGAGTTGGGAGGTAAAATGCACTCACGTACAGCCCAGGTTAAGGGTTAGGGTTAGGGTTAGGCTGCTGCTAATAACGGACCGACAAGGAACGACCTTTTTCTAACCTTGTTAAAGTTAGGGGACCTAAAAGTGATATTGATGGGAAACCTACTGCGGTCCTTTATGGCCTTTATAAGAGAAAAGCAGGGGAACATCATCCCCAGCTGCTGAGTCCTCCTGGCCCAGCTGTGCTTTCTGCTCCCACTGCTGCTTCTATCGAGCTGGCTTCTCCTGCTCCAGTTACTCATGATGAGGTAAAACAATGGGTTAAACAGGCTCTTAAAGATAACAATAGCATGTGGTCCTGGAAGCCGCCAAACCCTTCTGAAGCCTGAAGGTGTGAGCAGGATTCCCGTGTCTACTCCATCGAGACGGCGCACACACGGGGATCCGCGGCCCTACATACCGTTAACAATCCACTGGGGTGGGGGTAATGATCGCCAATACTTGGCTTTGGTCGACACTGGTGCAGAGCACTCGGTGATTCCTGGTAACCCCGAACTCTGGACTGGACCGGCCTTTCGAATAGAGGGGTTGGGAGGAGTGGTCACCCTGGCAAAGGAAATAAAAGTCTATGCCATGGTGAGTGATAGCCCTTCCCCTGTCTGGTTACATGCCCTGGTGGCTGCTACTGACGAATGTATCCTGGGTATTAATATGTTGGCCGGTATGGCCCTCAATACTAGCCAAGGGGGATTGGAATTTGGAATTCAAACTATTACAAAAAAATTAGTAGTGGGTCAGGCTAAGTGGGATCTTGTGATGGTGCTACCCCCCCATGAAACCGGTGTGCATTCCACAATATCGTCTCCCTGGGGGGCAGGAAGAGATTACTGCCACCATCGATGCTCTGCAAGAAGAAGGGGTAGTGAGGCCCGCAACGTCGCCCTTTAATAGCCCTGTTTGGCCGGTCCAGAAGCCGGACGGCTCCTGGAGAATGACAGTTGATTATTGTTTTTTGAACAAACATGCCCCACCACTTGCTTCAGCAGTTCCGGATATTGTCACCCTTATTGAAAACATTGCTACTGGGAACTCAGGAACATGGTATGCTGTCATTGATCTCGCTAACGCCTTCTTCAGTATTCTTATAGCTGAGGACTCACAGGATCAGTTCGCCTTTACCTGGAAGGGGTGCCAGTATACCTTCACCCACCTTCCAGTATCGCCTTCCCTCTCAATTCACCATTATATTGATGATGTGGCCTCCTGGAGCCTCTGGCAGAAACAAGAGGGTCACCGAGTCCCACTGGGATTCTGGTCACATACCATGCCTGAGGCTGCCATTCGTTATTCTGTTTTAGAACAACAGTTACTAGCCTGTTACTGGGCCCTGCTAGAGACTGAAAGAATTACAGGCGATGCAGATGTTCAATTGCGACCTGCACTACCTATAATGAATTGGGCCCTGGCTAATGATGCTAATCTAAAGATCGGGAGGGCTCAGCAGTCTTCTATTGTTAAATGGAAGGGGTATATTCAGAGTTGTGCGACCAGAGGGCCTGAAGGGGTGGGCCGCATACACGAACAGGTGGCTTACCATCCCAGGTCAGGAACTCACTTATCGGAGGAAGGGGATGGTGGCTCCAGTCAGTATGCTGAGTTGAAGGCAGTCACCTTACCACTAGATCCCCATGATCACCCTCTTCGCCTGTTTACTGATTCCTGGGCTGTGGCTAATGGACTTGTGGTATGGATGCCTGATTTGCAAAAGAACAACTGGATGATACTTAACCACCCAGTATGGGGCAAAGAGTTGTGGCAGCTGTTGTGGGATGCTTCCCACCATCGTAAATAACCGTTTATCACGTTGATGCCCATACCAATATGGCGACTAACATGGCTCAACAGAATGCAGTAGCAGATCAGCTTGCCACTATCAGCCGTGCTGATACCGTCCCCCTGGCTCGATGAGCACATGAACAGAGTGGTCATTTGGGGGAGAAGGGATCAGCTATGTGGGCCCGTACACATGCTTTATCCGTCCATCAGGATGATGTCCGCATGGTCGTACGTACATGCCCAGAATGTCAGCTTGTGAAGTTCCATACCGTTCCACCTGGTCCGCATGGCCGAATAAAACGGGGTGCTCACTCAGCTGCGGTCTGGCAAATTGATTACATAGGCCCCATGCTAGACTGTATGGGTAAACATTACGTCCTAGTAATGGCTGACACCTTTTCAGGCCTCTTTTTGCTTTTCCCACCAAGATGGCTGACCAAGCTAGCACTATCAAAGGACTAAACCATTTGATTTATCGTTATGATGTTCCAGAGGAGATTCACTCTGATAATGGCTCGCACTTCTCCGGGAAATAAATCTGTGATTGGGCAAATGACAACGGTATCTTATGGGTTCACCATATTCCTTATTACCCGCAGGCTGCCGGGTTAGTTGAACGAATGAACGGCTTACTGAAGGAACAAATTCGTTTGTTAACATCACTGGGGACCCAGAAGGGATGGTGCCATGTGCTGCAGCAGGCAGTCGACAATTTGAATCATCGCCCTTTGAAGGGAGGTACCTTTCCACCGACTTCTTCACGCTTCTGAACTACAGCCTATTCCAGAGGAAAAACAATCATTGCCCCCCCATTCCCGAACTAGAGAATGTTGAACAAAAGGTATGGGTGGCACCACCAGGTAGTGGCCCTCCTGTAAAAGGGGAAATAGTGACACCTGCCCAGGGTAACACTCGGTGGGTAGCTATTGAGGGACAGGATGATTTAGTCTGTTTAAACACTGAACGCTTATAGTATCGTGAGTGACATGTGTCAGGCTTCTTTGTTCCAGGTTCTCCATTTTACACGCCTGGTGATCTGGCTTAACAGCTGCTTTGATGCCAGCAATTGGATTTGTAATGTCGAGGACGTTCCAAGGGAGTTGCCTGTGAGAAACACGGTCCAAGGCATTACATCAAGGAAGTCCTCAGTCACCCGCCTCAAGTGCAGCTTATATAAGTATGTTATTGTTCAGCATGTTTCAAAATCTGTTCGTGAGCTCCAGTATCTGGGTATTGTGGCCAACAAGGATAATTTGAGCCTTGGTTGGAATCCTTTCTCATGGCTAACTGCTACATTTGGGGGAGTGGGCCACACTATCCTCCGTTGGTTGCTCGCGTCATTGCTTATCTTTGTAATTGTTGTTTTGATTTCTCTTTTTTCGCTCCCTCTGTACTCGAATACTGGTTAGGCCTCGCAAATGACAGATTGTGACCAAGGGGTGGAATGTAATGGAGGATTAAAACCATGTGCCCAGATGCTTTTTGCTTCTGTGGAACTGACGACACTGGGTCCACACGCAGGTCACTCAGCCATGGGGACTTATCTGAAGATACACTTTGAAATGGAATTCCACTGTGAGGCCCAGGGAAAGCAGTTGTCAAATGCAACACTCTGAAATTGACGAATTGGTCACAACCTGTCTTGCTCGAGAAGTTTTAATAAGTCTTTGTATCTACGAGATAAACCAGGAAATCATAACATCCTGGTTCCATAATAATTAATCTTCTAAATTGTAGAATGTAATGTTCAATTTGATTTTGACTGACAAATATTAGAAGGAGTAGGCGCATGATTAATTGTTTTTGGGGTATATAAGCCTGTGGTCCTGCTGCTGAAGTTTAGACTCTCCGAGGGGTGGGAACACCCCTTGTCAAGAAGGAATAACAGCCAGAGTCCGAGCAACGTCCCGGTTGGGGGAGGTGGAGAAGCTGCTACCGGCGCCCTGACAACCTACTACAAGTGTGCAGTCATTGCCTCGCTTTGGCAGTTGGGACCAGTCCAAGCGTTGATAAGTATAGTTGGAAAGGGCTTGCATATTGTAGTGTGAAATCAGCTTTTAAATTAGTAATAAACATTTGTATAAACTGAACTGCTCTCGGTGTGTGTGTCTATTTTCTTTCGGTAGCTCAAACACTGTGACCAATCTAAAATGAACAAAATGAGAGGTATAAGTTTACCCAAGACACCTGGTCATGTTCTTGCAAATTATTTAGTGCTGAAGAAGAGAAGAGAAAAGGAGACATTACTAGAACCGTATATTCAGACAATTGGTTTTAATGAGAACAGAGATTCCATACCTTGTAAGAATGCTATGGATGTATCAGAGGTCTTGATTTCAGTAAAGGAAGGACCTTCCCAAGTGCCAGATAAAATTCTCACAGATACTGGGCCTGCCCCAGTCACTGTTGTTGGAGAATGTATTAACTCTTTGATGCACCATCCATCACTCAGGAGACTATTGTGGAGAAACATAATTCAATAGAGAACATAACATATGACTACTGTTTAGTTGTCCTGCACTGAGTTGCAGGGGAGTGTGGAACAGTCACCTTTATACAGGAGCCTGTAGGGAGGGGTCATAGGTACAGCCAGCCAATAGGTATGCTCGACCAGGTAATTATACATTACAGTGGTTTACCACACTCTTGATCAAAAGATGGACACAGGAAGGACAACTTTGATTAGAGGTGTTGGAGGAGATGTTGAGTCAAGATCTCTGCACAAAATAGTGTTGAATTCAGAATTGGCTAAAGGACCTGTTTTAGCAGGAGTTATTTCAAAGTTACCCATGCAAGGAGCCTCATTCTTATTAGGGAATGACTTGACAGAGGATAAAGCCAAGTAAGGATGAGGTTGAATAAAAATGTGAGATAAATCCTGCATGTGCTGTAACAAAGTCTTTATCTAAGAAAATTAGGAAGATCCAATTGATAGAGACTTCGCCAGTTCTTCTGAAATAGTCCTAAAGGAGCAGGTTAAATTTGAGAGTCAGGATTTGTCTTTGTCAAGGAAAGAGTTGATTGAGAAGCAAAAGACAGATTCTGATCTTGCAGTCTTAAGGGAGAAGGCTGTGGATGAGGAGGAGGTTAAGGAAATGCCCTGTGGATATTACAGGAAGATAAATTGTTCATGAGAAAATGGAGACCTCATGATGTTCCTGCAAATGAAGAGTGGGCAATGATTCATTGGGCGGTCATTCCTAAAGCTTAAATTTTAAATTTGGCCCACAGTACACCTTTGGGCGGTCATCTTCGTGTAAAGCAGACCATGAATAAAATTTTTAAACAATTTTTCTGACTTGGTTTGAGAAAGGATGTTGTAAATTGTTGCCAGACTGGTCACATTTGTCAGGGAAACCTAGCGTGGGTCCTCCAGTAGCTCCCTTGCAACCTATTCCTGTTGTTGGGGAACCTTTCACTAGGGTTATTGTGGATTATGTGGGTCCCCTCCTAAACCAGCTGGGAATCAGTACTTGTTAATAATTATGTGTATGGCATCTACATTTCCAGAAGCTATACCATTGAGGAATATCAAAGCAAAAACTGTCATAAAGGCTTTGGAAAAAAATATCAGTTTTTGGGTTACATAAAGAGATCCAGAGTGATCAAAGGTTTCATGTCAGGATTGTTTCAGCAGTTGATTTATGAGCTGGTAATTAAACAGATCACTTTATCTGAGTACCATCCTGAAACTCAGGGAGCTTTGGAAAGATTTCATTCTGCTCTTAAAAATATAATGAGGATTTCTTGTCTGGAGAATGGAAAGGATTGGGATGAAGGTATTCATTTACTGTTATTTGTAACAAGAGAGTCTGTGCAGGATTCATTAGGTTTTGAAATTTTGAAATTGTGTTTGGACATCAGGTTAGAAGACCATTAATGTTGTTAAAAGAACAATGGGTTAATGGGGATGTCCAGTTGGACTTGCTGAATTATGTTTCTAAGTTTAAAGATTGATTTTAAAATGTACGGTCTTTAGCTCAAGAGAATTTAAAAATGGCTCAGGGTAAAATGAAGCATTTATTTGACAGGAATACTCAAGTGAGGAATTTTAACCCAGGAAATAAAGTGTTGATTTTGTTCCCAACACCTGACAATCCTCTTTGAATTAAATTTTCTGGGCCATACGAAGTGAAATCAAAACTGAATGATGTTAATTCTGTGATAAACATTCCAGATCATAGGAATAAAACAAGGTTTGTCATATCAACATGTTGAAACCTTATTATGAGGATAAGGGTAGTGGAGAACAGTCTGTATCAGAGGTGTTAGTTGTTAACAGGGTTGAGGAAATTATAGATCACAAGATCATAGAAACAGAATCTTGTGAGGGTAACTTTAAAGAAACCATCATTCCTGTGCACCTGTCTAATTAAACAATTTTGGATTATTTGAAGGAAAAGTTAGGCCATCTTGAATTACCAGAACAGAGGCAGTTGCTTTTGAAATATGCACATTTGTTTCCTGATGTGCCAAATTAGTGATTAGACAAGATGGGAGAAGCAAGTCTCATAAAACAATGCCCCTAGAGAATAAACATTCAAAACAGTAAAATCATGTTTCAGGAGGTGAAATTATATTGAAAAATGATATTATTAGACCTTTGAACTCGGATTGGTTTTCTTCTTGTGTTCTACTGCCTAAAACAGATGGAACTATTTGAACTTGGAGAATTTAAAAGTGAATATTTGGACAGTAAAACAAAAAAAATTCAAGAGCACATATACATTACATACACATGCACTTAGAATTAGAAGGGGGTTAAGTTAGATTAATAGTAATAAGTTAAAGATTGATATTATTATGTTTGAAAAAAATTAAAAGCAACTATTCTTTAAGTAACCATTGTCTTGGTGAATTTCTGTTGCTGCTGGGTTTTGGAGTCCTCTGGGCTCATAACAGTAGATAAACTAGTTTGGCAGGGAGGTGGGAACCAGATGTGAGGGCAGAGATTAGGGAAGGAGGTGGAAAGTAAGATGCAATGTGTTGTGAGTCTCTGAGGAAGGACATTTGGGGCAAAGCATAAATGTAGTCAGTTGGAGGGTTTGAAATGTGTCCATTTCAATGCAAGGAGAATTTGGAATAAAGGAGATGAACTTAGAGCTTGTGGAATTACAATTTTGTGGCTACAACAGAGACTTGACTCATGGAGGGACAGAATTGACTAAGACAGTACTGGGATTTAAGTGTTTTGAAAGGAACTTGCACGGAGTTAAGAGGGGGGGGTAGAATATCACGGTTATAGAAAGGGAGGATGCTGCCAAGAGAGTATCCATTGAGACGGTGTGGATATTAGACAGAAATAGGAAGGAAGAAATCATTGTACTGGGAATAGTCTATAGGCCCCCAAATAACCCTCTGAGGAGCAGATAGTCAGGTAGACTTTGGAATTGTTCAGAAATTACAGGGTTGTTGGTATGGAAGACATCAATTTCCCAAATATTGATTGGCAACTCTTGACTCGAAGCAGGATAGTTGGGGCAGAATTTGTCAGGTGTATCCAAGAAGGATTCCTGAAAGAGTATGTGGACCAGGCGATGAGAGGAGGCCATATTGGATCTAGTACTGGGTAATGAACCTGGTCAGGTGACAGACCTCTCGATGGGGGAACAGTTCAGTGAGAATGACCATAACACAGCTATGGGCAAGGATAAAAGCAGACAAAATTGGAAAGTATTTAATTGGGGAAGGGTAAATTACAATGGGATGAGGCAGGAATGAGGGAGAGTAAACTGGAAACAGATGTTCGCAGGAGAAAGCACAGAAATAATGTGGAGGAAGTTTAGGGACAACTTGTGCAGGGTTTAGGGTAGGAAAAGATAGAAGGAAAAGGGAACAGTGATTGATGAAATAGGTGAGGCCACTAGTTAAGAGGAAGAAACAAGATGAAGATTCAGGAAACCGAAAACTGGAAGGGCTCATCAGCAGTATATGGTAGCCAGGAAGGAAAAGAAAAGACTTAGAAGAGCTCAAAGGGGTCATGACAAGGCCTTGGAAAGTTGGAATAAGGAGAACCCCACGGTATTTTATATGCGAAGAACAGAAGGATGATGAGAATGAAGGTGGGGCTGCTTAAGGATAAAGGAAGCAACAAGTGCCTGGAGGCAAAGGAGGTTGTGGAGATCCTAAATGAATACTTTGGTTCAGTATTCAACAGTTAAAAAAAACCTTAATCAGGGTGAGGTCAAATAGAACAGGCTTATGTGCTGGATGATGTTGAGATTCGGGAAGAGGAAGTGTTGGATCTTCTTAAAAACATTAAAATTGATATAGCCCCAGGGACGGACATGATATACCTCAGGTTGCTGTGGGAAAGGAGGGAGGAAATAGCTGGGGAAGTGGCTATGATATATGAGTCCTCCTTGACCACAGGGGAGGCACCAGAGGATTGGAAAATGGCAAAGTGATCTCCTTGTTTAAAAAAGGGTAATAGGGAGATTCCTGTATATGTCAGTGGTGTGAAAACTATTGGAGAGGATTGTTAAGGAGAGGATTTAGGAGTATTTTGGAAAGAACAGTCTACTCAGGTTAGTCAGCATGGTTTTGTGAGGGAATGGTCATGCCTTACGAGGCTAATTGAGAGTTTTTTGAGGAAGTTGGGGTGGTGGATGTGGTCGATGTGGATTTGAGTATGGCATTTTTACAAGCTCCCCCATGAGAGACTCACTCAAAAAGTCATGAAGCATGGAATCCATGGAACCTTGGCTTTGTGGATTAAAAATTGGCTTGCATGTAAAAAAGAAAGTAGTAGTGTGTGTAAAGTATTCTACCTGAAGGTTAGTGATTAGCGGAGTTCTGAAAGAATCTGTTCTTGGACCCCTGCTCTTTGTGATTTTTATAAATAACCTAGATGAAGATGCGGAAGGATGGGTCAGTAAATTTGCAGATGATACCAAGGTTGGAGGAGATGTGGATGGAGCTGATCATTGTCGTAGTTACAAAAGGATATAGACAGGTTGAGCTCAAAGGCAGCTAAAGCATTGTTGTCTTTGATGAAAGATTTTAATTTAATTGATATATGGAGAAGAATGCATCCTAAGGACAGGGACTATTCCTTTTATTCTAATAGATTTGATACATATTCTAGGAATGATTTTCTTGCTTTCTGCTCAAAATCAAACAAGAGTGATTGATGTGGATTAGAATCCTAGATTAATATCTGATCATTCTCCTCTTTTGATTGACTTGGAGTTAATAGAAAGACAATATTCTGTTTATAGATGGAGATTGAATTCTTTATTATTGAAAAAGACTGGATTTTTGTCTATTTATAAGACAACAGATTCAATTATTTTGTGATAATAATTTACATTCAACAGAGGATATGTTTATTATTTGGGATGCATTGAAAGCTTATTTATGAGGCAAATTATATTCCTTTTTAAATTCTGAAGAATAAAAGGAATATATGAAGAATTAATCTTTCAACTTTGGAAAAAAATTATGGTTTGTGGAATGATTAAAAAGTTTATTTCAATTGCATAAATATTATTACAAAAACATTTGCCTAAACTAAGTCTGTTTAATTCAAAAGAAAAATGGGAATGAGAGTCAGATACAATTATAGAACAACAAGATTGGCAAAATTTGTGTAAAGAAGTTATGACAAATACTATCAATGTAAGATATAGATTACTCCATTATAATTTTTTACATCAATTGTATATTACTCCTCAAAAATTAAATGGATGGAGATCGAATTTATCGGATCAGTGTTTTAGATGTGGAACAGAAATTGGAACTTTTCTTCATTCTACATGGTCCCATACAAAGGTTAATCCTTTCTGGATTTTTATTAGTAAATTTTTGCAATGGGGGTGGATTTTCCTTTAAACCCTGATTTACCTTTTTTAGGGAATTTTGAAAGTGTCACTCCTAAATTGTCGCTGTCAGATTCCCAATTGAAATTTGTTAAATTAGCTCAAGTAATAGCAAGGAAATGTGTTGCTGTAACATGGAAATCTGATGTTTCACTAACATTAGAGAGGTGGCATGCTAAAATTCAAAATTGTCTTTCATTAGGAAAAAATTACGTATAATTTGAGGAATAAATGTTCTTTATTTTTCAAAATTTGGGGTTCGTATGCTCGATTTACAAAATTAAAATTCTAAAATTTATTTTTGTTTTTCCAGCTCAGTGAAGTTTTCCCTGAAGAAATAATGTAATAATTTTATGATGTCTTTGAGAACTCTGGGTCTCAAATGATGCAATACAAATTCATTAACTGTAATTATTTTATAATGAAAACTATGTATTTTAGTTTTGGTATTATAGTAATTTTAGAGGGGAGGGTTGGAGGGGGTTTCAGTTTTAGATTTTGTTATATATTATAGTTTGAACATATATTTGTTAACATTCTATTATGTAATTTGGAATATTATTTTCAATTATTTGATTAAATAAAATATTCAAAAAAAGGGTTTAAGTGTGCCAGGTTAAAAAAAGTAAATTCAAACTAACCCAATCTAAATAAATTGACGAAGCGCTGGTCGAACAGGTAATGTTGTCATTGCAACAGGTGGACCAAGTGATGGCATCAGAGCAACCGTTGGCTGATTGCGGAACTTCAGCACAGGGTTGATGAGATGCAAACCTTGTAACTTCTGAGAGGGAAGTATTTATATACATGCTGCGACCCAGAAGCCTTCACACTCCTCACCTCAATGGTCAGGGGCAAGATGTGATCAGACATGGTTAGCACAGAGGTTAGCACAATGCTATTTCAGTGCCAGTGACCCGGTTTGGAATCCGGTGCTGACTGTAAGGAGTTTTTACATACTCCCTGTATCTGCGTGAGTTCCCCCAGGTGTTCCAGCTTCAGGGCAGCATGGTTAGTGTAATGGTTAGCACAATGCCTCTACAGTGACAATGATCATGACTGTGGTTCGAATCCCGTGTTGAATTTAAGGAGCTGGTATGTTCTCCCCATGTCTGTGTGGGTTTTCCCAGGGTGCTCCGGTTTTTCCCATCATTAAAAACATTCTGTAGGTTAATTGGGTGTAATTTTGCAGCATGAACTGATGGGCTGAAAGGACCTGTTATCATGCTGTATGTCTAAATTTTTTTAAAAAGTGGATCTGGGAGGTACTCCTAGAAGCACCTCGACCTTCAACTTTGTGTAACTGGAATGATGTTCTCGCTCCCTATTAAAGCCTATCCATAGCAAATAGGTCTGTCGAGTAGGGGAGAAGAGAGTAATGTGGTAGTGACAAGGGGTGGCAGAGTTAGGGGAACGGACACTGTTCTATGCATTAAAGACAGACTGTAATGCGCATTGAAAGAACCAAAGACTTGTTGATCCAAACCAAGGCTTTTATTAACTAAAAGACTGGAGCATATCACAAGTAGGTTGACCAGTCCAGAATGACCTGGTCTGGCTAGGAACAATCCTTTAAGATCTGCCAGTAGGTGTGGCTACACTCTCAGCCAATCACAGTCATCTTACACTACCATCTGTACATATGTGTACATATATGCATTGGTGATAGAATCTGTACTATCACACAGACCTCCCAAGACTTAAGCAAATTTCTTCTACGTTGGGAAAGCACTTGGTGTGGGAAGAGGATTCAGTGTTCAATGCTCATGTGGGCACTAACAAGATGGGTCAGACCAAGAAAGACATTCTTATGAGGGATTATGGGCAACTTCAGGTTCTACATTTTAATTTTGTCCCAAGGCTGAGAGAACAGTACAGTGTAGCAACAAGTCCTGCAGCTCACAATATTTATGCCAGATCTGTTGTTTATGTTAATCAAAATCTCCGCTGCTTGCACAAGATGTGTATCTCTCTACTTCCTTCACAGAGGTCTCCAATAGTTCAGTAGTTAGAGCACTGACCTTGTATACCAGGGGTTGTGAGTTCGTCCCTCGCTGGGGCCTCATTTCTGTGAGGGGCACTGGACAATGTGGTGACTTTCTGTCTGCCTTACAGTAGACAAAGTTAAAGAATTTCAGGTATGTTACATTCTAAATGTAGTATTATGTGACAATAATTGAACCTTTACCTTTATACTCCTGCCAAGAAGCCTCTCAAATGCTACCATTGCATCTGCTCCCCAGACTCCTACCACTATTAACATTAAAAAAATGTCTCCCCACCCTAATTTTTAAAGTATATCCTCAAGTTTGCAACTTTTCAAAAAAGTCATGTGTAAAAGGTTTTGACTGCCTTACTCTAGCGATGTCTCTCATTATTGTATGCATCTCTATCAGGTCTCCCCTCATCCTCAACAATCCAACCTCTCCTTTTCACTCGTGTCCTCTTAACCAAGCAACATCCTGGTAAATTTCTTCCTTACCTTTTCCAAAGTCCCCACATCCTTCATCGAATGGACAACCAGCATTGCATATAGTATTCCGTGTCGCCTCGCCCAGAATTTATATGGCTGCGACATAACTTGCTTACTCTTGTACCCAATGCCCCACCCAATCAAAGCAAGAATGTTCGCACTTTGACCAATCTTAGTGCCAACTGAAAAGTTAACCCACCACCTGTCAAATGCCTGAATTAAGTCCAAGGAGACAACATCCACTGCCCTACCCTCATCCACCATTTTCATCACCATCCTCCAGAAAACATCACATTTTTAAGTCATAGCCTGCCCCACACGAAGCCACACTGACTGTCTCCAATCTGATCATTCCTTTCCTCAAGTACCGAAAACCTGAGCTGATCAACTGGCCAATATTTTCATGGATCTCTTCAACATTTCACTCTGCCAGGGCATGGTAACCACTTGTTTCAAACAGGCCTCAATCGTACCAGTGCCTGAGAAGAGTGTGGTAACCTGCCTAAATGACATCTGACCAGTGGCATTCTCATCCACAGTGAGATTGGTGTTGAAGCATATCTGATCCTGTCTGAGCCACAGCATGGATCTGTTCTAATTTGCCTACCGCAGCAACAGGTGTACAGGAGATGTCGTGTCACTTGCTCTCGACAAAACCCTGAAACACCTGGACAGCAAAGACACATATATCAGGATACTCTGTATTGACTACAGTTTATCATTCAATACTATCATCCCCTCAAAACTGATCAGCAAACTCCAAGACCTGGGCCTTAGTACCCTACTGTGTAATTGGGTCCTGAATTTCCTCACCTCCTGTCAACAATTAGTGCAGATTGGTAAGAACATCTCCGCCACAATCTCCATCAATACTGGAGCATCACAATGCTACACACTTAGCCCCCTGGCTACTCGTTTTACAGCTCCAACTGCATAGCTCAGTACAACACCATTTACAAATTTTCCAAGTATCCCACCATAGTGGCCTGTATAAAAGGGATGATGAGTCAATGTACAGGAGGGAGATTGAAAACTTGGCTGAATAGTGTACTAACAACAACCTCACACTCAATGCCAGTGAAATCAAGGAGCTGATTGTGAGTTTAGAAAGGGAAAACCATAGTTGTACAATCCAGTGATCACTGGGGCCATCAGAAATGGAGAGGGGGATCAGATTTAAATTCTTGGCTTTTTCAGGAAGAGCAAGGAGAGGCCTAAAGTTGAGGTTCTGGATTGGAAAAGAGCAAATTTCGTAGGAATAAGAAGGGATTTGTGGAGTATTGAGTGGGACAGGATATTTTCAGGTAAGGATGTTAATGAAAAATGGAGGATATTCAAAAAAGAAATTTTGAGGGTACAGAGTAGTTATGTCCCAGTCTGGATCAAAAGAAAGGCTGGAAGTCATAGGGAGGCTTGGTTTTTGAGGAATATTGGAAATTTGGTTTGGAGAAAAAGGGAGGTGTACAAGAGGTATAAAGAGCAGGGAGCTGAGAAGTTGAAGGAGGACTACAAGGAGTGTAGAAGGAATCTTAAGAAAGAAATTAGAAAGGCCAACAAAAGGCATGAAGAGGCTTTGACTGACAGAGTAGAAATAAATCCAAAGGGTTTCTATAAGTACATTAAAAGTAAAAGATTAGTGAGAGATAAAATTGGACCCCTTGTAGATAGCGAGGGTAGACTGAGTGAGAAGTCTGAGGAAATGGGGGAAATTTTGAATGATTTCTTTGCCTCGGTATTCACTAGGGAAAAAAATGTTGAACCAGTTGAAGTAAAGAAAAATAGTGGGGAGGTCATGAAGCATATAAGGATAACCGAGGAGGTAGTGATGGCTGTGTTAAAAAAGATAAAGGTGGATAAATCTCCCGGACCGGACAAAATATTCCCTAGGACACTCAGGGAGGCTAGTGGACAGTTAGTGGGGCCATTAACGGAGATATTTAGGATGTCACTGGCCACGGGGGTGGTACCAAAGGATTGGAGGGTGGCGCATGTGGTTCCTCTGTTTAAGAAAGGGTCCAAATGCAAACCTGGGAATTATAGGCCTGTAAGTCTGACGTCTGTGGTGGGCAAGTTGATGGAAAGTGTTCTGAGGGATGCTATTTACAAATTTTTGGAGGTACAAGGATTGATAGGGAGTAATCAGCATGGTTTTGTCAGGGGTAGATCATGCTTGACAAACCTGATTGAGTTTTTCGAGGGGGTTACAAAAAAGGTTGATGAAGGGAAAGCTGTGGATGTTGTCTATTTGGACTTTAGTAAAGCTTTTGACAAAGTTCCCCACAGGAGGTTAGGAAAAAAGGTGGAGGCATTAGGTATAAATAAGGAGGTAGTGAAATGGATTCAGCAGTGGTTGGATGGAAGGTGTCAGAGAGTAGTGGTAGAAAATTGTTTGTCCAATTGGAGGCCGGTGACTAGTGGAGTTCCTCAGGGATCGGTCCTGGGTCCACTATTATTTGTTATATATATTAACGATCTGGATGTAGGGGTAGAAAATTGGATAAGCAAGTTTGCGGATGACACAAAGATTGGTGGTGTTGTGGACATTAAGGTAGATTACCGTAGATTAAAAGGTGATTTAGGAAGGCTGGAGGTGTGGGCTGAGAAATGGCTGATGGAATTTAATACAGATAAATGCGAGGTGCTGCATTTTGGAAAGGCAAATTTAAATAGGTCATATACATTGAATGGTAGACAATTGAGGAGTGCAGAGCAACAAAGGGATTTAGGAGTTATTGTAAATAGTACCCTCAAGGCTGATACTCAGGTAGATGGTGTGGTGAAGAAGGCATTTGGAATGTTGGCCTTCATAAATCGGAGTATTGAATTCAAGAGTAGGGAGGTTATGATGAAATTGTACAAGGCATTGATGAGGCCAAATTTGGAGTACTGTGTACAGTTTTGGTCACCAAATTATAGGATAGATATAAACAAAATAGAGAGAGTGCAGAGAAGGTTCACGAGAATGTTGACAGGATTTCAAGGTCTGAGTTACAGGGAAAGGTTGTGCAGACTGGGGCTTTTTTCTCTGGAGCGTAGAAGATTGAGAGGGGACTTGATAGAGGTGTTTAAGATTTTAAAAGGGACAGACAGAGTAAATGTGGATAGGCTTTTTCAATTAAGAAAGGGGGAGATTCAAACTAGAGGACATGGTTTAAGACTGAAGGGGGAAAATTATATGGGGAAAATTAGGGGAAATTTCTTTACGCAGAGGGTGGTGGGGATGTGGAATGAGCTTCCAGCAGACGTGGTCGAGGCGGGATCATTGGTTACATTTAAGGAAAGACTGGATCGTTACATGGATGGGAGGGGACTAGAGGGGTATGGACCGTGTAAGGTAAAAACATCATGAGATGGGACCGGAGAAGGAGTCACCCAGTACTAAGGAGTAACAGAATGCAGATGTGACCTTGTACGCTCAAGATAAGCTTTGCACTAACAAGAATGATGTGCAGCAGACTAACAGAGAAGGGTAGCAACAGTTTATTCATTGGACAATGTAATGGTATGATATTTACTAAGTACGTATCCTGAGGTATAAAAAAAACACCACTTGCTGATAACGGCAGAATGCGCCTTCTCTAACTAACACTGTTAGTTGCAAGTGTTACAATCTGGTAATAAAGAACAAAGAACCTTGATTTTGACTCAGTCTGGTGTTTGACTCACTCATTCATGAACAAAGCAGACCTAACAATTTGGTTACCCTGACGTGATGGGTGAGTGGACACTGGACGACGGTTTCTGTTTTTCTTGACAATCATCTCAGCCGGCTGATAAAAATGTCCAGAGAAGCCTGTTTTAACAAAATTCTCTCTTTTAAAATCTTTATGATTGTCAGTAAGAACTGGAGATCGGACAAATTAGACGACCATAATTGAAGGTCGTCAACTGCCAGGATTGTAACACGTAAGTGGTTACAGATAAAAGAAAAGTCCTTAAGGTGTTTGAGTGACATTTGATAAGTGCTTCGCCGACAAACTGCTAGAGTTTAAAAAGTCTTTATTGTGTCGTTGCAAAGTCCAATAGAGTGAGAAGGTGGTCTATGAACAATTGGGGACCTGAGTTTTCTGCCCTAAACTGGTTATTAAGAGGAGAAATCTCCCATGTGAAGGTTGGGCTTTGAAAGAAAACGAAGGTTCAGGCTTATTGGTCTCAATTGTATATAAAGACTCACTTATAAATGTCCGGTAGGTATGATAATGTTTGTACACTTGAAAACTTAAGAATTTATTTCCCCAATTCGCTGTGGTGGAATACCACAGCGGAGATTAGAGACCTTGAGACGACAAAAAGAGTACTCAGGGACGCCTGCCTGGTGAACAAGGACGACGACGAAAGGCTGCAAAAGCTGTGTCCGGATCAGGTAGGAGATATCAATGAAAAAGTTGACAGAATCTTAAGAGACACCCGGTTTATTCGAAGTATTTTTGATAAGTTAAATGAGGGTATTCCCAGCATCACCAAGGAGATAAAGTTACGTAAATTCATAGACTGGTACAGGGAAACTGGACAAAAATATAGCCCAAAAAATTTGGTTTCCTAGTTGTAATTTAACTTTCAGACCTCTTTGGGAAAACAGAGAGTGGAAGACGAGCAATCAGAGTATACAGGACAGTCTGAGGTCCACCGGAGGACCAGACTTAGAGACTGTTTCACTAAAAAAATTTTGTCATCTGGCCTGCAAAGAGACATTTTTTAAAAGTGATTTTCGTTAACATAGATCCCCTAAACGGACAAGAACATAAATTAAAAGAGGCATTAGGAAGCGACCCCACAGCAATGGCTGCACAGTTGTCTGCTAAGTTATTAGGGAAATTAATCCAGAATTAGAGAAGCGAAATGCCAGTAAAGAGGCATTGGAGAAACAAAAAATTCTCCGAAAATGTGTAGATTGCTGGAGGAAGATGGGGTGGTTACCCAGGAGCGCTGAGATGTTCCTGACAGGTGAGGGAAACAAAATTCTAAAGCGTAGGGTCTTAGATAAGCTGGAAGAAACAAAACACAGAAGGGAAAGGAAAAGTGCCTGTTTCCAGTTTCCAGCCACGAAGTGTCCGGGTTTGCTCTCTCCCTCCCTCCTTTCACCCTCCCCCCTCTCCCCCTCTCTCTCTTCTCCCCCCCCTCCTCTCTCACCCACTCCCCCTCCCAATCGCAATCTGTGGCGGTGCTGCCCTGAAATCCCCAGGTGGGGCAGAGCAGAGAAATACAATTTGGTTTTAATTTTGTGCCCACAATTCCAGCTCCGCATCAAATGGGATCCTGTTTTATCCTCTCTCCCTCCCTCTTTCCCGCACCCCCACCATTGTGGGATCAGGGCAGACATTGTGGGCTGACGTGTAGCTCACTCGAGGTGGGAGGGAAGGAAGGAGTGATGGTTCCCAGTGGTGGGAGACCCAATCTGATCCAGACCAGTGATCACAGGATGAGAACCTTTCAAAGGTGTAACCATGAAACGAAAGTGTTAATCTGAAGACTTTTCTCCCAGTGGGGCCAGTGCAAGGCATTTTCTCTCTCTATCTCTCGTGCTCTGTGTATCTGCCACTCTATCTCTTTCTCTCGCTATGCTCTCTCTCTTTCTCTCTCTCTCTCTCTCTCTCTCTCTCTCTCTCTCTCTCTCTCTCTCTCTCTCTCTCTCTCTCTCATAGTCTCTGGATGTATGTGATGTCATGTATGTACTCTGACAATAAATCATTTATAAGTGAGTCTTATACAATTATACAAACGGGACATAGAAAGGAAAATCTTTAATCGAGAGTCTGCACAAAAAAAAGATGAGAGACAAGGAGATGCAGTACCGCGATGTCCTAGCTATATTCGAAGAATTTGGTCTCCCTGATGACCCACCTATTATGGCCCCTGTAGAAATAGCTTGTAGACCCCCGCCCTATGCATATGTGGAGACACTAGGTACCCCTGACACCCCAGACGGGACCCAGGAGTCACGTCCCTTATATCCAGATATTGAAACACTGGGACATGACAGGAACATCGGGAATAGGGACATGTCAGACAAGGTACAGGCCCCTTTACTAAAAATAGAAGGGGGAGTAATAGATGTCGAGACCCCCGCGGGATCCAAGAAAATAGAAAAAGACTTAGAGACGCAGAAAAGGAACATGAAAAAGGTTCAGGATAACGTTGAAAACTTAAACAAAGATGTGAATGTGCTGGGGCAGACCAGCAAGGAACAAAAAGAATTAATGGTAGGTGTATTGAAAGAAATGGAAAAGATAACTCCAACACTCTCAGCAGAACTCAAAGCTGGAGGAACAGTAATAGGAATAAAGGACGAAAAGTGTAGTACAGATGAGGAAACGAGATACGGCCCACCATGGGAGGAAAGTAGCATAAAAGAACTCGGGAAGGAGAAGAGTAGACATGCCCGCCTGGACATAGTTAGGACGAAAGAGAAAGACGTGAAACCACTAGACTATGACCGAAAAAATTATCTTAGAGACGAGCGTGAACGATATACCTTTGACTCTGAGACATCATAACCTGACGGGGACAGTGACAGTAGTGACGAAGAGGTGTCTGAACAGGGTGGAATAAATAGATGTATTCCAAGAGTAAAAAAGGAACAGAAATCCCCAAAATTGAGATATCAATGCCCATTGCTGATCACGGGGCAGGGAAATCAAAAATATATACCCTGGTCACGAATGGACTTAGAGAGTCTAATGAAAAAACTTCCTCCATTGAGTAATGGGGCACAATGTTAGGACAACTTTTGCTAAGATTGTTCATTTCTGTATCGATTTTTATCACTTGTGGCTGTTGTTGTATTCCATGCATTCAAACGTTGGTCACGAGGACCATTGAGAGAGCCTTTGCCAACCGCGATGAGCTGCCTCCAAAATATCAAGCTCTACAAGCTACGGAGCGGGACTTTCTCAATTCACAGGAAGCGTCAAAAATTGCTGAGATCAATCCGGAGTCTGATGGAGAATGTGACGAGGAGGAGGGATTATAAAATAGATTGTAACACAAATATTATAACATTGATTGTAACACAAACATTATGAAATAGATTGTAGAACAAACATTATGAAATAGATTGTAGACTATATGTTAACTTGGGTAATTACTAATATTTGGGGGGTTAGCTAGTTATTTGCTTGGGGGCAAATGGAGATGAAAACACAAAAGAGGGTTGGGGGGAGCCCTCGCCCACCAGCCGAACAACCCCGTGAACAGAACCCGTATAGAGCTTGACAATAGTAGGCGAACTAATGTAACGTGGTGGTAGCGTAGTCAGGGGAAGATTGTCCTCTAAAGAGGACAAAGGAGGGATTGTAAGGTAAAAACATCATGAGATGGGACCGGAGAAGGAGTCACCCAGTACTAAGGAGTAACAGAATGCAGATGTGACCTTGTACGCTCAAGATAAGCTTTGCACTAACAAGAATGATGTGCAGCAGACTAACAGAGAAGGATAGCAACAGTTTATTCATTGGACAATGTAATGGTATGATATTTACTAAGTACGTATCCAGCTGCGCTGGATGGGTCACGTCTCCAGAATGGAGGACCATCGCCTTCCCAAGATCGTGTTATATGGCGAGCTCTCCACTGGCCACCGTGACAGAGGTGCACCAAAGAAAAGGTACAAGGACTGCCTAAAGAAATCTCTTGGTGCCTGCCACATTGACCACCGCCAGTGGGTTGATATCGCCTCAAACCGTGCATCTTGGCGCCTCACAGTTTGGCGGGCAGCAACCTCCTTTGAAGAAGACCGCAGAGCCTACCTCACTGACAAAAGGCAAAGGAGGAAAAACCCAACACCCATCCCCAACCAACCAATTTTCCCCTGCAACCGCTGCAATCGTGTCTGCCTGTCCCGCATCGGACTTGTCAGCCACAAACGAGTCTGCAGCTGACGTGGACTTTTTACCCCCTCCATAAATCTTCGTCCGCGAAGCCAAGCCAAAGAAAAGAAGAAAGAAAATCCTGAGGTATAAAAAAAACACCACTTGCTGATAACGGCAGAATGCGTCTTCTCCAACTAACACTGTTAGTTGCAAGTGTTACAATCTGGTAATAAAGAACAAAGAACCTTGATTTCGACTCAGTCTGGTGTTTGACACACTCATTCATGAACAAAGCAGACCTAACAACCGGGAGCTGGTCAGTGGGACTAGGAGGGTGGGGATTTGCTACGGCATGGACTAGTAGGGCCGAACTGGCCTGTTCTGTGCTGTAAGTGGTTATATGGTTATATGGTTATTTATCTCAGAGGACCTTTCCTGGACCCAACATACATGTGTAATCATTTTTTTAAACTTAATTTATTCACTCAAGATACAGGTAATAAATAACATATCATGAACATTACATTTTATATTTTATATAAAAGAAAAAAGAGAGGAAAAAAAAAAGAGAACCCCCTTTCAGTCAACTCTCCTAAGGAGAGCCATGAAAAAAAAGAGAGAAAAAAAATAAAGAAAAATGAAGTATACATATTAAAATCTAATCAATGTAAATCAAAATGTAAATATTCTGAATATAACAACCATTTATGAAGAAAAAAATTATAATTATCACATGAAACATATGTAATTTTTTCCATTATTAAACAATATTTCATCTAATTCTTTGGTTTGGCTTCGCGGACGAAGATTTATGGAGGGGGTAAATGTCCACGTCAGCTACAGGCTCGTTTGTGGCTGACAAGTCCGATGCGGGACAGGCAGACACGGTTGCAACGGTTGCAGGGGAAAATTGGTTGGTTGGGGTTGGGTGTTGGGTTTTCCTCCTTTGTTTTATGTCAGTGAGGTGGGCTCTGCGGTCTTCTTCAAAGGAGGTTGCTGTCCGCTGAATTATCAGGCGCCAGGATGCACGGTTTGAGGCGATATCAGCCCAGTGGCGGTGGTCAATGTGGCAAGCACCAAGAGATTTCTTTAGCCAGTCCTTGTACCTCTTCTTTGGTGCACCTCTGTCACGGTGGCCAGTGGAGAGCTCGCCATATAACACGATCTTGGGAAGGCGATGGTCCTCCATTCTGGAGATGTGACCCACCCAGCGCAGCTGGATCTTCAGCAGCGTGGACTCGATGCTGTCGACCTCTGCCATCTCGAGTACTTCGACGTTAGGGATGAAAGCGCTCCAATGAATGTTGAGGATGGAGCGGAGACAACGCTGGTGGAAGCGTTCTAGGAGCCGTAGGTGATGCCGGTAGAGGACCCATGATTCGGAGCCGAACAGGAGTGTGGGTATGACAACGGCTCTGTATACGCTTATCTTTGTGAGGCACATTATATAATATAACTATATTATATAACATAATATAGGCACATTATATTGCTGTAACAAATTTACATTCCATCTAAACAAAAATTGATGTATTTCAAATTCATAAATATTTGCCATCTCAATTTTGGACCAACTAGGGGGCTGTTCCAAATCCAACAATGAAATAATAAATTTAAATTGGGCTGCTTCATAATAATTTCGAAAATGCAGCAAACATAATCCCCCTAGGTCATATTTCAAAGTTAATTTATTCAATGCTACTCTTGAAAATTTACCTCTCAATTAAAACTCCCTAACTATTTTATTCAAATCTAAAAAAAAATATTGTCAAGTAAATACGGAACAGATTGAAATAAATATTGTATACGTGGAAAGATATTAATCTTAATTGTACCTATTCTACCCAATAAATTAATAGGTAGATCTTTCCATATAACCATATAACCATATAACCACTTACAGCACAGAACAGGCCAGTTCGGCCCTTCTAGTCCATGCCATAGCAAATCCCCACCCTCCTAGTCCCACTGACCAGCACCCGGTTGTTAGGTCTGCTTTGTTCATGAATGAGTGAGTCAAACACCAGACTGAGTCGAAATCAAGGTTCTTTGTTCTTTATTGCCGGATTGTATCACTTGCAACTAACAGTGTTAGTTGGAGAAGGCGCATTCTGCCGTTATCAGCAAGTGGTGTTTTTTTTATTCCTCAGGATACGTACTTAGTAAATTATCATACCATTACATTGTCCAATGAATAAACTGTTGCTACCCTTCTCTGTTAGTCTGCTGCACATCATTCTTGTTAGTGCAAAGCTTATCTTGAGCGTACAAGGTCACATCTGCATTCTGTTACTCCTTAGTACTGGGTGACTCCTTCTCCGGTCCCATCTCATGATGTTTTTACCTTACACGGTCCATACCCCTCTAGTCCCCTCCCATCCATGTAACGATCCAGTCTTTCCTTAAATGTAACCAATGATCCCGCCTCGACCACGTCTGCTGGAAGCTCATTCCACATCCCCACCACCCTCTGCGTAAAGAAATTTCCCCTAATTTTCCCCATATAATTTTCCCCCTTCAGTCTTAAACCATGTCCTCTAGTTTGAATCTCCCCCACTCTTAATTGAAAAAGCCTATCCACATTTACTCTGTCTGTCCCTTTTAAAATCTTAAACACCTCTATCAAGTCCCCTCTCAATCTTCTACGCTCCAGAGAAAAAAGCCCCAGTCTGCACAACCTTTCCCTGTAACTCAGACCCTGAAATCCTGCTGATCTTGTTATGTCCATGACCCCTGCATTGAAGATAGAAGGATTGACTTCTTCCCCTGGTCAACAGGATCAAATGGAACTGGAACAGTTGCTTCCTACACCTTGAGAAGCACCGGCACCTTCTCAATCAAAGGTAGCACCAGCACCATATCCATTGAAGATGACTGAGTTGGAGCAGCAAATGACACACTGACTATGCAGGGCCAGGCTTTGGGAATGCAATGGATTTCCTTCCATTGACCTAGTTGGAATAGTGGTTGTCGAGGATGTGGTCGAGGTGATGGATGGTGTATATGTGGAAGCATGGAGATTTGGTGCTGCCACCTGGTCTTTTTAGCCACCTTGCTACCTCTCCAAATGTCAGCTGGGAAATGACCAGGCCTGGCAGTAGAGGCAACTACTGCCCATGGGCACGTCGGCCACTGTCTCTTCCTCATAAACTGTCTCTCAGGTGTTTGATTTCTTGTCGATTTCGGTGCAGAGATTCCTGTGGTATCCCCAAACATGGAACGCAATCACCCCAATATGTCATGTGCTCTTTTGGCCATGAATGATTCTCACATTCAGACATATGACCAGAGGTAACTCACATTGGATTTCTGTCTCAAGAAATCACTTCACTGGGTTTTCATGCTTGCAAACGTGGCAAATTCCATTTTGAGAGCAGATTTCTTGTCACATTTTTCTTTGTTGGTCGATTTGAAAAATCGCTGCATCATGGACTGTGGTTCTTGTGTGCAAGTGTGCTGCATCTGTCTTCTCTCCAATGTCGTCAGCCGCCTGATGAGCCTTCAACCTGGCTCCTGCCCTTTCCGAGTCTTGCTCACCTAATATCCCCATTGTATCGTCACACAGACGTTAAACATACAATATCCCACCGTATAGAGATTAGGGGTCCTCTGGTGGTTCCGCCGGCACATAGATGACCCCCAAACCATCTTAAAATCATGAATCAGAATTTGACCACATGCAATACTTGGGCATAGTCCACAAATCTGACAGCTGTTGGGCTTCACTGTTGCATAGGGATCTAAAGAAATCTGCTGAGGATTGGAGGCCTTATGGTGAATATCGCGACCTGAACAATTCTATCAGGACTGACTGATACAACATCCCCAACTTACAAGATTCTAGTACGTGCTCACCGTCAGTTTCCAGTTGAGCCTTCTGATGCTGTGAAGACGGCAGAAATTACCCCTTTGGACACAATTGAGTTTCTGCGAATGCCATTTGGTCTACGGAATGCAGCTCAAACATTCCAGTGGTTTATGGACCACGTACTCACTGGCCTCAATTTTGTGCTTGTTTGCATCAACCATATTCTGGTCTTGAGTGTGCATGAAGGGGAACACAAGCGCCATCTTATCTCATTGTTTCCGAGGTTTGATTAGTTTGAAATTGTGATCAATTCCAGTAGATGTGTTTTTGGCGCTGATGGTCTCATAATTTTGGGAGAGTTACGTAACATGGTAGTTTGTGTAAATACCATGTTTTTACACATGGTCGTATGCCATGTGAGAGATGAAAAAATTTCCTACACCCATTATGTTTGGACAGTTGTGACGTATTTTAGACAGGATGAATTTTTATCGCTGATTCCTGCCAAATCCAAGGAACTGCATCTCCATTACCCCTTACTAAATTACTAAAAGTCCATGTCCAAAAGACCATTAATTTTGGGAGATGACATGTTGATATATTTAACACATCCTGAATAATCTTTGAATCATTTGCAAAATTGTTTAGAGCAATATGGAGTAATGTCTGGGTACAAAGTTAATTGAGATAAAAGTGAAATATTACCAAATTCAGATGATGATTATACTAATTGTAAACAGATTATAAGATTGAGATGGTCTAATAAAATTAAATATTTAGGTGTAACCATTGATGTAAACTATCAATCTTTATATATATTAAATTATGTACCTTTATTAAAGAAAATTAAAGTAGATTTGAATAAGTGGAAAGATCTTCCTTCAACATTAATAGGTCATGTGAATTGTATTAAGATGCATATTTTTCAACGTATTCAATATCTTTTTCAGTCAATTCCATATGCACTTCCAAAGGTATTTTTTCAGGAATTGAATACCACTGCGAAAATGTTTTTGTGGAAAGATAAATTAGCTAGGGTGGCATTGCAAAATTGACCTAGAAGTATGCTTTAGGTGGGTTTCATTTGCCTCATTTTCAGAATTATTATGAGACTGTTCAACTAAAATTTATTAATAGGATGTTTGATGTTATTCAATCTCCTGGGTGAGCTCAAGTTGAATTGGCTTGTATTATTGAGCCTCAGGTTCATCATTTTATATTTGTGGAGTCTTTGTTTGTTGCAGGGGTATAGTATGCCTGTTTTAAAACATTTATTGGAGATTTGAACTAAATATATATTATATTACTGGTTCTATGGGTAAAATTATGGCCCAAACCCCATTATATCAGAATAAAGTTATTTCTTTCTCAATGAATAACCCATATTTAAGAATTTGGGATTCTAAGGGTATTAAGGTGGTGGATGATTGTTTTGAAGATCGACAGTTTTTTTTTAACAAGGCTTAGGGAGAAGTTTGGGATACCATCTAATTCCTTATTTGTTATATTATCAGTTATGAGTTTGAGTGAGAGATAATTTTGGAAGAGAAATGATGCTACCTAAATTAACTAAGTTTGAGACTAATTTTGGATACATTAAAAATGGGATCTATTTCAGAAATGTATGCTTTGTTACAAGATGAGTAAACCAGATTTAAGTAAATCTAGAATTAAGTGGAAGATTTATATTTTGATATATCTCAGGATGAATGGGAAGTTATGTGTCAAGAGGGTGTGACTAAATTGATTAATGTAAAATATAGTTTAGTCAATTATATCTTTTTACACCAGTTATATTTGACTTCTGAAAAATTAAAAAGATATGGTTTTAGTAATTCAGATTTATGTTTTAGATGTGGAATTCACACTGGAACGCTTTTACATGCAGTTTGGTCTTGTAGCAAAGTTCAACCATTTTGGATAAAAATTCAAAACTTTTTGGGAGATTTATTTAAGATTAAATTACCATTGGATCCATTAATTTTTTTTGTTGGGATACATCTTTGACTTCTGGTTTAAAGTTAAATAAGTTTCAGATGGCATTTGTTCGTCTGGTATTAGTGGTTGCGTGGAAATGTATTATGATAATGTGGAATTGAATATGGCTCACTGGCATAATGAGTTAAGATCCTGTATTTATATGGAGAAGATAACATATAATCTGTAAAATAATTACCCTTTTTTTGCCCAGATGTGGTCACCTTATTTGAAATTTATGGGCTTGGAAATATCCTAATTTGTTTTGTATTGTAAGTTTGACACACCACACAGCGTATGTAATTAATTGATATAGGTTTTAAATTTTCTCCCCTTGAGGGGTTAAATGGCATGGGGGGGGGGGGGGGGAGTTGTATGTATCTTAAATTTATAAATAAAGTTTTCAACAAAAAAAAAGCCCAAAGCCTTGCTCTCTCTTACCAGATGCTTCTGTCTGTCAATGCTGTGGGGACAGTGTTAGAACAAGGAGTCCATAGGCAATTTGAACCTCTGGTATTTTTTTTTTACCCATGCTTTCATGTTCTCTGATAAAGTATAGTATATTTGATCAAGAACTCTTGGCCATCTATGGCAGAATGAAATATTTCTGCTTTTTATTGGAAGGTAGTCTTTTCACCATTTATACAGACAACCCAACCTCTTACACATACTGCAAGTACAAGCACTCGTCCAGAGAGATTTGCCACTTGGACTTCATCCTACAATTTTCATTGGACGTACAGCGCATCCAAGGAAAAGCAAATGCCTTGGCCAATACCCTGTCCAGGCACATTGACCCCTTGCATACAACTGCCATTGATTTCACCACCATGGCTCGTGCACAGCACATCAATCTCAATCACATCCAGTATCGCCAGATCAACTGTGTTTTCCATCTTCAAGATGTGACCCTGGAAGAATCGAGTGAAAAGTTATTCTGTGATTTTTCCACATGAAGGCAGGTCTTTTGTGCTGGCAGCTGAGGCAGGATATTTTTGAGTCTCTTCACAATCTATTGCATTCTGGTAGAAGAGCATCAATCAAACTAGTTACAGGATACTTTACCTGGCTTCATATTAAATAGGGTGTTGGATTATGGGCAAGGACCTGCTTGTCAATGCTCTAAAGGAGCAGTTATCAACCTGTTTCTTTCCATTCACATACCACTTTAAGTAATCCCTATGCCATCGATGCTCTGTGATTACTAAGGGATTGCTTAAGGTGTGATGTGAGTGGGAAGGTGGAGAACCACTGCTTTAGACCTTTTACTTGAGAAAAATGATCATTAGCCCATTTCCTTTGGAGTTATGAAACCGTGCACATAACAAATCAATCAGGGACAATTAAAACAGTGGTTTTCAAACCTGCAAAGTATGTGTTGAATGATTTACAGTGCTGTACTTATGTTCCTCTGGCATGATGCTGTTCACAAACTACTTCAGCCCATTAATGATGGCCCTTTTCAAAGTCTTACATTGCCACCCAAAGATTTTTGTGATTAACAGGAATGGAAAAGCTTGAGTTTCCATTGACCATCCACATTCTGCATCAGAGCCAGGGTCAATTGAGTGGACCCACTCTTGCCATTTGGGCCACATATCACCTGTCTTGCAATATCTTGCATGGTCAGGCCGAACTGTCAGCTTCCAAACCATTACGTAGTGGGACAGTTCCAATCAGTCACCTTCTTGCATGGCTCAGAGGCTGAGGGGGGCACTATTGTGTATTTACCTTTATTCGGAGGAGAGCGAGTGTCAAGATTACCCATATGGCAGTGAGCCAATAAGGTCAGAGGGGTTTGGCTGGGTGGTATTTGGGGAGTTGAACGCAATGTTGCGTTTTGTGAATAATGAAAGAAGTTGACTTCATAGCGTGCTGCAAGTGTATTTATTTGCTTGTAAGCTGTGGCATATCAGTGTGGTTACAACTTTAATTCGTTTATCATGTGTTTTGATTCACAATCCCTATTCCTTAAAGAATACCATATTTCCTTTTCACTGTTAAATATGATCATTAAATCATGAAGTTCAAGACAAAATTTCCAGCAACATTAAAAAAATATAATATTTTGTCAATCGCACCAATTTTTATGGTCAAAATCGAACAAAATAAAATCCAGGCTGCAATAATTTTAAAGACATTTATTGAAGGTAAATATTAAATACTCCATAGGATTAGTTTCATTGGATAGTCCCAGATTCAAATCATTTGCTAAATAAACTATAACAATGTTTACCAATTCAGTGACTGCTCCAACTATTCCACATTGCAACCAGATGTCAATAAAGGGTGGACTTTTAAAAATTTGGGGAAGACAGAATTTACCCAAGTTTAAGTTAGAAATAAAACCACAGCTGATGAGTACTTAAATCCATTTTAGAATTGCATCTTAAGTGAACAGATATTCAATGTGCAAACATCAAACTATTCCATGATACATCAAAAAAGCATTTCATACAATTCATAGGTTTACATTATAAATTGATTATCAATACAGTAGCTGCACAAATTCCAATCCCATTGAGCTGACATATACTAAAAGTACTTTACAGAAGGGAATTATCAAAAATGTTTTTTCCATCACCTTTATTAATATTTTATTTAAATTCCTCTGAGCAATTACATCAGGAATACAAACTACTTTTGCAAAATTTGTAAGGTGTTGATACGCAGTGCAAACAGAAGCAGCATTTTAAAAGCCTTTTAGTAAAGCAACAGTATTTGCACTGAAATACAAACTGCAAAGCACAACTAACAAGGCTTTAGATTGTCACACTTAGATTGTTAAGAACACTGCAGGAGTAAAGCATCCAAAGTCAGCTGGGGGAAGAAAATTTCCTTGGTCTCTCACGGTTCACAGATCAAGGTTTCAGTGACAAAATTGTTTGCAAAGTGCTTGATTCGGTGACAGTTTTCTGTTGAGCGTTTCTGGATTCCTTTCAATGAAAAAGACAAGTTATGAGCATGGGGAGAGCAAGTACACTTTACCAAATTCATACTAATAGTCAAAGCAAGTTTTTCTTTTAAACAGTTATATTGATTCTATTTTGTGAAGCTGCATTTGTGACTGTAATTGTTACATTTTCAAATGAAATAAATAAGTTCATCTGTCTGTGTGGACAAAAGGTGACAGAATCCATTGTTTGGTTTTACACAGCAATTCTAGAGTGCAACAGTGTCTAAGTACAGGGTTTGACAATTAGGAATAGGTGGGTATAACTACTTTTAGTCGCAGCTTTAAATCTGCATGTAAAAGCAGATACAGAAGACATCTTGGATATGTTTAGTTGATCACCAAAATTACTATACTGTGAGAGTATATACAAATGTTTTTGGGAGATATTGGGAAAGATTTGTTAGAGTAGGTCACATACAAACATAATAAAACAGATCTTATACTGGAGCTCTGTTTATGCTAGAATAGTGGCTTCTTTCAGTTTTTTGCAAGAGCTTTGAAGAGTGCTGGAGACTTCACTAATGGATTGTTGTTTACCAAAGCAACAGATGAGATTGTTGGAGCTGCATATTGTATGAAAGGAGAACTTGCTGTTGTAAGAGGGTCATGTGGTTTTGTAAGAGAGAGAGAGAGAGAGAGAGAGAGAGAGAGAGAGAGAGAGAGAGAGAGAGAGAGAGAGAGAGAGAGAGGAGATCCCTTGCAGTATCAGCCAGCAGAAGTAGCTTGGACTAGAACAGGTGACTGGAAGATAGCTTAGTCACAGCCCATGTAGTTCATGCAAGAGGAGAGGACTGGCTGTCAAATTTTTCACTTGGAATAACAGAAACAGACAAGAAATCTGTGGTGACCCGATAGAAAGTTTATCATCTGGTGAACCCTGACGGCGCAAGTTTCTTCAGCAAGACACTGGGGTGACTGACGGAAGTTCATCAGTTGTGGATGTCCTGGAACAACAAACCTTTCTCTGAAAACCAACAAGAACCTTCCTGAGTGGTAACCATTTACCTTTCGAGCACCAAAGCCTGGTGAACTTTATACATGTTAAATTCTGTGCACAGTGTAAGAATTGCCTGCAACCAGTGAACTTGGAGGAATGAGAAGTGAGATTGGACTGTGAACCAAAGAACTTTTCTGAACTTACAGACACATTACATACACGTGCACCTTAGAAGGGAGTTAAGTTTGATTCTGATTTCAAGGATAAAGATAATTAAAAGCAAAAGTAACCATTTGTCTTGGTGAATATCCATTGCTGTTGGGTTTATGAGTCCTCTGGGCTCGTAACAATATACACAGGCAGAAAAGCAGTGAGTGACCACGAGATATAGTAAGGAAAGGCAGATGGTACAGGAATCCACTGTGATCAACCCATTCTCAAACAGACATTTGGGGTGTGGGTAGTGTGACAGATGTTATATTTTACATAATGTATAGATATGTTTTTGGAAGATAGATTGTAGAGAGAGAGAGAGAAGTAACCATTTGTCTTGGTGAATTTTTATTGCTGCTGGGTTTTGGGGTCCTCTGGGCCTGTCACATTAGGAGGAATCATCTCCCCAGGGAAAACAACAAGAGCTAGGTTTGTGGAATCACAGTTGAGTTGGCTGTGCTGACAGAAGTACTGCAGGGGATTTCAATGAAAGACTTGAGAGGTACACTGTAAGGGGATATGATTGTAATGGAGAAGTGTTTGAGGCTGCAACTAAATTTGACTATAGGAGGGATGCTTTACTGGTGTAAAGGCAACTACAAGAAATACTAATAAAATTTTTAATTAATTTAATTAACGGTCCACATTGATAGAGCTCATTTGAAAAAACAAAACGAGATCCTGTGCACTAATTTGAGGAGATGTCATGCAGGTGCACGCACAGCAAGGTACAAGCAGGTATAAGGACAAATCGCAAAAAGGTCAAAGAGAAATGGGGGGGGGGGGGTGGGGATACAATTTCCCTTTTACTAACTAGCATCATCCTCAACATGAAAGGTCCACAGGCAGCCAAGTTTTTAAAGTACATTCAGGGAAGGCTTTTGAGCCAGCATGTTGATAGTCTACTCGAAAGGGAGAAGCAACAGATGTTATCTCATGGAATGAAGCTGGGCAAGAAGTTGAAGTGTCTGTGGGTAAGCATTTTGGAAATGGTAACCATGACTAAGTCTTCAAGGAAGATACTGAAAATGTTAAATGGCCTGGAAATTAAAAGCTCCCAAATTTGGGGAGGGGAAAAACTTGAATCATAATACATAATACAGCAAATGTAGACTTGTGTAGTTAGTGACAAGTGAGAGGTGGTGAGCATAAAGCAGGAACAGTAGCTCTGAAGTCCATGGAAACCTGAATATGGATTTATTTCAGGGGATTATTTTATGTTAAAGGAAGTAATATAGCAGGTACAGATTGCTAATAATAGGAACAGGGGTAGAAAATAGTCGACTTGTAATATTACCAGCAAACAAGATTAATACATTTTCGATCCATTTTAAGTAGATTCAGAGCAAGGTGGAAACTAGGAAAAAATACATTGGAAAGTGATAATTTGTGTGTGGAAATAGAAGTCATGGGTCAATTCTTAAATGACTGTTCCTTATTACCATTCATTAGGGAATAAAACGCAGCAGCAGTTTTCAATTAGAGGGGACACTAAAATTCTGGAGCATTTTAAAACAGAAAAGGATGCGAAATTTCTTAGGAGTCAGTAGGTCCCCAGAAGCAGGTAAGATGCACCAGGGTGATTTGAGAAGCAAGAAGTTATTGCTAGGGACCTGAGAGAAATATTTTTTTTTATATAGAAGCTGCTGCTCAGCAGACACTGGCCCTTTAGCCCACGATTTTCATGTTGCCTTTTCAAAAATCGTATTAATCCCATTTTCCTGCAGTAGGTTCTTTCTGTAACCTGCTTAAATGACTCTAATGTCAAAAATTTTAATTCTTCCACTTCTATGTCTGGCAACACAGTCCAGGTATTACCAGTTTAAAACTTACCCCAAATCCTCTTTACATTTCCTACCTCTCATCTGGATTTTGATAATCATGGGAAATATTTTGATGATCTACCTTATCTACACTCTCTTGTATACTTCTATAGGGTCATCACCAAACACACTCCTCCTGCTGCTGCAGGGGAAACAAGCCCAACCTATCCAATCTCTTCTAACAGCTACGGCCCCCATTCCAGGCAACATCCTGGTGTATATCCTCTGCACTCTCTCCATTGCTACCTTTCTATAGTGTGGTAACTGGAAATGCAGTTTTCTAAAAGCAATGTAACTTGTGTTTTGTAAAGTTTCAAAGTCCCAACCTTTGAATTCCATGCCCTGACCTATGGGGCTATGTGCTTTCTTCGCCTCTATTTATCCATGTTAAACCTCCAAGGAACTCTAGACTTGACCCTTATATGCATATTCAAGATTCCTTGATGCCCGACTATTTAGTGCTGATGTCCTACCCTTTATAATACTTCCCAAATGTATAACCTCTTACTCCTCTGGATTAACTTTTATCTGCCACTACTTTTTAAAAAGGTAACTAAAAATATTGAAGATGATATAGTTGATGTAGTTCACGCAGATTCTAAGGTCTTTGATGTAGTTTTACATGAAAGGCTAATCCAAAAGGTTGAAGCCTATAGGATCCAAAGCAAGTTAGCATATTGGATTCAATATTTATTGACAATAGGAGAGTGCAGTGTTGGAGGTTTGTTGTGACCTTAAGTAGATTCAGAGCAAGGTGGAAACTAGGAAAAAATACATTGGAAAGTGATAATTTGTGTGTGGAAATAGAAGTCATGGGTCAATTCTTAAATGACTGTTCTTTATTACCATTCATTAGGGAATAAAATGCAGCAGCAGTTTTCAATTAGAGGGGACACTAAAATTCTGGAGCATTTTAAAACAGACAAGGATGCGAGATTTCTTAGGAGTCAGCAGGTCCCCAGAAGCAGGTAAGATGCACAAAGCCTGTGACCCAAGGCATACCACAGAGTTCATGGCTAGGACCTTGTAGTTATTACATAACTTTTTTGACAAAAGGAGGGAAATAATGATTAGACAGATTGCAGTTAAGAAGGTTGTCCAAGTTCACGGAACATTATTGATCAGCTGGTAAACTGAATATGACAATGGCAGGTGGAATTTGATACTATACTTGTAAGGGAAATAAAACTGAAGGGCATGGATAAAGTGAACAAACTTTCCCTAAAGGACACATTCATATCACAAAGTATAGATTTAGATGCAAAGTTAATTATAGGGGTAAGTAGATATGGGGAAAACTGTTTCATCCAGATGTTGGTTGCCAAATGAAATCATTGCCTGCAAAGGTGGTGGAGGTTGGTACTCCCATGTGTAAATTAATTGGAGTATCTGAATTGAGTATCTGAAATGAATCTGAATTGAAGGCTGCAAGACATGTGGTGGTAAATCATACAGACTGTATGCTGTATGATTCTGACAAAGTTTTAATCAAAGAGGAATGGCAGGTTAAAAAACAAATTTATGTAAAAAATTTAATAATTATATTTTATGCAATTTTCTGTTTAGTTTCAAATGGTAATTTTAACATGTGAGAACAGTACCTTTCAGCATCTCTTTACGTTGCAATTTGTAGGTCTTTTTCCCTGAACAGAGCCGGTAGATGAAGTAACCCAATTGATCAACATTGTCAATGCGTTCAGTTACTATTAAGTCTTCATGAACAAGGTAGGTCTGAGGCAAGTAGGAACCAGTCTGTTGGAAGAAAACAAAGATATTCATATTTTACAACCTTTGAATTAGAACACAGCCTAAATAGTCAATTCAAATTATGTTAAAAATATCAATAAATATCTTGTAGCCACAAGCTATGTGAAGAAAGACACACACACACTTTTTAGTGTAGTTGGGTATAATTCTGCTTTATTGGGGGCTCAAGCCCGACTTTTATACAGTTTGGGTTCCCGCCATTTCCCCCCCTTTACTGACATAACGGCCCGCATAACAAAAGGTTACCTGCACGTGGGTACATTCCTACATGACAATCCCTTATTTCCCAGTGCTGTCCCTGTTGGCTGTGCAACAGGGCCAGTGCCATTTTGGGGTTGTTGGCCCTTACGCTGCCCTAGCCATGCGCCTGCCGGTTCGCTTGCTGGGGCTAGTGCCACTGCACCGTCTCCTGGCTTTTGGTTGTACTCACTGCCCGGAGCTCTGATCTGATACCAAAGGCTTGAAATGCAACAAAAATGTTTTTTTTTAAAACTTGTGTGCAGTTTAGAAGGAGTTTAACTATCCCAATACGATTCTAACAACATTAAAATACTCAGTTTAATCGTTAGACACAATCAGATAATAAAGAGAGTATTGGTGTCACATTTGCAAAATTGGTTGTGAGGATTAATTGTCAAGCTGTGGGAAGGTGCTTCAGAAAGATCATTTTCCTTTAGTGGTGGTGTCAAAAACCACTTGATATCATTTAGGTTAATTGATTAAAAGGAAGCAGAGGAAATTGGAAACTGAAGAACAGGCAGCCTGAAAGAATGAAGGTTAAAACTTAATCTTTTGAAAAAGTATCTGGATAAGCAATAGATTCATAACCAAAAGGCTAGGAATGAAAACTCAAATGGCCAACATGAACACATTGGGCCAAATGACACATTTGTGTTATACTGCTAGGATTCTTTAAAGCCTTAAGACTGAAATGTATCCAAGTAGCTCTCCAAGTGGATCAAGAATGACTAATTTAATTTGCCCCCAATCCATTACGAATTGTGGATGAATGTATTGACAGGTGTGACGTTCTCCCAATTTTCAGTTCATTTTATTTGTGTGGGACTGTCCCTTTAAGAGAACAGATTTAACAAGTTTTGGAAAGTGACTGAATTAGCAGCAGGCCTTGAAAACAGCATGTTCTGAAAGTTGATATATTTGGAGAGTGAAGGGAAAGAAGCCCTAGAGAAGCCAGGAGCAGAGATGACGTGACCAGCCTATTGAAAAGACAGTGCACCGCTTGCTCAGGAGGCCATTTTAAGAAGGCAGCACAGAGTAAAGAATTCTTCTATCTCCTTCTGGGAATGAGAAACCTACTTGGCCTCATTGTGTGGTTAGAGACGAAATGTCAGATTTCCTCTTCTTAATCATTGAGTGATGTGAAGACCACTTCGTAACCAAAAAGAGCGAAGGTCACTTTTGCTCAACTGACCCATGAAAAGGGTTCTACTTGCAGAAGAAATACTGTGCTTGGAAAGTGACCAGACAGAGTAATTTGAAATTGGATGACCCACAAAAAAGGGTTTTGGAAGCTTCGTGAGCACCACTTGCTTCACGTCCCCTATGCTAAAAAGGGGAGTTTTGGTTGGCACGTCTAAAAAGGACATTTTGCTGAAGCATCTCTATGAGGGTTTCATGAGTTCATCAACATTCTGTCATCCCCGGTCTCTTTCACCCACTTCATGAACTGCCAACTGCACCCAAGCCCTGCGTGTCACATCAATTTCAAACCCACATCACTGAATTTCGGAAACTGAACTTGGAACCATCTTTCGAGAATTGGGCCTTGAGCTGTAGTGGTTTGGGGTGTTTCAAACACACACTTGTATACTCGCGCATATTTGGGGGGGTTAAGTTAAGTAAGTTTAGTTTAGATAAATTAGGTAAATTCACTTAATTGCTATATAATTATTGATTAATAATTGAAAATGTTCTTTTAAATGTAAGATCATCTGGGCTAATTTTTTTTTTTTTTTTTTTTTTTAAATCGCTGCTGTCTGGGACGCAACACAAGTCAGAGTCCTCATTGAGCCAGCCTTCCAAGTAAATGCCTCTGACTGGATGCAACACAAGTCAGAGTCCTCATTGAGCCAGCCTTCCAAGTAAATGCCTCCGACTGGACACAACACAAGGAGATGGTAAAATGATATTATCCTTGTGTTATGGAAGGAAGAACAAAGAAAACAAGTTGCAAATATCCACGAGCCTTGCAGAGACTGCACTTGAATTATGCAGAATTTCAGAACATAGAAAATTACAGTACAGGCCCTTCATACCTACCAAAAAAAAACCAAACCCCTCCCTACCTCATAATATTCTATTTTTTTCTTTCATCCATGTTGGTGTCCAAGAGTCTCTTAAATGCCCCTATTGTTTTAGCCTCCACCACTATCCCAGGCAATGCATTCCAGGCACCCACAACTCTAAAAACTTGCCCCTAATACTTCCCTTAAACCTTCCTCCCTTCACTTTGTACAGATGTCCTCGTGTTTACTACTCCTACCCTGGGTAAAAGGTGCTGACTGTCTACCTAATCTATCAATGCCTCTCATAATCTTGTCGAAAACTAATAAAGTCATTTCTCATCCTTCTTCAGTCCAAAGAGAAAAGCCCAAGCTCTATTAACATTGCCTCATTAGATACATTTTCCTATCCAGGCAACATCCTGCTAAATCTCCTCTATACTCACTTCATAGAATCTACATCTTTCTTGTAATGAGGTGACCAGAACTGAGCACAATATTCTAAGTGTGGTCTCACCAGAGATTTATGGAAGCTGCAACATGACCTCAAGTCCTGAACTCTATCTCCCCAAATAATGAAGCCCACCAAGCCATTGGCCTTCTTAACTGTCTTATAGATCTGTGCAGCGACCTTGAGAGATCTATGGATTTGGACACCAAGGTCCCTCTGTTCTTCTATACTGTTAAGTATCCTATCATTAACCATGTTCTCTTTCTTCAGGTTTGACCTACCAAAATGTATCACCTCACACTTATCTGGACTGAACTCCATCTGCCACTTTTCAAGTCACCCTTATTTGTTGTTAATACCATGCATTGTACGGTAAAGATAAGACAGGACCATGGAGCAGATTTACATAAATACAAGTTAAAAAAAAGTTAAAATATTAATACAAATAGAATAAAAGTCCATGATACATTATCCATACATGTTCTGGGAATTCAGGATGGTTTAGGGGAAAAACTGTTGCCCAATCTGAAGTTAAGGGCTCTAGGGCTACAGTACCTCCCACCAGAAGGGAGAAGTCCTTCATAATGTTTATTGCCTTTTGTCTGCATCGAGTGGTAGGAAGAGAGCCCAAATGATTTTTTTCTGCTGATTTCACTATCCTCTGAGGAGGTATAACTTCCAAACCAGCCAGTGATGCAGTGCACAGGATGCTCTCCATACATCCTCTGTGGAATGAAGTGAGGATGGAGGGTGGGAGATGGACTTTCCTTGGACTTTGCAGGATGTAGAGGGAGCAGGTGAGATTCTCTGCCAAGTGCACTTCAAGGAAATTGATACTTTTGACTACCTCAAAGGTCAGCGGAGCGAGGTCCCCCCAGGCCCTCCTGAAGTCGACAACCATCTGTTTTATTAACATTCAGATACAGGTTGTTGGTTCTGCACCAGCATGTTAGCGGTTGCACCTCATCTCTGTACGCTGACTCCTCATTCTCACTAATAAGGCCCACCACAGTCGTGTCATCAGTGAACTTGATGATGTGGTTTTTGTGTTTTGCTGCACAACTTTGCATCCTGTCTCTATCCTGCAGTAAGCTATAATATTATTCAACACTATCCATCTTGCCTCCGTCCTTCATATCATCTGTAAACTGAATGACCCATCCCTCCACTTCTTCATCCAGGTAATTTACAAAATTTCCGAAGAGCAGGGGCCCCAAAAACAGATCCCTGCTGAACTCCAAGTCACTGACCTCCAGACAGAATACTTTGTGTCCATGCAAGCCAATTCTGAATCCATACAGCCAAGTTTCTATGGTTCACATGCCCCATGACTTTTTGAACTAGTTTCCCCATGGAGTACCTTGTCAAGTGCCTTATTAAAATCCATATACACGTCTAACTGCCCTACTTTCAATATCTTTTATCACTTCTTCAAAAAAACTCAATTAGGTTCGTGAGGCACAATCCTCCCGTCACAAAGCCATACATAGAACATTATAGCACAGGAATAGGCTCCAATCAAGTCTGTGCCAAACTATTATTCTGCCTAGTTCCACTGACCTGCACCCAGTCCATAGTCCTCCCATCCATGTAACCATCCAAATTCTTCTTAAATGTTAAAATTAGCCCGAATTCATCACTTCAGCTGGCAGCTCATTCTACACCCCCACCACTCTGTGTGTGAAGAGGATCCCCCTAAACATTTCCCCTTTCACCCTTAATCCATATCCTCTGGTTTGTATCTCACCTAGGCAAATGCTCAGACATCTACAAACACATCAATTCACACAGCTACCTCGACTACATCTCTTCCACCCTGCCCCTTGTAAGGATATCATTCCATTCTCAATTACAGTCACATCTCCACCTAAGACAAGGATTTCCATGCCAGATCATCAGATATGTCCTCTTTCTTTAAACAATGTGGCTTTTCCTCTACCACCATAAACTCGGCCTTCACCCACCTATCCTTCATTACCTGCACATCTGCCCTGGACTGCTCCACCTCCACGCGCAACAAGGAAAGGATTCCTCTTGCCCTCACATATCACCCCACCAGCTTCCATATCCAACACAACCTCCTCTGCCATTTCCACCACCTACTACGTGATCCCACCACTAGAAAAATTTTCCCTTCTGTAACTCCCTTATCTACTCCTCCCTCCCCACCAATTGTCTCCTTGGTACATACCCCTGTGACCGCAGATGTTCCATGCATGCCCACATCTCCTCCCTTACCACCATTCAGGGCCCCAAACAGTCCTTCCAAGTGAAGCACATTTCACTTGTGAATCTGCAGGGGTCATCTCTTGTTCTGATCTCCTCTGCATCAGAGAGACTGGACGCAGTCTGGGAGATCACTTTGTTAAGCACCTTGGCTCTGTCCGCTACAATAATATGGATCTCTCAGTGACCACCCATTTAAATTCCCCACCCCCTTGCTGAAATGTCTGTCCATCGTCTCATGCACTAGCAGACTGAGAACATCAGCAAAATGGAGGAACAGTACCTAATCTTCTGACTGGGCACCCTCCAATCAGATGGCATTAATATGAACCTCTGGTTTGCAATAACTCACCTTCCTCCCCCCTCACCTCCCCCAGCTGTCTCTCCCTTCTCTTTCTCCTTATGCACAGACATGATAAATCTTTACCTCTCCCCCTTATCATATCCAATGAAGACCCGGAGATTTTCTGAGATTTCCTGCCTCTGGTTATTCCTTGAAAAAGGGCTTAGGACTGAAACACCAGCAATAATATCTTTGCTTTTTATGGACGCTGAAAAGACTGGCTGAGTTCCTCCAGCATTTCGATGTTTTTACTACAATAATAGCATCTGTAGGCTTTTGTGTTTCCCTTGTATCTCACCTAACCTCAGTGGAAAAAGCCGACCTACATTTACTCTAGCTCCACCCCTCATAACTTTAAATACCTTTAATCAAATCTCTCCTCATTCTTCTATGCTCCAGGGAATAAAGTCCTAACTCATTTAACCTTTCCCTGTAACTCAGTTCCTGAAGCCTCCTCTGCACTTTAAATCTTATAGATATCCTTCTGTAGTTTGGTGACCAAAACTGCACACAATACTCCAAATATGGCCTCACTAATGTCTTACACAACTTTACCATAACATTTCAATTCCTATACTTTGATTTATGAAGGCTACGTGCCAAAACTCTTTCCAACCCTATCTACCAATGACACCACCTATGTTTCCCAGATCCCTCTGTTTTCCCATACATCACAGAGCCCTGCCATTTACCATGTATATCCTAACTTGGTCTGTCCTTGCAAAGTGCATCACCTCACATTTATCCACATTAAATTTCATTTTTACAGCTGGTCCAGCAGGCTTTCCTCACTGTCCATCCACACCACCAATTTTTCTGTCATCTGCAAACTTTCTGATCCAATTTACCATATTATCATCCAGATCATTGATCTAGATCAGCCATTCTTAATGGGGGTACTACACCTCTTCCTCCCTGCTCCGCTCCCCCATGGGCAACAGCATATTTAAGTAAAAGCCCTGTTTTCTTTTCCACTCACATAACAAATTTTTTTAAAGTGTCTTTCATATAGTCTATAGGTGAGAGCCCTACGGGAGGAAGGGGGTGGGGGCAGGGGCATAGACGAAAAAAGGTTGAGAATGGCTGATCTGAATGACCAAAAACAATTCAGGCACACCTCGAGTCTCAGGCCTCCAGTCACAGAGCAATTATCCACTACCACTCTCTGGCTTCTCCTACAAAGCCAATGTCCAATCCCGACACCGATCTCTCCCCCTCAACTCTCCTCACTTGCTGGATTTTGGAGCTTTCAGGATTTTAGATGTCCAGATATAGGATTGTGTACCTGTATTAGTGAAAAATTCCATCTTGGATAAACTGAAGTTTAGTATTACAGTACTATTCTTGATTGACATTACTGATACTTACTGCAAGTCTCATGAACAGTTCCAGTAGATTGCGTGGTGGCATAACAACAGAGGTATTCAATGCAATCACATAGCAGTTATCCAAATTCAGATCCAGGTAAGCAGTCAAAAGCTAAAAGAAAGCAAAAGAACACAATAAATCAGAAAGAAACCTGAAACAACTTTAAAGATTTTAACTTGGGCTTTTACATCTCTACCAAGTCACCTAATATCAACCTGGAAACTCAAAAGGATGAAGAAGAGATTCATGAGAAGATTGCTGGGGCTGATAGGCTAAACTTATAAAGAGGAGAGTAGACAGGCTGGGACTTTTCTCTGTGGAACATAGGGAATCTGGGATGGGGGTACATTACATGGATCTTAAAATCATAACAGAGAGACAAGGAAGATAAATTTAAGGTGAGGGGCAAGATTTAAGAGATCTGAAGGGCACTTTCTTCATACACAGGATGGTACATTTATTGAATGACCAGAGGAAGTGGTCGAAGCAAAGTCAATTCTCACATTCAAAAGACATTTAGACAGGTGCATCTTGAAGAATGGTTTAGAGATATGGCAAAACCCATGCAAATTGTCAAGTTGGACTGGAGAACCCGTTTCCAGACTGTTGAACTCTGACTCTAACCTCTGGACCAGTGAAATATTTGATTCAAGTACAGCTAACATTTCAGAAAGCCCAAATTCAAACCTCACCATGTCAGAAATGGATCTTAAAATTCATTAATAATTTGAAATTGGTCTTGGTTTCAGGGTGATCATGATGACAATCAGGGGACTGTAAAAGTTCATTCTGGTTTACCACTCTCTTGCAAGAAATGTGGACCAGGAAATGAGTGTTTCCCAATGCAATGTGAATGGTCCCAGTGATAGGCCAGCTTTTGCTCCAACACAAACTTATTAAAAGTCATAATTACATTATACACAATTATGGTATGCTCATTGAAGCTGTTGACAATTTTAGTCTACGTGAGTGAGGCACACACACAATAAGTGAGATCACACTAAAATTGCTCTTGGGGAGGAAATCAGTGATCCTTATTTAGACTGGCTTACATGCAAGTCTAGACCCACTGCAATGTAGCTGATTGAAATATCCTCTGAAATGGCCTAGCATGCAATAAAAAATAATTAATAAATTCTGAAAAATAAAATTTTTTAAGAAGTATTTTTGTATCACAAAAAAAAACTTCAATTTGCATAATGGCAATTTTCCAAAGAGAATTCCCTTGTGTCTGTGCTTGGAGCTTATGGGTCCTAAGCAGCTTTGATGCAAACTATGAAGTCCAAATAGACCTTGATTCTCTTGGCATTAATCCAGTGAAAATTAAAAATAAATCAAATGCTTTTTAACCTAGATTTGTAGTCAAACTGACTGTAATTTGAGACAATTTGGACATCTGACCTCTCAGACAATACTTGGTTTTTGACATATTTAAGCTGATATGGTGTAATCAACCCAGAAGCAGGATTAGTTTATTTGGACCAAGTAATTTAATTTCCAAATCAACAGTCCAAAAGCTCAGATGAACAAAACTTGTTTGACATTTCATTCTTAGGAAGAGCAGCAATGAAAAGTTGTCCAAATGTTATTCTATAGCCACAAATTATTACTATGGAATAGAGTCAACCATTTAAATGTTTTCTCCTTTCCTTGTATTTAAAGTGCAACATTATGGCACCTTGTCATATTCTACCCACACCAATGATCTGGGATGCAAGATTTTAACTTTATTCAAATCAATGCTGAGCATCTCTCAATGCATATATAATTCAAATGCACAAGTCAACAAAACTAGATGCCCATGACATTCCACAGACCTAAAACGTGGAAATTGAAAGGTTCTACCATGGCGGCACACCATGAGGCAGGCGAACCGGCCCCCCTTGTCACACACGCGGCAGGGCAGCCGGCCAAAATGGTGCCGTCAGGAATTTCCTCCCGACCTCAGCACCGGGCTCAGAAGCCCGCGCTTGGGGACCCACGTGACGCCCGGATGACGTTGGGGCCCCCCAGCACAGTTCTTAGCCAGGTCTGGTCTGGGAGTATAAGACCAGCCAGGCAGCCTGCAATAAATCAGTTTTGCTCATTGAACTCAACTAGTCTGGTTGTGCGATCCTTCAGTGAGCAGTGTAGCCGCTGCTACAATTGGTGACCCCGACAGGTTCAAACGTCTTTGAACCCAACATGAACAATCCTTCGATCAACACTATAGCCATCAAGCTTCCTGACTTCTGGGTTCAGGAGCCGGAGACCTGGATCAGCCACACAGAGGCTCAGTTTCATCTCCGCCAGATTTCATCAGATTCGACTAATTTTTACCATATGGTTGCCAACCTGGACCAGGCCACCGCCAAACGAGTGCTCCACCTCGTTCAGCACCCAAACGGGTGCTCACCGGCTCCCTCGGCATCTCCAGGTGCCAGCGTGCCACTCAGATGCTGCACCTCGACGCCTTAGGGGACAGAACACCAGTCGAGTTGATGGACGGGATGCTCATGCTCATGGCTGCGGCGGCTGGACAAGAACACAGCCTTCTCTACCTGCAGGATTCAGTCAGCGACCGACGCTTCCTCGTCGACACCGGAGCCCAGATCAGCGTCATCCAGCCACAGCCATCGAGTCCCAGAACAGCCCTCGAGGACCTCCCCTTCGTGCAGCCAATTTGACGTAGAACTGGACATATGGAGACAAGACAGTCCATTTCCAGATCGGCCAGCAGAAGTTCTCATGGAAGTTCACCATTTCTTCCCTTCTAATTGCCATCCTGGGTGTTGACTTCCTCCTCGCCCACAGACTCCTGGTCGACATTCGAGGTAGGCGACTGGTAGATGCCCGTACCTTCCAATCCATTCGCCTCAACGGTCTTCCGCACAGAGTAGCTGCAGATGCCCACGGTCAGCATGCCCAAGGATGAGTTTCAGTGTATCCTGGATGAGTTCCCATCCCTCCTCAAGCCACAGTTCTCCACTGCCTCACCATGCCACGGAGTGTTTCATTACATCCCCACCCAAGGCCTGCCGATCCACACCAAGGCATGCCAGCTCCCACCAGACAAGCTCCAGATAGCGAAGGAAGAGTTCTCACATCTGCAGGAACTGGGAATCATTCAACGCTCCTACAGTCCTTGAGCCTCACCACTCCACCTGGTCCCGAAAGCCTCCGGCGGCTGGTGCCCCTGCGGAGATTATCGACAACTTAACAACGCGACGTTACCCAATCCCTCACATCCAGGACTTTACGGCCAACCTGCATGGTGCGAGGGTATTCTCCAAGGTTGACCTGGTGCGCGGTTATCATCAAATCCAAGTGCACCCCAAGAACATACCCCAAATGGCCATCACCCCCTTCAGCTTGTTCAAGTTCCTACGCATGGCATTCGGGCTCAAGAATGCCGCCCAGACCTTCCAGCGTGAGAAGGGATTTGAATTTCGTATTCATTTACCTGGACGACATCCTTGTCGCCAGCAGAGACCAGGCATAACACAAGTCTTCCCCCGACTGGCCGACTTTGGCCTAACAATCAATCTGGCCAAGTGCCAGTTCAGGAAAGAGTCCATGCAGTTCCTGGGCCAGACCATCACGCCCGAAGGAGCCACACCTGTCGCTATGAAAGTCGCTGTAATTAGGGAGTTCCCACACCCGGACAACCTCAAGTGGCTACAGGAGTTCGCGGGTATGGTCAATTTTTATAACCGCTTCATTCCAGGCGCTGCGCGCATCAAGCAGCTGCTCTTTGCCCTCATCGCGGCCAAAGACAAGACACTCGCCTGGACTCCAGAGGCCAGCAGGGCATTCGAAGCCATGAAAGATGCCCTCGCGAAAGCTACTCTGCTCGTCCACCCACACACTGACCTGCATATGGCACTCTCCATCGGCGCAGTCCTGGAGCAGTCCTGGAAACCACTGGCATTCTTTAGCCAACTTCTTCACCCGCCAGAGTGCAAGCATAGCGCTTTCGATTGTGAGTTGCTGGGCATGTACCTGGCGGTTCGTCATTTCCGCTATTTCTTGGAGGGGAGGCCTTTCACCATTTTTACCGACCACAATCCCCTCACTTAGGCGCTCACTATGGCAAGAGATCCCTGGTCGGCCCACCAACAGCATCACCTCTCCTTCGAGTCAGAGTTCACCGCCGACATTCGGCACAAGGCGGGGAAAGGCAACGTGGTCGCCGATACACTCTCACGACTGGCCATTTGCGTGCTGACGCCCGCCATCGACTTCGACCAGCTCGCCCAGGATCAGAAGTCCGACGAGGAGACGCGGGCCTTCGGTCATCTTGGGCCTGCGGTTCCTGGACCTCCCGACTCCTCATGGTGAGGGCACTGTCCTATGCGGTCTCCATGGGCACGCCGCGACCAGTGGTTCCCCAGCAATGGAGCAGGCAAGTCTTCCACCATATCCATGACCTTTCCCACCCTTCCATCAGGTTCACGGTCCTTATGGAGGCAGAACGTTTCGTCCGGCATGGGCTTCGGAAGCAGATTGCAGACTGGGCCAGAACCTGAACCCATTGCCAGCTTTCCAAAGTACACAGGCTCACCAGAGCGCCCGTACAAGATTTTGAACACATCCGGGAACGGTTCAGCCACATACACGTGGACATCGTCGGACCCTTGCCCGTTTTCCAAGGTAACCACTACCTTTTCACAGTGGTAGACTGCACCACTCGTTGGCTAAAGGCGATTCCGATGCCAGATGCCTCCACGGACTCCTTCTCCCAAGCACTTTTGAATGGTTGGGTCGCCGGTTCAGCATCCCGAACCACCTCACCAGTGATTGGGGTGCCCAATTCACCTCTGCGCTCTGGGCACAGCTCGCCAACAGGCTGGGGATCGAGCTACATCACACCACAGCCTATCACCCACAGGCCAATGGGCTAGTCGAGCGATTGGACCGCCACCTTAAGTCGGCACTTATGGCCCGCCTCACCGGCCCTGACTGGGTGGGTGCTCCTGGGCATCTGCTCGACACCCAAAGACCTACAGGGGTCATCTGTTGATGACCCTCACAACGCACCTTACAACCCCCAGCAGTCACCACACGGTCTACTTCCCTGCCTTCGGGCCCAGTTGGACTCCTTCACACCCCCACCGCCGCACAGACACGGCACACAGGCCTCATGTCCCTAGCAAGCTATACTCTGCAGAGTACGTTTTTATTAGGCGGGGCCTGTCCACAGCACCTCTACAAAGACCATACGAAGGGCTGTACAAAGTCATCCAGCGTTCAGGATCCACTTCCACACTGGACGTCAGTGGTAAGAGAGAATAGTTTATGGTGGACAGGTTAAAGCCAGCCCCCTTTCCTACCTGCCCACCCCGAACCAGTAGTTGTAGCCCAACCCAAGAAGCGAGGACGCCCGGCAAAAAAGGATATTGGCGCCAGTTCTTTGGGGGGGGGGGGTGCTGTGTGGCGATACGCCATTCGGCAGGCGAACAGGCCCTGCTGGTCACGCACGCTGCAGGACAGCCAGCCAAAATGGTGCAATCGGGGGTTTCCTCCCGACCTCAGCACCAGACTCAGAAGCCCACGCTTGGGGACCCACAATGCCCTGGTGATGTCGGGGCCCCCCAGCGCAGTTCTCAGCCAAGTCCGGGTGGGAGTATAAGACCAGCCAGGCAGCCTGCAATAAATCAGTTTTGCTCACTGAACTCATTCTTCAGTTAGCAGTGTAGCCACCGCTACACTACCATAAAATAATTATCTCTCTAATGCTATTGGGTCAGTTCAGTACAAACAATTTTTGATGATTTTAAAAAGTAAACTTGTAAAATCTTGTAACAGACCAAAACTTTATTATTCAGCAATTAAATAATCCCAAAACCTATTTTCTCCTTAAAAATACAATTTACACATGGTACACTCAGATGAGTGTACTATTATTGCTTTGACAATGTAATACATTTATAGCAAATTTGTTCAGTTATCAAAGAACACATCACCATCACACATCCAAACAGTAATTACAAGATTTAATCTTACCAACTCAAAATCATGAATGATGACTGCTGGATCATAATCTTCAAAATCTGGAACAGGGACATTGATCACTGCCACATTTTCTTTATCTCCCAAGAACTGCACATCTTCAAAAGCAAGAAAGTAAGGAGCCTCTGTTTCTGGTGTATGTGGTAGGACAGAGGTGTCCAAATATCGCATTTCACCATGAAATATTTTGTTCTAGAGAAAAAGTAAACTTTAAAATTCACATTAAAAATAAAATCAGTAGCGTTTTATTTCAGGAAAACCACAATGTAATATGCCAGATCAGCATGTGCAAATTTAACTGCAACACTAAAGGCAAATTCCTGCAAACCAGTGCAGGATGCATAATCCCACATTAATGCCATCATGCCGTATTCTATTGTTTTATAGGTTCACCATACCTCAATTTCATTACATTTATGCTGGCCAATGACTGAACATTAATGTAGAAATCTATAGCACAAAAACTTGCCTTTTTACACCATCTTGTTCACGCTCACCATGATGCCTACATGCTAATCCCATTTATCCACATTCAGCCCTGACTCTAGACCTTTCCTACCTGCCCAAATGCCTTCCAAGTACATAAATGTATACATCTGGAAGGAGCTTCTCTGGCAGCCTACACAAGATAACCACCACATTTTGTGTGGAAAAATTTGCTCCTCAGATCTCCTTCAAGTTTCTCCCCTCTCTCATTACATTTGTGCTCTGCATTTCCAAGACTCTTCTGCCCTGGGAAAAAAAAGATCAACTATCAATCCTATCTATGCACCCCAATTTTATAAAACTCTGCAAGATCACCCTCCTTACCGCTGACATTCCCTTGAAATATGTACAGGGTTTGTAGGTTGATTGTAGGGGAGGCGCGGTGGGGAGGAAAGGAGATCACAGGCATGAGCCAGAAGGGCCTCTTACCATGCTGTACAATTGGACAATGCCTTGGCTAATGGAGTCGATTGTCAAATAGTCTTTTCACTACCCTATCCAACTGTGCGCCCATTTTCAGGGAGATATGAATTTGCATCCAAATGGACATCAATATTCCCAGGATCCTCACATTTGCTCTTTATATCCCACCAGAATTTGACCTTCTAAAGTGCATCAACTCACAATGGTCAAGTTCAAGTTCAACCTGTTACTGCTCTGTCCAATTTTCCAACTGATGCACCACTCGTCCATCCTTAAACAATCTTCATTACCATCTACAACTCCCCTAATTTTTGCATCATTTGCAAACTTATTAATTCTATCCCCAAGTCAATATCACAACAGCAACTTGTGAACCATATTACTGTTCACAATTTTTCGAGTTAGGAAAGTACTCATTCACCACTAGCCTCTGCTTCCTGTTACCTATCCAATTCTGGATCTAGTTTGCCAACACATCTTGGATCACTGGTGACAGCCACTTACCTTGACAAAAGTCTTAAAGTCTATGTAAAATTCAATGTTAAGATTTATTTTAAACCACATCTACTGCCTTGCCTTCATCAATTGTCTTAAATTAGCTCTTTAAAAAACACAATTGAGACATGATCCCCCTACACAAAATCATGTTGACTCCACCTGATCAGTTCTTACTTTTTCACTGAATGCAAATTCCTTCCCTCAAATACACAATCCCAGCAAATAGGCAATGATATTTTAATTATGCTGTTAATGAAATTATGCTGTTTACAGGGTTACACATCAGATGAATGTACTGTTTTGGAAGATGACTCCCTAAAAGTAACAGCATATTAAAAAAATAGGATTACAAGCCAAACCTACTGATGCAGAGATCTAATGATTAAATAAAACTGTAAAAAAAAACTAGCAACTTTATATTTACCAAGTAAATGAACTTGGTTTAAAAATTAATATGTTTATTTTACATGCAGAAAAAATATAAATGTTTTGGCAAGTTACCTTTGGAACAATGAAGCGATACAGACAAGCTCCTCCAATTATTAAGCCAGATAGTATGAAAGCCAGTCCAAGGAGTGTAAACAAACATCTCCCTGTGGCATTATCACCCCCGCTTACTGCAACAGATTCTGGATCCTAAACAAAATACAAATTAATGCAAACATTAATACCATCCTAAATTCTTAGCACATTAGCCTCTAACAATTTCTTTTATTTCTAATAGTTTGGTTAATATATTCCATGTATATATTTACAGAATTTTTTTTTAGAATTTAAGAATTAAGAAATACATTTTGGCCCGAAAGCCCATCCTGCCCAATTACACCCGATTAACCTACAACCCCTGGTACATTTCAAATGGTGGGAGGAAACCCACACAGACATGGGGAGAACGTACAAACTCCCTAGAAGCAGCATGGAATTTGAACCCCGGTCCTAATTACTGGTGCTGCTTCTACAATAATTCTCAGACCAATTTGTACTTTAATGTATACACCATTTCCCTGATTCATTGAAACCTAATTGACAGTGATAAGATTTCATACACCTATACACAAAAATTCCTGCACTGCATAAAGACAAATCTTCCTGATTTGAACAGCTCAAATCAATTTGCAATAAATATCGATATGGACAATTCCTGAGCACAAAATTAAAGATTATGCTACTATTTTCCACTGGTTGTAAGATAGAATTAAATGGCATAAAAAAATCCAAAAATCAAGTTCTTAATCTCTCAGTGGTGAGATAATCAAATATTTCTTCATAATATACAAGCTGAAGTTGACGTTTTTAGTTCATTCTTCTGCAGTTTGATGAGCTCCAATGATGTAACATCAACAGAGCTATTGAGATCAGATTACACGTGTGATGTGAAAGTCCTATGTTGCTAGACTGATTTTACACTACCCCTAATTAATATTTTTTTATTGAAAACCAAGATCTGAAACTAAAACCAAAAGTTATGAACTTCCAAGCTTTTATTTTTTTCAGTACAGGAAGAAACAAGATGAAACTATTATTCAGCTGCTGGTTGTACTGAGCTTCGAAGTAAACTAGAAATAACAGCAGAGCTTCCAACCTCTTAAGGGAAAATACATACTTTAAAACTTGGTGAATTTAGGCGACAAAACCGTTCCAAGCAAAAAAGTTATTTAACACCCAAGACCAGCATTACACTCAGGATGGACAATGAAACAAATTTCATTAAATTTTATTTTCAGTCACTTAATACTGCGGGTCAATAAGATCTGGAGATGACATCATCACGTTTTTGGATTGGCAGTCACGGCTGACTCTCTGCCACATCCTGCCCAGTGCAAGGACATGTGGCTAGATATCTGAGAATATGGATGCTCTTCCTCTGTGGTGTTTTCTCTGATGCACAAGGCTCAGATAAGGAAAGGGTTTAGGAAGTGAGCATAGCAAGGTTCAGCAGGTAAGGAGTTAAAGCACAGTGACTCAGTGGAAGTGGATCAAAGGCCAAGGGCCTGGCCTTAAGGAGCTGGCCATTTCTCCTGTAGCTGCCAACAATGTAAAATATCAGAGAAAATGATTCGCATATGCTGCAGTTCACATGCCAAAAGCCTGAATAATGTATGACCGAAGAAGGACTCAGCTCTGCTTGCCTACCCAAGTGATGCAGTGGAGCCATATCCAAATCTGAGAGTGATAGTGTTGAATTTTTAAAAATTCAAAATTCAAAACTTGTTTCTTTTTCTTTTTGTGTGCTTTTCTCCCTGAATAAATTCTGCAAGAACAGCTTATTTCACATCATTGTTTTTTTTTGGACAGTGACTTGTAAATTCTGTCAAGGGTGTATTTCTGTAACCTGAACATAGCACAGTTGCCTGTCGTATAAAAGATATTCACATACTCTGCATCAAATACTAGTCAACTTGGGGAAAGTTGCCAAATAGATGTAGGAGGTAAATAAAGCTGGCAAGATTAAACATTGTGCATTGTTCCAGAGCCAAAGACTGAGCTATTGCAATAATTGACTTCATCCTTCATTTACTCAATTTGCTGGTAAACAGAATGAGGAAAAACTGGCTACTGTTCATGAATTAAGATGCCACCTAACACGAAGAATACTCTGGAATTGTTTTCATCAAGGAGTATCAGCTCTGTGATAGCAACATACTGGTCATTACTGCACTGGACCAGAAGACCATGCGTCTCAAAAACAAATGTTCAAATCCTTCCACAACATCTAGAAAATGTCAATAAACCAAAGCCTAGGGCGGTAACAGTAAAACTGACAGATCATTAAAAAAAAACACATTTATCTTTTAATATCCCCCGAGTAGTTCTGGTGCCCTCTTCAGCAATTTTCTGTCAGTTTCATTGCAACAGAATTCTGTGTTGGCCTGATATCGCCTTAAAAGTCAAATCAGCAAATTCCTTTGGAGCCAGTTTCCAGCTAATTTATGCCATTCATACAAAGAGAAAGCATCATTCAACTATTGACCAACCTGACAAAATCAAAAGGCCGTCATTCCAACAATGATCATCCCACTTCAGACTAAATTCAGGCAAATCTCAAAATAAGAATGATGATGTCCTCAATTGAAGGCAGTTACACATCCAGCATTAAATTTAAATTCTGTATTTTTGATTATACAATTCATTTGATTTGGGACAGTGTTAAGATTTCAGGATAGATTTTTCTGGGAACACCTCAAGTAAACAATGAATAGTGTACAATTTTGATGATGTAAATGAGTATTACTGTATCACTTCAAATTAAAATTATTTTCTATCCAAATTAACTTGCAACCTAATCTTGTATTCTTACTCAATTGTAAGCATTTAAATCCAAAATGAAGGGTTATTGCATAACAAGCCAAAACAGGAAAATAATAGGCACTTTAGTGATGTCAAAAACATCCATTTGACTTCCCTGAATACAAAACAAACGTTGTCTTATCTCGAATGCTTACTTCACTACATTTTTAATTGTGGGTTGGGATAGTGAAAAGAACAAACAATGCCAATAATGAAAGCCTGCTGTCTGCAACTAAGATAAACAAGAAAATATGCAGATTCTGGGGTCCAGATTTGTCATGCATGTTAAAGGCAGTATTTTATGAATCGCTTAACCCCAGAAGCAGCATTAACAGAGGTTACAGAAAAAGGCTGAAAACAGTCTTGATGAAGGGTTCCTGCCCAAGACATTGTGTGTGTTTATACTAAGGACACCTCGCATTTTAGGACTACCCGAACTGTTTCTACCGAGCGATGATTACGCGGTGATGCGAGGAATGCGAGGTGATGCAGGGCGATGCGAGGTGACCAGGAAGTCCGACGAGCAATTGAAAACCGCGGGTGAAAAATCGTGACTTCTGGTGAGTCACCGCGGTGTTTCCACTGCGAGGTCATCCCTCGCATCACCCTGCATCGACCACCTCAAAAGTAGGACGCCGGAGCACCTCGAATCGCCGCACATCGGCCACAACTGGATGTGTTTACAGTGCGGCCAGATTCGAGGTGTCACCGCGCATCACCGCGCTTTTCCCGGCTCAGTAGAAATTGATTAGAGTGAAACCCGGAAACCTGATTGTAGTAAGTCCACACAGAAATGGTGGAGGAGCGTCCCGTGGCTAAGCGCCTCCAGCATTTCTGTGTGCTTTTAAGACACTGCTCATCCCTCCAGCAGGCTGTTTATTGTGAAGGACAGTCGCAGTCATCAGGCTCCGGAAGCGTTCTCGCACTGACCCTTAGTACTCAGTGTTCTTATCTTTCAATGCAACTCGGGAACTGTGTTCAACCTTGCCTTTCGACTTGATGTTAGATAGGACTTGTTCAGGCCGCCTTTGGAAGATCCCTTCTGACTGCACCGAATGCAATGTGGCTAATAAAACCGAAACCCTTTCTGCTTGGGTGAAAGAATCCACGATGAACCCTTTAGAAGAATGAAAGGTTCTGATATAGGATGGAAGGAGCAGGTTATTTTTTAAAACTTTCCAACGTTCCAAAGTCAATGTGAAGACCTGCGGAGGCAACGTTGGACAGATACCACTGGGAAGGGCCCGACTGAGGCTCCGGGGCCTCGTCAGACGATCCGAAGGGTGCGGCGGTTTCAGGCCTCCCGAAGGGGCCACCCCCACCCCCACCGGCTCCAGGACCAGGCCGGCCGGGGAAGGCACCGATCGACCCACCGACCATCCTTGCCCACGGCGCTGGGAATCGAGCCGCCGGTGCCGAGGCCGGGCTCCCGGGGCCCGGGCCCTGCACTTCCCATCGAGCGGGCTTACCGGCTCGGGAACCAGCAGAGCTCCCTTCGCACCCTTCGGGGCCGCGGGCGAGTTGAATCCAATTTTCACCATGTCTGCGAGGCGGAAGCTGCTCTCCCTCAGCTGCGCGTCCTTCACCTCCCGGCCGCTCTGACGCACTCCCGACCGCTGCTCGTCCGCGCAGACGCTCTCGCTCTGTCACGTGGGACCCCGTCCGTTGCCGGCCGCGCAGGCGTTCTCACGTGGAACCCATCCATCGCCGGCTCTCACATGGGACCCACTCCGTCGCCACCGCGCAGGCTCCCTACACCCGTCGCCTTGACCCGCAGAGCAGTGGCCCTCTGGGCGGCCTTCCTCGGCCCCAGGCAAATGGCGAAACTTCACCCCGCCTGCAGGTACAGAGGATGATTGCGGTGTTCTGATTGACAATGTTCAGGCGGGTGGCTGTTCAGGTGTCCGCTTGTACGTGTAGTCAAATGATAAGGAGCAGAAAGTTGTGATAGTAGGAGATTTTAACTTCTGAACAACAGTTTTAAAAGTTCTAATTTTCAAAACAAGATTTCTAAGACTGAACTTTGAATCATCTTTTCAGAATTGTGCTTAAGTTGTAATTGTTTGAGTGATTCACACATTTGCACCTAGTCGGGGTTAAGTTTAGAGTTAAGTAAGATTTTATAAATAGTTATTAATAAAATTATTGTTTTAAAGATACATTGTCTTGGTGAATTTCTAATGTTGCTGATCTATCTCATAACAATACTAAGACAAACATTTGACTAACTGACGCTACAAATTTGACATAAAGACAGACTTAGGAACGGATCTTATTTATAACCGGGGATTGCCTGCACTTTCTATAGCATAATCAACATTTCAGGTACATTTCATGTACCCTTCATACGGTACGTGCTTGACCTGCTGAGTTTCTCCTGCATTGTGTTTTTACCTTTTTGCTCGGAGGTATTGGTACCTGACAGAATCCCCAGATTCCCCATTTTGCATCTGGTTGCACAGCAGATGCAAAGGTGCCTGTGACAGCTGAGTCCTACTTCTGGAGCACACTGGGCTGCAGAGGCAGAGAGCAGACAGGAGTGATGCACTGGATTCACAGCCACCGGTGCAACTCTAGTGAGTGTATCGCTTGGGCTAGGAGAAGTGTCCAATTGCAGTGTGGACCCCAAGAAGTAGTCCTTCCTTTTAAAGAAAATACGCAAATATGAGGAACGAAAGGAAAAAGTTAAAAATATCAATAGAAAAGAAGGAAATGAAAGATAAAATATGGAATTTGAACTTTCTCTGGTTGGTGAGAGCTTGGGTGAGTGCGGGTGAGGGTAGTTAACCATATTTACCTGGCAGGGGAGAATTGTTGGTGAAGATCGATGCTGTCCGGGGTGGGGGTTGGAGGAGGGGAACCTGACCAAAAAGTTTTTTTGAATAAAATAACAATAGTAAGATTTTTTGGAATTATTATAAACATTAGTGGAAGCAATAATGAGGAAGACAAAACAACAGACTGGGGAAAAAAATGACTGAAACAAACAGCAACTACTGAAGAACTTGGGCCAACCTTGCAAACAGAGCCTGTGGAGCCGATTCCTCATGCACCGAAGTTGATGCGACAGCCGCCGCCTAGTGCTCAGGTAACTCCGGCACCATCCCCTCGGAGCCCTGATGAAGATGGCGCTGGAGCTTGGAGATGCCCTCCTGAGTCTCAGGAGCAGCTGCGCGCATGTGGAATTCTGTGCATGTGCACTGAGCAGGGTCTGATTCTCGCTGCGGGGGTTGGTGACTCCTCACAATCTGGCAGTGCTGGGCTGTTGAGGGAGAGGCCTAGACCCCACAGACAGATGGAGCCGCTGTCTATGTCGATGGAGGTGGATGAAGAAAACATCGTTGGGATGGCTGAAGAAAAGGAAACAGTCATTTATCAGGGTAGGCCCTTAGCGAAGACTGTTCAATATATGGAGAGTAAATCTGGGCCTGCAACTAATCCAGACCCATCAAGTCAGTTTAATATCTTAACTAAACAAATGCAAAGTTTATCAACTCAAAAGAGTCAAGGTTTTTCTCCTATGAAGGATGAAATTATGACTATTCGTAGAGTGATGTGGCAGAATGTGGAAAGCTGGTGGATAAAATGCAAATTAAATTTTGGAAAATTGAAGAGGAGTTTCAGGATGGTCGTGAAGATGTGGTACAATGTAAAGATATGGTTAATAAGTGAGAGGATTCTTTTACTGCTTGGGAAGTACAAAGAAATGATTTATTAAAGAAAATTGATGTTTTGGAAAATCAAAGTTGTAGAAATAATATTAAGATTGTGGGTTTACCAGAAGAATTTGAAGGCTCAGATCCAGTACAGTTTTTTCAGAGTTGGATTCCTGAAGTTTTGGGAAGAGAGTATTTTCTGAATGGTTTGGAATTGGACAGAGCACACAGAGCTATTAGGAAGAAACCTTTTGCTGGCCAACCACCACGCTCTGTTTTAATTAGATGCCTAGGTTATCAAGACAAAGAAATGATTTTAACAGTTGCAGTTCAAAATGCAAGAAAGCACCAGACCCCTTTGTTGATCAAGAATAACAGAGTGGTTTTTTTTATGCAGACCTGAGCCAAACTATTATTAAGAAATGTAAAGAATTTAACCCTACTAAAACTGTATTATGGAAGAAAGGATCTCAATTTGCATTTAGATAACCTGCCACTCTCAAAGTTTTTTATGATGAATATCAAACCCACTTTTTTACTGATGAAGATGATGCACTTCAGCTCCATCTCCAACTGACTTTGAGGCTCCAAATCTTCGGTAAGGCCAGATTTTTCAGATTCTTCCAACTTCTTGAAATGCAGTTTTTTTTATTGTTGAACTTTAGTTCTTTTAACCAGTTTCCTTCTCATATCATATACAGTCTTTTCATAAAACTCTCAAACATATATTAAGTCTTTAAATTCGAGTTCTGAACTTTCCAGCTGAGGAGAGATAGGCTCCCACGTCTTCACCCTACACCATCTTGTCGACTCAGCAATCTATTTCAGTGAGGTTGGCTGCAGCGATGGCATCCTCTATGTGTAGAGCGATGCAAGATGGTGCCGCCGCTGCATTGTTAATGTTGCTACAGGAGGTACACTACGTGCATGAGTCTGCCGTGTTGAGCACGTCAAGTAGCACGGCTGAATGTGGGGCAGTGGGGGATGCGACGCATTGCTTACAACTGCGTCTTTAATGCAGTATGTGAGGGACTAGCCGGGGATGGCCTACCAGCGCTACGCAGTCGCTGCCAGGACTTGAGCAGCGATGCGTATGCGCGAAACCCTCGAACGAGTGAGGGCTGTGGGGGCTGCTGCTCAGCGTCGGGCTGAGGAATTCAGCCCGATGCTGGGTGAGAAGCCGACCTGCAGCCAACCAAGAGAGGTGCAGGAGGCTGAATTAGGGGAAGAATTGGAAGAGGAGCTGGAGCATTATCTAGAGGAAGAAGACAGTCAACTTTTATTAACTGCAGCCAAAGTAGAAGGTACTCCTACATTTTTAAAGTTACCTTCACCTTATAAGTCTCTCAGTACAATGAGTCCTATGCCCATTTCTGGTGTGATGGTAATGTTAGAAACAATAACAAAGCAGAATGAAAGTTTGATGGATTATGTTTCCACCAGTTTTCAAAATGTTGACCAACAGCTTTCTGACATTAGACTTAAAATCACTGACATGTCTGGTGAGATTGCTTCAATGAAGGTGGATGTTAATAAATGCTTGACAGTAGTGGATAAAGTTGAAAATAACATTAAAAATGTAGAAGACAGAGTGGATCAAGTTGAAGGAGCGGTGGCTGGATGGCAGATTGAGAAGAAGAATTTTTTACAGAAGACAAACTCATTATAAAATCAAAGTTGGCAAAATAATATAAAAATAGAGGGGTTGCCAGAAGGTTTTGAAGGAATAAATCCTACGAAGTTTTTTAAAGAATGGATTGTTGAAATATTTGGTCCAGTGGGTTTGGAGATAGAGAGGGCTCACCGTGCATTAAGAAAAAAGCCATTGCCAGGGCAACCACCTCGAGCTGTCTTGGTGAGATGTTTGAGGTATTAAGAATGTGAGATGATTTTATGTGCTGTGGTTTTACAGGCTTGTATGAATGGTCCAATGGTAATTCAGAATAGTAAAGTTTTTTTATGCAGATATGAGTCAGGTGGTTGTTATGAGTTGGAAGGAGTTAAACACTGCAAAAGCAGTTTTATGGAAAGAAGGGTGTAAATCTACTTTTAGATACCCAGCAATTAAAAAATTTTTCTATGGACAGTATCAATCTTAAATTTTTTGAAAATCCACAGACAGCTTTGACTTTTGCTAACTCTTTACCAGATTATAAGTTGATACAGGATTTTTCTTCTAAACCATTGGTGGTGTTGAGCAAAGCTGGAAATGGGAAAGCAGAAAAGCAACTGTAAATTGAACAGTTGATGGATCTACAAGAAGAAAATCCGGAAGCATCCAGTGCCTGAGGGGTTCCGTTGCTCTCCAGCTGGGGAGAAGATGACATCCCAGTTAAATCCGAAGTCATCAGCCACTGTTGGTATTAACCGCACCCGGTTAATAAGGGGGTGTACTGCGATGCAGATTTTTGGGGGGGGGGGTGGGCTTTAAGGGTTTTTTTTAGGAATTAAAAAAAATTGTTTGTTAAGGGGATATTGCATTTTTGCAAGAAACTCATTTGACAGAAAAAGAACATCTGAAGTTGAAAAGAGATTGGGTAGGACATGTAATTTGATCTTCATTTAATTCTAAAGCTAGACGGGTGGCGATTTTAGTTAATAAAAATATATCTTTTGCTGTAGACTCTTTTTTTGCTAATGCGGGAAGTGTGTTAATTGTACGATTTTTTCTGAACGTTGGACTTTAATGAATATTTATGTACCAAATGAAAATGATCAGACATTTATTTCAGAGGCATTTATAAATCTGAATCAGTTAAATGGGAATGTATTGGTAGGAGGTGACTTTAACTGTTGCTTGGATCCTTTGTTGGACAAATCTCCAAAAATTGTTAAAAGAAATAAGATGGCGAAAAGACTAATTGAGATGATGAAGGACTTAAATTTAGTAGTGGAAATTTGGAGGAAATTAAATCCAACTGAGAAAGATTATTCAATTTATTCAGCTTGACATAATTCCTTTTCTAGAATAGACTTATTTTTGATTTCTGCGCATTTACAAGGTAGATTTAATTTCACAGAATATAAAAGTAGATTATTGTCAGATCATTCGTTTAGGCACTGAATTAACTGAGACAGCTTATGGAGGTTTAATGAAATGTTATTGAAGAGACCGGACTTTAAGTATATGAGAGATCAAATTATTTTTTATTTAAAAACGAATGAAAATTAAATTCAAAGTAAGTTTATTTTGTGGGATGCTTTAAAAGCATATTTGAGGGGACAAATTATTAGCTATATAACAAAGATTTAAAAAAAAAGAATATTTATTAGGAAGTTCAAATTTGAAAAAAAGAAATTGAAAGTTTGGAGAAAAAATTACAAAAAATGTACAGAGGACGATAAGATAAAATTATCTAAATGGAAATTGCGTTATAGTAATTTATAAACATAAATATGAGAAAATGATATTGCTGTCTAAACAATGTTATTATGAATTGGGAGAAAGAGCACATAGAGTTTTGGCATGACAGCTTAAAATTGAGCAAGTATCAAGGACAATTAATGCTATTAGAATGGAGAAACTACTTATAAATGAGAAGATATTAATGAGGAATTTTTTAAATTTTATGAAAATTTATATTGGTCAGAGGTTGATCAAGAAATAGATATGTAGCGGCAGCTACACTGCTACTGAAAGAACACACAACCAAACGGGTTGAGCTCAGTGAACAGAACTGAGTTATTGCAGACTGCAGGGCTGGACTTATAGTTCCAGCCTTGACCTGGCTGAGAACCCTGTTGAGGGGCTGCTGACGTCACCCGGGCGTCACGTGGTCCCCCAGTGCAGGCTTCTGAGCCCTATGCTGAGAAGAAGGGGAAACCCCCAACGGCGCAATTTTGGCTGGCTGCCCTGCCGCATGGAATATAAGCGGGACCGGTTCGCCTGCCTAGTGGTGTGCTGCCATACAACTCCCCCCACCAGAACCGGCGCCAATGTCCTTTTTAACTGGGTCGCCTCGCTTCTTGGGCTGGGCCACAATCACTGGTTCAGTGGGGTCGAGGTGCACTGGCTTCAGCGTGTCCACAGTAAACAGTTCCCGACTGCCGCCGATGTCCAGCGTGAACGTAGACCCTGAACACTGGACAACCTTGTACGGCCTCGTAAGGTCTCTGCAGAGGTGCCGTGGGCGGGCCCCACCGAATAAAAATATACTCTGCAGAAAGCAGCTTGCTGGGGATGTGAGATGCCCATGTGCCGTGTCTGGGTGGTGGTGGGAGTGTGAAGGAGTCCAAGCGGGTCCAGAGGTGGGGAAGCAGCTCATGGGGTGACTGCTGGGGGTTGTGAAGCATGTAGACCAGCTCAGCTGATGACGCCTGCAGATCCTCCTTGGGTGTGGAGCAGATGCCCAGGAGCACACAAGACAGTTTGTCCACCCAGTTGGGACCAGTGAGGCAGGCCATAAGTGCCGACTTAAGGTGGCGGTGCAGACATTCAACCAGCCCATTAGCCTGTGAGTGATAGGCTGTGGTGCAGTGTAGCTCGATCCCCAACCTGTTGGTGAGCTGTGCCCAGAGCGCAGAGGTGAACTGTGCGCCCCGATCGCTGGTGAGGTGATTCGGAACGGCGAACCGGGCAACCAAACCATGCAACAGTGCTTGGGAGCAGGAGTCTGTGGAGTCATCTGGCATCGGGATCGCCTTGGGCAAACAAGTGGTGTGGTCCACCACCGTGAACAAGTAACGGTTGCCCTGGGAAACAGGTAAGGGCCCGACTATGTCCACGTGAATGTGGCTGAACCATACCCGTACATGCTTGAAGTCTTGCATGGGTGCCCTGGTGTTCCTGTGTACCTTGGACATCTGGCAATGGGTGCATGTTCTGGCCCAGCCTGCGATCTGCTTCCACAGCCCATGCCAGATGAACTGCTCTGACACCATCCGGACCATGGACCTGATGGACAGGTACGAAAGGTCGTAGATGTGTTGGAAGAATTGCCTGCACCACTGCTGGGGAGCCACTGGATGTGGGGTGCCCATGGAGACTTTACACAGGATGGTGCTTCTGCTGCTCGGAGTCAGGAGGTCTCAGAACCACATGCTTGTGATGGCAGTCCTGAAGGCTTGCGACTCCTCATCCCACTTCTGGTCCCGAGTGAGTTGGTCAAAGTCGAGGCCGGGCATCAGTGCGCAGATGGCCGGTCGTGAGAGTGCATCGGCAACCACATTGTCTTTTCCTGCCTTGTGCTGAATGTCGGTGGTTGACTCTGACACGAAGGAGAGGAGACGCTGCTGGTGGGCTGACCAGGGGTCCTTTGCCATCGCGAGTGTCTGGGTGAGGGGTTTGTGATCAGTGAAGATGGTAAAAGTCCTCCCCTCCATGAAATAACAGAAATGCCGCCCCGCCAGGTATATGCCCAGTAACTCACGGTCAAAAGCACTATACGCACTCTGGTGGGCAGAGAAGCCGGCTGAAGAATGCCAACAGCTTCCATTGTCTGTTCACCTGCTGCTCCAGGATGGCGCCAATGGCTGTGGCAGAGGCATTGATGGAGTGCGCCATATGCAGGTCGGTGTGTGGGTGGGTGAGCATGGTAGCTTTTGCGAGGGCATCCTCGGTGGCCTCGAATGCACTGCAGGCCTCTGCGGTCCAGGTGAGCATTTGTGCTTGGCTGCGATGCGCGCAGTTCCCGGGATGAATAGATTGTAGAAGTTGACTATACCCGCGAACTCCTGCAGCCCCTTGAGGTTGTCCAGATGTGGGGATCCTTGAGAGCGGTGACCTTTGTAGCGGCAGGTGTGGTTCCCTCGGCCGTGATGGTATGGCCCAGGAACTGCATGGACTCTTTCCCAAACTGGCACTTGTCTGGGTTGATGGAGAGGCTGAAGTCAGTCAGCCGGGAGAAGAGGGTGCACAGGTGGGCCTTGTATTGCACCCGATCCCTGCTGGTAACAAGGATATTGTCCAAGTAAATGAAGACGAAATCCAGGTCCCTGCCCATTGAGTCCATGAGGCGCTGGAAGGTATAAGCAGTGTTCTTGAGCCCAAACGGCATACGAAGGAATTTGAACAAGCTGAAGGGGGTGTTGATGGCTGTCTCAATTGTTTGTCCAATTGGAGGCCGGTGACTAGTGGAGTTCCTCAGGGATCGGTCCTGGGTCCACTATTATTTGTTATATATATTAACGATCTGGATGTAGGGGTAGAAAATTGGATAAGCAAGTTTGCGGATGACACAAAGATTGGTGGTGTTGTGGACATTAAGGTAGATTACCGTAGATTAAAAGGTGATTTAGGAAGGCAGGAGGTGTGGGCTGAGAAATGGCTGATGGAATTTAATACCGATAAGTGTGAGGTGTTACATTTTGGAAAGGCAAATCTAAATAGGTCATATGCATTAAATGGTAGGCTATTGAGATGTGCAGAGCAACAAAGGGATTTAGGAGTTGTGGTAAATAGTACCCTCAGGGCTGATACTCAGGTAGATGGTGTGGTGAAGAAGGCATTTGGAATGTTGGCCTTCATAAATCGGAGTATTGAATTCAAGAGTAGGGAGGTTATGATGAAATTGTACAAGGCATTGGTGAGGCCAAATTTGGAGTACTGTGTACAGTTTTGGTCACCAAATTATAGGAAAGATATAAACAAAATAGAGAGAGTGCAGAGAAGGTTCACAAGAATGTTGACAGGATTTCAAGGTTTGAGTTATAGGGAAAGGTTGTGCAGACTGGGGCTTTTTTCTCTGGAGCGTAGAAGATTGAGAGGGGACTTGATAGAGGTGTTTAAGATTTTAAAAGGGACAGACAGAGTAAACGTGGATAGGCTTTTTCAATTAAGAGTGGGGGAGATTCAAACTAGAGGGCATGGTTTAAGATTGAAGGGGGAAAATTAAAAGGGGAACATGAGGGGAAATTTCTTTATGCAAAGGGTGGTGGGGATGTGGAATGAGCTTCGACAGACGTGGTCGAGGCAGGATCATTGGTTACATTTAAGGAAAGACTAGATAGTTATATGGATAGGAGAGGACAGGAGGGGTATGGACCGGGCGCTGGTCAGTGGGACTAGGAGGGTGGGGATTTGTTACGGCATGGACTAGTAGGGCCGAACTGGCCTGTTCTGTGCTGTAAGTGGTTATATGGTTATATTAAGATGTCACAATGCACCAGGTGACTGAGCTCATGCTGCCCTTAAAGGGGCATGCTGAATCTGAATAAAAGCAGTCGTTAACGACCCTCAGTGTGATGACTGTGTCTCTCTCACTGCTCACACCACCACAGTGGTGATCCTGACAACCCCAGATGAATTTCTGGACTCCTGAAAACCATGGATTCAGCAGAGCTTAATGCTGTCTCCATCAAGCTTCTCCCCTTTTGGACCCACCGACTGAGAAAGTGGTTTGGTCAGGTGGAAGCACGTTTTCAACTCCACAACAACTCATATGCCACGATGTTTTACCACATCATGAGCGCTCTGGACCAAGATATGGTGGCGAGGGTGGATGACATCATCCACCACCCCCCATCTGTGGGCAAGTTCACCACCCTTAAAAATCTGCTGCTGGGAACTTTTGGGCTCACACCCCCAGCAACAGGCTTCCAGGCTCCTACACCTAGATGGGCTTGGAGACCATAGTCCTTTGGCACTGCTGGATGAGATGCTTGCTGTGGTGGAAGACCACAAGCCTTGTTTTCTCTTTTGCCAGATATTCCTGGAGCAAATGCCAGAGGACATTCGGCTGCACCTTATGGTCGAGGACTTCTCGAACCCGAGTACGCCCGCTGGCTCACAAAGTGGGAGAACGAGGCAGCCCTCAACTTGGTGGATGTCCAGGAACTAGCAGACCACCCCCCCATCCCCAAGACCAAGACAGAGGAGGGCCAGACATCCCAGTGCTTCTACCACCAGTGCTGGCGAGTGCAAGCTAATAAGTCCCACCAACCCTCCGGGTTTCAGGAAAATGACCAGGCCATCCACCATTAATGGCTGCACAGCTGGCCGCATGAACAACCTTCTTCATGTGACAGACAGGTCCACCGGCCACTGATTCCTAGTGGACATGGGCCGAGCTGAGCGTCCTCTCCCCCCCCCCCACCCCCTCACTGCATTAGAGACTCGCACCTGATCTGTGGTCCAACCCTGCTGGCGGCCAATGGCTCAACTATCAGGACCTACAGCACCCACAGGGCACAGATCCAGATAGGAAGGGAGAGGTTCCACTGGAATTTCATCCTAGCCTGTTGGGGGCCGACTTCCTGAGGTCTCATGGTCTCCTGATCGATATAAAGGGCAAGAAGCTGATCAATGCCCGAACATTCCACTCCACACGTCTGGACACAGCAGATGCCCACAGGCCCAAAATCACTGTTGTAGCCACCGCCAGAGATGAATTCGCAGACACCCTCCACGTGTTCCCCGCCATCCTAGAGCTACTTTCCTACACAGCTGTGCCCAGCATGGGGTCTTCCACCAAATCACCACTCAAGGCTCCCCGCTGCATGCTAGACCCAGACAGCTGCCACCTGAGAAGCTCCAGCAAGCAAAGGAGGAGTTCTCCAGACTCCAAGAACTCAGAATTGTCTGGTGCTCAGACAGTGCCTGGGCATCACTGCTCCATAAGTTCCTGAAATTGTCTGGGGGCTAGAGACCATCGGCGGTTGAATGATGCAACCACCTCCGACAGGTACCCGGTGCCCCACATACAGGATTTCTCCGCCAACCTCCACGGCTCACAGATCTTCTCCAAGGTGGACCTCGTGCGGAGATACCATCAAATCCTGGTGCACCCAGATGAAGTGGGTAAGACGGCCATTATCACCCCTTTCAGCCTCTTTGAGTTCCTGCGTATGCTCTTCGGCCTAAAGAACGCAACCCAAATGTTCCAGCGCCTCATGGACATGGTCGGGAGGGATTTGGACTTTCTGTTCATTTACCTGGACGATATACTCATTGACAGTCGCAGCCGCAACGATCACAAGGACCACCTCCGCACCCTCTTTGCTCGCCTGGTGGATTTCGGCCTCACGATCAATACGGCCAAATGCCAGTTTGGCAAGGAGTCCCTCCAGTTCTTGGGGCACACCATTTTGATCGCTGCGGCCACACCAGTGCCGGAGAAGGTTCTGGCTGTCCAACGTTTCCCCAAACCCCTCCACCCTAAAAAGCCTTCAGGAGTTCGTGGGGATGGTGAACTTTTACCATTGTTTCATCCCCGGGGCTGATCGCACCATGTGCCCATTGTTCGCGCTGATGGCCACCAAGGAAAAGACTCTATCCTGGCTGGAAGAGGCGAATAAGGCTTTCATTGCAATGAAGGAGGGCCTAGCCAATGCGACACTACTAGTATACCCACAACCAGAGGCGCACACAGCGCTCTCCGAGGATGCCTCAGCTACGGCAGTGGTGGGGGGGGGAGTGTCCTGGAACAGTGGCTCGATAGACATTGGTGCCCACTGACCTTTTTCAGCAAGCAGCTGCCCCCACCAGAACTCAAATATAGCGTCTTCGACTGGGAGCTCCTGGCGCTGTACTTGGCCATCGCCATCTGCCACTTGTGCTACTTCCTCGAGGGCAGGCCATTCACAGACTTCACGGACCACAAGCCCCTCACCCAGGCACTGGTGATGGCCGAGGATCCGTGGTCCACCAGACAACAGCGCCACCTCTTGTACATGTTGGACTTCACGACTGACATCCGACACAGGGCTGGTAAGGACAATGTGGTGGCGGATGTACTTTTACGACTCACCATCAACAATTTAGCCCCTGGCCTAGATTACGCCCAACTGGCCCAGGCCCAGAGGAACGATGTGGAGATGCAGGCCTTGCAGAGCACCATCTCGGGCCTCAAACTCGAAGATGTCCATTTGCCCAGCAGCCTGGACACACTGCTCTGTGATATGTCAACAGGTACGCCGCTTCCGGTAGTCCCGTTGCACTGGAGAGCGAGGGTCTTCAGTCTAGTCCACGACTTGGCTCACCCAGTGGTGAAGACGACGGTGCATATGGACACAGAGCTCAAGAGAGAGGTGGTGGAGCTCGCCAGGAACTGCCAGATGCCACACCTCCAAAGTCCACCGACTCACACAGGCTCCCTTACAGAACTTTGACTCGGCGGCTTGCAGGTTCCAACACATCCACATCGATATTGTTGGACCCCTACTGGTGTCAAGGGAGGCTTGTTACCTCCTCACGGTGATCGACCATGCCACAAGGTGGCCGGAGGCTATCCCGATCAAGGAAGCCTCTTCGGAGACGTGCACCAGGACTCTGGTCAACTAGTGGATCGCCCGATTCAGAGTCCTGGCGCACATCACCAGCGACAGGGGCGTGCAGTTCACGCCCGCCCTGTGGGCCCAGATGACGAAACTCCTGGGGAAAAGCTCCACCACACCACAGCATACCACCCACAGTCCAACAAGTTGGTGAAGAGGTTCCACAGGCACCTGAAGGCATTGCTCTTGGCCAGACTCTGCAGAGCAGATTGGGCGAACGAGCTACCCTGGGTCATCCTTGGGATTAGGACCTACAAGCCTTGGTGGCAGAGATGGTGTACGGTGCAGCGGTTTCCCTACCGGGTGAGTTTTATGGGTCAGACCCTGACACCATGGCCACCAATGGAAACCTGCTGGTGGACCTCCGCAGGAGACTGGGCTCCCTGGCTTCCCCACCCCAAACATGCCAATGGCACCCAGCCATTCCACCTCCCCAAGGAACTCAATTCAGCTCAGTTCATTTTCATGTGAAGGGGGCCACAGAGTGCACTGCTGCAGCGACTGTACGAGGGGCTGTACAAAGTCTTGCACTGGACCGGAGGAACCTTCACCCTAGACATTGGGGGGAGGGAGGAACTTTTTATGGTGGACCGCCTGAAGGCAGCCCATCTGGACTTATCACAGCTGGGTCAGACGGCCGTGCCCAAGCGCCGGTGTCGGCCACCAAAGCGAAAGGATGCATAGCCGGTTCTGGGGGTGGGGGGGGGGGGTTATGTGGTGGTGCACATCCTCATAGCGAACCGGCCCTGCTTGTATCACAACATGGCGGGGCAGCCATGGGGAAATGGCGTCGTCAGAGGTTTCTCTCTGACTCCAGAATCCCTTCCAGTGCACACCCTGGGCAGCCATTATGATGTCACAATGCACCAGGTGACTGAACTCATGCTGCCCTTAAAGGGACGTGCTGAATTTGAATAAAAGGTCATTAACGACCCTCAACGTGGTGGTTGTGTTTCTTTCACTGCTCACACCACCACGATGGCGAGTAAATTAAATTTTGTGACACTTAATGTTAAGGGCTTATAATCTGATTAAGAGAAAGAGAGTTTTGGCGTACATTAAAAAGTTGATGGTAGATATTGGTTTCTTGCAAGAAACTCATTTGATTGAAAAGGAACAGAAATTGAAAAGGGATTGGGTTGGTCAAGTTATAGCTTCTTTCAATTCAAAAGCAAGAGGTGTTGCTATTTTGATTCATAAAAAATTGCCTTTTAAATTAGAATCAATTGTTTATGATTCCACTCTAAAAGTGGGTAGATTTTTAGTGATTAATTGTCAAATTTATTCAGAATTTTGGACACTTATGAATATGTACCAAATGTTGATGACAAGAAATTTATTCAAGATTCCTTTTTTAATTTGGTGCAAGCATATGGAAAGGTAATGATTGGAGGGGATTTTAATTATCTGGATCCATTATTAGATAAATCTGCAAAAATAGTGACTAGATCCAAAATGGCAAAACAAATTTTAGTATTAATGAAGGAAATGAATTTAGTTGATAGTTGGAGAAGGTTGTGCCCTAAGGAAAAAGATTTTTCATTTTATTCATCCGATATGATTCTTATTCTAGAATAGATTTTTTTTATTATCAGCTCATTTGCAAGGACATGTAGTATATCCACTGAATATAAAAGTAGAATATTGTAAATCATTCTCTTTATTATTAACAATTACAACTTCAGAAAAAATAGAAACTACATATAGATGGAGATTTAATTCTTTATTATTTAGAAATGTAGAGTTTTGTAATTTTATAAGATATCAAATACAACAATATTTACAAACAAATACAGATTCAATTAAATTTGTTTTGTGGGATGCTTTAAAAGCATATTTAAGAGGACAAATTATAAGCTTTTCGAGTAAAGTTAAGAAACAGTATTCTAGCGAGTTCAATAAATTGGAAGAGGAGATAGAAAATTCAGAAAAAAGATTTACAGCAGAATTCAATTGAAGCAAAAAAGATACAATTGTTAAATAAAAAATTGCAATATAATTCATTACAGACATAAAATGGAGAAATTATAACAAAGAACTAGACAAAAATATTATGAATTAGGGGAGAGAGCCCATAAAGTAATGGCATGGGAATTAAAGACAGAGCAAACTTCTAGAACAATTAACACCATTAGGAAAGATTCAAAAATTACATATAAACCCCAAGATATAAATGATTAAGGAATTTTATATGAAATTATATGCATCTGAAGCTGGAAAAGATGAGATGAAAATTGATAAAATTTTCACTGACCTTCAGTTAACTTTTTTTGAGTATTAAAGAACATAATGGCTTAGATGCTCCCCTTACTTATAGAGATGTTATCAATGTCTAACGGGAAATCCCCGGTAAAGATGGATTTACATCTGAATTTCATTAAAAAATTCAAGACTAATTAATGCCTCTATTAATGGATGTATTGAAACAAGCAATGGATGTTCATTCTTTACTGGATTTTTTTTCTCAGGCAATTATAACTTATTCTCAAGAAAGAAAGGAATCTTTTAAATACTGGATCGTATAGACCTATCTCTTTATTAAATGTTCATTATAAAATTGTAACTAAGGTTCTAGAAAATAGATTATCAAATTACTTACCAGGTTTAATTCATTTAGATCAAACTAGATTTATTAAAAATAATTATTCACCAGATATTGAAAAATTAATTAGTTTGATTCATATTTCTCGGGAGGAATCCAATTTACCAATGGTCTTATCATTAGATGCCAAAAAGGCATTCGACAGGGGTAGAGTGGAATTTTTTACTGAAAAAATTTAGGTTTGGACCAATGTTTATTAGTTGGATTGAATCTTTATATAGAAATCCTTCTGCCAGAGTGGTGACAAATGGCATGTCATCGTCTTTTTTATTAGAAAGATCTACTAGGCAATGTTGCCCTTTGTCTCTGGCACTGTTTGCTTGAGCTATTGAACCTTTGGCATGCAATTGATAAGACAAGATAACAATATCAAAGGTATTAAAGTGAAATCTGAGGAGTACAAGATCAATTTATTTGCTGACGATGTTTTGATTTATTTAACAGAACTCCAAAATTCTTTAAAATTGCTATATGATTTTGAAAATTCATTAGTATGGGCTAATACTAAGTTAACTAAAATTGGTGAGAAGATGATGGAACAATTTATTTATAAATGGAATTCACTTATTTTGAAACATTTAATTGAATTATGGAGTATGATAAATGAGGAAATAGGTACACAGGGGAATATTTCAGGAAAGACACTTTTGTATTAGAATGAACTTTTTCTTTTTACTCTTAATCAACTTTTGAAAATATAGGATCTGAAAGGAATTAAAACTTTACAAGATTGTTATGAAGCTGGTCATTTTAATTCCTTTCAAAGAATTAAAGAAAAATATGAAATACCCAAGGGACCCTTTTTTGTTATTATCAAGTTAGAGCTTAATTATTGGATAATTTTGCACATGCTCCAAGGTCAAAATTTGGAATTCTACTCATGTAAGGCAGGAAGAAAAAGATGTATCAAAAATGTATTCGTTATTACAGAATAAAATGCCTAAACTAGATTTGCATAAGTCTAGATTAAAATAGGAAAAAGTTTTGGGAATAGCAATTGATCAGGAAGATTGGAGAAATTTATGTAAAGATAGTATGACTAAGATTGTAAATGTGAGATATAGATTAATTAATTATAATTTTATACACCAGTTATCTAACTACTGAAAAATTAAAGAGATATAATTTAGTTTCTTCAGATTTATGTCTTGGGTTTCATAAAGAAGTAGGTTCTTTTTTACATTCCACTTGGTCATGTTACTATTAAACCTTTTTGGACACGACTTATGGAGGTTTTAGAGAAAATTTTTAAGATTAAATTGTTGATGGAACGAACATTATTTTTATTAGGCAATGTTAAAATGTTGGGTTTTAAATTGAGATTAAGTAGGTATCAAATTGTGTTTTTGAGATTAGCCTTGGCTGTAATGAGAAAATATATAGCGATTGTTATGAGTCCAGAGGACCCCAAAACCAAGCATCAATAGATATTCACCAAGACAAATGGTTACCTAAACAAAAGTTGCTTTTAATTATCTTTAAACATGGAAACAGGATCAAACTTTAACTTATTACTATTAACTTAACTAACCTAACTTAATCCCCCTCTAATTCTAAGTACACATGTATGTAATGTGTATGCAAGTTCAGAAAAGTTCTTTTATTCACAATCCAATCTTACTCATCAGTCCTCCAAGTTTACTGTTTGCAGACAATTCTTATACTGAGCACAGAATTTAACATTTATAAAGTTCACCAGGCTTTGGTGCTTGAAGTTACTGCTCAGGAAGGTTCTTGTCGGCTTTCCGAGAGAGATTTGTTGTTCGCTGGATACCCACAACTGATTCCTTGTAACCAGCCACTTCAGTGTTTTGTCTAAGAGACTTGCCCCATCTTTCTTTCAGGTCACCACAGAGTTTATTTTTGTTTCTCTTATTTCAAGTGAAACATTAGGCAGTCAGTCCTCTCCTCTTGTATGAACCACAACTTTGACCAGGCTGAACTAAGCACTCACAACCTGTCTTCCAAATGGGGATTTTACACAAGCTTTCCGGCTTGTCATGTTCCAGTCCCAGCTGCTGCTGCTGACGGTAGCACTGTAGAACTAAATCCTCTCTCTCTCTCAGAGCAAAGCCTGTTTTACTCTTTCTGCTTGCAAAACCACATGACTTTCTTAGAACACTATTCCACTCCAGACAGCCTGCAGCTCCGACAAGTTCTTTCATCTGTTGCCTTTTTGTAAATAACAATCCATTAGTGATGTCTCTTGGACATTCTCCAAAGCTTTTGCAAATCTCTTGGAGCCGGCCTGTCTAGCATGAGAAGAGCTCCAGTATTTTAAATAAGATCTGTTTTAAAGTGTTTGTATGTGACCTACACTAAAAAAACCTGCCCCAATTTATCTCCCAAAAACATATCTATAATCTGTCACAAGATTACATGGAAAAAATGAGTTTGCATCGATGGCATATGAGATTGAGATAATGCATTCAATTGGAAAAGATAACATAATTTACATGATAATTATGTTTTTTTAATTGGAAAATTTGGAATCCTTTTTTGGATTATGTGGGTTTAAAATTTTGAACATTCTTCGGCACGTTGTGGTGGTGTTACCCTATTCTGTGACATTTAATTATGTTATTGATCAGTGTATCTCCTTTCTTTCTTTCTTCTATCTTTGGGGTTGGGGGTAGTAGGGAGAGGGAGGGATTGGAGGGAAGGGTATTGGGGTAGATGGGAGGGAGTGGGGGTGGAGGGATTTGGTATATACCACATTTTTGTTTTGTATATGAATTATTATATTTGAATGTAATGTGGCTCAAAATGTTAAATAAAGTATTCAAAACAGAAAATGGATGCTATCCCATTGCCCAGGGGTGTGCTGATGCCTGAGATGCCCAAATGCAGGATACTTGATTGCAAAATTTGATTAGCTATTCTCCTTATGATTAGCTGCAGGTTTTTTAAAATCATGGAACACATTTAACAATCTTCAAATCTCCTGGGTCAGAGGCTTTAAAGAGACAGGGCTCCATCAAGGTCAGAAATGTAGAGAGGGCTGGGATTCAAGCAAGGCTGAAGCACAGGGGTCTGAGAGCTCCCCAGCTGTCCATAGTACTGGCAAATGCCCAGTCACTGGAGAATAAAATAGATGACCTGAGGGCAAGGCTACTCTACCAGAGACAAGTAAGACAAATCACAGTTGTTTGCAGCACCGACACCTGGCTAACAGAGAACACTCAGATACTGCTATCTGACCAGATGGTTTCACTGTCCATAGGTAAATCATAAAAGTCTATAGACCCTGTAATTGAAGTAAAAACACAAAATGCTGGAGAAGTTTACAGGTCAAATGTAGTAAAGGTAAAGATACATAACCCATGTTTCTTTGATGAAAGGCTCAAGCCCGAAACGTGGGATATATATCTTTACTTTTGTAACATAAAGGTCAGTGTTTGACTTGCTGAGGTTCTCTGCAAACCCATCTATCAATCCCAAGAGTTCTCATCAGTGACTTTCACCAGAGTTTACTTTCCTCCCAATGCCAATTACAAGCAGGCACTTATGGAACTGCATGATGTGGTCAATAAACTAACCACCACCAGCACGTAACCTGCTGTTCCAGAGGTCCCAGCACACAATCACTCCTACCCCAAGATAAGGAAGGCCTACCGATCTTTCCTGAGACCACACTTTGGCAAGTCTGATCACCTGGTTGTGCTTTCATATAGACAGCACAACCAAAAAGGGAGGCTCTGGAGGTCAGGTCACAAGGTTGAAGTACGGTACAGAACTTCCACGAGTCAGCCGATTGGGCGGTGTTCATATGCTGAGAATATGAATGAGTAAACAGAGGTTGTCACATACTTTATCAAAACAGCTGTGGATGAGTATGTCCCCCACCAAATCATTCAGGGTTTTCACCAACCAGAAGCCCTGGATGAACAATGAAATCCAGAACATGCTAAGAACCAAATCGCAAGCATTTAAGTCCAGAGATCCAGATCAGTACACCAAGAGCAGGTATGACCTGTGGAAAGCTATCTCCCAGGCAAAATGGAGATTCTGGATGAAAATTGAAATAATGAGGGACACCCAACAGCCGTGGCAGGGCCTAAATGTGATAGCCTGTTACAAAACCAAATTCAGTAAAGTAGCAGATGGCAAAACTTCTTTCCCAGAGGAACTCAACACCTTCTATGCCCAATTTGACAACAGTAACAGTAAAGAACCACCCCTCCACACCTTCATGTTCCCTAATGATCCCATCCTGTCTATATCTGAGGATGGCATTTGTCCTGCCTTCAGGAGAGTGAATCAGAGGAAAGCATCCAGTTCAATTTAGTACCTGGCTGAGTATTAAAGATCTGTGCTGACCAACTTACCAAGGTATTCACAGATATCTTCAATATCTCTCTCCAGCAGGGAGTGGTACCTGTCTGTTTCAAGCAGGTGTCAATCATTCTGGTGCCCAAGAAGAGTGCAGTAACCTGCCTTAATGACTATTGACTAGTAGCACTTACATCAACAGTGATAAAGTGTTTTGAAAAGCTGGCAATGAAGCCTATCAGCTTTTATCTGAGCGGTGACATGGATACATTCCAATTTGCCTATCATAATAACAGGCCTTAGATGGATGCCATCTCATTGGCCCTATACAAAGCCTTGGAATACCTGGACAGCAAAGATGCATACATCAGGATGCTCTTTATCAACCACAATTTGGAATTTAACACCATCATCCCCTCAAAACTGATCAGCAAACTCCAAGACCTAGGAGTTAACAACCCTCTGTGCAATTGGATCATGGATTTCTTCACCTCCAGACCACAATCAGTAAGGATTGGTAAGAACTTCCCCTCCACAATCTCCATTAGTACCAGAGCACCAAGGGGCTGTGTTCTTATCCACCTGCTCTACTCACTTTACACCTATCATTTTGTGACTTGGGACAACAATAACACCATCCACAAATTTGCTGACAATACCACGGTAGTAGGTTGTATAAAGGAAGGGGATGAGTCAGCATATAGAATGGAAATTAAACACTTGGCATACTGATGCAACAACAATAACCTCGCACTCAATGTCACCTAACTAAGAAGCTGATTATTGCCTTCAGGAAAGAAAAGCCAGAGGTGTATGATCAGTGGTCATTGGGGGAATCAGAGATGGAGAGGCTGAGCAAATTAAGTTCTTGGGAGTTACTATCTCGGAGGATCTTTCCTGGACCTAATACATCATGAAGAAAGTACACCAGTGCCTTAACTTCCTCAGGAGTTTGCTGAGAATTGATATGACATCAGAAACCCTGGTAACTTTCTACAGAGGTGTATGTGTGCTGACCAGCTGCATCATGGTCTGGTATGAGGACACCAATACCCCTGAGCATAAAGCCTCCAAAAGGTAGTGGACACAACCCAGGACATCAAAGACAAAACTCTCCCCATTACTACAGGTAGCGGTGCCGTTGGAGAGCAGAAGCAATCATCAAAGGCACACCACATGCTCTGTTCTCCCTGCTGCCATCAGGAAAGAAGTACGGATCCCACAAGACTTGCACCACCAGGTTCAGGAACAGCTACTCCCCCTCCACCATCAGACTCCTCAACAACAAACTCAATCAGGGTCTTTCTTAAAGACTCAAACGTGCATTTCACTGATTTTCTTTTTGTTCTCTCTGTATTGCAGTTTGTTTACATGCTTTACACTTTGTTCGGTTTATTTTTTGCTCTACCAATTAATGGGAATTCTGCCACGCATATAGAAAAAAAAATCTCGGTTATATGTGATATGTTTGTACTCTGACAATAAATCTGAAATCAAAACTTGTGGTAGTGGGGGACTGTGTTTTCACTCTCCCCTGGCTTTCAATATAAAGACAGAACTGGTTCATGATGAATATAGAGGAGCTTGACAGCAAGACCACCAGTACAAATGACCCATTAATGTTGTACCGCATCTTTTCCCTTCATTACAGTGATCAGTAAAAATCAAGGCAAAAGGAAGTTTGGAGAAGGACCCGAGGTAAGAGAAGGAGAGTGTCAGAAATGAATCTTTCAACCACTCTCCTCCACAAACCACTTTTCTCATCATATACCTGTATATGCACCCAATTCCTTTAACTAAGCAAATCTGCCCACTAAACTCACAAATGGAAGAGAGTCTCAAGAGGCAATTTCAATAAACAATCCGTTCACAACTGCAGAACAAATGGAAATCACCAGGAATGACATTTGTTCAAGATTATTTTCTGTTATCATGTAGAAAATGTGATATTGCACCAAATTTCCTTTAGTCTATTATAAGGCAGACAAAGATTTGCTATTGGCAAAATTGACCAGTGCCCCTAATGGCCAGAAAGAAGCAAAAGAGAGTTCCTGCAGTGTCACTGAGTGTCTGGGAGCCTCCAGTGCTCCTGTAAACCCCACAGTCTCAGTTAATCCAGAGATAAACCTCTGACACGATCAGGAAGCCTTCAGCGCCCTTGGCACCCATATGCATCCCAGTTCAGATACTGGGTATCCCTTCAGCCAGTTTATAACTAGTCCCGAGCAGACCACAGTGTGGTATGAGTCCCTTCACTGAAGTTACCAGCAATCTGCAGCCTGTGTGGGTTCCTCGCCTCAAGCTCACCCACCTGTGTGTTCTTCAGCCACAAAGCCCCTCACTGCTCCTTTGCTACCGTGGTTCCAAAATTAGCTCAAAACAGATATGAAAAATAAAACCAGATAGGAACAGGCTGCAAAAAGTAATGACACAATTAAAGTACAAAATTAATTTTGCTAGCCACTCAGTGAAAAAGAGAGGTAATTAATTTTTTTAAAACCTAAGAGCAACTTAAGGATGTTCTTTATCGACTACATTTCAGCATTTAACATTATCATCCCCTCAAAACTGATCAGTCAACTCCAGGACCTGGGACTCAACTGTGAAATTGGATTGTGGATTTCCTCATCTCCCAACCACAATTAAAGAAAGTTGGTGAGAACTTCTCCACAATCTCCATCAGTGCCAGAGTGCCATAGGGCTGTGTTCATATCCCCCTGCTCTACTCACTTTACATCTACAACTATGTGGCTTGGTGCGACAATAACACCATCTACAAATTTGCCGATGATACCATGTTAATGGGTTGTATAAAGGAAGGGGATGAGTCAGCATACAGGGGGAGATTGAAAACTTGGCTGAACGGTGCATCAACAACCTTGCATTCAATGTCACCAAAACTAAGGAGCTGATTGTTTAGTACAGGAAAGGAAAGCCAGAGGTGTACAATCCAATGATCATTGGAATCAGAGGTAGAGGCTAAGTAAATTTAAGTTCTTGGGAGTCACTATCTTAAAGGATCTGTCCTAGACCCAACCCATCAATGGCATCGCGACAAAAGCATGTCAGTGGTGTGACATCAGAAGCCCTGGCAAATTTCTACAGAGGTCTGGTGAAAAATGTGCTGTCCTGCTGCATCATGGTTTGGTATGGTGACACCAATATCCCAGAGTGGAACACCCTCCAAAAGTAGTGGACACTACCCAAGACATCACAGGCAAAATTCTCCCTACTATTGAGTACATCTCGGGGGTACACTGCCGTCAGAGGGTAATAGCAATTGTCTAAGACCCTCACCACCCAGCATATGCTCTGCCATCAGGAAAGGGGTACAAGATTCACACCACCAGATTCAGGAACAGTTGTTACTCCTCTACCATCAGACACCTCAATGATGAACTCAGAGGCTCATCTAAAGACTCTTCCTTGTACACTTCATTGATTTTCTTTTTATTCTCTATATTGCTGTGTACAGATCATTTTTGCACTACCAATTAGGAGAAATTCTGCGCCCGCAGGAAAAAGGAATCTCAGGGTTGTGTGTGATGACTGACAATAAATCTGAACAGTTCTTTTTCAATTTTTAATTCTAACAATTTAGCACAGAAGCCCATTTTTATCTAAAAATATACTTCACAATAAACTTACGAAGCTAATCTTCAGTTTTTTCCAACTATACTGTCAGTCATGTCTATACATTTTCAATGTACATTTGTTCTCTCCACACTCTTTTCCCACACCTGTGGCACCTTGTTGTTACTCCCCCCTCTGTTGTTTGAGGGGCTTCCCCTCAGTCTCAGCACCAGTAGTGAGAGGATTCTACACTGTGGTCCTTCCCCACAGTGTCCTCGCGTTGGCTGCACCAAGTGTCAGTGCGTCCCTCAGCACATACTCTTGTAGTGTCAAATGTTTGCCTTCTAGGTATCCTGCACACTAACACCAGGTCCCTTAACATCTGGAAATTTGCTCTCTAGTTAAAAAGTAGACTGCCTATCAATTTAAGCAAAGTACATGACCATACACTTTCAACATTATATTTAATTTGCCACTTCTTTGCCCCTTGTCCTGATCTTTCTTTTGCAGCATTCTTTTTTTCAAAATATATTTATTCATAATAAATTATTTACAAAACATGAAAACCATTAAAGATTTTCTATATTATGCCAGTTATATCCATGCACTCCCATCAATTTACATACATCGTCACCACCACTATGGCACCTTGTTGTTTCTTCCCCCTCTGTTGGTTGAGCGACTTCCCCTTGATCTCAGCCACTCGGTGCCCAATAATAGGACGACTCAAGAGCGGGGTGGCCAAACCATGGCCCGTGAGCCACATATGGCTCTTTGTAATGAATGTGCGGCTCACAGAGGTACTTTTGCTGTGTCGTGTTAGTTTTGCAGGCTGTCCTCCCATCCAAGCTCCTGCTGCCCCAGATGTGGATCTTTGCTCTGCTTGCCTTCCCATCCAAGACCCTGACACCCCAGTCGCCCACTCAGCTGAGCTCCCAATACCCCAGCTGCGGATGCTCACCTTGGTTGCCCTCCCAACCAAGCTCCCAATGTCGATTGCCCGCTCATCCGGACATTTACCCCTCCATAAATCTTCGTCTGCGAAGCCAAGCCAAAGAAGAAAGATTGTTTGAGAAGTGAGTTTAACACTGCACATTTAGAGTTGTGAATTTAATCTCCATTTTTTTGTTCATTAGAGTCCACAGTTCACAATCCTTATAGTCCAGTCAGTGTCCATCAGCTTATGCCCACAAGCATCCGTTTGCCAATAGTCCTGATTATGGGCTCAAGAACAGGGTTTGATTTTCCTCAGGGAGTGGAGTCTCCTTGGGCAATGCTGGTGGTGTCACAGGGAGAGATCGGGCTGAACTCCTGCTTCTATCTCTTTTTTGGTTAGTATTCTTCTCCTGTGTCTGGGGAGCCATGGCATCTGGACTGCTCAGTCTCTCTGAGCTTGGGGGGGGGGTGGTAGCACTGGTCCCATTCTCCCAGAGCTGGGGGGGGGGCACAGCCTCTGCACTTTCCATTCTCCCAGAGCTGGGGGGTGGCACAGCCTCTGCACTTTCCATTCTCCCAGAGCTGGGGGGGTGGCACAGCCTCTGCACTGCTTCCATTCTCCCAGAGCTGGGGGGGGGGCACAGCCTCTGCACTGCTTCCATTCTCCCAGAGCTGGGGGGGGGGTGCACATCCTCTGCACTGCTGCCATTCTCCCAGAGCTGGGGGTGGGGCACAGCCTCTGCATTGCTCCCATTCTCCCAGAGCTGGGGGGCACAGCCTTCGCACTGCTTCCATTCTCCCAGAGCTTGAGGTGGGGGGGGGGGTTGCACAGCCTCTGCACTGCTTCCATTCTCCCAGAGCTGGGGGGGGGCACAGCCTCTGCACTGCTTCCATTCTCCCAGAGCTGGGGGGGGTGCACATCCTCTGCACTGCTGCCATTCTCCCAGAGCTGGGGGGGGGCACAGCCTCTGCATTGCTCCCATTCTCCCAGAGCTGGGGGGCACAGCCTTCGCACTGCTTCCATTCTCCCAGAGCTTGAGGTGGGGGGGGGTTTGCACAGCCTCTGCACTGCTCCCATTCTCCCAGAGCTGGGTGGGGGGAACAGCCTCTGTATTAATCCCATTCTCCCAGTGCTGGGGGGGGGGGTGCATAGCCTCTGCATTGTTCCCATTCTCCCAGAGCTGGTTGGGGGGGGACAGCCTCCGCACTGCTCCCATTCTCCCAGAGCTGGGGGGGGGCACAGCCTCTGCATTACTCCCATTCTCCCAGTGCTGGGGGGGGGCACAGCCTCTGCACTGCTCCCATTCTCCCAGAGCTGGGGGGGGGGCACAGCCTCTGCACTGCTCCCATTCTCCCAGAGCTGGGGGGGGGGGGCACAGCCTCTGCACTGCTCCCATTCTCCCAGAGCTGGGGGGGGGGGCACAGCCTCTGCACTGCTCCCATTCTCCCAGAGCTGGGGGGGGGGGGGCACAGCCTCTGCACTGCTCCCATTCTCCCAGAGCTGGGGGGGGGGGGCACAGCCTCTGCACTGCTCCCATTCTCCCAGAGCTGGGGGGGGGGGGCGGGGCAGAGCCTCTGCACTACTCCCATTCTCCCAGAGCTGGGGTGGTACTGCCTCTCTACTGCTCCTGGTCTCCTAAAGCTGGGCACACTGGCCATTGCCTTGCTTGACCTTCAGAGGCTGGGGTGGAGTGCTGGGTGCTGTACCTCCCACCATCAGGTTTAAATGTAATCCATTTTCTTTGCTCTCTGTCCTTGCGACACTTCCTGTCTGCATCCAGCACTTGTCCTGACTTCCTCCTCAGACGCCTAGAGACTGCTGGCTTCTGCTTGCTCCTTGACCCTTTTCTTCCCCCTGCTTTTAGTGTCTGTCACTGGTTTCTTTCTTGGGTTTTCTTTGGGATCTTTGGGATCCAGGGAAGTTGTGACCTGTACAAAAGGGCTGGATTGTGCCAGAACTGGAGAGTGACCAATATCGGTGTGAGCAGGTTTGCATGAGCTTTTGGGTAGATTTTAAACCAACTTGGCAGGTGGGATGAGAACCAGAGAGTTAAGTCAGATGATGAAGCAGTTAGTGTAAAGTTTGATGCATCAAGCAGAGAGACTATAAGGAAGAATAGATAGTAGATAGGGCATAAATATAGATAGTTGGATGGGTTGAAATGTGTTTATTTTCTAAAAATAAATGCCCTGAATTTAGAGCATTTCTTTCTTCTTCTTTGGCTTGGCGTCGCGGACGAAGATTTATGGAGGGGGTAAAAAGTCCACGTCAGCTGCAGGCTCGTTTGTGGCTGACAAGTCCGATGCGGGACAGGCAGACACGATTGCAGCGGTTGCAAGGGAAAATTGGTTGGTTGGGGTTGGGTGTTGGGTTTTTCCTCCTTTGCCTTTTGTCAGTGAGGTGGGCTCTGCGGTCTTCAAAGGAGGTTGCTGCCCGCCAAACTGTGAGGCGCCAAGATGCACGGTTTGAGGTGTTATCAGCCCACTGGCGGTGGTCAATGTGGCAGGCACCAAGAGATTTCTTTAGGCAGTCCTTGTACCTTTTCTTTGGTGCACCTCTGTCACGGTGGCCAGTGGAGAGCTCGCCATATAACACGATCTTGGGAAGGCGATGGTCCTCCATTCTGGAGACGTGACCCATCCAGCGCAGCTGGATCTTCAGCAGCGTGGACTCGATGCTGTCGACCTCTGCCATCTCGAGTACTTCGACGTTAGGGGTGTAAGCGCTCCAATGGATGTTGAGGATGGAGCGGAGACAACGCTGGTGGAAGCGTTCTAGGAGCCGTAGGTGGTGCCGGTAGAGGACCCATGATTCGGAGCCGAACAGGAGTGTGGGTATGACACTCTGTATACGCTTATCTTTGTGAGGTTTTTCAGTTGGTTGTTTTTCCAGACTCTTTTGTGTAGTCTTCCAAAGGCGCTATTTGCCTTGGCGAGTCTGTTGTCTATCTCATTGTCGATCCTTGCATCTGATGAAATGGTGCATGGAAATATGATGATATTGTGACCATTACAGAGACTTGTCTGTCACAAGGGCAGGATTGGCTGATTGATGTTCTGGGATTTAGGTGTTTCAAAAGGGATAGCAAGGGAGGTAAAACAGGTTGACATGGCTAATCAGGGCAAGTATCACAGCTGCAGAAAGGGAGGACATTGTGGAGGAATTGTCTACTGAGTTAGTGTGGGTGGAAGTTAGAAACAGGAAGACTTCTCTATTGGGAGTAGTCTCCCAAATAGCCACTGGACATCAAAGAGCAGATAAGTTGGCAGAAATTTGGAAAGCTACAAAAATAACAAGGTGATTGTCATGGTTAACTTCAACTTCCCCAATATTGACTAGCAACTCTCTAGTGAAAAATAGTTAGATGGGGCAAAATTTGTTAGGTGTGTCCAGAAAGGATTTCTGACAGTGTGTAGACAGACCGATTTGAGGAGAGACCATACTGGATCTAACTTTGGGCAATGAACCTGGTCAGGTAACAGACCTCTTGGTGGGCAAGCATTTCAGAGATAATGTCCACAATTTCCTGACAATTTAGCATAGCCATGGACAAGGTCAGGGTAGGCAAAATGGGAAAGTGTTTAATTTGGGAAAGACTAATAACAATGCTGTGAAGCAGTAACTTGGGAACAGATTATCTAAGGGAAATGCACACCAGAAGTGTGGAGGATGTTCAGGGAGCACTTGGGACAGGGTTCTGGATTAGGTTTAATTTAGATTCAGTTTAGCTGTAATCTGTTCTTCCTGCACAGGTCCCACCTACCCAGGAAAAGCCCAACGATCTACATATCTGAAGCCCCTCTCCTGCACCTTTGCCACATATTGAACTGCCCTATTTTCTTCCTTGTTGCTTCATGATCACATGGCACCAGTACTAATCTTGATTAGTAATTTGTAACACTGTAGCAAAATTTACTTAAATGTTAAAATAAAAACTAACATGCAAAATCTGGTCACTGGTGAAGCATGTGGAGTCTTGCTAGTTGGCCATAGCAAATCCTCTTTTCTCAAAAGTTACCAAAGACTCTTGCAAATTTCTACAGGTGTACCATGGAAGGTATTCTGACTGGTTGCATAACTGTCTGGTGCAGAGGTGGCAATGCACAGAACAAAAAAAAAAGCTACAGAGAGTTGTGAAGTCATCAGATTTCATCCCATCAAGGACATCTACCCTCAAGGACTCTCACCATCCTGGTGAGACTTGAGGTACAGGAGTATGAAAATGAACACCCAGCAGCCATTACATTTCTGAATGGACAATAAACCGCAGACACTACCTCACTTTCTCTTTTTTGCATTAATTTATCTTTTAAATGTAGCTTTAGTATTTGCACCAGTAATACTGCTGAAAAACAACAAATTTGTGACATGTTCATGACTATAAATACAACTGTTTGACTCTTTCTGCCACTTTCTTGTTCTACTTTATGTGGCTCTATGAATCTTAGAGTTAACCTGTTAGATTTCTCATGGAAGAACTCATTTTGTAGTACCAGATGTAATATGGGAGATAAACTGAAATTAATCGTAAAATTAGAAGAAAGTTTGAATGAAGAAACGAACCAGTCATTTTCATTCACATAGACAACAGACTCGCCAAGGCAAATAGCGCCTTTGGAAGACTACACAAAAGAGTCTGGAAAAACAACCAACTGAAAAACCTCACAAAGATAAGCGTATACAGAGCCGTTGTCATACCCACACTCCTGTTCGGCTCCGAATCATGGGTCCTCTACCGGCACCACCTACGGCTCCTAGAACGCTTCCACCAGCGTTGTCTCCGCTCCATCCTCAACATCCATTGGAGCGCTCACACCCCTAACGTCGAGGTACTCGAGATGGCAGAGGTCGACAGCATCGAGTCCACGCTGCTGAAGATCCAGCTGCGCTGGATGGGTCACGTCTCCAGAATGGAGGACCATCGCCTTCCCAAGATCGTATTATATGGCGAGCTCTCCACTGGCCACCGTGACAGAGGTGCACCAAAGAAAAGGTACAAGGACTGCCTAAAGAAATCTCTTGGTGCCTGCCACATTGACCACCGCCAGTGGGCTGATAACGCCTCAAACCGTGCATCTTGGCGCCTCACAGTTTGGCGGGCAGCAGCCTCCTTTGAAGAAGACCGCAGAGCCCACCTCACTGACAAAAGGCAAAGGAGGAAAAACCCAACACCCAACCCCAACCAACCAATTTTCCCTTGCAACCGCTGCAATCGTGTCTGCCTGTCCCGCATCGGACTGGTCAGCCACAAACGAGCCTGCAGCTGACGTGGACTTTTTACCCCCTCCATAAATCTTCGTCCGCGAAGCCAAGCCAAAGAAAAAAAAGTACTCTCAAATGGAGAGAGATCATCACTTGTTATTAATTCAGTAAAGGGCAGAGCAAAGATCGAGGTCATGGCCAAAAGCCTTATGTTTCTTTTGTTGAAAAATAATTAATACATCTCTTCACAGATCAGAAATTTGCAAAGATTGAGTTTCTGTAGTAAAATTCAGACTTGATATTTGGTTTGCTCACAGAAGTTACTGAAAAATGCAACACCTTTTTCAGATTTACCTACATATGAACAGAAGGTTGTGATAGGAGATTTTAATTTTCCACATATTGACTGCGACTCCCATACTGTAAAAGAGCTGGATGGCTTGGAGTTTGTCAAATGTGATCAGGGAAGTTTTCTAAATCAATATATAGAAGTATCAACTAGAGAAAGTGCGATACTGGATCTCCTGCTAGAGAATGTGACAGGACAGGTAACAGAGGTGTGTGTATGGGAACATTTCAGAGATCATAATGCCATTAGTTTCAAATTAATTATGGAGAAGGATAGGTCTGGGCCTTGGTTTGAGATTTCAAAGTGGTGAAGGGCCAATTTTAAGGAAGGATCCAGAATGTGTGGATTGGGATAATTTGTTCTTGGGCAAGGATCTGGGAGGTAAGTGGAGGATCTTCAAAGGTGAAATTTCGAGAGTACAGAGTTTGTATGTTCCTGTCAGGATTAAAGGGCAAGGTTAACAGACATAAGGCTTTTGAGAAACTTTGGGGGATCAAGTTCGGAAGAGGTGTAGAGCAGGTATAGGCAACATGGAGCAAATGAGGTACTTGAGTATACAAATTGCAAGAACACCTCAAGAAAGTAATCAGGAAGGGTAAAAGATGACATGAGGTTGCTTTAACAAACAATATGAAGGAAAACCCTAAGGGTTTTCTACAAGTATATTAAGAGTAAAAGAATAGTAAGGGACAAAATTGGTCACCTTGAAGATCAGCTTTGTATGGAGCCAAAAAGATGGGAGAGATCTTAATTTTTTTTCATCAATATTCTCTCAGGAAATGGGCACAGTCATGGGAAGTAAGGGAAACAAGCAGTGAAGCCATAGAACCTATAATGGATTAAAGAGGAGTAAGGGCTTGTTGTATTAAAGCAAATAAGGATGGATAAATCCTCAGAGCCTGACAAGATATTTCCTCAGACTTTGAAAGGCTAACATAAAAATTGCAGGGGCACTGACAGAAATATTTAAAATGTCCTTACCCATGGGTGTGGTGCTGTAGGATTGGACTGTAACACATTGTTCCATTGTTTAAAAAAGGCTTCAAAATTTACCCTGGAAATTATAGGCTGGTGAGCCTGACATTAGTAGTAGGTAAAAATTATTGGAAGGTGTTCTAAGAGGTCAGATATACCATTATTTAGATATCAAAGAACTGATTAGGAGTAGTCAACATGACTTTGTGCAGGTAGGTCGTGTGACGGCCACACAGCTGGACAGGCAGAATCGCTGCACCGAGCGACCAGCACAGAATGATGAGGGCTCCCCTTCTTTGCCCAGGAGAAGCCCACGTTTGCAGACACACGTGGGTTGTTGAAGCGCGTTGCTTCCCTGCTGGAATATTGCTAGAGAGATAATGACTCTGAAGTGTGCTGGCATCCCTCCCCTTTGTGGGGAGTGCGATTGTTTAAAATAAAAAGCAGTTGGTAGTTGACTCTTCTCTGGTAAATTGGTGACCCTGATGAGTGTTCAATGTCTTTTTAGCCCCAACAGTGAGAAAGCCTGCAGAATGAATGCCTCTACTGAATTGCACATGGTGGCTGTGAAACTGCCCACCTTCTGGCCTCGGACCACATCCATGCTTTCAGCAGGATGAGGCCCAGTTCCACATTAAGAACAGAACAAATGAAACCACCAAATTCTGGCATGTGGTTGCCTCATTAGATGAAGATTCTCTAGCCAAAGATAAATCCTCGGTTACAGAGGAATTAACAAGAACTAAGAAATAAGATGGGTTCCCTGGCTCTGGTTCCAACAACTCATCATGGATCACTACCTACACATGTTCCTGCTGCTCTTGACTCTTTTTACGTCTCTGTTCAACGTCCATCCCACGCTACACTCTTGCAGCAACTTTATGAGGAGCCTTATAAAGTGCTGCAGCAGTGCTATTGGACATTGGTGGTCGACCAGAACTTTTTAGACAGACTGAAGCCTGCACACGTGGGCATTGCTGAACCTGTGCATGTCCCACCTCCCAAATGCCAGGGACTCCCTCCTAAAATACCCAAAGTTGATATTGCAGTCATACAATAATTCTGGGGGGGGGGGGGTGAAATTAAGGATAATTTGGCAGACAGAGCAGCCACATAACTGAACAGGCAGAATCGCTGCACCAAGTGACTGGCACAGAATGGTATGGGCTCCCCTTCTTTGCCCAGGTTGACAAAGTGTGTTGCTTCCCTGCTGGCATGTTGCCAGAGAGACAATGACTCTGCAGCGCGCTGACATCTCCCGTTTATGAGGTGACTGATTGTTTAAAATAAAAACCAGTTGGTGGTTGACTCTTCTCTGGTAGCTGTGTTTCTTGAGCTCTGCAGTTAGTCCCACTAAAGTCATGTTTAACCAATCTTAGAGTTTTTCTAGGAGGCTACCAGGATAGTTGAAAGGCTGTGGATATTGTCTACATGAAAAAGTCGCACATGGGAGGTTAGTCAGAAAGGTTCAGACACTAGGTATTCATGGTGAAGTAGTAAACTGGATTCAACAAGAGATGGACAGGAGAAACCAGAGAGTAGTAGTGGATGATTGCTTCTCAGACTGGAGGCCTGTGACTAGTGTGTCATCTAAATCAGTGATCTGAATGTGGCAAATTGGATCAGGAAGTTTTCAGGTGACACTATGATTGTAGGCATTGTGGACAGTGAAGAACATTTTCAAAGACTGCAGAGTATGGTGGTACCACCACCCTACTGCAGGGGGCAACATCTGTACCTGCAGGAGTGTAAGGGGACAGGACAACACCTGGCCGGATGTCAATCAGTCAGCCTGAAGGGATCAAGCCCCACCCGGTCAGGTCTCAATTACCCTCTGGGATACAAGCCTGCACCGGCCTCCCAAAGCTCACTCAGAGTTACTGCAGCAACTGCCAGCCTGGCTCTGTGGAAGTCTTTGTGGATTAAAGCCTGTTGTACAGTCTTTACCTTGTGAGTGTGATTCTGGCTATCAGCGCATCACAATTTAATCCACAAAAATGTCCCATGGCTGCCATTGAAAAACTCCTGAGCGCAGGGAGCCTCAAAGTCGACCCACATCATCAGGAAGCAGAGACACACTTCGAGATCTGGAAACAGGCGGTCCGAGGTGTATGAAGGCAGCATCCTGGATTCAGATCTGCTGGTTCTACTCCATTCAATGCTGGGTCCCCACACCTTCCAGGCAACCAAAGACTGCTCCAAGTACAAGAGCGCCATGGAGACTCTCGAGAACTTGGACAGACCACATTCATGAGGGGCTTGTACAAGGTATCTCCTCAACACCCGAGCCCAGCAACCCGTGGAGATGGCTGAGTCTTACCTGGGACAGCTGCGAGAGTTGGCCTGACTGTCTGTCTGGCAGGTCCAGGACACCTTCGTCCGAGGGCTACGCTTGAGGGCCATCCGGCAGAAGCTGCTGGAAGATAATATCTACGCCCTAACCAAGACAGTGGAAGTGGTCCAAACCCTGGAAGCAGCAGCCCTGCACATCGAAGCCTTCGATTCCAGGTTCCCCCATGCTCCCTCTCACATTGCAGCTGCAGCCCCAGCTAGGGAAGAAAACATCGCTGCGACAGGCATCCGCCACCCCTGTAAATACTGTGGGTTCTGATGTGGGTCAGACCGACAATCGCGCCAAAACTTCCCAGCTAGGAACCAGTACTGTTCCCGATGCGGCAAGAAAGGCCACTTCGCTAAAGTGTGCCACTTAAAACCAGCCAGCAGCTCAGTGGCCCTCTATGACCTCCCCAACTCCCCGGCAGACCCCGCCATGTGCGCGTGCCAGGCAGCGCCATTGTCCCCGCTACAACTTCCACCTCCCCTGACTTCGACAGTGCAGCATCCAGCCCCTCCAGTGATGGTCGCAGCATGTGTCCCAAGCACCTGGACCAGCCCCTGCCCTCGCCAACGCCCCTCGCAGAGAACTACAGTGATGTCACTTCCAGCTCACGGTGAGAGGTCACTTCCAGCTGATGTAATGATGTCACAGCCACTGGCCACGACGACATCACTCCCCCCCACCCCCGGTGCAATGAACTATGAAAATGCAGCAGGCCCCCACGTGCTGCCGCCATCTTGGGCCAGGCAGCGGCCAACACGGAGGACCCCCGATGACAGTGAAAACAACGTGGTCAACACGGGCGATGATGAGGCTGCTCTACCGATGCTCCCCACACCTCTGGATGCCATCAGCTACTGCATGCTGCACCCCACGACCGATTTTGATGTGGTCAACACCGCCGATGACCAGGCCACCCTACTGACGCTCCCCACACCTCCGGACACCATAAATTGCTGTGCACAACCGAACAATGACAACTCCAACTCAGAGATGGTCCTGGCCACCACCACACTGACCAGGGACATCCCTCATGACCTCGGGCGCTCTATGATGGACGTGCAAGTCAACAGACAAGTAACAAAGTGCCTGTTCGAAGGTGGCAGCACCAAGAGCTTCATTCACCCGAGCATGGCCCATTCCCTGAGGTTAAAAGTCCACCCCACCACCTGCTCGATCGCCCTTGCCACCAAGGATAAGACTGTTGGTACCCTCGGGCACTGCTTGGCCGATATAACTGTGGGAGGGGAGACTTACACAGGGTTCAGGCTCCTGGTCATGCCCAAACTCTGTGCCACAGTCCTCCTGGGCCCAGATTTCCAGTGCCACCTGCAGAGCGTCACCCTTGCCTTCAAGGGGGGGGGGGGCCCAACCTCCACTCATGTTACACAGCACACCAACCTACCAGCTCTGGCCAACCTGAGGCCTCTCCAAACTACGCATCACCCCACCAGCGCTTTTCCTATATCTTGGACTAGGCTGCAAGCCGTTCGCCGCCAGAAGTAGGCGCTATTGCACCACAGACAGACACTTCATCAAGGTGGAGGTGCGGCAATTCCTGGCAGAAGGTGTCACAGAGCCCAGTAACAGCCCTTGGAGAGCCCAAGCCAAAGGGGAAAGTAAGCCGAAGATGGTCGTGGATTACAGACAGACCATTAACCGGTACACCCAACTGGATGCCTAACCCCTGCCGAGGATCGCCGACATGGTCAATGAAATAGCCTACTACCAGGTTTTCTCCATGATTGACCTGAAGTCAGCGTATCCCCAAATCCCCATCTACCTGAAAGACAAGCCCTACACCGCCTTTGAGGCCGACGTGCACCTGTACCAGTTCTGCCAAGTTCCCTTTGGGGTCACGAATGGGGTCTCCATCTTCCAGTGGGAGATGGATCACATGATAGACTGGCACAAGCTGAAGGTGACGTTCCTGTATCTGGATAACATCGCTATCTGCAGCCATGACCAGAAGGATGCTAACCTGGAGAAATTCCTCCAGCTGGCCGGGGAGCTGAACCTCACTTATAACAAGGAGAAGTGTGTGTTTAGCACCACCCATCTCGCCATCCTTGTGTGAGAGATGAGTAAAACTAATATGAAAATATGAAAGATGAAGAAAACTAGTATGGATATATGTGTAATGAATAAAGCCAGTATGAATAAGATAAGGATAGATAATAGAATGTATGAAGTAAAGTTAGTCTGAATAAGATAAGGGTATTCTAGCCTTTTAGACAGAATTAGCAAGTTCTGCATATAAGAAGTTAGTAAGCCCTGAGGGTCGGGAAGGTGTGAATAAGGACAATGACATGATGGGACACCGACAGGATACCCCCTGGTCCTCCAAGTTCACAGAAACAGCACATAGGCAGACAGGATTGCCTAATGCCAAACTCATCCAGGAGGCAGAAGAATGCAAGGGGGAGGGTACTTCTACACTGAAATAAACTGTATAAAAGTTGGGTGAGCCCCAGTGTATGTGTGTATTCCCAGGGTAAGGGGAAGCACCCAACTTTGCATTGTTGTATAATAAATGTTCTTTGTTCTCAATTTTTGTCTCGAGCAATTTCTGTGAAGGTACTCCTGTTTCTCACACTGGGGTACATAGTGGTCCATGGGGTCATCGGTCCAGGTCTAGAAAGGACACGCCCATTAATGGAGTTACCTCTCCCCCCCCCCCATGCTAAATGCCCTCCACAGGTGCCTTGGCCTATTCTCTTATTACTCACAGTGGGTCCCTTGCATCTTGGACAAGGTCCACCCACTGGCCCAAGCTACAACTTTTCCCCTCCCACCCGAGATACAGGCAGCCTTCATCTGCATCAGGCAAGACATCGCAGATACCACGATGCATGCCTTGAATGAGGACTCCCTTTCCAGGTGGAGAACAATGCCTCTGAGGTAGCCCTTGCTTCTGCCCTCTACCAAGAGGGGCACCCCATTGCTTTCTTCTCCATGGCTCTGAGCTAGGGCATTCTGCCATTGAAAAGGAGGCCCAGGCGATTGTGGGAGTGGTCTGCCACTAGCCCCACTACCTGGCCGGCAGGAGATTCACCCTCCTCACGGACCAGTGGGCCGTGGCATTCATGTTTAACACTACACACAAGAGCAAGATCAAGAATGACAAGATCCTGCGCTGGAGAGTCAAACTGGCAACCTACAGCTACGACATCCAGTACCACCCCAGGAAGTTTAACGATTCTCCCGATGCCCTCTCTCGCACTTGTGCGTCTATGTACGATGACAGACTGCAGGCATTGCATGAGTCCCTCTGCCATCCGGGACTCACCAGGTTGTACTACTTCATTAAGTCCTGGAATCTGCCATATACCATCAGGGACGTCAGGGACATGACTGAGGGCTGCCGGGTCTGCACGGAGTGTAAACCCTGTTTATTCCACCCACCCCAGGCCCATGTTGTAAAGGCTACTTGGCCCTTTGAGTGTCTCAGCATAGACTTCAAAGGGCCCCTGCCTTCCACAAACCGAAATGTCTACTATCTCACTGTAGTGGACAAGTACTCACACTTCCCTTTCGCTATCTCTTGCCTGGAGACCTCCATGGCCACCATCATCACCTCCTTGACCACCAGGGGCCTACTTCAGCCCTGGGAGATGAACCTGCCCCCCCCACTCATACAATACGACCCTCATATGTCGACCCTAGCCCCCCCAGCCACCCCTACACGTGGCACCACACCCCATCACACAGTCCCCTGCCCCCCTCACTTCCCCTCCGACCAGTGACCAGGAGCAAGTCCTATGATGGTCACAGAGACCCCGGCAGCCGCCGGATCATCTCAACCAGTAAATATTGTATGTAGTATAGTGGGTATGATTCCTGGTTACTGCCCACCCCCACTCCCTGGACAATTTTAAAGGGGGTGAATATAGTGGTACACCACCAGCCTACTGCAGGGGCAACATCTGTACCTGCAGGAGTGTAAGGGGACAGGACAACGCCTGGCCGGCTGTCAATCAATCGGCCTGAAGGGATCAAGCCCCACCCAGTCAGGTGTCAATCACCCTCCGGGATATAAGCCTACGTCGGCCTCCCAAAGCTCACTCAGAGTTACTGCAGCTACAGCCAGCCTGACTCTGTACAACAGGCTTTAATCCACAAAGATTGTGTGTGTCTGATTCTGGCTAACAGCGCACCACACAGAGGGATCTGGACTAATTAGTAAAATGGGCTGAAAATTGGCAGATGGAATTTAATTTAGATGACTCAGACTTATTGACTCATCTTTATTATATCTCAAGTCTGGAGCATAGTACATCGAGGTCAACCAGTCCAGACTGACCTGGGTCTGGTTAGGAGCATCCCTTTATGACCTGCCAGTGGGCGTGGCTATGACTCTCAACCAATCACTATTACTCTATGTAAATATATTCATTAGTGATAGTATCCCATACTACCACATTCACCCCTTCTTTAAGAACTGACCCTGGGGTGAGTAAAAAGAGGGGGGGATATAGCATGCAGGGTTCATGGGCTGTAGGGGCCGGGTGGCCTGATTGTCCAACGTGATTGCCGTGGTGCCGGGATTGAGGTAGCTGGGGTCCCTGAGTGTGGGCACAGTTTCATCTAGTCAACAGTCGTCGTTGGCCATAGGCTGGTCTGGTCTACTGCCATGGTCATCTGCGACGTGCTACTAGTCCTGGCAATGTAACCAAGGAAAGATTGGAGGAAGGATGAGGTTGGAACGTGACAATGTTAGACCCAGCTTGGGCCAGAATCTATTACAGAGACCGTGTCATCCCGCCCATCCAGCTACTTGATATAAGCGTAGTGTTGGTTCATGTGTAACAGTGTTACCCACTCAACTAGGGGGACATTTTTCGAGTACTGGAGATGTCTCAGCAGGACAGCTCCAGGGACCATCAGCCAAGCCGGGGTGGTTGTTCCTGAATCCGACTTCTGTGGGAACAAGAACATATGTTCGTGTGGGGTAGTGTTGGTGGCAGTGCGTAACAGGGACCTGATGGAGTGTAGGGCATTTGGGAGGATGTCCTGCCAGTGACTGGAGGGAAAGAGTGATTGCTTTCCAGACGGTGGCATTCTCCAGTGTGACCTGCCCATTACCGCATGGGTTGTAGCTAGTGGTCCTGCTCAAAGCAATACCATGCTCCAGAAGGTACTGTCTCAGCTCTGCACTCATAAACGAGGACCCCCGGTCACTGTGGGGTACCCGAAATGGATAAGATGCTGTGCATCTTAACACTGAGGAGGTGGTCATGTCCAGGCAGGGAATAGCGAACGGGAAGCGGGTTACTCGATCACAATGAGAATGTAGGTGTTACGGTTCATCGACAATAAGGGCCCCTTGAAGTCCACACTGAGATTTTCGAAGGGTCAGGTGGCTTTTATGACATGGATCTTCTTGGGGGAAAAAGAAGTTGGGGTTGGACTCAGTGCATACTGGGCAGGCTCGGGCCATGGAATGGATCTCCTTGACCATAAAGGGCAGATTGTGGGCCTTTATAAAGTGGGCAAACCTGGTGACCCCCGGGTGACAGAGCTCCTCATGGAGTCTCTGCAGCCTGTCCAGTTGTACAGTGGTGCATGTCCCATGGAAAGGGCATCAGGTGGGTCATTGAGTTTGCCAAGCCGGTACAGAATGTTGTAGTTGGAGAGTTTGATTCTCCACCTGGCAAACGTTGTTTTTGATCTTACCCTGCTGGTTCCTTCTAAACATAAATGAGATCGCGCATTGGTCGGTCAGCAGTATAAAGCACCTACCAGTGAGGTCGTGTCTCCAACAACGTATGGCCTCTACAATGGCCTGGGCCTCCTTCTCAACAGAGGAGTTGTCAGCTTTCTGGGCCCTGGAGGGTCCTGGAAAAGGCGACAGGCCTACCAACCTGGTTTAAGGTGGCTGCCAGTGCAAGGTCGGATGCATCGCTCTCTACCTGGAAGGTTATGGATTTGTCTATGGCATGCAGTGGTCGTGGCAATGTTCAACAATGATGTCGAAGGCTGCTCTGGCTCCCACTGACAAGGGGAAAGAGATGGATTTAATGAGTAGCCAAGCCTTGCCAGTGTATTGGGGACCCATTGGGCGTAGTAGGAAAAAAACCCAGGCAGTGTTAGAGTGCCTTCTGGGTTTGGGGCAGTGGAAGGTTCATGAGAGGATGCATGTGGTCGGGATCTGGCTTTACCACTCTGTTTTCCAGCACTCAACCTGGAATTGTGAGGCAAGTGGTCCAGAAGGCACACATCTTGAAATTGTAGGTTAGATTCAGCTGTTTCCCCATTTGGAAGAATTTCTCAAGGCTGGAATCGTGGTCCTGCAGGTTGTGACCACAGATGGTAACATTGTCCAGATACTGGAATGCAGCTGTTAGGCTATTCTGGTCCATCTCTCACTGAATGACTGCGACACCATTTGTGACATCGAAGTGGATCCTGAAGAATTGATACAAATGCCCATTCGCTTCGAAGGCTGTGAAAGGGCGGTCTCCAGGCAGATTGGGAGCTGGTAGTAGGCTGATCGGAGGTCAGTGGTAGAAAACAGAATTGGGTGATTTGGTTCACCACATCCATGATTCGCAGAAGAGGTTAAGCATCCAAGAGCATGAAGTGGTTGACCGTTTGGCTGTAGTCAACCACCATCTACAGCTTCTCCCCGTTCCTCACAACTACCACCTGCACCCTCCAGGAACTTGCACTGGGCTCGATGATGCCCTCGTCCAGCAGTCTGCACACCTCACTTTTAATGAATTTCCTGTCCCCAAAGCTGTATTCCCGGCTTTTAGTAGTAATCGGTTTCCAGCCAGGGGTGAGGTTGGTGAAGAGTGCTGGAGAAGTGACCCGGAGGGTGGCGAGGCTGCAAGTGGAGTGACGGCGCGTGGGGACTGCCGTGACCTGTAGCTGGCAGGAGGTCTCTGGGGTGGAGTGGTGGCAGGCAGAGTAGAGAGTGTGGACTCCTGTAGTGCAGTGACATCGATTTAAAATGACATTGGAAATCCAACCCCAACAACACAGGAGTACATAGTTGAGATAGGATCAGCAACTTAAACCCTGTAAATTTGATGCCCTGAACTTTCAAGGTCACCACACAATACCCCTTGATGCCCATTGAGTGGGATCTTGTGACCAGTGAAATTTTCTGGTCCATCGGGTGAATTGCCAGCACACATCGTTGGACCAGGTCTGGGTGAATGAAGCTCTCTGTCGAACCTGAATCAAAAAGAAAGTTGGCATATTGGCTGCTCACCATGATAGGTTCTATAGCTTTAGTTATGGGGTGCAGCTGGTTCTGCAACTGATGCAGAGAGTGGAGCTGCTACTGTTGGTGACTGTGGAGGCTGCTGTGATGATGTCCCTCGTCGCTGGGGGGGGGTGGTTTCTGGTGGAGCATCATGGGGCCTCGGTCTGGTGTGCGCTATGCTCGTGGGGTGACTTCATCTGAGTGGGCGGGCTGTCAGCAGCAAGTTGCAGAGGTAGTGAGCTGTGGAGGCGGTGACACTCGTGGTGCAGTCATTGTGCAGGCAGTCCATCGGGGCCTGCTGATGCAAATATTCCGTTGGGTGGGAGGGCTGAGTCAAGGAGCAGTGTCATATCAGCAAAGGTGGAGCATTGCATCACAGCGGCAAGGGTGGAGCATTGAAAGGGGGTGCCTTCCGCATGCAGTGCTTGCATTGTGTAACCTTAGTGCTTCGAGGTAGGCTCTGCAAGACTCACCGGGCTGCTGCCTCCTGCTCACCAGCATGTACCTGGCATAGACCTTATTCACAGGCCACTCGTAGAGTTCCTTTAGCACATTCATGGCAGCCGTGTAGGAGGTCGCGTCCTGGATGTTTTCGTAGACCCTCGTGGATACCATCGACAACAGTACTAGAAATTTATCTGTCTTCCTCCACAATGGGGTCTGATCACTGCAGGTATGCTTTGAAGCACCTCACCCAGTGCCCGAAATCACTCTGGGAAGTAGCTAACTGTGGGTTGATGCTGAGGCGTTCTGGTCACAGCATTTACTCCATCCGTTTAAACTTTTTGTTAATAAAATTGTAGCGCATCGAATGACCCAAAGACTTGTTGACTCAAACCAAAACTTTTATTAACACAATACTGGAGTGTAGTACATCGAGGTCAACCAGTCCAGACTGACCTGGGTCTGGTTAGGAGCAGCCCTTTATGACCTGTCAGTGGGTGTGGCTACAGCTCTCAGCCAATCACTACTACTCTATGTAGATGTATACAAATATATACATTAGTGATAGTATCCCATAATATCACACCCTCGAACAGGCCCAACTGGGAGCAGACCACCTCGCTAATGAAAGCAGCTCCTTCTCGGCAAGCCAGGCCTGTGAAGCAGAGCTGCCCCAGTACTGACTACTGTGGCCACACGTGACCGGGAGTGCTACCTATGGACAGACCAAACACACCCATGCCAGATGCCCTGCAAAGAGTCCATTTTCCTGGCCATTACTTCATCTTCCCTACCTTTTTCCCTATCACTCTGGTTCCCATACCCCTGGCAAATTAGTTTAAACCTTGCCCCACTGCTGTACCAAACATACTTGCCAAAATGTTGACACCTTTTGGATTTAAGTGCAACCCATCCCTCTTGTAAAGATCATGCCTTCCTCAAAAGAGATCCCAATGATCCAAGAAGCCAAATCCTTGCCCTGTACACCAGCACCTCAGCCACACATTCATTTTCCTTATCCTTACATTCTTTTCCTCACTTGCATTTGGAACAGGTAGTAATCCCGAGATCACCACCCTAGCGTTCCTGTTTTTCAGCTTTCATCCCAGCTCACTGTAATCCCTTTTCATTACCTCCTCCCTTTTTTTGTCAATGTCATTTGTACCCACATGTACCAAGACATCAGGCTGCTCTCCCTCTTCTCTCAGAATATTTTGAACCCGATTTGTGATATCTCGTACCCTTGCACGAGGGAGGCAGCACACCATGCGGGTATACTTATCTGGCTTACAGAACCTCCTGTCAGTACCCCTGACAATAGAGTCCCCAATAACTACTGCATTTCTCCTTTTCCTTTGCACCAATCTGCCAGGCTCATTGCCATTGACCTGGTGCCTATGGCCATCTTCTGTCCAGTCATCTCCCTCAACAGAATCCAACACAACATAACTGTTGCTGAGTGGGATAGTCACTGGTGTGCTCTCCGTTTTTCTCACTTTTTTCTTTACCCCCACCCCCCCCCCCCGGCAGTTTCCCACTCAACTCACACGGGTTCTGGAGTATTTATCGCCCTGAAAGTTGAGTCGATCAACTCCTCACTCTCCCTTACAAGCTGCAGGTCATCAATCTGGAACTCCATATCCCTAATTCGGTCCCTTAGTAACTGCATCTCGGTACACCTGGTGCAGATGTGGCCATTTGGGAGGGTGGAGGTCACCCATTGTTCCCACATCTGACACCCAGTTCAAAGCACTAACCCTATTGGCATGACTCTGAATACAAAGGCAAATAACTCAGCTTACCTTTTCTCCTTGCCTGCTTTCGCACTCACTCACTGAGCCACTCCCTCCCCTTTCACTCCTTTTATTGGCCCCTTGACCAATTAACCCCATCACTTACAGCAACCATCTCCTTCTTTACAATGTATTGGTTCTATGGCCTCATAGCTTGTTTTCCTAACTTCCCTTGACTGTGAAAGTTTCCTGAGTACATACTGATGCAAAAAATTCATTTAACATCTCCCCATCTCTTTCAATTCCATACAAAGCTGACCACTCTGATCTTTTGTCCCTTACTATCCTTTAACTCAATATACCTGTAGAAACCCTTAGGATTTTCCTTCACATTGTCTGCCAAAGCAACCTTATGTCTTCTTTTAACTTTCCTTATTTCTTCCTTGAGCTTTTCCTGCATTTTTTATACTCCTTAAGTGCCTCATTTGCTTCATGTTGCTTATATCTGCTGTACACCAGTCTTCTTCTGAATCAGATCCCCAATATCCCTTGAAAACCAAGGTTCCCTATGTGGTTAAACTTTACCTTGAATCCTGACAGGAACATACAAACTCTATAGTGGTTAGTGCAACACCAGCAATCAGGAGGACCAGGGTTCTAATCCCACCCTGTCTGTAAGGAGCTTTTACATTATCCCCATGATTGCATGGGTTTTGCCAAAATGTTGACACCTTTTGGTGTCCTCCGACTTTTCAAAAAGTACCAGGGATTTAGGTTAATTGTGTTTAAATTGGAAGGCACAGACTCGTAGGCCAAAATGGCCTCTACTGAGCTGCATGTCTAAATTTAAAAGTTAAAATTTCATCTTTGAAGGTCATCCACTTACCTCACACATCCTTACCCAAAAACAATTTATCCCGATCCACACATTCTAGGTCCTTTCTTATTTCCTCAAAATTGGCCTTTCTCCAATTTAGAATCTCAACCCAAGGCCCAGACCCATCCTGCTCCATAATTAGCATCAAACTAATGCTATTATGATCACTGGTCTCAAAATGCTCCCTTACACATACATCTGTCACTTGTCCTGCCTCTTTCCTTAAGAGGAGATCCAGCATTGCACTCTCTAGTTGGAACCTTTACATATGATTTAGAAAACTTTCCGAACACATTTGACAAACTCCAAGCCATCCTGCCCTTTTACAGTATAGGAGTCACAGTCAATATGTGGAAACTTAAAATTTCCTATAATTAACCTTGTGTTTCCTGCATCTGTCTGCTGTCTCTACAGATTTTCTCCTCCAATTCTTGCTTTTAGGTGGTCTATAATACAACCCAATCATAGTGGTCATACCTTTTTTGTTGCTGTGCTCCACCCATATAGTCTTAGTAGACAAGTCCTCCTGTCTGACTTGCCTGAGTATAGCTGTGATATTTTCCCTGACAAGCAATGCCTCACCTCCCTCCTTTCATCCCCCTGTTATATCGTCAAAAGCAACAGAAGCCTAGAACATTGAGCTTCCAGTCCTGCCTCTCCTGCAACCAAGTTTCACTAATGGCCACAATGTCATAATTTCACATGCTGATCCATGCTCCAAGATCATCTGCCTTTCCTACAATACTCCTGGCATTGAAATGAGATGCCCCTGAGAAGATTTCCACCACTTACAATCTGTTGTCTTCTAACAGTGTGTGATAGTACAGATCTATCACCAATGTACATAGTGATTATATAGTTACAGTATCTAGACTGTGCTTACAGCGATTAGCTGAGAGCTAAGCCCCACCTATTGTCTGGGCCTTAAAGGGTTGTGTCCCTAGCCAGGTCAGATCATTCCGGACTGGTCGGCCACCTGTGAAGAGCTCCTGTCTTTTGCTAATAAAAGCCTTGGTTTGGATCAACAAATCTTTGATTCTTTCGACGAGCTCTACACAGTGCATGCAATTATCACATCACCTTCTCCCTCCTCTATTCCTCTCTCTGCTCTGGCCCTCTGGTTACCCTCCCCCTGCAAATCTAGTTTAAACCCACCTGAGCAGCAGTAGCAAACCTCTCCACAAGAAAATTAGTCCCCCTCCAGTTCAGATGCAAACCATCCTGTCAGAACAAGTCCCACCTTCCTTGGAAGAGAACCGAATGACCCAGAAACCTGAACCCACTTCCTCTTCCACCATCTCTTTAGTTACATGTAAAGTTGTATTTCTAATCTCATATGGGTATTAATCCTGAAATCACAAACCTGGAGATCCTGTCCTTCAATCTAGTTCTCCTTGCAGGGCTTCCAAACCCTTTTTTATCCATGTCAATGGTTCCTACATGGGCCACAGCATCTGGCTGCTCACTCTTCCTCCTGAGAATTTGAATAATATCTGACACCAGCACCAGGGAGGCAACATACCATCCACAATACTTGATGTCTTGCACAGAACCTCTCATCTGAACCCCTAACATTACAGCTCAATGCCAGACCTCTGATCCTGTGGTTTAACCCTGGTAGGTTCCCCACCTCTTAACAATATCCAACATGGTATAAAGGCCACAGAGATGGCCCTTCCTCCTCCTCCCCCCCCCCTTCCTCCTCCTCCTCCCCCCCCCCCCCCCCTCCTCCTCCCCCCCCTCCTCCTCCCCCCCCTCCTCCACCCCCCCCTCCTCCCCCCCCCCTCCTCCTCCCCCCCCTCCTCCTCCCCCCCCTCCTCCTCCCCCCCCCTCCTCCTCCCCCCCCCTCCTCCTCCCCCCCCTCCTCCTCCCCCCCCTCCTCCTCCCCCCCCACCACCACCCCCCCCTCCTCCTCCCCCCCCCTCCTCCTCCCCCCCCCTCCTCCCCCCCCCCCCCCCCCTCCACCTCCCCCCCCTCCTCCTCCCCCCCCTCCTCCTCCCCCCCCCTCCTCCTCCCCCCCCCTCCTCCTCCCCCCCCACCTCCCCCCCCTCCTCCTCCCCCCCCTCCTCCTCCCCCCCCTCCTCCTCCCCCCCCTCCTCCTCCCCCCCCCTCCACCTCCTCCCCCCCCTCCTCCTCCCCCCCCTCCTCCTCCCCCCCCTCCTCCTCCCCCCCCCTCCTCCTCCCCCCCCTTCCTCCTCCCCCCCCTTCCTCCTCCTCCCCCCCTTCCTCCTCCTCCCCCCCTTCCTCCTCCTCCCCCCCTTCCTCCTCCTCCCCCCCTTCCTCCTCCTCCCCCCCTTCCTCCTCCTCCCCCCCTTCCTCCTCCTCCCCCCCTTCCTCCTCCTCCCCCCCCTTCCTCCTCCTCCCCCCCTTCCTCCTCCTCCCCCCCCTTCCTCCTCCTCCCCCCCTTCCTCCTCCTCCCCCCCTTCCTCCTCCTCCCCCCCCTTCCTCCTCCTCCCCCCCCTTCCTCCTCCTCCCCCCCTTCCTCCTCCTCCCCCCCTTCCTCCTCCTCCCCCCCTTCCTCCTCCTCCCCCCCCTTCCTCCTCCTCCCCCCCTTCCTCCTCCTCCCCCCCCTTCCTCCTCCTCCCCCCCTTCCTCCTCCTCCCCCCCTTCCTCCTCCTCCCCCCCTTCCTCCTCCTCCCCCCCTTCCTCCTCCTCCCCCCCTTCCTCCTCCTCCCCCCCTTCCTCCTCCTCCCCCCCCCTTTCCTCCTCCTCCCCCCCCTTTCCTCCTCCTCCCCCCCTTCCTCCTCCTCCCCCCCCTTCCTCCTCCTCCCCCCCTTCCTCCTCCTCCCCCCCTTCCTCCTCCTCCCCCCCTTCCTCCTCCTCCCCCCCTTCCTCCTCCTCCCCCCCTTCCTCCTCCTCCCCCCCTTCCTCCTCCTCCCCCCCTTCCTCCTCCTCCCCCCCTTCCTCCTCCTCCCCCCCTTCCTCCTCCTCCCCCCCTTCCTCCTCCTCCCCCCCCTTCCTCCTCCTCCCCCCCTTCCTCCTCCTCCCCCCTTCCTCCTCCTCCCCCCTTCCTCCTCCTCCCCCCCTTCCTCCTCCTCCCCCCCCTTCCTCCTCCTCCCCCCCCTTCCTCCTCCTCCCCCCCTTCCTCCTCCTCCCCCCCTTCCTCCTCCTCCCCCCTTCCTCCTCCTCCCCCCCTTCCTCCTCCTCCCCCCCCTTCCTCCTCCTCCCCCCCCTTCCTCCTCCTCCCCCCCCTTCCTCCTCCTCCCCCCCCTTCCTCCTCCTCCCCCCCCTTCCTCCTCCTCCCCCCCCTTCCTCCTCCTCCCCCCCTTCCTCCTCCTCCCCCCTTCCTCCTCCTCCCCCCCTTCCTCCTCCTCCCCCCCTTCCTCCTCCTCCCCCCCCTCCTCCTCCTCCCCCCCTTCCTCCTCCTCCCCCCTTCCTCTTCCTCCCCCCCTTCCTCCTCCTCCCCCCCTTCCTCCTCCTCCCCCCCCTTCCTCCTCCCCCCTTCCTCCTCCTCCCCCCCTTCCTCCTCCTCCCCCCCCTTCCTCCTCCTCCCCCCCTTCCTCCTCCTCCCCCCCCTTCCTCCTCCTCCCCCCCTTCCTCCTCCTCATAGATGTCCCTGTAACTCCTGTCTATTATTTCTCTGCCTCCTGAATTAACCAGATTCCATCCAACTCCAGCTCCAATTCCTTAATTTAGTTTGTCAGGAGCTGCAGCTGGATGTACTTCTTGCAGATGAAGAGGAGCATTCCCCTGCCTTGGCTGCTTTACCTACATGTCTATGACTAGATGAAAAAAATATACATATATATAATTAAAACCTGCCCTTACCTGTGCCGGCCTGCGAAGTCCTTTTTGCTCCTGTACATCACCACCTCATCCTCTTCTTGCCAAAGTCTCTTGAGATAAAGCCTTTCAGCTGTGACTCAGCCCACTCCAACAATAACCACTCCATTACTCAGTCCCTCACTTTTATAATGATGTTTAGGTCATCTGTCCTCAATGGCCCTTCAACTGTTGAACTCAATTGCCCAATCAGCAGCTATCTGCTTTACAATCCTTTTGTCTTCAACTTGAACTTGATTGTCTAATCAGCTGTTCCTTTGACTTCAATTTTTTTTTAAACTTTATTTATACGTTCAAAATACAGATAGTAAATAACATATTCAACCATAAACCAAGAACATGAACGTTATATTTTATAGAAAAAAAAGAAGAGTCATAAAGAATGGAAAAAAATTAAGGAAAAATTAAACATACATATTAAAATCTAATCAACATAAATTGAAATGTAAATATTCTGAATATAACAACCACTTACTAATAAAAAAGCTATAGTTATCACGTGAAACATATGTAATTTTTTTCATTATTAAACAGTATGTCATCTCATTATGCCATCTATTAATATCAATCATATTTGTATCTTTCCACATACTAACAATACATTTTTTTCTCTACAAATAATGCTAAATATACAAAAGCAAGTTGAAATTTATCTAGTCCCAAACCTTTCAGAGGTTGCAAACTGCCCAATATCAAATCTAAAGGTATTTTAATCTTATACAGATTTGGATTTATCCCAACCCTTTTTATCCATCCATCCTATAATATTTAATACATGAATGAAATATAACCTTTCTCTGGTACCTTCATAAGAAAAGTCTCAAATTTAATCATTTCAGATAAAATCATATCGCTACCAAACACACATTTAACCAAAGATCAAATTTAAAAATAAAAAAACAAAGAATTCTTATCAATACCATAGCTGTCCCCAAAGTTCCTCAACATGGTTATCCAACTGCACGAAAACCAACAATGTTGGGTCAGATACAGCAATGAGCTCTCTGAACCCTTCTCCATTAACAATGGCGTGAAGCAAGGCTGCGTTCTCGCACCAACCCTCTTTTCAATCTCCTTCAGCATGATGCTGAAACAAGCCATGAAAGACCTCAACAATGAAGAAGCCGTTTACATCCAGTACTGCACGGATGGCAGTCTCTTCAATTCTTATCAATACCATAGCTGTCCCTCATCGTTACGCTTAATCGAACTGTTTAAACCTCGAACATTAAAAGTAGCAAACCTCGACTTTAACATATCTACTAATATTATTAAAGACCAATAATATAACATATATATAAAGACCAATAATATCTTTATATAAAAACTCAAATCATCGTATATAGGCCTTCCAATAGGAGAAAGAAAAAAGTAAAAGCTAGATAAAATTTAAAAATTTAAAAAAATAAGAAAAAAAAATTAACAAAACCCCCCCCCCCAAAAAAAAACTACCAAAAGCTAGTAATCCCTAAACAAAATTTGGGTGTGGATCACCCACCAGTGGCTGAATACTAATAGAACCTAGAACAAATCTCTTCCTCCCCACCCGAACAAAAAAAATCTCAAAATATCATAATAACATAAAAAGTAAAATAAGAATAAGAAGTTTCTGA